>NW_026606103.1:10477500-11677500 GCF_029834395.1 Sorex fumeus
AATAGACCAAGCAAAGCTAAATCACACTGCTATATTTGTGCCACCTATATTTGGCATGTTCTTTCTGTTGTTATTGTTTTGGGGTATTCCTGGCTTGACTCTTTGTTGTGGGCTCTGTGCTCAGAATTAAACCCTGTCATTGCTCAAGGAACCATCTCTGGTATACAAGATTTGAACCAAAGTCTATGTGATATAAGGTAAAGTGCCTTGACCTCTGTGCTACCCCTATGAACATGCTCTTTCTTGACAGACTTAAGAAACATCTTAAAACCTACAAATTAGAGTCTAGGGAAAAAGGAGTGGGGGCAAGGCCTTTACCTAGTGTGTGGTCACACTTCTAAGTGGTTTACCAAAATCTGCCGGGAACAACGCAAGGCTGGAAGGGACACTTTAGGACCACCATGTATGACCCTAACCCTCAACCCACCTCTCCCTGCACCTCCACAAGAATAGCCCTACACATTAAAATTCACCAGGAAAAATGTTCCTAAAGGGTCAAAACAGAAACAATTTCTCAATTTCCTGTGATGTTTTACCCATTGGAATTAGAATTCTGCCAAACATTCTTTCATTTTGTTTAATAAAAGACACTTTATTCACTGAAAAATAAAAAGGCCCTTCAAAAGCAAATGTAGCTGCAGTGAGCTTAAATAAAATCCTTTTGGAAATCTAGACCAGGAAAGATTCTAAATTATGAGACTTAGCCAGTTAAGTCCACTCCATTTGAAGAAAGTCTAGTCTTCTGACAAGAGGGAGGAATGTTGAAACTAAGAGCTAATGAACACGTTAACAGCTTTAGGATGGATCTCATACTAAGTAAGATAACTGACAATAAGGATTGCTTTTCAAATAGCCCTCAAAGGAAACAGCTGAAATTTAGGGAGTTGAAAAGATGTATTTACAAGGCAAAAAAAGAGAACCTTCTTCTGAAGGGCCTAGACACAAGCATCAAAGAAGAAATCGAATCTTCCCTATGAGCACCAAATAGCAGAACACTAGGCATGACAGTTGGATCCTGATATCCAAGGAATGTAGCTGCTGAATTATTCTTTTCCTGTAAGCTTCAGAAAAAAAATAATCATTTAAGCATTTTAGGAAAGAGTAGGATTTATTTTATCTTAACTAGAAAAATTAACCTGCTATATTTTCAAATTCAATTTCTTTTTATATTTAGATAAGATTCACCTCCATTGCAGGAAAAACATCTCTAATATTGTAATAGAAGCAAATAGAGAGATGTGATTCACATTTATAGAAAGTGTTCTTCATCTTGGGGGCTGGAGCCAGGAGTATCCTCTGTGCATCACTGAGTGTGACCCAAAATGAAGAAAAACAATGTTCATCTTAACCTTCTAATTGAACCTACTACTTCCTGAAGGACACATGAAAGGGAAGCTCGAGGCTACCGTTTGACTAGGAAAAGACCTCGTGGACCCCAGTGCAGAGACTAAATAAGAGTTTGAGGAGCAAATTGTCTCTGACTTCAAGCAAAAAGCTAAAATGACTGGTCATTAGAGTGGAAGAGAAATTAGTGCAAAAGATCACTTTGTTGACATAAAATTGTCTTCCTTTCCAACTGACATAATCAGAGTGAGTAATATTTTGCTGAAATTAATTCCAGTTCCCCAGGACACCGAACAATGTAGTTTGGCTTCAATCTCCACTTCAATTTAGTCTTAATCTTTTACTTAAGAATACAAACTTTACATAAATAGCATTCCCACAGTAGAGAGTTTGCTTTGAACTCAGGAAATCATGATGTAGAGAGTCTTGGAATTCTCCAGACCAACCGCATTTTGCTTCAACTTCCCTCAAATTTACAATGTGTCTTATTATGGTATTCCCAGTAACATTGGATACGTACAATGTGACAAAATTAAAGAAATATATGCACATTTATAGCTAAAAATGTTTGCTTCTCCCTGAATCGATATTTTCCTGTTTTATTTCCCTTCTGGACCCACAGTTACCTACACTGTCCTTGCAATTCACTGAGCTCACCTGCAGGAGATGAGAAGAGGCACAGGTACAGCTCCCAGGCCGGAAGCATCACGTCTTCACATATGTGCCAATCCTACTCCTTTTAACTTGTCTGAAATGGACTTACTACATTGAAAAATTTGGGGGGTTATTATGATGATGGAAGATAAATTTTCTGCTCATTCTCTTAGTCTTGGTTTATGGATGTTAACAATAAATTGAGTTTTTCTACCCAAGGGTCAATGAGGCTGAGTTGTTTATTCCTCGACCTTATCCACCCATAAAAACACTTTTTGTGTTAGGACCATTTTTCATTATGGAACTTACATGCAATATTAAAGAGCTAGCATATAAGAGAGAGGTATCTGGGAGAAAACACTGTTTTTTTTTACTCAGTAACTGTGAAAAATATCTTGAGTGTGGAGGTTGCTCAGAAAAATTAAAACTGTGGGGGCCAAAGACACAGTACAGCAGGTAAGTTATTTGCTTCACAAGTCCCCGACTCAGGTTTAATACCTGGCACTCCATGTAGTCCCTTGAGCCCTGCCAGAAATAATCCATGAGCATAGAGTCAGGAGCAAGCCCTGAACACCACCAGGAAAAAATAAGGAAAGAAAAAAAAAGAGAAGGTAAAAAAAGTAGATAAGAAATGACTAGAATAGTAATAGAATAGTAATATGATCCAGTAATTCCATTCCTAGATATTTAACTGAAGTAAATAGAAGTACCAATTCAAATTATTTGGAATTCTATCTTTGTTGTACCTAATTTGTAATAGCAAAGATATGTAAGAAAGTAAATGCCCATTGAAACATCAATGACTAGAGAAAATGTGAGCTATATATCCCTATGCAGATCACAGCTTGCATAATTTTGAACATAATTCAGTCATAAAAAGCGTGAAATATTGCATTTGAGGCTGTTAAGGTCAGATTTTGAGGGCATTCCCATTATTGAAGTAAGTTAAGCATAAACTTAGAAATTGTGTGAGCTACACACAAAGAAAGAAAAGAATTCAGTAAAGAAAAAGAAGGAAATGATCATAGACCTCGAAGAAAAATTAGTGGTGGTGTTCATGATTGGACTTCAGTCATACAGTATTCCAACACCCATCCCTCTACCAGTGTACATTTCCCAGCACCAGTGTCCCAGATTCCCTTCTATACCCCCTTCCCACTTCTTCTTTTGGGCATTGTGGTTTGCAATGTTGATACTGAAAGGTTGTCTTTTTTATAATAAATAAGTTAAGGGGATACGATGTTCAGTATGGCAACTATAGTGAGTATAGTACTGCATATTAAAAAATTTCTAATTTAATAACAGATCCTGAAAGTTCTCTTCACAGGGACTGAGCAATAGTACAACAGGTGGAATATTTGCCTTGCCAATGGTTGACCTGGGTTTAATACTCAGCATTCCATAGTGTACTCGGATCCTGCCCAGAGTGATTCCCTGAGCACAGATCCAGGAGTAAGCCCTGAGAACCATTGGGTGTGACCCCAAACAAAAGCAAAACAAAAGTTCTCATTGTAGGGAAGAATGTAATTATGTGGAAATGAAAGTCAAACTTATTGTGGTGACCACTTTTAAATATGTATAAGTATTATGTACTTGTACTGTGATAACAGGATACTGACACTGATAGTGGGAAGGTATGGCATTTTGAATGGGTGTGGGGCACACCTGGAGGTGCTCAGTGTTTACTTCTGACTGCTGGTAGGCTTGGGGGACCATATATGGTGCTGGGTGTCAGACAGGCCAACAGTGTGCAAGGCAAATGCCCTACTTGTTTACTCTCATTTTGGCCCCTTTTTGTGCCATTATTTTAGGGTGCACCTGGATCTGCTCAGGGATTACTCTCAGCAGTGCTTGGGGGACAATTTGTGGTGCCAGGTATCAAAGTTGAATTGGTTGCATCTGAGGCAAGTGCCTTACCTTCCATACTCTCTCACCCATGACAACTTTTTGAACAAGTGTGAAAACACATAATGACACCAAAGCAAACAGCAATTATGTAAACCATAAAGTTTAACACTATTGTAACAATCTAAAATATAATAAAAATACTGTTCAAACAAATATAATGAAAATAATTGGAAATACAAAGAAGTAAAAAAAATTTTAAATAGCATTATAATGTTTTGAATGGTTATGTACCTACCATAATATGTCATATGTCAATTAAGTCTCAATAAAATAGGCTAAATATAAACATATGTGTATATATACATATATGTATATATTTAAGGTTTAGTAACTGATACCATGTCTTCCCAGTCCTTCCCCCTGCTCTCCCATAAAAGATTCAAACTTGTGTACTCATATACATTTGCATTTTTCTGGGAGAATTCCACAGACTTCATTAGGTTTTCAAAGGACTCACTAGTACAAAGCATCCAAAAAATAGCAAAGTAGACATAATAGCTTAGGAAACAAAAATAGAAAGGATATGTGTCCTGTTTTTCTATCCTACTGAAGAATACCCTTATTAATCAATGATAGAGCCGAGGTGTTGAAACTATCTATATTCCTTACCTAGATTTTTATAGCAGTCTTAGAACTACTTTCCATCTTGATTCATGCCTCACACAATCTTTTCACCATAAGTCAGTAAGAATTTCATTTTCTTTTTCTTCATTATAGCGTGGTTTTGTTGTTATTGCTTATTTGTTTTTTGTTGTGATGTCATGTCTAGCAGTGCTCAGGACTTTCCCCTTGCTCTGTACTAAGAGAGCAGTCCTTGTAGAGATCTGGGGACCGTATTCAGTGCTGGAGATGGAACCTGGGTCAGCTACATGGACTATCTCTCTGATCCTTTTACTTAATTTGACTCACTCTGATTTCTAACACTGTTAGCATTAGTTTTTCATGTACACAACCTCATTTTCAAGTACAAGAGGATCCTTGTATTTCCCTGCCAACTGCCAACCTCTAGAATATTCCTTGGAAGTCAGTCTAAGTTTCTGATCACCACCATGATATGTCCTTCTCCCTGACTCCTATGAAAGACACACACACACACACACACACACACACACACACACCAAAGAAAGTTTCTGTTTCTGCTCATATTGCTCTTTCAACCCCTCTTGTCTCTCTATCATCTTAAATTTCTTGGTCTGTACAATATCTTGCTTTATTACAATTCCTATTATTGTGCTTAAAAGAGACTATGATTTTTTTAAAAGTCAAAGGTTGTCAGCAAGCTTGTCAAATCTACTGGTGTCATTTTCCAACAATATGTGCTCATTTTGCCTCACATAGAAGATACACATTTTTAATTAATTTATTTATTCTGATACACACATTTTTAAGATCTAATGCTTGATAAGCACACTTGATATGATGCAAACTTAAATTTCTTTTGTGTGAGTGTGTTATTAGGGATCAAACCCAGTGTTCACACTGGTAAGATTTTACACTGAATATCCCTGGCTAAACATAATTTTCATGGCCATTTGGGAAAACAAAAAATTTAAATGACTCATTTTATTGAGATACTCAATTTATCACAATGTTCTGGAACAGAATCTGCAATACCTCCAAGGTATGTCTAAAAATGACTTTTTTGTTATGATAACTTTTCAAAAAGATGTGATTCTCTATAGGTAAGACTTCCACTGAAGGCAGTATACTAGAGAGGAATTCATGAACTCTGAGAGAGAGTGAACATGGAGGAGGGAACAAGCTTATGATGGGTGCAACATCCAATGGGGGAACACTGTCCAACCAGAGTTCAAATCCCGTACACAGGGGAAAATAAGAAAAACTAATCAGTTATGGTTATCACATTCAAATATTGAGGAAGCCAGGCCACTGACCTTCTAACCCATCAATCATTAGTTAAGGGGTTTTAGCTAAAATGTCCCTGCAAAGGTCCTGGTTCTTCTAGTAGAATGTGGGTAGGCTTGAAGGCAGTGAGACTAAGAAGGATGTAGATGGAAAAGCAACAGCTCTGGTTACCAGGACCTTGTCTCCGTGGCTCATGGCTGTCTCTATTTAACATTTAACTAGACAAATGAGTAAATGAGAATAATGTTTAAAAGCCTTAACAACTAGGAAGCATACCAAGTCTAATGGCTAAAAATGTGAACTATGCACACAAAATAGAAAGCATTATTTTATGTCTTTGTGTTGGGGCCACTCCCAGTGTTAATTATTCATGGTATCAGGGTTACTCCCAGTGATGCTTTTGGGCTGTTCTTGGTTCATTGTTTTGGACTCATTCCTAGGGTTGCTCAGGGTGCCATGTGGTATCAGAAATCAAACTTGGCTTTCTACACATGAAGCATGCACTCAGTCTGTTTAACTATTTCTGAGGCAAAAAAAAAAAAAACGCAAGTTACTACCTGTTACTAATTTTGTATCTCCAGTGAAATTTTAATTAGAGCATTAAAGGAAAATGATGTTGAGAACCAGTATTCCAGTTAAGTCTCTAGGAACTAAATATCAGACACTGGCTCTTCCTAGACTTGAACATTAACAAAACAACAACAAAAAAAAAGCGAAAAAACAAGCAACAGCAACAGAAAAAAATGGCATGACCTTGGATGAGTCAATTTGGCTCATAGGTTCTGTGACTTTGTGAGAGATGTCATAAAGGTCTATTCAAGCCTAAAGTATCTATAGCAGGGTTTTCTACTCATTTCCCACGAATTATCCCTTTCCTTTGGGTATTTTTTACATAATGCTGGATATACAGTGATATAAAATAGGTATATAAATGAGTGTACCCCAAATGGGGTTGTGACCCACAATTTCAGAAGCTAGTGTGTATAGTGCAAGTTATCAGCATGTCTGACTGAGAATAGATAGGCACATGACTCTTAACAATCCTCAGTATCGGTGTTTTCAGAATGTGAGACCATGTGCAATGAAAACAAAGCACTCCATTAAGCTGCCTAGATTTCTCTGGCTAAATAACCCTCAGATGGTTTACAATTACTGTATTTTCATCTTGAGGGAAGCCAGTGCTCTGCAAAAGCAATTTTATGAACCAGTACTTACTAAGTATGCTACATGAAAGAAAACTCCTTAGAAATTAGATATTGTTTTAATTAGGGAAAAGTGTGTCAGCTTCTATTCTCCATCATAAAAGCATAGGCGAACTAAAAGTCTGAAATCCAGAAGTCTCAAGTGGAATAGATTAAATTTGACTTGCTTGGAATGAGGTGAAATGTACTCATCCTATGCGTCAGACATTTAGTTTTGGTGGTTTGGTTGCAGGCATGGTCCCTGTGCACACCAGGACTGATCCCCAAGCAGAATCAGAAGTCAAGTCAGGTATGATCCCAAACAAAAAAAAAAGCAAACAATAAAAAAATAAACATTTAATTTGATTTAAAAATTTTAAACAATTTATCTTTTACATTTTGAGCCCGTGGAATATATCAGTGAAGATTTAGGCTTTCTGTATCTTAGTCATTCACAGTTAAAGAGTACAAAGCAAGCAATAGTTTTGTTTTTGACTCTGAAGGCTTTTTTCATAAGAAAGGTGGTCATCATCTTCAAGAGTGTGTTAAAATTTAACTCACTGGCTCATCTCACCCAGATACCTGCCCGGTGGCAGGGTTCCTTCCCAGAGCTGCACATATAGCTAGTTCCAGGGATGCTGGTTTTTATCATTGATCTGGGGGGGTGGGGCGGGAATTGAGGCACACCACATGCAACGAAAGCTGAAATGTTCTGGACATCCTCTGTTCATCTCACCCAGGTACCCCTACCCCCAATCCTGGTGGCAGGGCTCTTTCACAGAGCCGTACATCTAGCAGGTTCCCAGGGTTGCCGGTTTTCATCCTTGATCTGCGTGGGACGGGAATTAAGACACACCACACAAACAAAGTTGAACCATTCCGGGAACCCTCTGCCATCTCACCCAGGTATGCGCCCAGTGGCAGGGCTCCTTAATGGAGCCGCAGCTGCTAAATCCCAATCCATATCCCCTAAGAACCCTCTTAGTTGGAACTTTCACTAAATTAGCTTAACCACCAGAAACACATTAGACAATAATTCATTAAGCCTTCCTCAATTAATACTGCATCATAAGCAGAAAAGCAACGGTGAGCGTGAAAGGCTAAAACACACAGGTCACAATGGTAAAACAATGCAGAAGCCCACCAAGCGTACTTATTGTAGAAGCTAGCTCAGAAGACCCCAACAGTAATGAAGTGCTAGACAACCTCTCTGACACGGAATTTAGAAGGGAGCTACTGAGGATGCTTAAGGAGCTAAAAGAAACAATGGAAAGCAATACCAATAAAAGACAAGAGGATTTGAAGGTAGAAATGTGAAATATGCAAAAAAAAAAAAAACTACAAACAGAAATGTCAGACCTGAAAAACCTGGTAAGCGATTTGAAAAATTCAGTGGAAGGCCTCAGAAGCAGAGTACCAGCTGCTGAGGACACAATCAGTGAGCTCAAAGATGAAGTTCGAAGACTCTCCAGAAAAAAGCAGAAAATGAAAAAGAGACTCATAGTCTGGAAACATATGGCAAGAGAAGATGGTAATGAAGCCAAGAGGAGTAACATAAGAATTATTGGAGTCCCAGAGGGACGGGAAGAAAACCCTGATGAAGAAACTGTCAAAGACATCATTGCTACGACGTTCCCAGAGCTGAAGAAAACATGCAACCGCATTCAAGACGCCTGAAGGGTACCAGCTAGAGGAAATCTGAATAAAAATACCCCAACACTTCCTGATCAAAATGACCAAAACCTTAGATAGAGACAAAATTCTGAAAGCAGCAAGATCAGAGAAAGAAATTGCCTAAAGAGGAGCTTCCTTAAGAATCACAGCGGATTTGTCTGATGAAATCCTCACGACCCAAAAACAGTGGAGGGATATAGTGAGAAAAAAAAAAAAACTCAATGAAATAAATGCCTCACCAAAAATACTTTACCAAGCAAGACTCTCATTCATAACAGAAGGAACAACACACAGTTTCACAAGCAAACAATAGCTTAGAAACTTCATAGACGCAAAACCATGGTTACAAGGAAAACTAAATGGGCTACTCTAAGGCAAGACAGGCCCCTCAAATACACCAACTTTCAACAGAAAAATGGGACAAAACCCCATAACAATAATCTCGCTCAACGTCAATGGGCTAAACACACCAATTAAAAGACAAAGAGTGGCAGGGTGGATTAGAAAATTGGACCCAACATTCTGCTGCCTGCAAGAAACAAGGAGCAAGAAATGTGAAGTGGAACAAGGAAAGCCTCTTCAACAAGTGGTGTTCAGAAAACTGGATAGCTACCTGCAAAATAAAAAGAACTCTGACCTCTGTCTAATGCCAGGCACAAAAGTCAGATCAAAGTGGATTAAAGACTCAATACCAGACATGAATACAAAAAGGTTGTAGGCAGAACTCTCCATGACACTGAAGCTAAAAGCATCTTTAAGGATGAAACACCACTGACCATGCAAGTGGAAGCAAACATAAACATAAACAAACTAAGAAGCTTCTGCACTTCAAAAGAAAGAGTGACCAAAATACATAAAGAGCCCACAGAATGGGAAAGAATATTTACCCAATACCCATCTGATAAGGGATTAATATCCATCATGGAATAAAACATAATAAGGTTGTATACGCTTAATAGTTGGTGTCTAAATAAATATATATTTGAGGGAAGGGAAGGTAGAGCAAGGCAAAAATAATAATTAAATAAAATTTTCATAAATAGAATAAATTGAAAACCCATTGTTTAGCATGCAAAGCCAGACACATAAGTGTTCCTGCTTCATCTCACTCTGAGACAGAACCTGTGGAAAAAACCCAAACCCACAAGACAAAACTGTGCTTCTGTTTTTTGTTTTTGTTTTGGGACCACAACTCTCTGTTCAGTGCTTATTCCTGACTCTGCACTCTTCTTCCTGTATTCTGGCATCAAATGACAGGACTGTTTTAGGGTCATGTGAGCTAACATGTCTTTGATAGCCTTGTAATCTCTTACTCATGTAAATATAGGTGTAAGCGAATATTAAAGTCTGAAATTCACAAAGATATTTAAAACCCTTTCCTGGATCCAAGATTATGGTTCATCACTTTGATTACGTTTCACTACTAATAGAAAGTTATGAACATTTTTACATGCATATTTGTGCTTTGTGTTCTTTCTTTCTTTCTTTCTTTCTTTCTTTCTTTCTTTCTTTCTTTCTTTCTCAAATCACTGGGAGCTAGTTACAAAACTTTCATGTTTGAGTTTCAATCATACAATGATCAAACACCCGTCCCTCCACCAGTGTACATTTTCCACCACCAATGTCCCCAGTATCATCCCCACCCCCACTATGCCAGTCCCACCTCTCCCCCAGCCTCTATGGCAGACAATTTCCCTCTTACTCTCTAGTTATGGGTATTATGATTTGCTGGTTTGCAATGCAGATACTGAGAGTCCATCATTTTTGGCCTTTATCTACTTTCAGCACACATCTCCCATTCCGAGCAATGCCTCCAACCATCATTTACTTAGTGATCCATTCTCTAGCCCTACTGCCTTTTTCTCTAGGTCATAAGGCAGTATTCCAACAATAGAACAATCTTCCTGGTCCTTGTCTCTACTGTCATTTGGTGTTAGTCTCATATTATGATATTTTATTTTCCACAAATGAGTGCAGTCCTTCTATGTCTGTCCCTCTCTTTCTGACTCATTTCACTTAGCATGATACTCTCCATGACAATCCACTTATAAGAAAATTTCATGACTTTATCTCTCCTAACACCTGTATAGTATTCCATTGTGTAGATGTGCCAAAGTTTCTTTAACCAGTCGTCTGTCTTCGGGCACTAGGGTTGTTTCCAGATTCTGGCTATTGTGAAGAGTGCTGCAATAAATGTACAGGTGCAGAAGCCATTTATATTGTGCTTTTTGCACACTTGAGATATATTTTCAGAAGTGGTATTTCTCAATTCCTAGTTTTTTGAGGAACATCCATATTGTTTTCCAAAATGTCTAGACTAGTTGACATTCCCACCAGCAGTCAAGGAGAGTCCCTTTCTCCCCACATCCGCGCTATCACTGGTTGCTTTTGTTCTTTTGGATGTGGGCCAATCTCTGTGGTGTGAGATGATATCTCATTGCTGTTTTGATCTGCATCACCCTAATGACTAATGATGGGGACATTGGTGGTGGGTAATGTGCACTGGTGGAGGGATAGGTGTTTGATCATTGTATGATTTTAACTCAAACATGAAAACTTGTAACTGTATCTCACAGTGACTCAATTTTAAAAAAATTATAAATAAAAAAGAAATCACTCATGATGGAATCAGGCATAATGAAGTTGTATATGCTTAAAATCTACTGTCTAAGTAAATATAATTGAGGGAAGGGGAGATAGAGTGAAGCAAAAACAATGAAGAGGCAAAAAATTAAGAGCATTTTTTCATGTGCCTTTGGGCCATTCATCTTTTTTCTTTGAGAAAATTTCTGTTCATTTCATCGCCTCAATTTCTGATGGGATTGAATGTTTTTCTCTTGTAGTGTTCAACCAGTGCTTTGTATATCCTTGATATTAACCCCTTATCAGAAGGGTATTGGGTGAATATCCTTTCCCATCTGTAACTGTTTTGGTATCCTGGTCATGTTTCTTTAGAGGTGCAGAAGTTTCTTAGTTTAAGATAGTCCTATTTGTTTACTCTGCTTCCACTTGTTTGGTCAGTGGAGTGTCATCTTTGAAGATACCTTAGCTTCAATGTCATGGAGGGTTTTGCTGATGTCTTCTTCAATGTGCCTTATGGATTCTGGCCTGATATTGAGATTTTTAATCTATTTTGATCTGACTTTCTGACTTTTGTGCACAGTGTTAGGTTGAGGTTTGAGGCCTTTCTTTCTTTTTTTTTTTTTTGCATGTAGCTGTTCAGTTTTTTCAGTATCATTTGTTATAGAGTCCTTCCTTGCTCTACTTTATATTTCTTGCTCCCTTATTTAAAGATTAATTGATCATATATTTGAGGGTATATGTCAGGATATTCAACCCTATTCCACTGGCCTGCAGATATGTATTTGTTCCAGTACCATACTGTTTTAGTTATTACCTCTTTGTAGTACAGTTTGAGGTTGGGGAAGGTGATGCCTCCCATCTTTTTTTCTCCAAGAATTGCTTTAGCTATTCTTGGGTGCTTGTTGTTCCATACAAATTTCAGGACTGTTTGATCAATTTCTTTGACGAGTGTCATGGGTATCCTTATAGGGATCACATTGAATCTGCATAATGCTTTCGGGAGTATGCTTTTTGGAGAAGAGCGTCTGCTCATTTTTGAATCAGATTTTCTGCTGTATGAAGCTATCTCCTATTTAGAAGAATGTTTAATTTCTTTTCCAGTCCAGACATTTATATTTGATAAAGTTTCACTATAATATTTACAACAGTGTCAAACATGGTACTTAACACATGAGAGAAACACAACAAATATTTCAGTTGCTAATTGCGTCCAGCTAGAAGAGTACTAGAAAAGTGTCAACGAAACTAGGAAAGATGAAGTCAAAAAGCAGAAAAATAACATAGTACTGCTATTCACTGTCTTTGGCTACTGTTTTTATGTTCATATGCAGTCTGTTCTGATAGACTACGATGTTGATCAAGCTAGGTGTCTGCATCATTTTACTCACATCACCAACGTGTCTGATTATATAGTCTCAGGCTTGCTTAATTTCTTCTTTCCCTTCATTAGAGATAAAAAATAGTGGGACTGAAGACTTAATAAACTCTTTGGTGCATATGGTTCATGCCATGGCCTCATGTTTGCCTAAGTGCTTTGAGCCATGGAGCCATCTTGCAAGTTCCATGCTCTGACTTTTTTATGGAGCTCAAAACACCATTTGAAACACTTCTGAAAGATTAGTTTCCAATATTCACATGTTCTCTTTCCTAGTGATTCTCCTTCCTTAATAGTTCCAGAATCATTACTAAATGTCCAACACTAAGAAATTTCTTGGTTCATCGGTTAATGACAATTTGATAGTTTAATAGAATTGGAAAAATGACGAGGTATTCTTCACTGTGTATTTGTTATGAGCTACCCTAAGCACATTGATTTTCAAACTATAAAGTCATAAAAAGACACTCCTGATGTATAATTAAATATGCACTAGGAATGAATAATTTTATTTGTTTTCTGAACTGAATTGTGTTAGAATAAATTTGAATGTTGAAGCCAAAATCCCTGTGACCATATGTGGGTACTTTAAAGAGATACAAAAGGGCCAGAGCAATAGTACAGCAGATAGAACATTTGCCTTGCACATGGCAACCCATTGTGTTTGACTTCTGGCATCCCATATATTCACAGTCAGGGTAGAGTCCCTGAGGACAGAGCTAGGACTAAGCCCTGAGCATCACAGGGTGTGAACCCAAATCCAAAATAAATAATAATAATAATAATAATAATAATAATAATGGCCCTCCCATTGATCATCGATTTGCTCGAACGGGCCCAGTAACGTCTCCACTGGAGATTTTGTTGTTACTGTGTTTGGCATATCGAATATGTCACGGGGAGCTTGCCAGGCTCTGCCGTGTGGGCTCGATACTCGATCGTGGCTGACCAAAATAAATAAATGAGTCATAAAGGGAAAAAGAATGAAAAGGAAAAAATTAAAACTATGTTTTTCCCATAAGTCTCAGAGTAAATTTTATATGAGGAAATATATATATATATTCATAAGCTTATAGGAGGCTTCTCTACAGACCAACAAAACAACTCACAAGTACTTGAAGTCTAGCCTCCAGAACTGTCATTGTTTCAACACCTCAATCTGTGATATTTCATAACGTCTGCTTGAGTAGACTATCAGAGTGCTGTTGTTCAAGCTGTTGTAATTGACACAAATATTTCTACTTTCTCCTCCTCCACAGCTGTCAATAGTTTTCATTTTTTTGTATACACACCTTTAGAGAGACAAAGTTGAGTCTAGATCAAGTCAATGGTTCAAACATAATTAGCAGGCAGCAGAATTCATTTCCTGCCACCAAAGCAAGATGAAGACAGACATATGACTAAACCAAGCCAGGATGTTTGTTCAAAGATTGGCTAAGTACTGTTCTCTTTTCCTGCTAGATGTAGATCTGCAAGAATGTAGAATTCAGAATGAATAAAAGTCATGAGAAACAAGCTTGTCTCCAGGTCAAGCCATTCCAATGATGAGAACAAAATATGGTGCCATAGCATTTGGGCGGGCCCTGAATATACAGTTAGAATTTGGCATCTACTCCCAGCTATGTTATTGTTTGAGATATTTGCAATTGCAAAAGGCCAAACTAGTACATACATCAGTCTTGCATCACCTGAGGCTGGAACGAATGTGCCATATTCTGGAGTCCTTCAATGCACCCAAGTTTTATTACCACTGATGTTAAAGACCAATTATGGAGATGTAAATGTCCTGTTCTTCAAAGGCATGTTTGGCAGGTTGAGAAGCTTTGAGATTTCAATGACTTTGACTCCTCTGGATATGGGAGAACAGCCCATTTTAGCAATTTCCATGGGAATGAATAGACATATACTTTAGCTATTCAAATATTTAACTAGCGCTTTTGTTGTTGTTTTGAATCCCAACAAGCTGCAGCTGCCTGTTTGTGTCTGTTGTTTCTTGCAGGGGCTTGCTGATTCAGTAGGATCACTTGAATGCATTAATTAGCCTTCTCTCATTTTACCAGCCTATGCCTATAAAGAAATGAGCATATGCAGTTCCAATTGTGAAATGATATGATTTAAGGACAGCAGATGAATGAAGGCTCAGAATTGCCTGGTTTTTGATGGGCAGTTGTGTTTATTTATTTATTTATTTATTTATTTATTTATTTTTGGCTGACAGCAGCCTGCATGACAAAGATTGTGTGAGGCTTCATGATTAATATATTGGCTATCACTATTGGCAGACAAATGTAGCACAGGCCTTGGATTAAAGTGTAACAGGGAAGATAGGGCCTTAATCAGCTCAGGTACATGAGTCAGAAGGAGCTAAAGATCCAGAGAAAATACAACATTATGAAAGGCTCAAAAATGGTTGATCAGTTTTAATATATATCATCTAAGTCCACTCTTTATAACTACTTATAGGGCTCTATGTTGTGAAGACTTGGGCAATGCAAGACTCATTCTTGAAAGAATTAAATGAAAGGTGCTAGTGGGAGATTAAAAAAGCAGGAAGACTGAACAGACTATAAAAGAAAAAAGATTTTGATTTAAAATTACATTCCCACTTGTTTATTTTTAAGTGATTAATAAATATAGCTTTGGCCTGGAAACACTGCATTCTATAGACAAATCGGGGAGGAAGATAAGATGTTTGTCTTTAAGATTCAATTTCTCAGGTAATTTTTTAGGTACTATGGTATGAGAAAATAGACTCCCAAAAAACAAGTATGTAAGCCAGAGCTTAACTCTAAATTGAATCAAGTTAACTGAGAACCTTGAGCTTGGAGGCTGGATTCTACTTAAGTAAGTGTTCTCAAATTTAGAGCTTAGCTAGTGTAAAGCATAGCAATAGAAATCAGATTTTTTTACCCAAGTAATGATCAGAATCCTTTTTGAGAACCTATCTCTTTCTGTAACAGCCAGAAGCAAAAATCAGCACACCTATTATCATTTCAAAACATGTTTGCACCACCTACAATAACCATTTTACTCCATTCTCATTCACAATGTCCAGAACAGCAAACTGGCACAGAAAGAACAATGATTAAACCAAGTTACCAAAAACATAAGAATGTGAAGAGAGAGTACTGATATTGCTGGGGTTCCTGGGTGATTTACATGGGGTGGGAGAAGAGAGGCTGCAGCCTAGATAAGAGGATCAATCACTTTCCCTCTGCTCCCTTCTGCCACCCAAGCAAGAACTGTTGAGGAAATCTAGGACAGTAGGCCTTGCTCCTTGCAGTAAAGGAAAGCAAGTCCTAGACCTTACCCAGGCTTTTCCATTTCTTCATCTTTTGCTCACAAAGAAGTCCCACTACACATCCTGGAATTAGATACGAAAACATGAAAGTCCGCATCTCAAGAGGGGTAATGCGGTGATATAGGTGCTTGGGCAATACATGGACACAGGCAAACATGGGCTTGGGCAGCATATGTGTGGGATTCCTTTGTTCAGGTTGGCTTTTATTACCCCTTCCCACCCCTCAAGATGCCCCACTTGGGGCTTTGATCTAGGTAGAAGTCCCTTGCTAGGGTGTGCCAAGGAGGTAGAGTTGGGAGCAGTTAATGCTCTTCCTTGGAAGTCCATTCCTGGACTGTGTTTCTGTTGGAGCTTTTCTCAGAGGCAGGGCCAGGCTTTTCTGTGCTGGTTCCAGGTAAAGGTCTTATCAGTACTTTGTTCCTGTGTCCACAGGGTGGGTTTCCTGTGAACTTAGAGCTTGTTGGTTTTCTAATTTCCCAGGAATTGATTGCCATGATCTGCCTGCTTGCCTTAGGCTGGAGCGATAGCACAGCAGTAGGGTGTTTGCCTTGCACGCAGCCAACATGGCCGACCAGAGTTCGATTCCTCCGCCTCTCTCGGAGAGCCCGGCAAGCTACCGAGAGTATCTCTCCCGCACAGCAAAGCCTGGCAAGCTCCCCGTGACATATTCGATATGCCAAACACAGTAACAAGAAGTCTCACGATGGAGATGTTACTGGGCCTGCTCAAGCAAATCGATGAACAATGGGAGGACCATGGACCATGGCCTGCTTGCCTCAATATGAAGGAATCAGTTACCCTCTCCTTCATTTTACCCCTTAATAACGCTGTGCCTTATGCTAAACATGGGAGGAGCCAAGTCTTTATAAGCACACAGTCCCTTACAAGTAGTAAACCATCTGGTTGAATTAATGCTGGTTAAAAAGGTAATGGCCACATAGCCTCCTCCAAATGCCATAATAAATGCTACCTTAGTGGACCTTAACTTCTCACTTTTCTTCATCTTCCTGCATCCCATTCTCCATGCTGCAGTCTAAGAAAGTTGTCAAAATGGTAGTTAGGCTGCTTCCTGCCCTCCATCAGTACTTAATATCAGTCAATGTTTAACAACTCAAACTCTTACTCTTGAATTGGCTTTCTACAATGTTTTCTTCAGCT
Organism: Sorex fumeus; assembly: GCF_029834395.1. NCBI lineage: Eukaryota > Metazoa > Chordata > Mammalia > Eulipotyphla > Soricidae > Sorex > Sorex fumeus. The sequence continues at coordinate 10,494,545 of NW_026606103.1, forward strand.
CTCTCTCTCTCTCTCTCTCTCTCTTTCTCTCTCTCCCACTTTGTGAAGCCAAGACATTTTATTTAACAAATATAGAAATATGAAAGAGGGGAAAAAGAGAGGAAAAGGATGGGAGAGGAGTGAGAAGGAGGAGGAACATATTCCAGGTTGAATGCAGCTTTTGTATCCAGAGAGAAAGTAAAGGAATTTCACACCCTAAATTGGGATGCAGATCTCCCTGGAAAGGAGAAAGAAAGCACATCCAGGGCAGAGAGGTGTGGAGGACTCCTAGGCCAGATAGAGAGTATTCTCATGCCATACTTCTTCAAACCTGGTCTTTTAGGTTTTTTTCAAGCTTCCCACTCTGGGGTTCTTGCTAGGGCAATATCAAGCTGGAAATGCTGAACAAGCCCTGGACAAGCATGATGGATCTTGCTTCAACTCCAAGACCTTCAACATACATACAGGGAGAGGGTTGTATGGGGGTATTTTGAACCTTGTTAATTCTGTTCAGGCATCAGCTTCCTCCAAAGTGTCATTTCTTCTCACTACTGTGTATCAAGATGAAATGTTCAGAATCTATAGCTGTTTTTTTAAGAGTGGTGTTGGATATGTTGGATACAGTAAACTTCTTATCTTCCTCCTTTAATTTTCACTTGTTTTCCTTTGTTTAGTCTTTATGTAAAATTTATTTTCTTATTGTTTAGGTACAATGGTTATAATAGTGTTAACATTTATGGTGCAGATGTTACTGAATGCCCCCCCACACACACACACAACCACCAAAGTGTCTAATACTCTCCAACAATGCCCTTCAGTCACTTCTAATATTTCTACTCCTTCTTCATCACCCCCATGCCACTCTAATGTTCTGATAGTAAAAGTTCTTTAATCCAAGGATATGGGGGTCATCATTCCTTGATACACTTTTTCACTTTATTCCCTAGCAATTTTAGCCCTGATGGGTAATTCTGTTTTTATTAGGCTCTGTCTTGACTCCATGGCTTTGCCAGTGTCACTCCTTTCCTCAGTTTTTCCATTCTCCTTTTCTCACCTCTTTCCTCTTTTCTATATAAGGATCTTCCCCTGAGGGGCACTTGTGGTGACTCCTGTATGCTGTACAATATGCTGCTTCTCTCTTGACATGACGCCATTGCAAGTCTTGGTAATATCCATGAATTACAATCATTGTTCATTTCTCTACATCCTCAATAGAAAATGAACTCCGCCAGAGAAATTCCTACTCATACATGTGCCCTCTACATGGCACCATGCTCTGACCACTGTACCCTAGAGTCCAGCATCCGGCCTTTGCCCTGCATATGGCACCATGCTCTGACCATCCCCTGGAGTCCAGCATATGTCCTTTGCCCTCCATATGGCACCATGCTCTGACTGCTATCTCCAGAGTAGGTCAGATGTAGGCAAATTCAGCTTCTTTGAGGCCCAAGATGTGGAAGAACTCTAGCTACCTGCCTCTAAAAATAGCTGGGTAAATGCAACTACTCACAGCAAAGAGAACACACCCAACCATCAAAACTATTTTCAAAAAGACAAAAGATGAACATTGCTGCAGATGAAGAGAGCATAACCTCATTCACTGTTTGCCAATATAAAAATTTGTATAACTAAAGCAGTATTAAAGCAGTATTAGGTTTTTTAAAATTAAAACCAAAAACACATATAATCAGCAATTAGACTTTAGATATTTACTGGAAGAAAATTAAAAAAAATAATTTAAAAAACTACATGTATTTCCATGTTTATTGCTGGATTATTTACAATAGCCAATATATTAAAATATATGAAAATTTACAATAGCAACAAAAGTTACAATTCAAATAAGTTTAAGTATATAAAAATTTATGAGTCAATATATGAAAATATCTATTTATAGGTAGAGATGTGAAGTACATATCAGAGTACTATTCAAATATTAAAAATAATGAAGCCTTGCTATCTACAAGAATTGGATAGAACTTGAGGGCAGTATGTTAAGCAAAATGTGTCAAACAGAGAAAGAAAAATACCACATGATTTTATGTGTATATATGAAGAATCTATAAAACAAAACATATGAACAAGGAAACAAAACAAAACTCATAGATCCAAGGAACAAATTGAATGGAGGAAGAATACAGGCTGAATGAAATGAATGAAAGAGATCAAGAGATAAAAATTTTCAATTAGAAAAGCAATATTTCTTAGAGATATAATATACATCATGAAGATTATAGAAAATAATACAGGAATGTGTGTGTGTTTGTATGCAAGTTACCATAGCACTAATGATTGAACAACAATGTAAGTGTATTTAATGTCTCTGAATTATAGAATTAGCAATGGTTAAAAGGTCAATTTTATGCTAAATATATATTACCACAGTAAAAACTATAAACAGAACACTGATTCTGTCATTGACCAACTAGTCACTAAGGTCCTGGAGTGGAGGACTACGGGCAGTCTTAAAGGATAGCTGGAAACCAGAATGGTCTACAGTTGAGGTAGAAGTCAGTGGAATCTCATACTGAGAGAGGAAACTATAGAGGCAGATGGGCATAAGAGACACCTTATCTGCTCATGAGCTTTTGAGCACTTTCAAGTATAACAATAGCTCACTGCTGTGGAACCAGTGAATTAACCCATCAGTTTAAAATGTTTGGACTAAGCTTCCCGCCCAGCTGAGATCACAAGTTGCCCCCCAAAAGCAGCTCTCTGGCACGGCCATGGCCGCAGAGGCACAGGGACCTAATTCAGAACCCAGCGGCTTTTGGCAGAAATGTGAATAGACTATGCATTAAGCTACAGCGCTGTGCACCCCCCCTCCGGGCGAGAGACGGTGTCTGTCTCTTCTGCCCTTTTCCTCCCGTGGCACCATGATGGCCGCCACCTCAGAGTTTATTGGACAGCCAGGTAGGAGCCGGCCGTGATGGAGAAACCATGACCTCATGGCTTGGCAGCAGAATTGGCACGTCCTTCCCGTCCCGCCAAGACCACAAGTTGCCCCCCATGAGCAGCTCTCCGGCACAGCCATGGCCCCAGAGGCACACAAACCAATCTCGGAACTATGCAGCTTTTGGCAGAACTCCATCCAGACTTAATCAATAAAATATCAGAAATCCAAAATTGCGTGGCTGCTATCAGCATCATATGGTCTTCAGAACCAGCAAATTATTTCACAATGTCTTTTCAGCAAGTCTGATTGTTGGGATAAAATTCCAAATAATAATGGTGCATCTTTTGCCGAAATAATGAATGCAATCAAAGTAGAGAGAGAGTAAAGTGGAAATCATCTGCCTCACAGGCATGGGGAGGGATGGAATGGGGGATATATTGGGGTTCTTGGTGGTGGAAAATATGCACTGGTGAAGGGATGGGTGTTTGATCATTGTATGACTGAGACTTAAATCTGAAAGCCTTGTGATTCAATAAATAAATTTAAATAAATAAAATAAAAATAAAATGTTTGGATTGAGAACCTACTCTGCATGTAATAGTACAGGCTATCTTGTAACATATTGAGTCTTTTCTAGGTACAAGGCATTTTCCCACAAGAGGTAGACATTAAATACAATCTCATAAGGGAAGGAAATGAAATACAGGGAAATTTCAGTTATCCTTCAGGCAGGAAATGGAACAAGAGAAATAGGTAGTCTAGGATTAAAAAGGATGAATCAGAGGGGTAGACAGAGTCCTGATAGAGGTTATTTCAGGTACATTCTTCCTACTTATATATTCCTGGTCTTTCCTAAACTTCTAGAAAATTCGTTTCCAAAATCGAAGGTATCCGCAAGGCAATTTGTCTCCCAGTTTTGACCTAAAACTTGGTCAGTGCTGTCAGGTAACAATGTCGGATTTAGGATGAAGTGGTGTCCCAATGTTTACACTGAGGAATGGATTGAATCTCTGTATAAAATCTTGTATAAGGCCCCCTCCCGTTGTTCGTCGATTTGCTCGAGCGGGCCCAGTAACGTCTCCATTGGAGACTTTGTTGTTATTGTGTTTGGCATATCGAATACATCACGGGGAGCTTGCCAGGCTCTGCCATGTGGGCGAGATACTCTCAGTAGCTTGCCGGGCTCTCCGAGAGGGGCAGAGCGTGCAAGGCAAATGCCCTACCTCTGTGACATCCACTGAATTTAGGGTTCAATGAGAAAGGAAGCTCCCACAGGCCTCCTTCCACTTGTGCACAGCATGAGCCATGAAACAGCACTATAAATGGTAAAACAGAAGGAAAGGCCATGTCAGATAAGCAAGAGTTTAGGTAGAGCCAAGTGGGCTAGAGGAGAAGGCCTGTTCTCTAAGGGAACCATCAACTCTGAGCAAGGTCTTCCTTGGAGCTCAGAGCTGATTTCACTGATCCACAAAGGCATTTACTCAGTGCACTAAAATAGTCTTTAACTTCTGATAACATAAATGCATAGTTATGAAGATAACCCTGGTAGGCTTGAACATGATTTGCAGAAGGTCAAGATTTGAATCCAGAGGATATGATATTACTCTTGGAGAGATGAAGAAGCAGAACTTCTTAGATTGCGGTCAACAGCTAGCCCAGGCCCAGCCAGCCTTCACTGTGCCTGTGTAGGTGTGGGAGAGGAGCACCCTAAGACCGAGAGGAATTCCAGAGTCGGCTACCTGAGTTGTGCCATCAAATTTCTGGAGAAAGGATAAATAATTCTGTTTGTTTCTTTAATATTTTGTCAATGGGATACAATATACCTTCAGTTATTAAGATATATGGGTTACTAACTAAAGCTTTTACTTAGATAACCCTGCAGTATACTATGTCTAGATTCAACCTGGGACATTTATTATTCACTTATGTAGCTAACAAATAACAATAGCAAAGACCTGAAGGAAATGGAAAGAGCTAGATGAGGGAACCACAAGTAGGAAGGCTCTGGGGAAATTGTGAAGAGTAGACTTTCAACAGCAAGAAAGTGTGTGGCTGGATAAAGTAGAAGATTGATGAGGGACATGCCTTGGAAGGGAGAAAACAGTGATGTTTAGTTTTATTTTGAAGGCAGAATTAATATGGACTTGGACAAGGACAATATAAGAAGAGAATTTATGAGAATTCGAAAAGTTTTATTTGTGATGGGTCAGATTACGAAGGATCACATTTCTGTGTTCCTCTGTACGAAAACTTTTAACTTTCATTTCTGGGCAAGCTAACTGTTTGATGTCTAGTGGATATCCAAGAGGAGTTGCTGTGTTGACCAGGTGAGTCTAGAGTGCAGAAATGGTCAGATTTGGAGAAAGGCAGCACTCATGTAAATTCAATGGTGTAAGATTTGATTAAATTCTTCCCAAAGGGAGTGCAGCTGGAGAGGGGAGAAGCTTAAAGGAGTGGAGTCTGAGGCACAATAAGGGTTATAGTGGGGAGCAGGATGGAAGGAATCAGGAGGACAGAACATCCTGGAAAACCCAGTATCCAAAGTGTCTAAAGGAATAATAGGAGCTAGACCTGTGACAAGCTGCTGACATCCAACTAGGTCAGGATTGGAGCGTGACCTTAGAATTTAGCAACACTGATCTTGAAAGGAGACTTTGGACTGCTGCATTTTGGTGGAAACCTGATTCTCATGGATGAAAGAAAAAGGGAAAGTGAGGTGATCTCAAGTAAAGAGAGGAAGAAAGCTCTTCCCAGGAAAGCCTAAAGGCAATGGAGAAGGGAGCAGAAGAAGAGGATGGGGGTAACGGATCAGGAGGCATGAGTTTTTCTAGATGGGATAAAGCACAGTGTATCTATAAATGATGGGAATGATCCAATCCAGAAGGAAATGCAACGTACCAGGGACAGAGGGGACATTTGCTGGAGCTTGTCTTTCAGCCAGTAAGAAACAAGCAGGCACGTGGTGGGACTGGTCTGGGGAAGTAGAAATGGGAGAAAGAGCCATGGGAGTGCCAAGAGGGAGGAATCGGGAAGCCAGGGCCCTGGGTGCCCAACTCTCAAAGGAAAACAGGAAGGCAGGGTCAGGAGCTCAAAGTCAGTAAAGAGGAAGAGGACATGGAGAGCCATGGAGGAGGGAAGGAAGGAGTCTCTCTCTGTGAGAGTGGGATGACATTGTTGGTACCCCACTGCTTATTACTTGCATGATACTCAGAGCTTATTCTGCTAACTGAAAGTCAAGGACTCAGTAAGTATATGTGACTAGAGTCAGTGCTCATGGATCAAGACTAGACATAGACATGACATAGAAAGGGAAGGGAAAGGAAAAGGGAGAGAAAGGGGGAAGAGGAGGAAAGGGAATAAAAACACTTAGTTACAAAGGCAACTTAGTTATAAATTTTCCTAATCAGTAAGAAGAATCAAGAAGGAGATTTTATTTCATTTCTGTTATTTAAGAAGAAAAGAGGGAGGCAGGAAGGACAGAAGGTAGGGAAGGAAGAGAGAAATACTGGCAGCAAAAAATACCACTAATAGCATCTTATTTACTTGCAGAGGCTCCCAAAGAACCTCCCAACTTTTAATAAAGAGCAGCAATTTGTTTGCATTTTGTAGACACACTTGAAGTGTAACCCGCTGTCTGTTTGCAGAGATTAAAGACAAAGGCAAAGGCATAACTCCTGGGCAGTAAAGCAGAGAAAACCCACAGGCTGCTGGGGCCTGGCTCGAAGAAGATATATCTTCGCCAGCATCTGCTAGCAGCTCTGAGATCAGTGCACATCAGACAAGTGAGCCCGCAGCCAGACAACTCAGCACAGGGCTGTCACGCTGGCTAACATCCTTCCTGAATATTCGATGTTCACCAAATAAAGGAAACTTCCCTGAAAAAGTGCCTACATGAGCCAGCCCTTCAGAAGAGTTGTGATGGGCCCTGGAAATCTTGCTGGGGTAAGAGCATTTCACAATGTAAAGAGACGAAAGGCTCAATAAAAGATACTCATTTCTCTCAGTCCACATTTAGTGAGAAGCTATTGTGTGTTCATCTTTGTATGAAGAACTGGAGATCTCAGACAAACCTGCCAATGCTTAAAAAGTGAAGAGGACATAAGAGAGACAAATGAAGTCAGAAATAAAATTTGTGTTCACCCATGGTGTACACTATTTCAAGGTATTTTTAATGTTATTTTCTCTCTTCTGGTGAGAAGTTATTAGGAGAGGAAAGGAGAATGAGTCAGTGTTTCACACACTTAGATTACCTGACAGATACCCATTAGGTTGACCACCAAACCACAAATGGAGAGTGATAAATAATATATTACATTGGTTGGATCAGCAAGAATGTGGGTTAATCATTACAGTGATAAAGGAAATGAGGTAATTTATTTTTCAAAGAGTTAATGAAATGGGTGCTTCACCTTCCAGGCCTTTTTGCACATCTTGGCTTCCACTGTGTTCCAAAGTCTGAGCCTAAGTCTTAGAGCAAGACACGAATATAATCACTATGGCTGCTGAGCAGAATTTTGATTATTTATAATAATTGAATAAATCAGATGGTAAGTGGTACTGTTATATATTTGCAAGATGGGAACTTCATGTTTTGAGTAACTATTCCATTATTTATCACATTATATATGAGCAATAAATTTTACAAATAGGCTATATTGTAGTAAAGAAAGGAATGCTAGGGTGCTAAATTCCCTCCTCTACCATTTTTACTCCCTGTAAAAGTCTTTGAATAATTAGTTGCATTAAAAAAACCTGTGTTTACCAGGTATGTAGGACCCGTCACTGCAATCTCCAAGCCTGCTCGGATCGGGACTGGGCTTCCATCCCCAAGGTTCTTAGTTTTCCAGTAGCTTGGCAGTCACACCCACAAACTGCCCTCAGTGCCATGTAATCTTATCAACGGCCAAGTCCCAGAGACTATAAACTAAAGTTCCTGGAAGAGAGTGCCACAAAATGTCCTGACCCTGAGCCTGGCTCCAATGCCTCACCAGGGCACATCGGAGGGGGATAGGTTGAGTTTCTCTCCACATCTTAAGTAGAATCCAAAAGCCGCCATGCCCAAGGCCACTCTCCACATGCTCAAATGAGCCTCACCCAAGAGGGAACCAGCAGGAAAAACCCAGGTATGCAGGACCTGTGACTGAGGTCTCCAAGCCCACTCGGATCAGGACTGGGTCTCCTCTCTCTAGGTCTCCAGTTTTCCAGTAGTTTGGCAGTCACGCCCACAAACTGCCTCCAGCACCATGTAATTTCATCAATGACCAAGACCTGCAGACTATAAAATAAAGCTCCCAGAAGAGAGTAACACAGAATGTGTGGCCGTGCAACCTTTTATACTCTATCTCACTTACTTACCAAAAGTATTACACATTTGTTTGGTTTTAACACACTTGCTTGTATTCTCTTATATATGGACTTAACTGATTCCAGAGTGAATGAATAGCTTAAATGGCTCCCTCTTTTTGTGTTGGGAAGGTGCTCAGTGGTGGGATTGGTGTTCGAATATTATCTGTAATAAACTATTGTGAACTACTTTTACAAAAATAAAATATAATAGAAACCTAAATAAATAAATAAATTAAAAAAAAAACTTGTGTTTGCTTGTTTTTTTCTAGAAACTGCCCTCATGCCTGGTTGTCCTCACTGGGGCCCCTTGGAGGGGGTGGGTTGAGTTTCCTCCCTGCCCCTAGAAGAGCCCTGGGAGCTGAAGACCTCTGGAACCAACCACAGCCATGCTTAAGACCACTCTCCTCACAATCAGACGAGACTCACGCATGAAGGAACCGGCAGAAGAACCCAGATATGAGGGACCCAGGGCTGAGATCTCCAAGCCTGCTTGGATTGGGATGGGGCCTCCTCCACCCAGGTCCCCCATCTTCTAGTAGCTAGACATTACACCCATCAACTGCCCTTGGCACCGTGTAATACCATCAACGGCCAAGACCCAGAGACTATAAAACCAAGCTCCTGAAAGCTTATTGTCTAGTTCTTGCTCTCGGAGATTCCGGCAGGCTACCAAGAGTGTCCTGCACACACGGCAGAGTCTGGTAAGCTTCCCATAGCGTACTCGATGTGCAAAAACCCAGCAACAATGATGGGTCTCATTCCCCTGTCCCTGAAAGAGTCTCCAATGTGGCACTTGCTAAAATCTCAGGGCTAGGATGAATGAAGACGTTACTGGTGCCTGCTCGAGAAAATCAATGAACAACAGGATGACAGTGATACAGTGATTTCTAAAAACTGTGACAAAAAAAGAGAAAGCATGAAAATGAAAATGAAGAGGCCAGAGTGATAATACAGCAAACAGGCTGCTTGCTTTGGATTCAGCTTACCCAGGTTCCAACCTTGGAACCCATATGGTCCCTCTAGCTGATCACTAGTGATCTCTAAGCTTAGAGTCAGGAATAAGTTCTGCACACCACTGTGTGTGTCCTTCTAAAAATGAAGGGAAAAAAACACCTATAATGGAGTGATTGTATAGCAGGAAGAACACTTGCCTTGCATGCTGCTGACCGGAATTTCATCCCCAGCATCCCATATGATTCCCCATGCTCAATAGCAGTGACCCTAGAATCAGGAGTAATTCTGAGCACCGTAGGGTATAGCTCAATAGCAAACAAACAAAACCACCTATAATAAAACATCATATAGTATTATTAACATTCTGATGTTTTTATATCAACTGAAATCAGAATGCACAAGAATACATGCTAAGTTAAATATTTTAAGCTTTTAAGTTTATGTTACATTGTGAACACACACTTTATTGCTTTTGTATTTTTTCAGTCATTCAGTTAAGCATTCACCTACAATTTAGAATAAAGGTTCTCCTTATCTTTTTCATTTGCTGTTATAATTATGTGGAGCTTATCAGTTTTGTACACATAGGTTTATCCCTAGGTCTGCCCTAGTTCTTTTGGATGTATCAAATTTGTCCTTGCTAATATTTTTCAGTTCTAAATACTTTTAAAAACTGCTACATTGCCTAACATTATTACAAACATATGGAAGGTGTTAATAATTTGATATACAGACAAATCACAGAAGCTTCAGGCTCACTACTAAATTTTTATGTTGATTCAATAATTTTCAAAGTATACATACTAATTTCTCTCAGATTTCCTTATATAAACCTTCGTAACCATTTCATGTTTTATGCTACTAGTTAGAAATTTCATAAAATGGTACAAATCATAGTCATGTAAGCATTCTTATGTAATGTCACATTTTAATAGGGAAACTGAAATTTCACCATTAAGTGTGATGGTGGGTATTACTATAACACAAAGGATCTTTGTCATAGAAAGAAGATAGTCTTACATATTATTACATATTAATTTTCATAATTATATATTTTATTAACACTTAAACCAAGTAGTGATAACCAAACATTTTATTTGATGCCTTAGAAACTTAGTTACTGTGATTTTTGAATTGTCTTTTTATTAAGGAACCATGATTTTTAAATTATAACTGGATTTTTAGATCATCAGATTATTAGTATGAGGCTATTCTTTCATAATTATCTTATGCTATCTGAAATGTATATTTTTATGCCTTAAACATCCTCTATTCCAGTCTGCTATTAAATTTTCCTCTAATTCCTCATATATAACCAACAATTATGAAGATTAATGAGTTTCCAGGCACAAATTCTAGACACTTACACTTATCATTAAGTATTCCTATATTGTATTGTTATTATTATAGTGTATATCTGTATATATAATATGTATAATATTATAGAATTACTGTTAATCCTACTTCCTAATTGAGAAAATATAAGCACAGGGAAGCCAAACATTTGTTTGAGTTCACAAGTCAATGTGGCAGGGTAGAGACTTGCAGTATAGTCCTAATAACTTCCTGTTATCCCTACATCCCTTTGTTACTATCACAGCTTTGACAGGTGTTACTCAGGACCCCCTGGGCAGGTGAGAAACTCTCAGAAACAGCTCTCCCATATCTAATGAAGAACAATCAGAATGACAGGACATATCCTGCACATTGATGTGATGCTATCTCTCGCTATCATAACAATGACATTCAATACAGTAAGCTCATTTCTTTATTTAACAAAAATTTGTTGAGCACCTATTCTGTATTAGACATTATTATGGGTATTTTGTAAGTAGTGCTTGCAAAAGGTGCTTCTATTACAGTATATTCTCACATTATGTAAGATAATATTATGTCATATTATATATTACAATAGGCTATCAATTCAGAATTTTACTTCTGAAATCTATACCATTCCAAACACCCAGCAAAACACTTTGACACTAAAACCTGATCTTAACTGCTGTGGGATTATTTGTCAATTTGATTTATTCTATTTTGACTAGTCTTCTATTTCATTACAGATATATCACTGAATGCAACTACACAGAATTTTTCAGTTTTCACTGGAGTTGATAGTCACTATCGGCACTATATTGCATTTCTGAACCCTCAAAGCCCTAGTATTCAAAATATCTGATTGCAAGGGTTTGGAATTTAAAAAGGACTATCCTTTCTCATTTTTGGCTATTGGACCATACCTGGGGGTGCTCAGGGATTACTCTTTGCTCTGGGCTCAGGGTTTCTGGGGATCATGGTGCTCATAGGGACCAAATGTAGTGCTTGAGACTGAATTGGGTCAGCTATGTGCAAGACAAGTGCCTTAACTTCTGCACTATCTCTCTGACCTAGTAATTTATAATTTATGAAAATCTCAGACTATGTTAGAAGAAATTAATTACCCTTTAACATAATCTAATATTTGTATTTTTGTCCTAAATTTGAATGCAAGTTTCATAAACACATTGACTTCATCCACCACATAAATTCTCATATGTTCCCAACTACCATGTGAGTTCTTGAAAATTATTCTACTCATATTAATTCAATCCAAGAACATCCTTCTTGGGGTCAGAGCTTTAGTACAGTGGGAAGGTTTCTTGTTTTGCATATTGGTCTACCTCTGTTTGATCTCTGGCATCCCACATTGTCCCCAGAGTATCACCAGAAGTGATTTTAAAGCACAGAGTAATCTCTAAGCACCACCGGGTGTGGTACAAAAACCAATAGAGAGAGAGCATTCTTCTTGATCTAAGACATTCTTCAGATAAAAATAACAATATAATGTCTGTTTGGTGGCCACATTCCATGATGTTCAGAGTTCATTCATGGTTCTGCACTAAGGATCACTCCTGACAGGGCTTGTGGAACCACATGTGGTGTCAGGAATCAAATCTGGGTCAGTTTCTTACAAAGTAAGAGCCCTGCCTGCTGCAACATTGCTTCGGCTCCCTAAGCGTCAATTTTAAGTCAATTGTGGGACAAATAATCTGGCTAATAGCTCACAGGAATACCTACATACATGTGGTTTTCTATCTCATCACAACATATTTGGACTTGTTTGAAAAATTAATTGAAATGTTCAGAATACACTGGAACATTTGAAGAATTTTATTTCCAACACAAGGCAAACTCAAAACATTTGACTAAGAGTAAAACAATGGTGTTTGCTCCAATGGTAATTCTCTGAGGTTTCTTCTCAAAGATAGCCCCATAAACAATGAGATCCAGCATTCTGCCTTGGCACAAAGCATAAACCAGACTTTACATCTCATCTTATATATCAACCACAAGGACAATTTAGGTTTCTGGAGCTGTATCATCTTGACAATTATTTTGGGTTTGAGATTGGAACGTGTTAGCATTTCAAGGGAGATGCTGAAACCACTTAAACCAAACTCTATAGGCCACAATAAGAGCAATGACTTATGTTAATTTTACACATGTATTTTATGAAGTACATCCACACAGGAGATTTCTAAATAGCTTCTTATCATCTTGTTCCTAGGTCAGGATTTTGTTGCCATTTTGCACATGCTTATTTTTAGCAGTGATATATGATCATGCAACAAGCCACTACAAAAAAAAACTTGGGTAGGAGCACATGGCAGATTTGTCAGCCAACCCAATGTGCCCCCTTTGGATTTTTGTGGTTGATTTGCTATCTTCCTCTGAACATCATAGTACAGATTGAAGAAAGTAAAAAATAAATCATTATCTCATGGTTACTGATGAGAAACTCTGTTTCAAGAATAGTAATGGCTGCCATTTGCAGTCAGGCAGTTTTATGGACTATTCATAGGACAGCAACCCCAAGCAGATGGTCCCTAAACATGTCTCCTGTGATGATTGATGATGATGATGGACAAGTAAGGAAAGGGCTAGGCCAGGTCCTCAATAATTGCTGATTAATGATGATGGACACTAATAATATCTATGTTAATCCAAGATCCCAGATTAAATGCTTAAAATCAAAGTGTGAAGGTCTTTCTTAAGGCAGGCATACCTGGGATCATTTGAAAGACTGTTAGCAATTGTTGTAGGTTTTCCTTGGCAAAAGAATATCCCTGATCAAGAAGAAAACTTTGGGCCCCACTCACTACTAGAAAGGTAAAATATTATTGGTGCCAGAAGACCACTTATTTTATTCTAGTTGCCTTTTAAAAACAACATAAATGGGATCAGCCACATAATTCTCAGAAATTTAATGTAGACCCTTCTTCATTAATAAATCAATATAGTCCTCTGTACAGGTCCACTCCTGGGAAGCTGGCTCTGAGTGTGAGCATGCACTAGTGAGTCTGTATACTGTGTTCCAGTAGATCTTTATTTATTACCTGTATTTGATAGAATCCTGGAGTTCCAGAAGGTTCAACAATTGGATAGCACTCGTAATCTGAAGCCAGTTGTTTTATTGGCTCAACATGAAACACTGCCTTCTGACAAGTAATGGAAAAGAAATAGGAAAACCCAGAAAATTCTAATGAGTTCCAGGTTAAATTCTGCCGTTGGTAATAATGGGGGAAAGTGTGATGAGGGTTAATTTCATGGAAGGGAAGAGAAAGTCATTTCCCTTTGTGAAAAGAGGTTCCACTTTGGCACTTTGTCTACTTATCTCTAGAGGCAGCTTCTAGGATAGCAGAAGGCCTGCAAATTTAGAGACCAGTATTGACTGTTGAATCAGATATCTACCATTTCCTACTTATTTATTTTTTGGTTTGGGGGCCTACTCAGTGATGCTCAGGGATTTGAGCTGACTTTGACGTCAGGGATCACTCAGGGTGGGTTTGGGGGGACCATGTGGAGTCCTGGGGATCACCTCAGATTGACCATGTGCCAGGCAAAAGTCCTATTCACTGTACTATCACTTTGATTTCCATTTTATTTTTATCTATGGCCATATCACCTGGAACAGGCCTAATTTCATTTAAAATTTAGTTTAAATTTCATCTAAAATTTGGTTTTAGTTGCCTTAGCTTCTTTTCTTGGTTGAATATCCAACTTTCAGAAACGTAAGATATAACACGTTGTGCATTTTCTTAATATCAAACAGGGCTTAAACTAAAAGTCACTTGTTGCTTATCTGAAACCCAAACTGAACTGATATTTTTTATTTACTCACAAATCTGGAAAACTTTATGATGGGTTTCTCCATATTTTGTAGAGTTCGACAGCAAAATAACATCTCCCAGCCTTGATTTTAGGAAGATTATCATACAGCACCATAGACAGAGGTGTCTTTAATGATAATAGCTACTGTATGGAAGGGAACCCAATAAGCTATGGAGCACTACCTCACCAGGGCACTGTCCTGCAGTCTCACTCCTCCCTAAGGAGACTCACAAACACTGACACCAAGTTATGCCACCTGAAAATAATTCATTAATTGGTCTGGGAAGCAGCCTGGAAGATAAAGATTTAAAAAACTCATGGCATGGTGGTGGAGAAATAGTACAGAGGTAAGGCATTTGTTTTGCATGCAACTAACCAGGGTCTGATCCCTGCAAACCCATATGGTCCCTGAGTGCAGAGCCAGGAGTAAACCCTGAACACTGCAGGTGTGACCCCAAAACAAATGCAAATAAATAAAAAATCAAGGAAGAATTCTTTACAAAAGTCAAACTACAAAAACCCGTCAGTGGCTAAATGGATAAAGAAGCTTTATAGAACACACACATATAGATATATAGATAGATCTGTACATATAATGTATTCATTTATAGAATGGAATATTATTTAATCATAAAAACACAAGAAAATTGTCCCATTTGCGATTTGAATCCTACAGCATTAAAGAATCATTATACTTAGTAAAATTGTCATACAAAGAAAGTCTACCAACTCACTTACAAGTGAAATTTGGAAAGCAAAATAAAACAAAAAAACTTATGGGAAAAGAAGGGCCAAGGCAAGTGTGGGTAGAGGGGAAATTACAGGAAGATCGCTAAAAGATACACACTTTCAGTATAGGATAAATCAACAGTAGGGATGTTATTTAAATTATATAAATACTGCTATCTATTCTTGGAAAGTAGTTTCTAAGAATTCTCATCACAAGGTTCCTTTTCCTTTTTTCTTTTTTAAAAATTATGCTTAAATTAGAAGATGGGTGTTAGCTGAGTGTACAGTGGCAATCATTTCACAATATCTATAAGTCAAAATACTATATACTGAAAACTTGTTCAAGGATGGATGTCAATTATTCCTCATTATAACTGGGGGAAAGTTGTCTAGGTGAAAGTTAACACATTAACGTCTCAAAAAGCTTCTTTTCTTGGTTTATAAAAGGAAGAAACTTTTAGTCTTCAAATATGTATGTCCTCAAATCATATATAAATGCAAAGTAAATAATGGATTAAACATTCATTTTCCTAACTGCATTAGTAATATTTTTTTATTTCTATTAAAACACTAAAAGCATAAGTTTAGTCTTACTGTGGTTCTGAAGACTGACTGTACCTCTGGACCACCTGATGTTTGAATTACATAGCCAGATACATCAGCATCTTCCCAAGAACAGTAATATTTCCTTCACTAATGTAGCAAAACACTCAAATTCAGTAAAGAAAAACAAAATCCGTGCTTTCTCCTGTAGAAAAGTGTTGGTCTGAGTTCCCAATAAGAACAAAAATGCAGTTTAATGAAGGGGAGTAACTGTCCCATCCATCATAAAGGAAAAGTGAGATCATAAATCTGTCAATGATTGCAAAGGCTGTCTACAGCAAAGGCTGTCTACAATGATTGCAAAGACTGTCTACTGTTTTCTTGCAATGGCAATAAGATAGGTATGGGGGTCTTTGAGAAACGCCCCCAAGTCAAAGTCTTCTTTCTCATACTTTCAAAGTCAACAGCTCTACCACCAGGCAAGTAAGCATCACTCCTAATGAGTCCAGCACAAATAATACTTATTAAATCAGATCCTGAGAAGAACTTGGGAGAAAAATTGGTTAAGCTGTCCAATTTAGAGGGAAAGAACGTCATTCTCAATTGCTGAGTATCAGGCTAGCGGGCAGAAATCACAGCCAGGAGTCTAAGGAAGAAATCTTGCCTTCAGATTTGCTTCCTTTGACTCAAAAAATTTTAAAGATACTGCATGTGCACAATGGAGACGTTACTGGGCTCACTCGAGCAAATTGATGAACAATGCGAGGACAGTGATAGTGACAGTGACTGCATGTGCCATGGTAACATTTAAAAATCAGAGGATTTCATATCAAAATGCTGGTTTCTACCTCTTCTTTAAAAAATGGACAAACCTGAAAACTACTGTGTACTCTGTATACAAAACAAAGAAATGACTTCCTTCACACATGGCACCCAATGTCCCCAGAAGCCCACTAACCAGTTGTACTATTTTTATGGCCCTATAAAAGGTATTATTTGCAATCCCTATACAACAAATCACCCAAGTAAATACAAAGAAATATATTAATTTTCTCCAACTTGTATGAGGGATCTTTCCCTTCTTTGAATGTCACCAACCCAAGTAAATAAATAAATAATTTAATGATTTAATTTTGAAGTTTTCTTTAAAAGAAAAAAAAAGATTGAGTTAAAGATACGGAAGAGATCCTTCTCCTTTATTGGGTAGTATAACCGCATCTGAGTTCTCCATAATAAGCAAAAACATTCAGTTATTTGGAGTGGAGGGATAAAAGATAGCTGGGAAGTTTGTGTTGTCTGCAGTCTTTGCCTGAAGTCTGAATTTTCTTAATGACAAGCAGGGGGGAAAAAGCAGCAGCAGATTCATGGAAATGTGAAATTTCCCTGACATAAGAGTAAATCCTAAAAGATAAATTGTTAGCTTCCATAGAGAATGAAGTTCTAACTCTTTGATAAATGGTGTTCTGGGTAGTCATGACAACCAGTCTATTAGAAGTGTGCAAAAGAGGTCTTCTCATAAATCAGAACACTTTAGGAAGGGGTTAAAACAAACATTCCTAGGCTATTCCCAAGATGTTTGCCCAAAATGTAATTATAGACATTTATATCAGTCTGCCATAAAGCATGACAGCGCCAATTTTACAAAATGTTAATTAAAAAATCTATTATATCCATGTCCTTCTGGGAGAAATTAATATCACCCGTAAGGTTGGGAGTCAATGAAATTCAGAAGCTGTAAAATTAGAATGGCAAAAGCAAAAGAAAGAGAGACTTCAGAGATTAATTCATAAGCAATTTGGTTAAGGGTTTGGGCTTCTAACCCTCAAAAGAAGAAATGTTGAGGGTCAAATAAAGGATCTGGAACCTTTACAGAAGTTTGCAGGGAGAATTCAAAGATCAGAACATGGAATTAAAAAGGAAAATCTGGAGGACTGAAGGTAGTTCACCTAGAAACTCAGGGATGAAGCAATATCAACCCATTCAATCAGCAGGACAAAGACATTAGCAACTTTCAGTGAGATCAGAAAAAGTGAAAATTAGCTCAAAATTAGAATTTGGAAAAAGTGTTTCCTAATGTCAAAGTCATGGGATTAGACTCCATGAATCAAAAATTGAAAATGTGCTGGCCAAATTGGGTCAAGACAAGTTCTGTCTGGTTTGCAGAGTGTTCTTTTTAAAAATGTACAGTGGATGCCAACATTTAAAAATCAGGAGATTTGACATAAAATTCTGGCTTCTCTTTTAAAGGCAGATAATTTGGCAGCAGTAGACCTGGGTTCCTGTGTAGCAACTAGAACTGAATTCAAACAACAAAAACTTCATGAAGAGAAGACTCGACAGCCTTATCCAACCGAGTGGCATGAGCACTGGGGGAAAAAGGTACTTTTATCAAAGATTGGTGATAAGAGGTTGAATGAAGGAATGACTGAACAGAAGTTTCTTCCTTTATATAGAACACACACTCTCCAGAAGCTCATCCGTTTAGACTGTTACTTTTCCAGTTTCTAGAAGCAATTAAAATGTATACTTTGCTTGAGGCTATAAGATTTTCTTTAGTTGGAACAATCCTTGTTGACTCTTGACATGAATTTCCCACTATAATTGGCACATATGCAAGCCACCGAAGTGAAATCACAATGCAACAACATCCTTTAAGGATTCTTAGTAACAGTCTGAAAAATGATCTTCTTTTAAAGATTTGGCATCATTATTTATCCTGCAGGAAGTAAACTGTATAAAAGAACTTGCCAAAGCCTCTTCCTGCTCTTGGAAAAGAACAAATACTTATAGGCTTATAATTGGATCATTTGTTTATCATTCAACCAACACTGAATCTTGCAAGTGCCAGTATGATGAAAGATGGTGCAGTTTCACCTATGTTCAAAGATTTAAAATATATATTGAATGCATGGGTAACAAAGAAAACAACTATCATGTGAATATTCTATTTGACGGATATGTACATTCCTAACTAATCTACACAATCTCTGTGTTAAAACTTGTTTCTATTTTACAGAAATGAACTGGATACTTAGGTTGATGGACAGGCATTTAAACAGCAGGAATTTAAACAGATCTGTTAAGCACCTGTACCATGTGAATTCATATGCATTAAGCTACCAATCTCTTGGCTTAATTTTATTCTGGACTGGTGTGGGTTTAACAGTGACCTAAAAAAGGATATACAATTCTGACCTTTTAAATATAGGCAGGTAATCTTATTTGGATAAAAGCTTCTTTGCTGATTTAATTTAGTATCTGAAGATGAGATCATCCTGGGTAAGTCCTATAGCCAATAACAATTATTCCTATAAAATAGGAAGAGAATCCAGAAGAGAGATGAGGGTGATACAGAAACAGAGGCAGAGATTGGAGTGAAATGTATTCGCAAGCCAACAAATGTCAAGAATTGGCATAAGTCACCAGAAACTGGGGACAGGCATGGAACAGGCTTTTACCACAGGCTGAGGTAAAATCTTGGAACTAATCCTGTCAATACCTCAGTTTCAAAGTTCTGGACTTTACAAACACAACATAAATAAATTTCTGTTGTTTTAAGCCAATAAGTGTGGTAACTTGTTATGGCAGCTCTAGTAAAGTAACACTTATTTTTGCGTTTTGGGTCTGGGTTACACCCAGCAATGCTCAGGGATTACTCCTTGCTCTGCACTCAGGAATTACTCCTGGCAGTTCTGGGGGACAAAATGGGATCCTGAGAATTGAACCCGGGTTGGCTGCGTGCAAGACAAATGCCTTACCCACTGGGCTATTGATCCAGACCCTAAAGTAACACTTTAAAATGTTCATAATCCATGTATTGTAGAAGTTTCTCAGACGAGTTTGCATGCTCTTTTGGGTTGCATTCAGAAGACTCTTAACTTTATGGCAGAGTTCAACCTCTGCATTTCTTCCTGGTTCTGTGCTCAGAGAGCACTGCTGGTGGGGCTTGAGGAGCCATATGTGGTGCCAGGAATTAAACCAGATTTGGTTTCATGCAGGCTAAGTACTCTATCTTTTGTACTATGGCTCTGGCACTGATCAAAGTTTTTGGCCCGAGGTTCCAGACGTACAAGGATGAGGCAAATTCTTCAGCGGTTCTTCCATATTGACAAGTTTCTACAATGAAACTCAATGTGAAGATCCTGGCTCACTCTCTAAAGTGTGGAGATAATTGTAATAATATTCTTACTTGAAACCTAACATTGAGAGGCCTGTATTGGTACACCATTCAACTATTATACTTTCTGGGAGAATGAGGAAGTAGAATCTTCCCTACTAGGCCTACATTGCCAAGCAAATAAACTAAGCATTAAGGATATGTATTTACTACTGAGGGTTGATCCCTGTCTGGAGGCTATTCTTAAACTCATCGCTTCTCAAACTAAGATGAGACTGAACGCCTTTTGGGAAATGACAAAATTTTGTAGACTTTGGATCCCTAACTATGGTATTTTAGCCAAATTTCTTTAGAAGTCACTCAAGGGGCTGACTTTGAGCCCCTACACTGGAATAAGAACTGTCAACTGACATTTCAAAACTTTCAAGACCATTTTGTGTCAGCTCTAGTTTTGGCAATTCCTAATCTAGAAAAGTCTTTTGCCTTATATGAAGTTGAAAATCAAGGAGTATCACTCATTCTGCTAATGCAAAAGCTGGAGGGGAAACTCCTAGCCCTGTAGCCTACATTTCTAAGCAACATGGCTCAGGCAGGGCCCAGATGGCTGTTGGCAGGGGCAGCAACTGCTTAGATGACAGAGGAGCCCGAGGAGCCCATTAAACTTTCTTGTGGAAAGCCATTACAAACCCAAACTTACCATAATGTCCAAAACATGCTAGAAATAAAAGCTATCAATGATTGACAAAGTTCCAGGCTTTTCTCCTACACTTGAGATGTGACTCTCCAGACTTGTCAGACTCTTAATCCAGCAAGCCATAATTACTCCCTGTCTGAGAAAACCTGCGAAAGCAGAGACCACACGTGCATAGAGGTGACTGAACACATGTACTTTAATAAGCCTGATGGAAATGATACTTCCTTGGACAATCCTTATATAACTTGGTTTACTAGAGGTAGCAGAGTCATTCATAAAGCACTGGAAAAATTCTTCACCGGCCTCCCTTTGTACAATAATAACCAAAAATAAGAAAAATAGAAACCAGTGTGGTTGGAAAACAATGTGGAACCATAGGGAGTCAAGTAGATATTTTTTTTTTTTGAGGAAGATGCGCTCACATCCAGCAGTGCTCAGGGGCTATTTCGAGCTTGTGTTCAGGGTGCTCAGAGAATCAATCATGTGGTATCAGATGGAACCCGGAGTCTGCTGCATTCAAGGAAGTGCCCTATCTTCTGATTTTGTACTGCGTGCAGTTTTACGATTCCTCCCAGAGCATGCACTCAGTCCTTGAAGCCATCTCGATTTAATCTCTTCCCAGCCCCTCTCATACTTCGGAAATAAATATATTTTACTTTAGAAACGTAAAAAAATAATAGATGTGGAGACTTTCTGTGTTTCCCATATTGATCTGAAATCACAATCGATAAGCTCTCTTTGGAGCATGAATTGTTCTGTCCTTTAGAGTAACATTTCTCAGCTGGGCCCAAATGGCCATCTGCTGGCCCTCAGGACATTCCAAAGGGGTCACAGGTGAAAATCATGTAAATGGGGGAAAGCATACTATGAGACTAGGGACTTTACTTACAGCACAGGGGTGCCAGAGGAAGAAAATAAGGTGTAAAAAGTGGAAAAAGTTGGAGAAACATGAATGGCCAGTTTCCCTCATGACTGCAATAAAGACCCAAGGACACATTTGCAACACTCTGACACTTAAAATCTCTATTTGTTATTTTGAAAGTCAAGGGTAGAAAATATACTGCTTATGTGTAACATGTTAAATATGCCCATAACCAAGAAAATAAAGAACACAATGGTGTGCATACATGTGAGCACGTGCGCGCGTGCGCACACACACACACACACACACACACACACAAGCACCAACTCTTTTCAGAGGGTTACTGTAAGAAGGAAACTTTTAAGCTGGTTATTTCATGATTTATAGCAAAGTAGAAAAGGGAGACAAAATCAGCAGCTTCATTTATAAGCCCTGGAAAGTGGAAGCTTCCAAGCTGTCATAAATAAGGATGGAAGCATTTGCCAAGTCTGATATTTTGCCAACTTTGAAATCCACTCAATCCTTACATCTTGGGAGCTCAGAACAGGACACAAAACTTTTGGGATTTGTAATAATGTCTTCTCAACAAAACTTTTGCTATTTTAAGGAAGTAAAAACAAAAAGCAAAAACCACAGTATGGAAAGATTTTATAGGGAGCTAGGAACATTAAAGCACAGGGAGTACTGGGATGGCAATGATAGTATACACGGCATGTATTGTACTGACATTGAATTTCCAGTGCATCAAAAATTGTTTAAAGTATATACTAGCATATCTCATGTATGTGAGTGTGCATGCACATGGATTATTGTGCTCTTTCTCTGCTGGCATTTTCCTATCTCTGTCTCTCTGTCTCTCTGTCTCTGTCTCTGCCTCTGTCTCTCTGTCTCTCTCTCTCTCACACACACAGACACATACACACTTTTCCCCCCGATGCACGTATTGCACCAAACTAATTAAAAATTTTTGGTTTTAGTTTTGGGGCCACACCCAGCAGTGTTCAGGACTTACCCCTGACTCTGTACTCAGGAATCACTCTTGGTGGACTTGGTGACCACATGGGGTGTCAGGGATGGAATTTGGGTCAGCCACATGCAAAGCAAGCACCTTACCTGCTGTACTACCTCTCCAGGTCCATTTAAAAACTTTTAACGTGTGAAAATTAAAAGTAAAACAAAGTATATGTGTGTGTTTGTATTAAATGAAGGGAACAATAATTTTTAAATGATATACATGAAAGAAAGTAAGAGAAGTTGGCAACCAAGGCCTGGATACCTGTCACCAATTTAAGCAGAGTCAAGAAGAATTCGAGTCAGTACAAGGAGGAGCAGGTTAGTAGTTATGTCAGAGCTTGCAGCTTTGCAGCCCCAAGAAACAAAGGAAAACACCAACTTCCTAGAAGCAGGGTCAGATGCACAGCTTCCTAGGCAGATGGCTCTGATTTGTGTGACCTTGGACACACCACTTAAATGTCCAGGTCTTGCTTTGTCATGTGTAAAACAGAGATAACAGCAGCATCAAGATTACAGATGTTGCCACTAAGCCAGCCCCCAGGAAGTTAAAAATGGCAACTTTTGCTATTGTGGCACTCATCAATGGCTGGTTCATGGTGAGACCTCTCAAAGACATTTAGTATTTACTGGATTTTGAATAGACCGTGTAATATTAAGCAAGATGATAAATAACAGAGTAATTCTCATTTTGGGGAAATTGCCCTCACTCTGAAAGATTCGCATTGAGAACTGTAGAAACAGGGAAGGACGGGGGAAAGGGGCAGGTGGAAGAAACTGGCTTGGCAGTGGAGACTTAGCATAGTGGACAAATGAGCAGCATCTCCTTCCCACCTCAGGAAAGATGGGAGCAAAGGAAGATGGAGCCTATCCAACAGGTCACCCCACTGGTCAAAGGCACCAGCAAAAGCAGTTCTCATTAGAGCAGCGTTCAGAGAAAGGGTAATGAAGAGAGGACTGGCTTTCACCAAATTGGGTGAGGGCCAAGGACAGCCCTCTCCATTACGGGGATGAGGGCACAGGTCGGGGGGAGAGAGAGAGAGAGAGAGAGAGAGAGAGAGAGAGAGAGAGAGAGAGAGAGAGAGAAAGAGAGAGAGAGAGAAGAAAAGTGCCTTTCATTGTGGCCAGGTGGTGGGATGGGGGGAGGTGGTGGGGGGAGTCAGGGGGAAACTGGGACCACTGGTGGTGGGAAAAGCACACTGGTGAAGGGAGGGGTGTTAGAACATTATATGACTGAAATCCATTGTAAATGTGTGTATCACTGTGATTCAATTATAAAAATAAATAAATGGAAAAAGATTCAGAGCCAAAGTAAATGCAGTGGGGGAAAAGTCTGTCAAGGGAGTAATCTTTGGCAAAGCTGAAGCACCCTTATTACGAGTTCTATCTTGGCTCATGCAAACAAATTCAAGCTCCCCTCAAGGATTAAAACAAAGTTGGAGATGACAGTTTTCACCCCAGCTCCAGGGTCTTTAGCAAAATTCCATGATTTACCGGAAGCTAAATTCTAATCCTGAAAGCAAACACCCTGCCCTATGTTGTCATTTAGCAGTTCAGCAAGATGAATCACTCTATGCCAAATATTGTTAAAAAAGAGATGAGAGGACAGAAAATAAACACAAAAGAGTTCTCTCTTTTGAAACAGTACACATTTTAACACAGAGCTATAAAGAAAAACTTACTTTTCATTAGTTTCTGGGGAGAGAGAGACTTTAGTGGAGTCAATCCATGCTCTGTGGGCGGGCAGTGTGTGAGGTCAAACTTGACCAAACGCCTGTGCCCTTGGCCATCCCTCTTGGTCATTGGTAGCCAGATGGGACATTCGGGAACAGTGTTTCAACATGATCACGCTCCTCAGATGCTGTTGTTTCTTTGTATAACACAACATAAGTGTTATCTGCCACGGTGTTCTGAAGATGGCTCCTCTTTATGGGATGGCAGGATGTATTCCCAAAATGCTTTCCCAGCCCTTCCCTACCTTCACCCTTTGTGGCTTCCTCATCATTGCTCAGCAGGGGCAGGATGGGAAGGACTCAAGTCCAAGAAGGGTGAAGGAATTCCCTTTAGAACAATCTCTCCCAAATTAAGCCATCTTCAGTTATTAGGGCAAAGGAACCGTGCCTTGGATTTTCTTTAATTAATTCACATCAAATATGTGCTCGCCACAACGTCTCTTTTTTCTTAGGTAAAAACCAGTAGAAACTACATGTTAATTTTATGCCCTCACCACAAACCTGCAAAATAAAGATCTGCGAGGTGGGTTTACTGGGACTAGAAGCACTTTCTTTGTGAAAGAAGTTAAACTTACTTTCTGCTTTCCCACAACAGTAATCTCTGCTCAACCACAAGTGTTGATGGGAAAGACCCCAGGGCATTTACACAGTCCTGGGCCAGTGATTTTCAACATTCAACATTCTTTACACCAGAGGATTAATGTCACTTCACACTGTAAAAATAGTTAAAACCACTGCTAGGCATCTTGCCTGCCTTACCTCAGTCTGTCCCATGTTTGAGTCTTGCCTAATACTTTGAGCAATTATTTTGAAGAATAAGTCTTCTTGTTGCCCCTCTCGGGGAGCCCTGGCAAGCTACCGAGAGTATCTCGCCCGCACGGCAGAGCCTGGCAAGCTTCCCGTGACGTATTCGATATGCCAAACACAGTAACAACAAAGTCTCCAATGGAGACGTTACTGGGCCCGCTTGAGCAAATCGATGACCAACGGGAGGGCCTTTACTTTACTTTACTTTACTTTACTTTACTTTACTTATTTTGTGATCAACACCCTATGATTCTCAGAGTTTACTCCTAGATCTGTGCTCAAGGATCAATCTGGGTTATCAAAATAAAGCAAGCATGCTGGCCTTATACTATCTCTTCACTGTCATTTGAACCAGCCTACCTGAATTCAAATACTGATATTTTTGTTCATTAGATAGATAAGCTGGAGAATCACTCTGTTCCTCAGAAATATCATTAGTATCAAGGGCTTTAGTAAAGGTCATTAATACAGAGTGAATACATTCAAATATCTTTTAAAATATTTTTATTTGCGGTGGCGCATCTAGCCATAGACAGAGGTCACCACACTGACACCCTGTGGGTTGTAGGGTGTATATGATGCCAGGGATCAGACCGAAATACTCACAGGCAAGATCTGTATTCTACCACTTCAGCCACACCTAGTCTCCATTACTACATGTTTTAATACTGACAATAGTGCTTGGTATCATATGAAATAAATACCCATTATAATTAAATTCAGTTCCTTTCTTAGATCTCATTTTAAAACTAGAGAGGCTAGTGATATAGTATAGCAGGTTGGGCACTTGACTTGCAAGAGATGGCCCAGGTTTGATTTCTGGCACCCCATCTGGTCTCCCAAGCCTGTCAGGATTAATGCCTAAGTGCAGTGCCAAGAGAAAGTCCTGAACACCACCTAGTATGGCCCAAGAACCAAAATAAAGCTAAACAAAATCACCTGAGAAGGGCCAAAGAGATACCTAAATGGGCTGAGTGCCAGCACTGAATGCAGAAGGCCTGGTTTTAATCCCAAAATACAGCAAAGAACAAACCCTGAGCCCAGAGCTGGGAGATGCCCCTGTGCACCACAAGGTGTTCACCTTTCTCTCCCAAAATGCATCACATGGATGGAGAGAAAAAGCTAGAAGCAGAATCAAGTTAACACTTGAGAAAGCTCTGAAGTGACTTCCACAGCTGGATCACACACAGAATGACCCATTGAGTAAAGTTCCCTTCAACTTGCACCCAGCAATCACCATATGACCAGGATATTCAAGTGAGCCTGTCAATTTGCAGAATTAACTGAAGTCTACCAGAGAGTGAAAACCAAAGTTCTTCCAAATATTAATAACATAATACTAAGTGTTTCCACTTGCCAGGCAATGGAAAGACTTGACTTAACTCTATCTTTTTTTTTTAGTTTAACACCTTTATTTATTTAGTTTTATTTTTATTCCAACTTAACTCTCTTAACTCAGTCAAACAGCATGATTATTGTTACCATCAACTCCTTTTATAAATGAAGGAAGTATGGAAGGAAGTAAACAATCACTTCCATGGTG
This sequence comes from Sorex fumeus, assembly GCF_029834395.1. Classification (NCBI taxonomy): domain Eukaryota; kingdom Metazoa; phylum Chordata; class Mammalia; order Eulipotyphla; family Soricidae; genus Sorex; species Sorex fumeus. Next base: position 10,520,910 of record NW_026606103.1, read on the forward strand.
GGATTCTTAGTTTGTCTGAACTTAGATATTACAAGTTTTTGAATGAACAAAGATAGAGCTTTCTCAAATAATAAAGTTTGCTTGGTTAGAATCTTCTTTTTGAATCCTTGGTTTGTTTGAATCCCAAGGCTATTCAGCTTGTAAAACTTAGCTTGGATTCAAACCGGCACAATCTAGGTCAAGTGCCTACAAACTCAAATTATCAAGGAAGTCCAAAGAGCAGACAAAACCCATTCTCAGCTCAGTAAATTTAGAAGGGCAGTTCGAAAAGCTGCAAGTCACCAGCACTGAGCCAACACGTTAGAAGAGTCTTTTGTAAGTCTTTTGGTTGATAAGACATCAGGGCACACAGGATCCATTTTACCAATCTCTAAATTTTTTTATTTCAAGCAAAACTTCTCCAAAGTTGTCTGAAGGTGAAAGCAGGCTCAAATAAATCAGAGACAAGGGTACCACAAATTTTTCTTTCAGGTTCTATCCTCCAAGGAAAAATGAGGCAGAGACATTTTGTCTAGCAGGTGGATGGAGACGAAAGGCACTTGGGGTGTGGGTACCATGTTGAGAAGCATCTTCCATCTGTGCCCATCTGTCTCTATCCTTCTCTCTCCCATGGACAAAAAAGTCATCTTTATTTGAACATGCAATAATTCCATGGAGAGCTTTTTGCTTTACCTTAGCTTAGTTATTCCAAGTTTTTTAATGATCAAAGATAGGGATTTCTCAAAGAACATGGTTTTCTTAGTTTGAATTTTTTTTAAATTCTCCTAAACCTTTGCTATGTTTTGCTTTTTAGTCAATGATGGCAATTTTACTTTGTAGATGGAAGACATCTTGGAATCTAGAGTGGGTTTGGGACTCCCCCAAAACTTTCAATAGTTTTTCACACACTCTATTTTTCTAAAAAGTCTAATCTTGGACACCACCAGTGACACATGTAATAACAGGATGTATTTGAAGAAGAGAGTAAAGGTATACAAAATGCTACTGAAAATGCAAGACACATATTGATAAATTATAAATTTTATTGGCTTGTTAAAAAAGAATGAATTCAGCAAGTACATGTATGGTCATCCACATTGTTAAAACAGTACTTAAAAATAAAAGGAATGATTATCCATTATTTACAGGAAATGTAAAAAATGACTTTAAAATCCTTAAGTGGGAAAATATTCTGGAAGAGTATGTCAGAGGCTGTGTATGGATTATAGCAAGTAGACTTTGTCATGAAATGAAGAAAATACGAGGAATTGTTTCTCTGGAATCTCTTGTTGCTCCCTCTTTAATTTGTTTTCCAGTTTATTGAATTGTTGACAAATAAAATTTTAATATATTTAAATTAGACATTACCACTCGCTATATGTATACAGTGAAATATAATTCTTTGAAATTTGTGTGTGTGTGTGTTCCATTCATAGACCAAAAGACAGTTTACACTGTCTTAAAAGCAGTGTAAACTTTCTGGTTCTTTCTTTGTTTCCCACGCATTTTTTTCCATGAGAACTAAGATACCAGACATAATCAGCATAGCCTTCATCTTGGTGCTCACTAGTACAATCCCAAAGCTCCCCTTCACATTAGCCTAAATTAACTCAGAGTGATCTTGCTGCTAACATCAGATGGCTGGGAAGTTTCATTGTCCCTGAAGACCAAATCCAGGCAATGTGCTGATTTGACTAAGAAGCTGCCTTGTGTGACAGCTGTTTTCATATCACTCTCTGAGCTGGGAATTGTGTAAACTTAATTCAGGCTGGCAGCACCCCACTGAGAATTACATTCATTATACAGTCCATTCTTCTATTGAGTCCTTAACTTTTCCACGTTCTCTCAAATATCCCTGGCATGATGTGTAGGCACTATAGGTGTGTGAGCACCAGAGAGCACATTTAATGGGATGGTCACTTCAGTCCTTGTTTCCTTGGAGTCAAGTAAGCTTAGTGGCACAGCCACAGGGGTTTCCACTGCCAGTCCGGATGGGAGAGCCATGGTCAGTGTCAGGATATAGTGGCCCTCGGGGGCTCTGCCTCGATATCAATAGGGGTAGCCTCCAAGTTCAGGCCAAGAACTAAATGAGATTCTGTTGTCATGGAAAGAAACCAGACAAAAATCAAGGGAGAAGTTCTGGAGAGAAAGTTCTAAAGCAGATGAAAGTGCAAATCATCTTTGAATTGAGCAGAAAAATTTAGTGCCAACCCTATTCAGTCCTGTGATTTCAAGTTGCAATGGGAAAATTTGCTGTATTTATGAAAACAACAAGAACAGCAAATAAAAATGAACTCTCAGTTTGTGAGAATGCTAGCAAGAGAAGGAGACAAGAATTTTAAGTGAATAGAGAGAAAAGAGATGGGGGTGAGCAGAGTCCTTGGTACTCACCATGCTTCTGGCAGTGAGCTCCTTCCTGATCCTTCTGAAGCTGTTCTCTCTCTAATCCACTGAATAATGGTGATCTCAGAAAAACTTCAAGCCTGAGTCCTAATTTAGGGTACTATTTAGTGTTGAAGAACTTGGAGTCAAAACCCTGTATCTTTTGTGCTCTGTTTTCCAAGGAGTGACTAGGATGGATTTTTTTTTTCTTATCTTCAGTTCAGTTTTATAAAGGACACTCAGTGGGGATGAATCAAAACCAGTACTTCCTGGAGATTGGTAACAAAATGCTCTGAATCAAATGTCTCTAAAATAAGTGAGATGGCAAGTATTATTCTCAATGAGGAAAAATTAAAAGCCTTTCCTCTAAGATCAGGGATAAGACAAGGATGTCCACTTCTATTCAATATAGTACTGGAAGTACTTAACGATACCCAGATAGGAAAGTAAGAAATCAAGCTGTCAATATTTTCAGATGACATGATACTATACTAAGAGAACCCTAAAATATCTACCAAGAAGCTCCTAAGAACAACAGATTTGTATAGTAAAGTGGCAGGCTACAAAATCAATACCTGAAAGTCCATGGTTTTCCTATATGAAAATAATGAAAGAGAAGAAAATGATATGAAAAAAACAATCTTGTTCACATCACTCCTCAGAAAATTAAGTACTTCGAAATCAGCTTAACTAAGGAGGTAAAGGACCTGTACAAAGAAAACTACAAAACGCTACTTCAAGAAATAAAAGAGGACATGAGGAAATGGAAGCATCCCTTCTCATGGATTGGGAGAATCAACCTTGTCAAAATGGCAATACTCCCTAAAGCATTTTGTAGATTCAACGTGATCCCTATAAGGATACCCATAACATTTTTCAAAGAAATTGAGCAAACACTCTTGAAATTAATATGGAACAATAAAACCCCACAAATAAACCCCCCCAAAAGAGCAATTCTTGGGGGAAAGGTGGGGATCATCACCTTCCTCAATTTCAAACTGTACTACAAAGTGGTAGTAATTAATTAAAAAGCATGGTGCTGGAATAAAGACAGACCAAAAGACCAATGGAATAGGGTTAAATATCCTGACACACACCCTCAAATATATGATCATTTAATCTTTGATAAGGGAGCAAAAAATACAAAGTGTAGCAAGAAAAGCCTCTTTAATAAATGGTGCTGGCAAAACTGAACAGATACATGCAAAAAAATTGGGCTCAGACCTCTATCTAACACCATGCACAAAAGTCAGATTAAAACAGATTGAAGACCTCAACATCAGACCAGAATCCATAAGGTTCACTGAAGAAAATGCAGGCAAATCCCTCCACAACACTGAAGCTAAAGGTATCTTCAAAGAAGAAATGCCATTGACCAAGCTGGAAGCAAAGATAAGCAAATGGCACTACTTTAAGAAGCCTCTGCACCTTAAAGGAAAGAGTGACCAGCATAAAAAGACAGTCTACAGAAGGGGAAAGGATATTCACCCAATATACTTCTGATAAGGGGTTAATATCAAAGTAATACAAGGCCCTGGTTGAACTTAACAATAAAGAAACATCCAACCCCATCAGAAAATAGGGCAATAAAATGAAAGGAAATAGTCCCACAAAAAAATTCAAATTGCCAAAAATCACATGAAAAAGTGCTCTACATCACTGATCATCAGGAGGATGCAAATAAGAGCAATAAAATATCATCTCACACCACAAGAGACTGGCACAAATCCAAAAGAACAAGAGCAATTCTGCTGGCACAGGTGTGGGGAGAAAGGGACTCTCCTTCACTGTTGGTGGGAATGCTGACTGGTTCAAACTTTTAGGAAAACTATATGGACATTCCTAAAAAAAACTAGAAAGTGAGCTACCATTTGACCCAACAATACCACTTCTGGTAATATACCCTGAGGTCCCAAAACACCATCTGCAGTGCTCTGTTCATTGCAGCACTGTTCACACTACCCAGAATCAAGAAACTACCTGAGTGCCTGAGACTAGGTGACTGGATAAAGAAACAATGGCACATCTACATAATGGAATACTATACAGCTGTTATGAAAATGAAGTTGTGAAACTTGCCTATAAGTCAATGGCCATGGAGTGTATCATACTGAATGAAATGAGTGAGAAGGAGAGGGACAGATATAGAATGACTGCATTCATTTGTAGGATATAAAAATATATATAGGAGAAGACTAATATCCATGGCCAGAGAAAACAGCGAATAGGAGAACTGGTCAGTGGTTGGAATCAAGCACAAAGGTGGGGGCTGGGGTGAAGGGCAGTAAGATAAAGAAGAAACCAGCAATGACAATAAAAGCTGGGAATGATCTTACTGGACGAGAACTGAGTGTTAAAAGTAGCTAAAGAGATATTCTTGATAACCTTTCAGTATCAATGTTGCTAACCACAATGCCTGAAAGGAAAAAAATAGGGAGAGAGAGAGAGAGAGAGAGAGAGAGAGAGAGAGAGAGAGAGAGAGAAAAGAAAAGTGCCTGCCACACAGGCAGGCTAGGGTGTGGGAGATGCTGAGATGGGAAGGAACCTAGGGACACTGGTGATGGAGAATGCACAAGGTGGAGAGATGAGTGTTGGAACACTGTACTACTGAAAACAAATCATGAACAGCTTTGTGGGGGTCTATCTCACAGTGATTCAAGTAAAAAAATGAACAAACAAAGTATGTGGGAATTCATTTACCCTATAGAAAGAAGAATCTTTGACTTCAGACTGATGTACCTTGTGATAACATCAGCTAGCTTGTCTCAGCTGACTCGGCAGGTGCTGACAGGGACCCAGTTGAAGATACAGCACTTAAATCACATGTCCTGATGCTGACACACCCGCACTCCATTTGCCAATGGCAACATCAGCACATGAAGCACATCCATGGAGGAAGGCAGTGCAGTGTGTTTTCTCATCTTAAATCTGGCTGCACTTGAAAAGACAGGAGATATGGGCTAAAGAAAAGAGTCAGGCCAGAAAAACAAGCAAACAACAAAAGCAGGACTCACTAGATTGCTCAAGACCAAGGGTGGGATGAGGGTCAATACAGGCAGACAGCTCCAGGCAGCATAAGTGAGACCAGGTCCCTGCTTGTGTGACTCAGGGAGAGCCTCAGAGCACGTGGTGCAAGGCTAAGCGCTGTGGTAAGAAAGCCCTTCGTGATGAGGCCAGCAAATGAGTTTGCAAAAGAGAGTGAGAATGATCCAGCGATGCTGTTTTAAGACAAAAGTAAACAGCTGGCAGGTCACCAACACATTTAGTTGGCCTACATAAGGTCTTAAAAATAACTGAGCCAACATTTTAAAAAAAATAGAGCAATTTCACATAAAAAAATCTGGATCTCAAATTTCTCTTGAAGAATCAGAAGATGTGGAAACCCGGGTCCATTGTCCTGGCAGGAGGAAGTTGGCTGGGGCTGGGATTCAGCTTCCCTAAAGGAGTGTGTGTTCACTCACTGCTTCCTGCGACTAAAACTGCCTGTCAGGTCTTTGTTGGAGGGGGCAGTTTTAAATCAAAACTTCCACCTATCCTTTTCTAATATTGCAAAAATATGATCCACATCATTAGGAAACTAAATAGATTTTATAAACTATAAAAAATAGTTTTCTAAAACTAAAGAGATTTTATAAAGATTTTACAAACCAAGCATGAAATGAAATGACATAGAATACAGAAGTGAGAAATGAGAACCTATGTCATAGATATGTTCATCAGGAATCAAAAAATTAAACACAGTGAACCCAAGAACCATATTAGACAATTTTCTAATAGCCTGCTCTTTTCATGGTTTCCCAGGAGATGTCCACAATATATTAAATCGCCTTATCTGTGCATCTCTCCATTTAAAAACAAAAATCTACTCTGAATGTCTTCTAGTGGTTGAGTGCAATTTTTTTTGCCTTTTGAGTCAATCTAGGTAACATAAAATAGTCCTTGCCTTTTTGACGGTTCCAGGGAATAAAATTTTTAAAATTGTACCAAATGGCTAATATTTAAAAACCCTTGCTGTTTCCACAGTTGCTGCATAGCTCTCAATTTGGATTTGTTTTCTTTCAGGACTCAGGGTTTCTGCAATCAGCTAGTCTCTTTGCAAATTAACACCTTTGGGAAAGATCAATATCTGAGTAGTGACAGGAACTGTCATTTAGCAGCAAACAAGAAACTGGGTCCTCAGAGGATATTCAGACATTCCCAGGCCAAGAAGAAGCTTGTGTCACACTCAAACATTATTTTGGGGAAAGAAAACTTGTTTATACTTTGAAGACATTGCTTTTGTAGGCATGAATATGAAGCAGACAAGCTAGATGCTATAATCCATAGGACTCTGAAATGTCTGTAACCAGCAGTAATAGATTTAGTGCCTTATATAAAGGTACAGTATAAAATATTCATTATGGTTCATCTTTTCATATCAAGTGTGTCTAAATGTTTGCTGGTTCATTAAGATTAATTTCTTCATTGAACAGGACTCAAAAGAATGTTTCCAAACATGTTGAACTAGTGAAAATCGATAAATCGATTAAAGATGAACTGCATAACTGGAAATATTCCCATGAAAAAGAATTTTCAAATGTCAATGGATGACCAGTTCAGCCTGGCATTTATGTACATTCAATGACAGGAAGAGCTGATGGTGATCTAGCAAACGCTCTCGACCTGACTCTGGAATTGCCCTAACTAGAAAGCTGTGAGTGGGGGCAGTTTGAGAACAGTCAGACCTATTGTGAGAACAGAAACACCACTGGGCACACTGGGAAAATTGTACAAAGTCACTGCAGTGGCCTAGCAAGCAGGGATGCAAAGTAAGACTAAGGGAAATGCAGAAATTCACATACAAGGCCAAGCCCTCCACTCTGAAGCTGGACATTATAAAGCACGGAGTCACCACCTGCTCGCTGGACTCTTCTGGGGTCAGGGAGAGTCTCCTGTCGTGAAAAGCCAGCAGTAGGACAGTGCTTTTTGTCGGAGGACGATTCTTCTTAGCATTCCATCTCCTGCTCACAGCAGGCCAACCATTCTGCTCGCGGCCTTCTCTGAGTGGCAGAGCTGCAGTTCTGCCGTGGAAACAGCATGAGAAGCTGTGGTCTTCTCACTTGACACACTTCTAAAGAGCTGCGTGCTCTCAGAGGGCAAACGGAAGGACAGATGCGCCAGATGGATATATTTCATTCTGTCAGGGACTCTGAAATAGATTCTGCCTATTCTAAATCAATAGCCCTGATCAAACAGCTTTCTATTTTATTTTATTGCCCGCCAGTAATCTTTAAAGGAGTCACTGGTAATGGTTGCGTGATTCAGGACCTTCATTGCCAGCGAAGGGAAGCAGGGCAGAGTGACATGATGGGTCCCCATAGAAATGGAATCTGTGGTTTTAACTCTTTTAGTAACTGCATTGTGGTACGAAAGTGAAATTTTCTGAATTCAGTACTGAGTAAGCAACAAAACATGACGCCAAAGTAAGTAATAATGGAGATTATACTGTTTAGTGTATACTTATATCTCGCCCTAATGGAGATCTGTTGTATATTTTCAGTTCACCTTTAATAAACAGAAAAAATAAAATCCTTATATATCTAGTAGGTTCAAGAGCATACCTTTCAGAAGAGAAGTACAATCCAATGGAATTTCATTTCAGTGTTATATTTGAACAATTGCAAGAATGAAAGAAAATGATTAATTTAAGATGATTTCTTGAGTTTCTGCTGAGCTGCCCCAGTCACAGCTCACAATCTGCCGACTTCATGAAGAACTTCCTGCAAACACCTCCCTCCTCTACCAGATCCCCCAGATAAGCTGCCCTTCCTGGGAGGAGCCAAGGCCAGTCCCAAGAGTCCAGCTTACAGGGAGCACCAACCAACAAGCACCACTTCCCCTTTCTCTGTCTCTTTTCTTTTATTTCAGCTACCCATCCAGTGGGATCTTATGAAACAAAACAAAACCTAAAAGAAACACAAAATAAAACATAAGTCATGCTCAAAAGAAAATTCAATGGAAATTAACATACAAGTACAATCACTTTTTAAAGAACATAATAAATAAACATCAAAATCAAGACAATACAAAATGTGCTTCAAAACAAAAAAATATATAACAAAATGCAAATTGGAAGGAAAATGTACACCTGAATAACTTTAAATTTAAAAGTGATTTCACATGGTATACAAAACATTGAAAAGAAATGTAAAGGATTTCAGGAGCTGGCTTTTTACACCCTATATCAAATGTTGACATCTGAATTTAAGGCAATAACTATATTCAACACTTGAAGAATTTGTGTAGTGGAAAAATATTCAACAATAAATATACATCAAAATCCTCATCATCTTTCCCCGCCTCATCTTGGCAAATTATTTTTCCTAAAATAATACAATAATAAGTACTTTTAATAATTACTCTGCAACCCAACCTGGTAGTACTTCCTAATTCTACAAGACTCAAAGTCTTTCTTGGGAAACTCCGTATCAATGTAGTAATCAATTACCTACATTTAGTTAAGTAGCACTGTGCATTTACTGCATATATGTAAGATGTAAAATCAATTATTTGGCAGATGACTCATAGCATATAACATGTTATATACTTCATGTATTTATTACATAGCAATAAAGATATAAGTACATAAGATATAAATATGTATGGATATAAAACAATAAAGATGAAGTATAGTGCAAACATTTACTGCAAATTGAACAAATGATAGCTACTGTGACAGATAACAAAAAGTAAAGACAGTGGAGTAACTTGACCTCAAAAAATTCGTTGGCTAATGATGAGTAAGCAACACGCACAATAAATAACAGTGAGGGGCTGGAGAGATACTACAGCAAGTAGGGCACTTGCCTTGCACATCTGACCCGGGTTCGATCTGCTGCATCACATATGGTCCCCTGCATCTGGCAAGACTGATCTCTCCGTGCAGAGCCGGGAGAGAGTACTGAGCACTGCTGAGTGTGGTCCAAATCCCCCCAAATAATAAAGAAATAACAAATGAATTGACTCTGTGCCAGCTCACTTTTAGGATCTCTGCCCAGTTCATCTTTTAGGTTTTACAACAGCCCTAGGAAATAGTTCTCTGATTGTTCCTCTTTGCTGCTGAGAATGCTGAGACCCAGAGAGAATGCAGCTTGCTTGAGATCCAACAGCTACTCTGTGATGGAGCTCAGTTTCGCCCCCAGCTAGTCTGATTCTGGGGTCACTCGTAGGGAGATGATCTATCTCCACACTAGCCTATGCAATCTTGGCAGGTATTCCTCAGAAGAGGATCTGTTACACAATTAGCATAAATCTTCATCAGATTCAAGTGACAAATAGATGTAGTAGAAAAATCCCAAGATGTTTGCATGTTCATCTTTGGAAGGTGCTCCAAAACCCAACCCTTCAGACTCCTGATCTTCCTCAACCTGGTGTCTGGTCTGCCAAGTGCTGCTGTCACCTGGCCCCAGGGCTCTAATTGCCACCACTAATCTGCATCACCACTCACAACACAAAAAAAGCTTAAGAAGCTTCATTTCTCTGGTATTTCTTGCTCCTACCTTTCCAACTCCCAGGATAAGAATTCTGTACAAACACCAAATGCCACTTACAGGTTTAATCACCCAGAAATCACTGAGAATCTAGGAAGGAGTCAGTGGCACTGATTAATTCTCTCATATCTCCGGACTCTCATTCTTTTGAGACGTTCAGCCTCCGGGAAAATACAAGCTGTACAAGTGAAAGAGGGTGCTGCAGCAGCAGGGGTATACCAAATCAACTCACCAAACACCTTAGCTACTCCTAAGTTTTTAAGAGGGCGAGTCTCAAATTCCTTCTCACTGAGACAATAAGATTAATATCAGGATGTCAAGTCTTCCAACAAACAGGAGGAACGTGGTGAAGCAAATAGAAGAAATTACCCCCAAACAAAAACAATTTGTTGATATATTATTGCAATTACTCTGCATATTCAATTTTAAAAGGCCTCCAATTACAAATAGCAGCAGCATCAACAAAATCATAGACCTGCTATTGCCATCTTTATTCCCGATGGATTTAAGGCACAGGAACTCTAAGAATAGGTTACTCCCATGAGAGTAATGACCATGGGATCAGGCGACTCTTCTTTTGCTTCCAGTCTCTAACCCAACACTCCTCCCACCCCTAACTCTTTTAGATCTCTCCATTTGTTCACTTTGGGTGCTGATGTGCTTTGCTGGATAGAAGCTAATTTGGACTCATATACTCAGGTTTCCAGTGCATTCCCTCTGTTGAACCCACAGCAGCAGCTCTATCTCTGCAGCCTTCTTCCACTTGGCCTGTCATGAAGCGATCTTCTCAGAGAAGGACATCCCTCCTCTGTACACCTATGCAATACACAGAGGCGAAAACACAGGGCAAAGGCCAGACTGTACCAATGGTCAGAGTTGTGCAATATCAGTCAAACTTCAAACCCTCGCTACATCAAACCTCAAAGAAGGTGAGTGGGTCTTCTCAGTGCTTTCTCAATGGTCTCCTCACATACTGTTGACAAACTAAAGGTGTACTATCATATTCTGAAAAGTTCAGATTGGCCTTTAAAGAGCTGACTCGTCCTAAGAAATGCACCCTTGCCCCATATTTTCAAAGGATTGAGTGTAAACTTCACTTAGTGTGAATTCAACTACAAGATCTCATGCTATATGCCCTCCCGTGTTGTAAGAAATCCAAAGGGCTGGAAAAGTAGTACATCAGGTAAGATGCTTGCCTTTATACAGCCAACTCATGTCCAAGCCTCATCATCCTATACAGCCCCCAAGCACTGTGAGAAGTAATTCCTGAGTGTGGAGTCAGGAGTAAGCTCTGAGCACCACTTGGTGTCCCCTCCCATTAAAGAAATTTAAGAAAGGGGTCACAAGGGATGCAGAGTGGAGAGTAATGCAACTGGAAAGGTACTTGACTTGCATGTGACCAACTTGGACTGGATCCTCAGCACTCCATACAGCCCTGAGAGCCCTGCCAGGAGTACTCCCTGAGCACAGAGTCAGGAGTAATCCCTGAGCACAGCCAGGGAGGAGGAGGAGGACAAGGAGGAGGACAATGAGAAAAAGGAGGAGGAGGAGAAGGAGAAAAAGGAGGAGGAGGAGGAGGAGGAGGAGGAGGAGGAGAAGGAGAGGAGGAGAATAAGAGAAGGAGAAAGAGAAGAAGAAGAAGAAGAAGAAGAAGAAGAAGAAGAAGAAGAAGAAGAAGAAGAAGAAGAAGAAGAAGAAGAGGAGGAGGAGGAGAAGGAGGAGGAGGAGGAGGAGGAGGAGGAGGAAACAATGACAACAATGAGGACAATGACAAGATGATATAAAACAATAGATAATTATTTTCTTTTAGTGGGGGGAAGCTTCTAGACCACAAATGGCTGAACATCTTGTGGGTTTAGCAGCCAAACGAGCTGTCTAGCTTCTGAGCCTGAAATACAGATATTTTGACAATGTGACATTATGAAGCATTTGCAACATTCTGATGGTGCTTGGTAGTTAAGGGGAGAAGAGTTCCTTGATCAAAAACAACTTCAGAGCATCTTTGCCACCATTGCTTCTACCAAACTGAGAGCAAGGAAAAAAATAAGTACAATCTGAGAAAAATGATGGGAAGTTGAGATCAAAGAAATACCTGTGTGTGCACCTGAACTTAGTCTGCTATCTGCTGACATGGGACCTATTCATCCACCTTTGCAAAGGGGAAGAGAAAAGCGGGCTGAAGGTCAGCAAAGCACAGCTTTCTATGTCAACAGCTTCCTCTCTATTTAAATTTATTTACATTTAAACATGCACATTTTCCTCCTATTACTCAGAAGCAATCAGCCATAAAATGGCAATGATCTGCAGTACATTTAAATTAACAGCGATTTATCTGGAGCAATTTCTTTTAAAGGAAAATTGCTGAATTGAAAAGAAGCAAAGGGAATGGAAGAAAATGCAGCTGCTATCTAAAAAAGCAAATCTTATCACAGTTGCCATTTGGAGAGTTCAAGTAGAAAACTGCAACTTGGGCATCTGCTGGCTGTGGTGCTACTTTAGGGCTGTCTGACAGGTAGCAGAGCAATACAGTAGCTGACCTTCATTGTAAAGCAAAGCAAATGCTTTCAGAGACTTCTGAAAAATGTTTACTAAGTAAAATTAAAGGACAGACTTCTGATTGCTCATAGCATTAGGTGCATGGAAAAGAGTGGGTGCAAAAGCTTCTCTCACAAAGTGAACCTAGTTGCAATTCTGTTAATTTTATCACCTGGGCTTAAATATCTACTGTCTCAAGATGGCTTTTGCAGAGCACTGAACATCTGTTGGTTTTTTTACACCAACTATCCCATGTTCTTATGTCTTTTCTGTTTTATAGGTTTTATAGTTTTTCTTAGCTCACATATTTTCTTAGCTCTGTGTCTAATGTGCTATGCCCAAGGTTACCCAAGAAGGGAGAAAGAGAAAAATCAGAGCCTGCATTTAGGATGACTACAAAATTCTTATCTGTATCTCCTACAGAAATTTATCAGTCATTGTCACAGTCCTCCCGTTGTTCATGGATTTGCTTGAGCGGGCCCAGTAACATCTCCATCATGAGACTTTTTGTTACTGTGTTTTGGCATATCGAATACATCACGGGGAGCTTGCCAGGCTTTGCCGTGCGGGAGAGATCCTCTCGGTAGCTTGCCGGGCTCTCGAGAGGGGTGGAGGAATCGAACTCGGATTGGCCACGTTGGCTGCGTGCAAGGCAAACGCCCTACCGCTGTGTTACCGCTACAGCCCACAGAAATTTATAGACATTTAATACCTGGTGTTATCTCCTCTGGAATAATTTTTGACTTCACTTAACCACCTCTTTAGCTTCCCAAATATGTGATTTTTTATTTCACACTATCCCTTATTTCCTGAGATCTTCCACGAATCAAGCTCTCTCTCTCTCCTTGGCCAAGGAATTCCTTGACCATTCTTGAAGACACAATGCTAAAATTCTCTCCTCTTAACGTCTTAACCTCTTAACTTCTATGGCATTCTTCCCACTCACATGGCCCATTTATGATTTTCCTTTAATTTAAAAAATATTTTGGTTTAGCTTCCTGCATCCTAAATTGTAAGCCACAGAATGGCAGAAAGGGCATTTCCATGATAGCCTATGCCACACTACGTCACAAAATACCAAGCTCTAACTACAGAATAGCTATGGCTAATTTTATTTTATTGAAGAGCTTTGATACAACAAAAGAACCAAAGTAAAGGATTAGGAAGTAGCCAGACAATATAGGATGTACTACTGCTTACTGTTGATTGAGGTGATTTTAAGTCACTTCAAAGCTTCCAGGCAAAACCACAGATTTCCTCTTAACTATGTTGGAAGTCACAGGATTTGATGTATAGACACCCAGAATACCTTCTGAAGCACTGAAGATCTTGGGGAAAAGTTACTACACTCTGTTTATTCTAATTCTCATGATAATCAAAATTACAGTGGGTGTGAGAATGGGATGAAGGCAACTCTTGTCCATTTGTTCTCTTGGAGATTAACTGAAAACAAATAGCTGGGGATGATCAGCAAAACTTTTAAAGAAAAACTCTAGATTGGCCTTACAAAATGAAATTGAAGGGACTTGAGAAACAGTAGAGAGTACAGAGTGTTAACCTTGTGCATGGCTGACCTGGGTTCAATTCCTGGCATCCCATTTGGCTTGCCAAGCACTGCCAGAAGTGATCCATGAGTGGAGAGTCAGGCATAAACCCTGAGAATTGCTGGGTGTGGCTCAAAAAAAAAACAAAACAAAACAAATGAAGCTTAGTTCTGAGCTAAAAATTTAAGGCAGGAAACACAGAGTTCTTGGCAAAGCTACATTGTGTAAGGAAAGCCAAAGTTATTACACAATAAAAATTCAGAGATTCTTAGGAGGATGTGAGTTGATCAGCACTTGAAGAGAAGTGTCCAAGGGTTCAGCCACTAATGAACATGTCAGTGAATATACAAAAGAGGAGAGACCCACTCACAGACGATGTCATCGCCTCTGCACCCAGGCTTAAAGGAAAATGCTGTAAATTAGAAAATAAAAACATGGAGTTCATTGTTTGAGGGGAATTATGGTATTCTTAAGGCTTTCACTAAAACCATATAAAGATACCCAAATTAGTCCGTCATTGTCCTGTAAGGTTGTGTCTAACCTGGCTTACTGTATTGAAAAATCCACAGGGTAGCTCTTTGTAAGGTGAAATGACAGGGTCTACAAGACACTTTCATGATTCTGTACCTAAAGAGACTTACTATTGGCTTCCTCAATACACACTAAGTTTCTCATAGATGAGCATGTGGTCACTGCTACAAATGTACACATTGAACCTAGACTTGTTTTTTGCAAAAATACTGTAGCTGGTGGTTCTTCTCAATATATATAGCCACAGTGCTAGGACTGATTGTCTAAACAAGATAAAAATTACATAGAATCATTACTCAATTAACCATAGTGATGTATAAAACCACAAGAACCCTAAACATACACAGTACAAGATAGCATGTCTCTGGATAATTCTGGCCGAGACCATAGTCCAAAGAGGAAAACAGATCTGGGAATAAATTTCTATAAAATAATGCACAAAATGAGTAATCAAAAGCAAATACACAAAGTTCAATCTGGTCTGTGCTTATCTGATGATGACAGTGGTGATGGAGGTAGCAATAGCGACAGTAACAGAGAAGGCAGAAAGGAATAGCAGTGGGAAGAGCTAAACAATCAGAGCAGTTATTTCTCCAGTTTCAGAGGCTTCAAGTCGCGATGAGGGTGATCACAGTAAGAGAAGAGTGAGAAGAAAATTAGCAAGACCTCCAATCAGAACCACATATCCAGGTCCTAGAGTTTTAACTGGTCCAAGAAAGAAGAGAATAGGGGGTCAAGGAGATAGTACAGTGGGTAGAGCACTGTCCTCACACAACCAACTCTGGTTCAATCCCTAGCATCCATTATGGGACCCCAAGTCCTACCAGGAGTGATCCCTGTGTAGAGCCAGAAGTAAGACCTGAGCACTGCTGGGAGTGGCTTGCAAAGAAAAAAGCAAAGCAAAACTATTGCAAAACCAGAAAGTCAGACCCATAAATGACTCAATTAAAGGAGGAAAAACTATGTTCCCTCAAAAAAGAGGTGCCTTAATTAATCTCACCTCCAGTTAAAAGAACTAAGTGCACAAGAAACAGCAACTTCAGCTAAGCACCCAGGTATTCCAAAATGTAAAACAAAAATGGATGACGATGGTGCCCAGAAACGAAGACAAAAAAACAAAAATGAGCAAACAAACAAAAACACAAATCACTCACATTGACTTGAGTAAAGGGCAAAAATCGAAGCTTTTGTTCTGTCTGATAATGAACATCTTGGAAGGAAGGCTTTCAACATCCTATGGGATGGGGCCAACAGCGGATAACTGCCAAAGTTTATTTTACAAAACCTTAACTCCCGCCTTCCAAGGATTAGAGTTCAGTTCCAGCCCGTGGAGTTTCTTTTCTCCAGATGTCCCTGCCACATCATTTTCTCTTTGGTTCCCAGCCCCTCACAACATCAGTCCTAGACCCACCCCAGACTGCAAGGCTGCAGATCTGCTCCCAGGGTGGTTGCCGATACCAGCAGGAAGTCAACAGGCTTCAGAGATGCTTCTCAGCTCAGACTTCTCTCCAGAGAAGTGGATGAACATGAGGCAAAAAGGAGACACCCTTCAGCCAAAACTGCCTTTCCTTCTGGTACCTTATCTCAGGATCACCATCACTTTTGATCATTGTCTCCCCAAAGAGGGTGATATCACCCTCTGGAAAGTGCTGGAATGATCCAGGAAACAGTGGTCTGGGATGCAGCTGGGGGAGGAAATGTTTTGATGGTTGACTTAAAGAAGACAATTTCCATGGGAGACTGAGAAAAAATTATTTTTTCCAATAAAGGAGGTGTTAAGCCAAGTAAAGTTGAATAACTGCCTTAGCAATTACTTTATAAGAAAAAGAATTAAAATGCGTCCTTCACAGCAACTGAGATGGGAGGAGCATTGCTGTTTTTAAAACCTGCTCCATCCTGCTTTGCAATAGTGTACCTGGGACAATTCTTGGCATTTTTTCGGTAAATATCAAACACTTAAACTCTGGAGAAACATACCCAGTGAAGTCCCCATAATCCCTTACCAGAAAGGTTTATAAAGGAATGTCCCAGAATTGTCCAGAAGTCTATAGGACTACCCGCCTATGCAGATCACCAGATTGGAAGCTGTGTTCTAACAGTGTTACCACGTCAAGTAGAACCCCTTAAGATTCTGGCCCCATAAACACTCTGCACACCCCTTACAAAGTAGCAGATAACCCATTTCAAAAATCCTGGATAACAGAGAACTTGGCCCATTTCCACTAGGAAAAAAACTTTTTCTTTTTTGGTTCAGTGCTTACTTCTGTCTGACTCTGCATTCAGGGATCATTCCTGGTGAGGCTAGGGGAACATATGTGTGCTGGGGATTGAAACCAGTTAGGCTGCATGTAAGGTAAACACACTCTTCAGCCTCTCCTTTAAGGGCATTTTAAAAGTCAAACAGGCCACCAACATCCAGACTAGGAGCCAACAAAACTCCAATTTGATTTGCACTTAACCTACACATTAGTGCCCTGCTCTATGCCTTCCTCCTCATGGGCCTGCAGATGCCACAATCAAACTTCAGGGCAACTGGCTGTGTGTCCGTCCAGGCTAGTGTAGTGGCATCCTTCCTTTATACCTACTTGATTTCTTCATGCTGGAATACTGCCATATTCTTTGGATAAGTTACTATTCAGGGATGGCTGGAGTGATAGCACAGTGGTAGGGTGTTTGCCTTGAGCGCGGCCAACCCAACCAACCTGGATTCAATTCCTCCGCCCCTCTTGGAGAGCCCAGCAAGCTACTGAGAGTATCTCTCTCGCACAGCAAAGCCTGGCAAGCTACCTATGATGTATTCAATATGTCAAACACAGTAACAACAAGTCTCACAATGGAGACATTACTGGGCCCATGAGAGCAAATCAATGAACAACGGGAGGACAGTGACAGTGACAATGACAAGGTACTGTTAGCACATAGATTTTAAAAGGCCTATATTTTTATAAACACACACACACACATACACACCAGGTTTCACAGTTCGATTTTCTTTTAAAATAAACTTGATCATGTGCAGTAGATACTATACAAATAACATTTACGAAAAACATGCCAGCCAGCACCTAGACCTTGAAAAAAACAAAGCATTCTAGAAAATTTTTAATAAAACGGGACTATTTTCAAACATCTGACATAATTTTAAAGTAAACTTTCCAAAACTTACAGGACATTCTTTGCTCAGTTAAAGTGATTATGAGGGAAAGCCTCTGTACCTTGCAGCCCTACACACATTCTTAGGTTCAAGCAAAATCGCCTTCTGCGAGAGCAAAGGCCCGTGACAGAGAAATGCACGGCTATACTCAAAAGCGGTTAGAAATATGAAACTTCATAGATGAAAAGACAGAATATAATTACATGTGCACAGCAGAGGGCTGGAGCTATAGCACGGTGGGTAGGGTGTTTGCCTTTCACATGGTCAACCCGGGTTCGATTCCTCTGCCCCTCTTGGAGAGCCTGGCAAGCTACCAAGAGTATCTCACCTGCATGGCAGAGCCTGGCAAGGTACCTGTGATGTATTCTATATGCCAAAAAAAGTAACAACAAATCTCACAATTTGTTGTGAGACATTACTGGTACCCACTCGAGCAAATCGATGAACAGCAGGACAGTGCAATAGTGCATAGCAGAAATGACTGGATTAAAATGAGTTTTTCTTTAATTCTTCATAATTATGGCCATTTACCATCTATTGTTTAACTGTACAAGAACTTAGAACTTTACTTATAGCTATCATAAATCAGAATTTTAATAAGTAGTTGCCCTACACTTGTCTTGGTGATTTTTGCAAGCAATAGAATTCATTTCCATAGTAATGCCTGAGGGCTGGAGCGATAGCACAGCGGTAGGGCATTTGCCTTGCACGCAGCCAACATGGCCAACTGGAGTTCAATTCCTCCGCCCCTCTCAGAGAGACCGGCAAGCTACTGAGAGTATCTCACCTGCACGGCAGAGCCTGGCAAGCTCCCCGTGACGTATTTGATATGCCAAAGACAGTAACAAGAAGTCTCACAATGGAGACTTACTGGGCCCGCTCGAGCAAATTGATGAACAATGGGAGGACAGTGACAGTGACAGTAATGCCTGAAAGAAGTCCACCTGAGTGATGATTAGAGAGAGAAAGTCTGAAGTCAATAGAGAGGATTTGGAATCTGCCCCTGCCCCTTCTGGGCTTGGTGACTGATCCAGTCAGAAGACTTCTCTGAGTCTCAGTTTCCAACTTTCATTAGAGATTTTAAAAATCTGGTATACAGTGGGGGCCAGAGAGATAATATAGGGTGAAAGGTGCTTGCCATACACATTTAGTCATCACTGGTTTGATCTAGGACCCTATGTATGGTCCTCTGAGCATAGGAGTGATCACTAAGTGATCTGAAGTAGCCCTGGAGCACCACTGGGTGTGGACCATTCCCACCTCTTTCCAAATAGAAGTAAATAAGAATAAAAATTTAGTTTAGGGCTGGAGCAGTAGTACAGCGGGTAAGGCGTTTGCCTTGCACGCAGCTGACATGGCTGACCTGGGTTCGACTCCTCCGCCCCTCTCAGAGAGCCCAGCAAGCTACCGAGAGTATCTTGCCCACAGCAAAGCCTGGAAAACTACCCATGACGTATTCAGTATGCCAAAAACAGTAACAACAAGTCTCACAATTTGTTGTGAGACGTTACTGGTACCCCCTCGGGCAAAATCGATGAACAACGGGAGGACAGTGCAGTGCAGTGCGATACTAAAATTCACATGAGTGTCTTATGTTGTCAATGTCATGTAGATGTTGACTCAGGATAGTCAAAGGTAGCTAAGCATTGCTGCTGTAACACAGGACCAAGCAAAAGCCTCTGGAATGCCAAACTACATTATTGATGTGTAAAAACTTGGACTAGCCCTTTTCATTAAAAAGAGTTTTGTTTTGGAACAAGTTTCACACAAAAAGAAATTCCTGATAATAAACAAAAATAACATTTCCTGATGATAAACTCTCAGGTTAAAGATAACCTAACTCACCTTTACTGAGTCTATTTAGACTCCTATAAATAAATGTGTACAATAACTTTCCATTACTTAGTGGTCACATTCTTAAAGCTTTCAAGACTGGAATACATTTTCTTTTATTTTTTTAAATCACTTTGAATTACAGAATTACAGAGTTACTCATGATTGAGTTTCAGGCATCCAGGTTCCAGCACCAATCCCTTCACGTGCCTACTTTGCTCCACCAATGTCTCCAGTTTCACTCTTTGGCCCCAGTTTGCCCCTAGTGAACTTTCCCCTCCACCATTGTTCTGGTGTTCCCTTTCCTAACTCATCCCCCATTCCAAGACTGGAACATACTTTCATGAAGGCTTGTTTTCTTCCAGGTGACTGGAGCATTGGTTTGTCCTTACTGCCTTGGTGCAGGGAGCTTAGTTTTATTGGCTTACTCCCATCACAATTTTCCCATTTCCCTGTGTTTACCTGTAACCCCTTTCTTTGTGCTCTGTTGACCTGTAAATATTATTTTTCTCTTCTCCTTAAGTTCTTTGTGTAGTTAACGCAAAGCAATGTCCTTTTTGTATGGACACAAGAAGACAGTTAATGCCATGCTTTTGTAACTTAGTAGTTAACTGACTCTGAATGATATTCACCCCTGCGCATCTGTTCTCTCGAGTCAGTTGTCTTAGTTGCCCTTACTTCCTAGCACCGCAAAATCAGGGTCCCGACAAGGGATTGGATTGGCAAGCTGTGAGCTATGTGCTATCCTGGCATTGAAAAGGGTCTGACCAAAGTGCCATAATGCTTAACTATAAGTTAAGAGCATGGTCATGAACAAATTCTGTCACAATCCAAGAAGTAATAAATAGATTTGGACCCTGTTCGGGTTAGGAATGATTGATTCAGTCTGAGCACTGTGGTCTTAATCTGTGGTGAGATGTCCCCAGGAAAGTCACCTTACAAGCACAATGTATCTCTTACTGTGTCCATACAAAATAACTAATATTAATATGTTAATTAAGATGTTAATTAAGTTATTGGACTAAGGAGAGCAGAAACACCTGGAAGCCGTATTTTGCCCTTGAGGAGAAGAAGGGCTTTTGATATGTTGATTTTGCTGCCTGACAGTGAATGCAGTGACTACCTCCAATTTGGAGAGGAAGGGAGAGAGGGGAAGAGAGAGAGGAAGAAAGAGAGAGAAACAGAGAGAAACAGAGAGAGAGAGTAGGGCAGGGCAGCAAGATGGAGAGCGAAGAGACTAGCAGGGGACAGAGGGAGAAGAATGTAGGGGAAGAATGAAGGGGCACGAGCGTGGAGAGAGAGACGTGGCTGAGAGAGGGAGTGTGGAGACATGAGCGGGAGAGACAGGAGAAGGGGATGAGGAGCAGTGTGAGACTAGAATGGGGAGCTTAGTGAGACTGGAACAGGCGCGCAGGGAATGGAATAAAAGGCAACTTTTGTTCTGGGCTATGAAATTAAAAATAACACAAGGGAACTTCTCTTGGAAATGCCATTTTTACACTCTCCAAAATTATTGCAATCAAACAGAGTTCAAAACCCTGGAGATGCTGAGGAGGGCTGTGCTGAGTCAGGAAGTTGCATCCAAGAGCTGGATCCAAGATCCTAGCTCTCGCCCCTGCTCTCAGCAGGCTGCTGTGTTAAGTGCCACAATGGCAGCTGTGGACTGGTAGAATCCTTCTATGTCTGAAGACTGGCAAGTGCTGAGGACTTCACGCTCTGGTGGAAAATGTGGGAAAATCATTTCATTCTAATTCCTCAGTTCTAGTTCTAGAACCACAAAAAATATTGTGCAAAAGGATTTTGCCTTCATCCACAATTACAGAAATGTATAATACCACTCACTATATATATACATATATACGTGTGTGTGTATATATATATATATTTATATATTCAGCTTGCAATTTTTCAAAATATCTGAGCCAACTGTGCAAAGGTCAAGGTTGGGCCTCTAGTCTCCTCCTCTAGGTCCAGATTTAGTTCTGAGGCATTGCAAGTTTCTGCCTATCTAGGATCTTTTAACAGCAGCCAAATGAACCAAACTCTAAATTTAACTGGGTAATTGCACCTAAATTGCAATCACAAAGCCCCTTCAGAAGATTTAGTCAATTTCTTGAGGGAAAAAGTAAATGTTTTACTATATAATTATAAACCTAATTAACATAAAATAAATTAATTAGAAACCTGCTTTGGTAATGAACACCATGGTTTCAGCTATTTAGTGCTGTATCTTCCAGATGAGCAAATCCTTCAGAAGGCGAGTTTGTGCTTTAAACCTGTTTTGTCTCATCTCTCCCATCCCCAAGTGAACTGTTCAATTCTGTGTTTAGAATATGTAGCAGGATATATAATATTGATCCTTAAATCAGTGATCACCCACACAACAAGGAATTATAGACTGAAAATGTCCCTTCAACTTCTTCCCATAAAATTCCTCAGAATTCAAATGAAGGTGCTACTCTTTAGGGGAGAGAAAATCGTTACCCAAAACCATCATAAGTACCATCTTCACAGTTGGCAGTGAGCAAAAATAACAGATGATTATCCAAAGGAATAGTTTCTTTTTTTCAGAGTATAACGACAAAAATTCACCTAGAGCTGATATAACCATCTGCCACAGATTTTTCCACATCGTTTGTTTGCTTGTTTGTTTTTTTTTTAATTCTGAGACAGAATTCAAAAATAACATTGGCAAAGAAGAATGATTTCACAAAAGTGACCCGGTTTTCAACCTGTATTGCTTCCACTATTATCCTCATCCACCTCCCACCCCACACTCACCCTATCTGTTTATGAAAGAAGAAGGTTGAGAAAATAAGTTTCTGAGATGGTCTGAAAGGCACAGGATAAGTTTGGTAAGTGGTAAAAGATTTTTCCTAATTTTCTCTAGTGTCCATATTTTCTTAGAACTACCAACACCTCTCATGCTTATGTTCCGCTTAATCATTGTTCAAGCAGAGAATAGTTGATGTGCAAAATCTGGCAGCTGGGAAGATAGAAGAAGGGTCAGAACAGAGATCCAAAACTCAAAGGATCCACAGGAAAACAGAGCAATTTCGCTCAACTTGTTTCTGTGTCCTCAACTGTGAAATCAAGGCTGGGGTACAGATTAAATAAATTAGTTCACAAAAAGTACAGATCATATAATGTGTCTGGCACACTTTCAATAATGATGACCTATTTATTTGGTCTGGATTTCCACTTATTTAATATAAAAGTGCGATGCAGTATGCAAAGAAATGAACTGGTCATATAACAATAAAACTTTATTTCTAAAAGCAGAATACAGGTCATATTTGTCTAGTGAGAAGAACTTTGATGCAATCGCCTGCCTTATGTTGTTTTTACCTTTTTTCCTTATATATTTTCCCAGTTTAAACATTTTTCTTAAATTGGTGCTCAAATTGTTTTAATATTCCTACTGAGATATTATTAATATGCAATGGGATATTATTTATTGTATACTTAAAAGAAACGCTATTGTAAATTTATAAAAGCTCATATAGGAATCAAAATTAAGCCAATAAAACATTCCCAGCATGTTTGGGCAAGTGGGGGATAATTCAGCTTTACTCAAAAGAAGTTAAAATTACACAATTCATCAACAGTTTTCATGAAATTTCGTTGAAACATCTTGGAAAGTTTGTTTCTAAATATGGTGAAATGTGAATCCTATCACCCTATCTTGTTTCAGTTATAATTGACTTGGCAACCCGAAGATACCTGCCAGTCCACCAAATCAACTGCTCAGTAAATTAATGTTATGAATCAATAAGTTTGTTAACTTTCAAGCAGAAAATAAATTATAATCCAATTACATTACAGATTAATATAATCATCAAGCCAGTTTATTGAACTCTCTCTAATGGTCTCTACCTGACCTTTGGCAGACATTGTGGAATTCTGGACCCTTTTTCCTTATCTTCCTCTACCCTTGAAGGCAAAAATCAATATAATGATTTCCTAGCATCCTGTAAAGCTAAGGTGGACATGTGATAGAATTTTGGCAATTGAGACAGAACTAGAGATCTGGAAGGCAGGACCTCTGTTCTTTCATTTAAAGGTCACATCAAGAGTGCTTCATTGTTACTCTCCTTCATTTCTACTCTGAGCATAGGGTTAGCATCTTGAGGAAGCATAACTGCTTCAATGATAATGGACATGAAGAACGATAGAAGAAGCCTACCTTATAAGGACAGCAAAGGAGTTGGGTGGAGCCAAACTTTCCCTGTTTGTGTCATGGAGCCACCAGTGGGACTGGCTGGGGAGTGTGAGAGAAGTGTCCTAAGGCCATTCTTTGGCCCCATTGACCAGCAACCAAATCTTTCCACATCTACAAAAGGACTGCATAAGTGGCTCTTGGAGAAAGAAGATGTATTCAGTAACTAAAGTAAAGATCTGAGGAAACTTTGGGCATGACACAAGAGAGGAAAACTGAAGAGAAAAAAAAGATGCAGAGTGACAACACAGTGAGTCAGACACTGAGAAGGACTTCTTCTTGCCAGGAAGCTCCTCCCAGGATCACGAAGTCCCTCTAGTCATGTGAGGGTTTGGTTGTTGAGAAGAGTAGATTTTCCCTGCCAAGACCTCGGAGAGGACCTTATGTATCCCACTTCTCACGCTTCATCACGTGAAGCAGTAAGATAGCATCATGTTTGACTCTGCTGGCTTTTGCCATGGTCTCACTGGGTTTGCAAAGAGCCTGAGGTGTTGAGTGAGTGAGTCAAAGCACCTGTGCAGTTAAGAGGGACAAGAACGACAAGACAGCGAACAGACTTGAGAACAAGTTGTTGGACAAGGAGGTGCTGAATGCTGTCACATAGGCCTGGAAATGCATCTGTGTGTGAAGCCATCCAGAGTGGAGATCAGAATACAGGACAAAGATCAAGGATAGACAGAAACAATATTTCAAACAGGAGGTGACACCAGTTCCACCCCTTCCAGACAGACCAGATCCTGAGGTTGCCTAAGTTACCAGACATGACAACAATTGGAGGAAAATGAAGACCATAAGAGTTTCCAAATCTGAGATTCAGGGATGAGTTCAATATTTTCCCCAAATGTAGATTTCGCGAGATTGTGTGGCTGTTTCCCATTTTCCTTTACTGCGATTTTTGTCCCTCACCATAGACAGTGATATGTCAATGCAAATGGAGTCCTCTATTTCAAGAATAGGTGTAGAGAAAAAGATTCAGACATATCTTCATCTTAAACCTCCTGAGTCTCTACATAATTGATGACCTCCCTTCTCAGGATGTACTCACCTGACCTAGGTTATGAAGACCTATTTGTGAGAGAGGAAACAGCAACAAGTGGGAGGACATAAACATGAGAAATAGTGTTACCACCTCTCTCTCTCTCTCTCTCTCTCTCTCTCTCTGAGGTGCATGTGTGTGTGTGTGTGTGTGTGTGTGCGCGCGCGCGCATGCACATGCTTTAGGAATCTATCAGAATTTAGAAAATGGAAAACGATAAATTTGTTCAATCTCCAGCATCCAATAAAACTCAGGAATACCTAATCTTGTATCTCGCCTGCACAGCAAAGCCTGGCAACCTACCTGTGATGTATTCGATGTGCCAAACACAATAACAACAAGTCTCACGATGGAGATATTACTGGGCCCGCTTGAGCAAATCGATGAACAACGGGAAGACAGTGACAGTGACAGTGACCTAATCTTAAAGAATACGAGAATGCCATTTCCCCCCTTGTGCTATTTTATTAGCCAACAAGCATTGCTTTTTCACTTTTTCTTCCAGAGTAAAATAGTCATCAGTCTGTCTCCAAAACAAGGACACCAATGGGAACACATAAGGACTCCCCCATTTTGAGGTGGTCCTATCCAGTCAATTTCTCTCTAATTTTGTTTCTTACTTTCTCTCCCTCTTCCACCCTTCTTTTTTTTAAACACTTCTCCTTTCCCTCCATTTCTCTCCTGCCTCTCCTGTTTCTCTGTCATATTTCTTATTGCTCCAGCCTGTTCCTCTTCCCTTCCTTTCTTCCTTGCCCTCTCCTATCTCTTTTTCTCTTTCTCTCTTTTTCCCCTCTGTTGCTTTTTTCCCACATCTCTAACAGCTACTGTTGAATATTATAAAAACCATGTTGGTCCTTAGCTGTGTTGACCACTGGATTTCACAGGACTATGCAGGCTACTGTCATTTCTCCCTCTGAAATAGAATGAAATGTAAATACCTTGCCCTAAAATTGCTCAACCTTCAGAGTGTATGCCTACGTACATGGCTTCCCTTCAAGTGTCATCTGCTGGTCAGAGCTAAACGCATTCGAGTCTTGTTTCGTAAAATTATTATAAATGTTTATGATGGGGGAAACTAATATCCAGAGCAGACGATTGGGCCCGAAGAAGCACAGTGCTTGTGGGACACAGTGGAGAAAATACTCTTGATAGCCACACACTAACACCACCAACTTCACCAGATGAACAGTTTTTTTCCTCTCTCTCTTTCTCTCTTTCTTTCTCTATTTCTTTCTCTCTCTTTCTTTCTTTCTTTCTTTCTTTCTTTCTTTCTTTCTTTCTTTCTTTCCTTCTCTCTCTCACATACGTGCACGCATGCGCGCATGCGCACACACACGTTTCTTCTTTTACTGTCATAATATGCAAGCTCACTGTAGTCCCTGAGTGATATGGATATTGATGACAGCGACAGGTTTTTAGTAGCCAGCTTGCATTTTAGACAACGGATGTCTTAAAAAGAAATTATGTGGGGTTATGGTGCTGCCAGCAGGTCAACCTGTACCAGTGGTGTAAGTGGTGCATCAGCAGCCTGATGGTGCCTTCAGACTTCCTGACACCGCAAAATTATCGCTGTGCCTTTGGCCATACCCCAACAACTTGGGATCAAGTTTACCAAGAAATTAAAGTCACAACGCATGGCTGGACAGACTGGGGTAAGTCAGAGGTGGTGGGGTTGATCTGGTGCCTTCCCAAGCAGAAACCCTGGCAGCCACTTGCTTCCACAATCTAAAATTATCGTGATACTCCCGGCCTGATTCCACCGACTAAGGACGGACCTCACCAAGATATAATCTGCTGAAAATTTGAGTGTGTGGGTTTTGTGACTAAAATGTCCAGGTTTTCTCAGGGTCAGGGAGGGATACCTCTCCCCACCTCCCTGTACTTCCAGAAGCCTCAGCAGTCACATCCACAACCCAAAGTGGCCACCCAATTGAAAAGCTCCAGCCTTATGCCTTGAACAAACCTAATGCCCTGAACAAAAACACCATGACCTCTTAGCACCTGTACTGCAATCCATAATCCACAAAAGAAAAAGGAGTGAGAGAGTAAGAAGGAAAGCGCCTCTCTTAGAGGAGGCTAGGGGTCAGGGGTAGGCTGTTGGGCGATGGTGGTAGGGAAACAGGGGACACTGGTAGTGGAAAATGTACACTGGTGAAGGGATGGGTGCTGGATCATTGTATGACTGAAACCCAATTATGAACAGCTTTGTAATGGCCTATCTCATGGATATTCAATTAAAAGAATTTTTTTAAATAGTAATGTGGAGTTCATGCCCAATTCAGTCAGCTAAGTCAATGGCTGAATAAATAGCAGTACTCCTACATTTTTTTTAAAGAGGCAATTGAGCCAGTAACTCCCAATTAGGTATGTGTTTACAGAAGAGACACTCAGGGTCAAGGAAGCTAGGTCTGTTCTACAAGGAGGTTCTGAACAATGAGGTAGCTCAGAGTTTAATCATCACTTTATTCATGTATGACTTTGAGCAAATTTCTTGGTTTTGTTTTTCATTTGTTTCTGGGCCAAAACTGGCAGTGTCAGGGCTTACTCCTGGCCCTGCAAAGATTATTTCTGACAGTACTAAGGGGCCATGTGTGGTGCCTGGGATTGAATCCAGGTCATCTAGGTAGAAGTTGGGCACTTAACCTTAGATAATGCTGATATTCATATTTACAAATAGTTATCATTACATCTTCCTTAAAACTTCTTTGAGAGAATCAAATAAAGTATTTATTAAGTTCTTAATACAGTGTCTTACCAGAATCATTTGAAAATGCCTGTATTTGACCATTGTTTTAACAAGAACAAATGACAGTTTCATATGACTTAAATTAATAATTGCTCAGAAAAAAATTATATTATTAGCAGTATTATTGTTATTGTTAAAGAAAGTAGACTCAGAAAAAATGGGATTTTAATTTGAATTCACCTGACAACGATATTCAGCAGTTTTTGTATTAGCTTAGTAACTTCAAAGAAACCCAATAATATTTTAACTGAGGTTTTTATTTATAAAATAAAATTGACATCATGGAGCTAAAAAGTCATAAGAACAACATTGATGTTTTCTATTTTATAAAGAGAAAAAGTTCATTTCATAATAAGTTCAGTATAATAAAATACTTATTTGAAGTGTGTTAATCAAATGTTAGTCAAATAAAGATGTGAACTGTCTCTCTTCAGTGTATGAAGGGTCTTGATCTACTGAAAATTGGGATCTGCCTCATTAAGTAATTATAATTAACTGTTCATCAGATTCTGCAGTGGAACTATGGCAAAAATTCAGCAGTTTTTGATTAAGAAGTAATCAGATTTTCTTTTGCACATTCCATGTTGGGAAAGGGAGTAAAAATAACTATATTTCCAGGCTGGAAAATCATCGAGTAAAGAAACTTCCCCTCAAATGCCTGTCTGCTCATTGACAAGCTTAAGAGAAATAAAGTCCTGTCTAAAACTAAGTGTTTCCTTGTTGTTTTACCATATTCCAAGCAGTTGCATATGTTGGAAGAGTCTACACATATTTCAGACTTGAATTGAATTTCAGACCATATTTTAGACTCAGAGATAGTTGTGCAAAAAAAAAAGCCTTGTTCTCTCAAATATGACATTCTAATCTTCAGGGTGGTAAAATCATAGGACGGTAAAATTTAATTATAAACAGGAAATTTTTTACTGTTTTTATTCTAAATAGATAACAAAACACCATTCTAAGGGTAATGTATAGAAAGGAAATACCGTGGTCACAAAAGCATTTGAAAACATGCTATTTTGACTGGATCAGCATGGGCTCTCTGGAACTTTTCAAAGTATGTATACCTAACATACCCACATCCAGGCCAGGGGAACTCTTTAATATTGCATTATACATATATATATATATACATATATATATATATATATATATATATATATATACTTTGAAATGTCTCAGGGTTGGGGGATTTGTTTTGTGTGGGGGTGTTCTTTATTTTCTATTTTGATCAAGATATGAAAACATAATCAAATAGCAAGGCACAACCAGTAAACTTCAAGATTTATCTAATTCTGATTAAAAGACTCAAATAAAGAGATGACTGGAGGAAACACATTCTCTAGGAGGATGGGGTTATAAAGGAGACTCCTTTCATCCTTCAGTTACTACTTTAACTGCTGAGTGGGACAATTATCACAGTTCTTTTCATGGAATGCCTCCTAACTCATCCTGGTCAGCAGAAGAAATAAGAAGCCTACATGTCTCTGTCATTTGTTAGGCAAAATGTCTTTGTTAGCTGATAAATAATAATGTTAAAGAGATGGAATATGGTATGAAACTACTAGGCAAATCCCAAGAATACAATGATGCATTTGCAAGGAAAGAGCTAACTAAAGTTTGGCACAGCAATAACTGAAAGGAGAGGCACTGACACTGAACTTTACAAACTTCCTAGATTCTGTCTTGAATCAAATGACTCTTTCAACTCTTCAAAACTCTGTTGTAAATTTCCCTTCAAATCCCCAGCACAGCTTTCCTACTCTCCCTCCTTCAACATCTCATTGCCTCTACTCAAAACTATCTCTCCTTGAATTACCTCTATCAGGATGGATGATTGGGATGGCTTTCAAGGCCTAAAAAAAGACTAGCTGACATAGAAACAATATCAACAATGACCTTGAAGGTATTGATCAAGCTGTTTCTATTACACAGATAGGGAAATTAAGCAGTCTCCTAAATCATTAATGTATGCCTCTTATGTTCTTCTATTCGACCCACCCCCATCCATCAGCCAAACCAGGAATCAACTTTTTAAATTTTGGTGAGAAATGTGAAAATTTTTCCATTTAAAATGTTCAGAAACAACAAAAATCTCAGTGTCTTCAGGGGCTGAGGAGGTACCACAGAGGACTAGAATGTATGGCTTGCATGTGGTGTAAACCATGGGGACAACATGGTCAGCGAAGTACCGTGCATAAAAATCGTCCCAAACCAACCCCCAATGTGTTATTGGGGACTAGAAGTGTAGCAGAAAGAGAGCTACCATAAGGGTGACTGACACTGCAGATGGTCCTTTGTGTATCACCAGAGGTTACTCCTAAGAACAGATCCAGGAATAGTCCTTGAGCAATTCTGGGTTTTTTTGTTTTGTTTTGTTTTGGTTTTGCTTGTTTATTTTTGTTCACTCCTGGTCATGCTCAGAAGTTACTCCAGGCTCCTTGTTCAGGGGTCATTCTTAACAGTGTCAGGTAAAGGTCAGATGATGGGGTGGAGCCCTTTCCCAACGCACACACACTGCCCCCTTTGAACTCTCCCTTTGGCTCTTGCAGAGGCTTTCTTGTGCTTTGACAGTTTAATCTTGAATGAAATTCTAAGGCCAGATAACACTGGACATTCATGGAGGGAACCCCATTTCACTCCCTGCAACTCACAGACCACATCACTTGGCCCATCCCAAATGGCTGGTGCTGCTGGGGTTCCAGGGAAACGTCTGTGTCTGTGGTGACTGGCTGGTCCCTGTGGCAGCTAAGAAGCCTGGAGGGACTGTCCTGTCTTCTGTGGCTCTCGAATCTGGTCTTTTTTCTTCAGGAAGCTCGTAGTGCTTCTGCCACCAGGGGCCATGAGTCCCAGTTGCCACTTCGTGGAATGCCCCCTACAGTGTGTCTGCTTGTCCTTGACCTCTGGGTCTCCTCCTCACTCATCTAGCCCAGTGTGAGGAGTCAGCCCTACCACAGAGGGAGGAGCGGCTGGCGGGAATCCTAGCCCAGCTGACCAAGGAACGGTTCCATCTCATTGATGAGTTGTGTGCCTTGAAAAACAGTACGAGTGTGCGGGGATGCAGACCAACCTGGGGAAGTCCAGGCTTCAGGCCCAGGCTGAGGGTGACCGCCGCAAGGTGGAGGGACGTCAGCTTGGCCCTGATGCATCAGATCAGCACTCTGCTTAAAGAACTGGATGAAGAAAGATACCACAGCTGGCGCACGGAGGAGACAATGGTGGAGATGCTGTAGGTCTCAAGACCCTGGAAATGCTCTTGAGGAAGACCTTTTGCCATCTACCTGGGATCCCCCTGGAAATGCCCTTGAGGAAGACCTTTGCCCATCTACCTGGGATCCCAGAGCCCCTCCATTCAGGACCACTCCCCAGGAACAACTGTAGGTATTAAAATAGTGTAGTGCCCTCCCCTTCACTCAGCTGAGCCTCCATGCTGTGTGGGATCCCCTCTGTCATCACCTGATCTCTGAAGGTCAGTGGGGGCCTCCAGGGAGCCCACCCCATCGTGGACTGCAACTCTTCCAAATTCATGTGCTGGTCACAGCCATCCCCCTCCCATCTACAGGATGTTGGTCTTAGGAGTTACCTAGGATATAGAGGGGAGTGCACATGCCATGGCTTTGTATCTGCCCCAGTGTCACTCTGGTGGTCCCCAGCATCCTGAGGGTCCCAAGCACCATCCCATCATGGGGCCAGAGCACAGAGTCATCCAGCTTAGTTTGCCCATTATTACCTGGGTGGTCCAGGACCTTCTGGGAATGACTCAGGAACCCCCCACACCCATAGTTCATCTGAAAAAATAAAGTACATAAAACTGCTGAAACACCCCCAAAATAAAAAATATATAAAATATTCAGTAAGAACACCCCATCCTGTCACAGTGCAGAATTCTTTGGCCAAGTCGCTGTCCCTGTGCCTCAGCTTCAAGCTACGTTCAAGTATCACATAAGCCAACTGTAGATGTGGAGAGGAGATGAGGTCCCAACTAAGCCACCGGTTAGACACTGATGACATAGGACATCACATTGTTCTTTACTACAGGCTATTCAACAAATATTTCTCAAGGGGAACCTTCCATCTCTCTACATGTGCTCCTCAGCACATAGGATAGACATTAAACCAAATATGTGGGAAAAAATAAAGAATAGAATCTGCCGAATTTATATTTTTGTTAATTTTAGTTTTTCCATTTTGGGGGTTAGTTGTGGAGTCTACCCCAGAAGGCACTAAGGGACCACAAGTGATGGTGTGGGGGGGAGGGGGAGCGTCACATCCTGTCGTGCAGCATCAGGTATTGATAGAAACAAGACATGTCATCTGCCACTTGAGCAATATCCGTGCATCTCATTTTCCCACTGGGGGAGAGGGTTATTTGGGGGAGATGGACCCCAGAGGGTCTGTCCTCCTAGCAGTGCTAGGGAATGAACCCAGGGCTCCTGCGTGCAAATACTACACTTCAACTAATGTGCCATCTCACTGGCCCCTATTTTTATATTACGTTTTTCAATTTTCTTAATAAAAATTTTAAAGGTTGTCTCTAGAAAATATTAATTTTAATTCATTCAAATAACAATGACAAAAAATACACTGTTAACTGTATACTTTTATTATCACTGTTATTTGAATGAATTAAATAACAATTAATAACAATTTCTTACTCTGTACAATAAAAGTAGTTAAAATAATGTGACACACAGAACATGTATTTTAAGAGTTTCACAAGGTATAAGTTGATGCTGATAATCTCTTTTAGGGGTAGGAAAACTGAGATATTAAAAAAATAAGTAACACAATCTAAATCACAGTCTTAGCAAATGCTTTAGTTTGGGTTCAAGGCTAAGAAATCTGGTTTCACCTTAAACTGTAACTAGATCCTAATTTTTTAAACCATAGACCATGTCCTCATGTGGGGTCACAAAATTAAATGTGGGGGGCTGAAAAAATTGGCAACAATAAAAGGCTTCTGAACACGCAACAACCCTACGTTAATTCCAAATCAAATATGTAATGAATCTGAGTTATTTCTGGCAGTACTTGCCAATGTTGTATTTCTCAGGTGAAAAAGGGTCACAAGTGGAAAAAATTAAGCCCTGGGCTAGACCGCCATCTCTTACACAATATTACCACCATATCAAGGACATTAAAGATACCATGTAGGGGCTGGAGAGATAGTACAGGGCCTAAAGTATGTGCCTCATATGCTGCTGACCTTGTTTCAACCTGTGGCACCAAATATCATCCTTCAAGCACTTCCAGGATTGATCCCCTAGCACAGACCTAAGGATCTACACCCCCCCACACCAAACAATGTCTTAATTCTCACAACTCTCTAATTAGGAAAATAATTATAACCATTTTTTTAATTTCGAAAAAGTATCATTGAGAGATAAAGAAATCACACAGGTTTCCAACAAAGTCAGAGAAAAAACAAAAATCACACAGAATTGTTTGATCACCAGAGATTACGCAACAACCCTACGTTAATTCCAAATCAAATATGTAATGAATCTGAGTTATTTCTGGCAGTACTTGCCAATGTTGTATTTCTCAGGTGAAAAAGGGTCACAAGTGGAAAAACAATGGGGTGGACAATGGGGTGGAAAATCTAACATTTACTAACTTCTTACACTTGAGAAAATTAGAAAAAAATATATAAGAACTTAAGCTCTCTCCATGTAGTCATTACTGTTTATGCAGCAGAATTTATTCTAGTACCCCAACTAGCAGAGTCCCATTCACATCATCTGATTTTGGAAGATGGGTGGAAATGCAGTGACTAGGTCAGCCAAGAAGCCATGTACACAACACCCAAAAGGGGAGAGAAAACAAAAGGGAATGCCCTGCCACAGAGGCAGGGTGGGACGAGGGGATGGGGGTAGGAGGGATACTAGGATCCATGGTGGTGGAAAATGGGCACTGGTGGAGGGATGGGTATTTGATCATTGTATAAACGAAACCCAAGCACAAAAATTTGTAAGTCTACAACTGTACCTCCTGGTGTTTCACTAATAAAAACTAAAATAATAATAATAAAAAAAAGAAGCCATGTCCCCTAGGCCTTGGGAGTCCTGTGCTGGCCATGTTGGGTTGAGCTACCATTACAGATGGAATCAGTTTGTACCTGATCATTTTGAATTTCCAGTATTTTTCAGTGGCATCCTTTTAAGGTTCAGAAATCTGACGAAAAGAGAAATAGAATTGCTTTTTCCTAGATTCAAGGACAATGACATGTGAATAAAAGATACTAAAATTGAGAGTAGGTTACAGATATGTTTTTCAAAAAGCTATTGTTTTTGGTTCAGCTTCCACCTCTGCCCTAGCATGTCTACAGTTTCTTAAAACAAAGAAAAGTGTTTGTCATCAAAGGCATGTGACCTCACTGATAGAGAAGCTGCAACCTCATACTTCAAACATGGGA
Source organism: Sorex fumeus (assembly GCF_029834395.1). Taxonomy (NCBI): domain Eukaryota; kingdom Metazoa; phylum Chordata; class Mammalia; order Eulipotyphla; family Soricidae; genus Sorex; species Sorex fumeus. The sequence goes on from NW_026606103.1 coordinate 10,554,813, forward strand.
AATATATTTTTTTTTCTCAGAAACAAGCCCTTCTCCCATTTTTCTCTTTTGGTTTTAAGATAAGATTCTTCATAAAGTTTTCCTTTCCCTAGTTAGGTACTATTAGGTTAAAAAAATATTCTATTTTGTTCATCTAATTATGGATCTTGTTAAGGGAGTTAAGTAAAAGCATGGAAAACACAGAAATAAATTTTGATTAGTAAATATTGGTGTGGTTAATTTTTTTCTTGAAAGACAAGATTTTTCAACTTGATAAATATAGTGGACTCTGAGAAAGTAATTCTTAGTTGAAATGGGGTTAGCAGGGCACAATGTAAGGGACTAGAGGTTTGATTTCACAAGCATTGGCTCTCTACAGAAACATGTGTGACAATTGGAATGTGTAGGCATGTTTCTAAGATAGTTTTAAGTTCCTTGCACAAAGTTGGAATAAATTCTGCTGTATTCTGCCAGGGCAGAAGCTCTACTAGCATGGTATTTGAATGTAAGTCACCAATTTGACTTAGAATGAAGTGAGTGAATGACCATTCCTTCACCCTTTGTAGCAATAACTGACTCTTGAAACTGATGTTGTTTTTTGTTTGGTTGGTTTTTGGTTTTTGTGTCACACCCAGTTATACTTAGGGCTTAACCTCTACCCAGTTCAGTGCTCAGAGGTTATTCCTGGTGGTCCTTGGGGAATCATATTCTGTACTGGGAATGGAAGTAGGATTGACTGCAGATAAGGCAATACCTCTACTGGAATTCTACTATTTTTCTGGCCCCATAAAATAGGTATTTTAAAAACAGCCCTACAACTAAAGCTTTCAGCATATTTTTCTAATGTAGTTTAAGTTATTAAAGAATAAAAATTTTATGAGAAGAAGTAAGACACAACAGACAGTTAAAAAGTGCATGTCATAAACACTAGAGTTGGAGATTTCTCAACCTGGCAGTTTCCATAGACTAGTTCTATGAAGTCCAAATTAGAAATTAAAAAGAAATTTTAAGAGCCTAAGCCAGCCATCTTTTGCCCTGAATCCTCATGCAGTAACTCTTTTCCTGAACAGTGTTGGTCCTTGAGGCATATAGAAGCCACTTGACTACAAAGATAATTATAGCAATTTGTAAATGATGCCATTTTATTATAACATTCATGAGAAAAATTGATTTCAGCTGGGACTACTGTGTGTGTGAGTTTGTGTGTGTGTATGTGTGTTTATTCGCATATTCTCCCTATATCTGCATGAGCTTTCTCCAAGTTCTCTGAATTTCCTCACGCCTCACAAGAAGAGCATGTGAAGTTCATTAATGTGTTTTGATTGCCCCAGTATGAGTAAATGTGCATGTGTGTGAATGAGTGGGCCCTCCCATGGAAGGGTTGGGTACTGTTCAGGCTTGGGTCCCACCTAGAGCCCCAGAACCTAAGCTGGAATGAGGGGGTTGGGAAAAATGAATAAAGAATGGAATACATGTGATTATTTTATATTTGAAAAGTTTTGGGTCTTTATTTACAAGTTTGGTGAGATTTTTAATATAAACAGAAAATGCAGTAGAATTTTAACTATTGTTTATGTCTGTTAGCTTATGGCAAAATGGTTTCTTGACATACCATTTTGCTTAAAGTCAGGTTCCAAGGAATTCATCAATGACATTAAGTGAAGACTTGCTTTACTTATCCAACATTGTGACCACACTCCTTTCTCCATACATACTGGAAATGAACTTGTAGGATAACATTGGTTTGCCCTTTCTCCCTGGCCACAGGGGGTTTAGGTTTAATGGGTTACTCCCATCACAGTGCTTCCAAGGCATTCCCATTCCTTTTTGTTTATCTTTAATCTCTTCTCTGTGATCTGCTTCCCCAATTGGTGTTAATCATCTTTATCCCCAAATCAGACTCTGTTGACTTGTAAGATCAGATCCTTCTAAGAACTCTGGATTTAAGTGAAATATTGCTTTTCTCTTCTCCTTATGTCCTTTGTATAGTTACTTTAGAGCAATGTCTTTTTTTTTGTATAGACACAGAAAGACAGTTAATGCTATGTTTTTGTAACTTGGGAGTTAATTGACCCTGAATAATATCCACTCTGGGCATCTGTTTTCTCAACTTAAGCCTCAGCTGCCCTTAGTTCCTAGCACCCCAAAAGCAGGGTTATTAAGAAGGACTGGATGGACCCAGGGCAAGCTGTAGCTTCCCTAGCATCAAAACAGGCCAGGCCAAGTGCCATAATACTTAGCAATACTTTAAAAGCACAGTCATGGACAAATTCTGTCATGAACCAAAGAGTAACAACTGGATAGGACCCTGCTGGGATTGGGAAAGACTAAACTGGCCTGAGCACTGTGGTCTGGGATTTATAGGGAGATATACCCCAGGAGAGCCACCCTACAAGCTTAATGTATTTTTTACTGCGTTCATACAAAATGACTAGAAAGATTATTTAGAAGTAAGTAAATTTAAGATGGTTGTTGGACTAAGGAAAGGTAAAACATACCCCCAGATGGCATTTAACCTTTGAGTAAATCTCCTGGATGCAGGAGATCTTTGTCTTGTCTTAGAAGAGCTTCCCTGGGAAGGAAGGGCTCTCATATGTTGATTGTGCTACCTCACCTAGGTGTAGTTGCTATTCTCAATGCTTGGAGGTTGGGCTCTAGACCAAGGCTGTGAGACAGAGCTCAGAAAGACTAGCATGGGGGACAGGTGAGATGGGAATGAGGGGCAGAGCCATACTGGAATGGGGCACTGAGTGAGACTGGAACAGGGCATGGGGAGAATGGAATAAATGGGAACTGATCACCAACCAGCCTGGTGGCCTCATTCCCTCCTTCCTGCATCTGTTGGTGGCAGCTGCAGGCCGGTCATGGCCACCCAACGCATGTGGCGGGCAAGAGAGATCATGCCACCACCAGTGCTCACTTGTTTATTTTGTGAACTTACACATAGCACAGGGGCTGGAGCGATAGCACAGTGGTAGGGTGTTTGCCTTGAATGCAGCCAACCCGGCAGACCCGAGTTTGATTCCTCTGCCCCTCTCAGAGAGCCCGGCAAGCTACCAAGAGTGTCTCGCTCACACGGCAGTAATGTCTGGCAAAGCTACCTGTAACATATTTGATATTCCAAACACAGTAACAACAAAGTCTCACAATGGAGATGTTACTGGGCCCGCTTTAGCAAATCAATGAACAATGGGAGGACAGTGCTACAGTGCTACACAGAACTGGTGATTATATGCTTTTAGATTTAGGACACAGATCCTCAGCTTGTTAACCAGTGTAGATAATAAAGATAGCTGAAAGAGTACAAACAACTCCAGAAGATGACTGGTTTGACCTATGTGCATGAGTGCAGTTTTAGGTCTAATATTCTTATTGATTAAGTGGAGGAAAGAAATGGAGAAAATCCTTTAAAACTGACTGCAATGTTATGCATATTGTTAGATTACTGCTAATATCATCTGTTTATAGGTCTCAGGAGAAATACAATGAGAGGATAAAGAAGGGGGTCTTCTCTCACCAAAAGCAGGAACTCAAATAAATTTCTAGTTCCTCTCTATCTCTGCAACCTCCTAGAGAAAATGATTTCTACTGTATAAATGGGTTTGCCAAAAACATTTTGCAAATGCTTAGTTCTCAAAGTAACTAAACCCCATGAAGGAAAAAGCACTCAGGATATGATCAAGGCCCAAAGAGCTTGTTTTCCAATCTAAATTTAAATTCCAATAGCTCAAATGGATGGTAATCTAGAATTTTAATTTAGGATATTATAATTTTTTCATCCTTGTCTGCAGACAGCAATTAGTTAACAAACTATTACTGAATATCCCTCTGCCCCAAAGTCTCATGAGATGTTGCTAAGAGCAAAGCCCTTGCACATGAGACTGAATGAAGAAGTATCTATTGAGTCTGTATCACATAAATGAACATCTTATAAAAAGCACACCAAAAACATAAATCTGAATGAAAGCCCTCTCTTTCTCTTCATGCATACCCACATGCGATCGTCCATCCAGAGGAGGAAAATCTTTTTAGAAGAAGTAGAAACTACCTACAGCTGCAGGATTAATAAACCATAGCAGTGGATCCTACCCAGAGCTGTTCTTCTGTCCAATCACTTCCTTCAACCATGTTGTCTTTGTCACGTTTTGCAACCATGCAGCATTCTGCAACCACGCAAGTTATGGGAAACTTATTTTTTTTAATCTTTAGGTTCTGCTATATTTGTCTAAAGGATTTGATCATAGTCAACTTAGCTATCAGCCTCACCTCCAGGCTTCTCCTCTAACCTCCTCTCACCACCCTCAGTCTGCTTTCTACAACATCCAAGGCCATTGTTGAGATTTCTCTATCAGTTCTTCAGACTCAGTTCTATCCACGGGAGATAACACCCTTCAGGGGAGGACCTAAAGCCACTCCAGTTTCTCTTCTATTCTCTCCACCCCATTATTTTCTCTAGCCAAACCAAGGTCACTATAAGACTATGAATTCCACAGCTTTCTTCAGAAATTCATATCTTGGGATGGGGAATTCCTACCTGGAATCTTCCCACCTTCTTTCTCCCTGTCCTTCTTTCCCAACTACACTTTGCAAACTCCAAAACCCTCACGAATGATCTTCACTTTGGACTAACGTCTGGGAAAGCTTAGATGTAAGGCTCTCATGGGACTCCGAAGACCCTGCATCTCCCCCCTCACAACACACCTTTAAACTCTACTTAAAATGGTGACTGGCTTTATAAATTTTCTACTGCTGTATATGCTTCTGGGGCACTGTAAAATGATCCCAATACTTAAATGCAGATGCGTGTTTGTGAGTGAGTAAAGAAAGCAGGAAGGAATAATAGTACACACATTCTTCAGAGATGAAAATGACTCAAAGAAAGAGCTGAGAATTATTCAGAGCTGAGCTGAGTAAATCATCTGATTGACGAAGCTGGGGAAAACTATTTAAGGTCTAAAACCATTTCAACAGAAATATACTTTGATAAATGACCGGTTGTCAAGAAAGCAAAGTTAATCACTGCACATAAAATGTCCCTTTGTAGACTGCTTAACAATCCTGATGGTGACATGACAATGCAAAGGGACTATCATTTACACCCACAGCATCATGGGCATGAGCTGTATGAAAATGGAAAGGGTGTTACAGTTCATCAAGCATGATCATTCAACAAAGGATGGTCCAGGATGACTTTTTGCATATCTACATTCAAATGGTAAAAGTGCAAAATGGGCTACAGACTTTGTCATAATTACAGTTACAGCAATAAGTATCACCAAGAAGAGGGAATTCAAGGGAACGCATATAACTCTGTTTTACAATTCTGGCCCCTACAGTGGGGTTGCAACTCCATAACTAACTCTTGCCTTCCCTTTTTCCTACTTTCACAAGGGCTTTTACAAATATTTCTGAGATCTAAATTTCAAACATGTTCAGTATAGAAATCTCCAAAATGAAGGGTTTTTTTTTTAAATAAAAACTGAATCCTGGCAAGCCCACAGCTCTGGCTCAGCCAGAATTCCCTGTTGGACTGAAGATAAATTGGTAGTTAATGAGACAAATAGCATAAAGTCTTCATTTGGCAAAACTTAAATCTCATGCCCTGCGATTCCTTCCTACCAACATTTTTTTCCTAGACAATCTTATAATCCTTTAAGCAATTCTCTCTAATACAACTATTTACTTTTAAAATACTCTCCAATGTATTAGCTAAAAGTCTTCCATTAAAAAATCATTACAAGTAACCTTGCTATAAATGACTTTACCAGATAAAAGATTCCCAGGTTAAAGTGAAAGACTCTATTACCATAATAAGGGATTAGTTGGCAGCCTGTTGAATCACTTAAGTTCAGTCACATAAAAAAGACCCTCACAACAGGATGTCATCTTCTATTTACTGTATTTAAACACAACATGCTTTAAAAAACAAAGAACTCTCCATATCAGTGATATTTCTACATTGACCCATGTAGGTTTGCAAATATTTAGTGCTGTTCCCACCAAAGGGCATTTTTCTCACTGAACCTCTTTTTTTCAATCTTTAAGGCAAATTATGAGTGTAAGAGAGTAACTAACTCTAATTGGTAAATGGGGGGGGGCAGAGCAATAGTACATTGAGTAGTATGCTTATCTTTCAAAGGTCTGACCAGGTTTTGATCCCCAGCACCCCATGTTTCCCCTGAGCATGGCCAATTATCTTTCCAGCTCCAAGGATTTTTCTATTTATTTTTTTGTATTAGTTTTCTGTGAGCAAGATAGTTTCTATGGAAAAAATTACTTAGAAAGATGTGAGCATAATTATTGAGGAATACTTGTTGAAAGACAAATATAGACTTGAAAGAGCACATAAGAAAACAAGCAAAGAGAGATACGCATTCAAGACAGACACATGCTTGTAAAAGCCAGCTGAGGCCAAAGTGAGAGTACAGGAGGTAGGGTGGTTGCCTTGCACACACCTGAACAGGGTTCAATCACCAGTGGTCTTCTGAACACTGCCAGGAATGATCCCTGAGTGTAGAAGCAGGGATCAGATTTGTCTCCCCATCTCAAAAAAAAAAAAAAGAAAAAAGAAAAGGAAAGCAAGAACAAACAAATAAGGGACACATGCTGAAGAGAGAACATGGCAGTGAAAAGCAAACAGGGATTGTCATTTTTAAATATGGCATCTCAAAGTCAGTCCCCTTCTTCTCCAGTCTACACATTTGCTTTGCATACATAAGGCTTAGTCACTAGAAGACAGTATCAAAGCTATTTTGCTTTGGAAAAAAGATAAAAAGAGAGGAAAAGAATAGAGAAAAAATTTTTTAAAAAACTAGCATTTTACACTGTAGCTCTTGGTACTCTTTGACCAAAATAAGCAGTGTGAAGCTTCTTATAAATGTTGGCCAAAAAAGGATACAAATACAGTATTGCTGTGAAAGTTCTTCCAGAGACACATCTTTTTCAATTACTTGTCAAGAACATTTCATAAAAAGTCCACCATATCTTTGAAACTAAGACTCACCCATCAACACTAGGAAATTTCTTTTCCAAAGAAAAAAAGAGAGAAGAAGAAGAAAAAAAATCCAAGAATAACATTTTTGTTTCTATCTAGCTCTTAACTAGTATGAACACTGACTCCTGGTCTTTGGGGCATCCTACAGAATAAGAAATAAGGACCTTGGAGATGGGGTTCTATAGTATTTTGGTTTTTCTTATTGTTGCTGCTTCCATTAGGGAACATCTTGGCTGCAACACCAAGTATAGTATAGGAGAAGAAAAAATTTCAACTGCTTAAAACATTGCCAAACTAAGGAGCATGGATCAAATCTGATGGGGTTTCTGTTAGTTAGGTGAGTGCACTGACAGTGAGAAGAAAAGAGAAAGAAGTCACAAGTCAGGTGAATACCAAGAGCAATCTGCTGCAACTCTACATTAGAGAATATTGTTCCAGCTAGATTCTACGGTTTATGTAGAGAAATAGGATATGTAGAAAGATGGAGAGAAACATTCAAAGCTGCCACTGAAGTGTCCTTCAGAAATGCGAGACCTCACTGACTTGTGTTGTTAATGCTGAATGCAGTCAGGACTGTGCTTGTTTACTCTTGATATCTGCCTTTATTTTTCTCATCAGGGGATAGACAGAGTGGAGAAGGGTTCCCCAGGATGGAATCCAGTGAGGCATCAGCATTGCAATCCCAATGCACTTCTGCAAATTTACCCAAATGTTTACATTCTAACTAACTAAACACCTCACCTTCCAGCTCCTGAAGGACCGAGGAACATGTGAAGTCAGAGGCAGTGCGTTTAGTCTTTGAGAAAGCCATCACTGATTTTTGTCTCAGGATGGGGCAAAAAGTGTAGTAGCCAGTGGGCTAGTCAAAAGGGGTTCCCTTCAGAGTCTCTTTTCCTCTTACAGAGGGGGGGAAGTCTTGGAACTACTTTATCTCAGTGTGACTAGGAAAAAAAACTAGTGTTGTGTTGTGGAATAAGCAACACAAAAACTCTTAAGATGCACTTCTATTTTTGACTTCATCAAAAAGGGGAAGATGCGGGTGAAGAGATGGGTGGAAATGACTGCTATAATATGCCAGAGGAGGGGTCTTTTCAAATTGCCATTAGCCTAAATAGCAAGTCATGTGGTCCCTCCCCTGGATTGCTACTGGATCTTATTTATATGGAAGAACTCCCCTACCACCATGGAAACAGTTATGTTTTATAAATAGAAAAAAAAAAAGAAAAGACAAAACGCTCCAAGTTTTAATGGAAGCTCTTAATCAATGTGGCCAGGCTTCCAATAGAGTTGATGTAAAACCTTCAGAATGTGAATCTAAGTTTGTGGATTTATTTATTATTATCACTCATGAATATTTTGACTCTTGTCCATGTGCCTGGAGACCTTGGCAAGATGAGCAGTTTATAAATCTGATAAATAATTGAAATCTCTCAATCAATCTCACCCAAGGGAGAGAGGGAGAGGCACTCCTATCTACATGACCATTAAGCTTCCTTTGCTGGGAAATGCCTAGGGAAGGCAGAGGCCAAGGAAAGTGCATCTCACTAAATGGCGCAGTGAAACAGGCTTATGCCTTCCATAGGTTCCACAGTGGCAGAAGAGGGGAGAGGAAATTAAGTCAGTGCCCCAGGATGGGCATAGGTAGGCGGGAAGATGAAAATGTCATGAGGGCATTTGTGAGGCAAAATCCACTAGTCTGAAAAAGACAAGCCTTGTCCAAAGGAGACTTTCTCACTGTTTGCTTCATCAGAACTGTGGGCTCACACTTAAATTCTCAAGAAACAATCTTCTTTCAAAACAGTTTTCAAGCAGTTCAGAGAAGAACTTCACAGAAGACTGAGGTAACTGAACTAGAGGGGAATCCCAGGGTAAATCACTTAGAGAAAAGTCAAGAGGATTTAACCTGCTCCTACTCAACCTCTGATGCAGGTGACTTGTTCCTGAATTGGTGATTCATCAGAATTCTACAGATCATCCAATTACAAGGTATCATCACTAGCTGGCAGCTAAACAGTCTCCCACCCTTCTAAAAATATCAGTGACAATCAGACTGTACCTACAAGCCTCTCACAGAAGAGAAATGTGCTGAGCTATCAGCTGGTTTATTTAAAGAAAGCAAATAGACAGGCTGGTTGTATTCACAATGTAAAGGGAGACTTTCATAAAATGAAATTATACTATGGAAACATTCTTCAGAATATCATCTTGGTCATTATCCTGCCTTACGGCCCGTCTATGAATCACCAAGAGGAAAGAAAGCACACTTGCAAATGATTATCAAAAATAATGTAAAAATAAACTGCTGCAAAGCCAAGCAACAAAACTTCATGGACACACCTCCACAGCTGAAAACTCTGGGAGGGGGTGGGTTGGGTCCCTGCATCCACATCCCACTTCCCGCAGCTAGAGCCAAGTTGGTAGCTTACCTCCACTTACTTCACTAATACTCTCTAAAGAGACACCAAACTGCAAAAATGTCAGGTAACTGAGAGGTCAGGTCAAGAATGCTGGCACCTTTTCAGAGTGGGGATGGGCAGTCTCCCCTTCCCTGCTGTACATCTGGAAGGAGTTCCCAGAAGTCATTAAGCTGAGCTAGAGGGAATCCCAGGGTAAATCTCAGGATACCCACTTCCCACAGGTGCCGCCATGTCAGCTCATTGGCCCAGACCAGAGATCCTGAAGTTTCCAAATTCCTCAGTACTGAAATTCCAGTCAGAGCACACCAAATCAGACAGAGAAAATAACATAGAAGTGGATTAGATTCAACAAACAAAAACAATAACACAGAAGGCCCACTATTTAGGTGCAAAACCCACTCCTATTTGTATTAATGTAACTTCTCATTTCATGAAAATAAATTAGCCAAATACCTAGACTGGAAATTATTTACCTCTTCTATATGACAGAAAAAAAATCCATAGTTGTTTCTATCAGAAATAACCAAGTGAGACCAGATACATAGTAGAGTGGATAAGGCGTTTGCTTTGTGCACAGCTGAAACCTGGAAGTGCATATGGTCCTCTGAACACCTCCAGGAGTGATCCCTGAGTGAAGCAAAAGGCATAACCCTTAAGCATAGTGATGTATAGCCTCAAAACAAAATAAAACTTATTGAAATAATCAATAAATTTTACATGACTTGCAAAAAGGCATTCATTGGTCATAAACCTAATAATAACTATGTTTTAATATGTTTGCTGGGAGATATATTTTCCACCAACCCCTTGCATTTTTGTATGTCTTACAGAGAGTCGCTTCCTGCCTTTTGTTCTAAAATACTATTATAAGAAAGTCTGCAAAATAGACATTCTAGAAGACAGAGATATCAACTCTGGAGCAAAGGAGAAGAATGCTCACTTATCACTATAAAACATTCAGACACTCAGAATTTAAGAGCTTACTAAGATGAAAATTGCAGTACTGCTACACTTTGTTAAAAGTCTCCCTGTGAAATTAGGCAAAATGAATATAAGAATAATAATTATTAACCTTAATTATTAACCTTAATGCTCAAGTACCTTGAGTATATCAGTATTCTTAAGTTGTGGGTCGTGACCCCACATGTGGGGAGTAAAATACAGTAACTGAAGGTGGAGTTGTAAAAATTTGGTTTAAAAATAAATCTCTTTATAATTTATTATCAGTGTTTGATTTTTATACCTATTTTGTAGACCTGTATAACCAAGGTCATGGACAAATGTCTTGGGCAAAGAGAGCAGGGTTTTCAACTTCTAGTTCAAGATCCAGAGTCCGTCCAAGTTTTTAAAAAGGTCAAAAGCTCTATGCAAAAGAGACATTTGCATGTTCATTGCATGCACTATCCACAATAGCCAGAATTGGGAAACAACTCAAGAACAGATGGCTGGATAAAGAACCTGTGGGACATAGACCAATGGAATACTACTAAGCTATAAGAAAAGATAAATTATGCAATTTGCTACTGAATGGATGGATCTGGAGAGTATTGTACTGAACAAAGTCAGTCAGAAGGAGAGGAAGAGGAAGAGAGTGATCTTTCTTTATATAGGATATAAAGAAACATGGTAAGGGAACAGGAAATGTATAAAGGAAGGGGAACTGAGGGCTGGTTTCCAGTAGGAAGCTCACACAGTGTGAGGTGGGACAGAGGACACTGTGACAGTGATGGAGATTATGGTGGAGACATAATATCCAAAATTGGTGGAGATTGTGGTGTTGGGAGCTTTGTGTACAAAACATAAATATAACAATAAAAGTTTTGGAAGCCACAATGTTTAAAATAAAAGTTCTTAAAAAGAAAAACTTGTCAAAAATCACTTGCTGGGTTAGAGAGATAATACAGCAGGTAAAGTATACAGCCTTGTATACAGCCTTGCATACATCCACCTGGGTTTGATTCCCTCCAGCACATACGGTACCCTGAGCCCTGCCAGTAGTACTCCCAAGCACAGGGCCAAGAGAAAGCTGTGGGCACTACTGGATGTGCACCCGTCCACCACAGTTATTAACTTCTGGTCCCCAGAGTGCACACAGGGGCCAGTCCTCAGAGCATAGGGTCACTATCATTTCTTATTGTTGTTTCCAGAGAACTTTTAAATTTCCCAACATCTTTCTAAAGTTTATAATTATGTAGTTGAGTGCAATATCACAACTACAATAGCTAAGTCAATGTAAGTGGTAGGGTTGAGACCCAAGCTTCAGTAATTTTGAGTCTATTTAGGCGACTCCAACATGCAGTCAACTTTGAGAACCAGAGCTCTAAAGCAGGGAGTTTCAGATTTTCAGAAATCCTCAGTCACCTGGATCATAAAGAGGCAAATCTGTTCAATCCCCAGGCACCGCGCGTACATGGACACACACACACACACACACACACACACACACACACACACACACACACACATATCCCAAATGATGAACTGGATTCAGTAGGTTTAGGATGAGAGTTACTAGTCTGCATCCCCTGGGCACCCTTCCCCTTTCCCCTCCTCCTCCAGACTTAATTGGCTTTATTTTCCTCTTTTGAAATGTATAATTAGAGGAATTAACAGTTTAAAAATGTAATATTTGATTGCAGTGTGGGTGATAGTTAAAAAGAGACCTCTTCTCTGGAAAGGGAGTAGAAGGAGTCTCTGTTCCAAGACCCAAGCCTTGGGACACTTCCTAATTCTCCCATCTTGGCAAAGCTGCTTCTTGGCCTTAGGGCCACATTTTAAGATTGTCATTGGTAAATAATAATAATAGTAAAGGTAAAGGTAAAGGTAAAGGCCCTCCCGTTGATCATCGATTTGCTCGAGCGGGCCCAGTAACGTCTCCATTGGAGACTTTGTTGTTACTGTGTTTGGCATATCGAATACGTCATGGGGAGCTTGCCAGGGTCTGCTGTGCAGGCGAGATACTCTCGGTAGCTTGCTAATAATAATAATAATAATAATAATAGTAATAGCAACAACAAGTTTTTCTCTCTTGTCTTTTTCACTGGGGAGAGTTAGTGCACCAATTTGAAATATGCAAAACAGCAAACACCCAGAACCTTGAAAGGAAAAATAAAAGATATGGCAAAGTAGTTTAGAATTTCCCAGAAAGTATATATAGCAACACTTTTGCTTTGCTTTTACTTCCATTTCTCTCTTTGATCCTCTCTCTTTCCATTCTCTCTACCAAAAGGACAGTCAACTGGCAGGTGTACTCTCATTGTTCCCAAACACTCACCCTGATGCCAGTTAGAACTGCCTGTTCTAAATCTGACCCTGGGTATTAATCCAAACCCCATCAGTGTTCTGAGAAACTTGCTGAGCAAGAAAACTCTAATATGAAGAATTTGAATGCAAGAGAAAGCCCTTGAGTTTAAATCAAGTCACCTAATCTCTTTGAGCCTTTAGTGTCTTCGTGTGTAAAAGGAATCAATGCTTTCTATCAGGTGAGATTATGGACAGGACAAATGAGAGAAGGTGTGCAAAGCTCCCTCTCCAATCCAGCCCTTCAGTTCACCGGTGATAATATTCCTAATTCTGAAGAGAAATGCATCTGTGTTGCTAGAAAGTTCCGACTAACCTGCTTTCCAGCTTCACCCATTTCAGAACCAGGCACATGTGTGCTTCCATCTTCTCACACCTGAATACTTCCTTCCTTCCCACTAGATTAAGTTTGTCCATGGTCAGTTCCAACAGATGACATTTGCGAAATGAATGAGACAAATAAAGAAATATTGAAACACTAAAGGTCACTAGGTCCCAAGAACACACAAAGACCAGAAGAAGGCCAAGTTCGTGAGGGGGGGCACACCTGTCCTGCTCAAGCCTGGCTTCTTCTCGAAGAAGTGAGGCCTCAGGTGAGTAAAACCATGCTGCTAAGTTCCAGTCTCCAGAGTGAAAAATAAAGATAATAAAGTCTCCTTCACAGATACCTCAGGGGAAAGTTCAGAGTATCTATGTAAAGAAATTATCATCATAGGACCTAGCAGAGGTTGGAGCACAATAAAAAAAAATTAAAACAAAGTTGAGTATTCTCTTTGGAGCTAAGGGAAAAATTGAGGCGCTGGAGCGATAGCACAGCGGTAGGGCGTTCGCCTTACAAGCAGCCAACATGGCCGACCCGAGTTCGATTCCTCCGCCCCTCTCGGAGAGCCCGGCAAGCTACCGAGAGTATTCGATATGCCAGACACAGTAACAACAAAGTCTCCAATGGAGATGTTACTGGGCCCGCTCGAGCAAATCGACGACCAACGGGAGGGCCTTTACCTTTACCTTTACCTTACAAAACCTAATCTCTGACTTTCATACTAGAAAACTGTATCCTATACTCATCTTGAGAAATCCAGAAAAATGAACATACATAGGGTGGAGAATTTCTAATGTAAATGCTGGCAGATGTAGTTTTAATGCCATAGGACAATGGATAATGAAAGAAATACTACACAATGCATTCCAAAAATATTAAAATTATCAATGAAAAAACTTTTCTTTCTGAATAGGGCTGTGATAGTATTGCCAATGGGGCATTTGCCAGGCACGTGGTTGACCCAGGTTCAATCCCTGGCATCCCATATGGTTCCCCGAGCACTGTCACTGTTACTGTCACTGTCCTCCCGTTGTTCATCGATTCGCTCGAGCGGGCCCAGTAACATCTCCATTTTTTTTGAGACTTGTTACTGTGTTTGGCATATTGAATAGGTCATGGGTAGCTTGCCAGGCTCTGCCGCGTGGGCGAGATACTCTTGGTAGTTTGCCGGGCTCTCCAAGAGGGGCAAAGGAATGGAACCCAGCTCACTGGCCAACTGTGTGCAAGGTAACCCCTTACCACTGTGCTATCACCCCTAGCACTACTAGTAGTAATTCCTTCCTATAGTGTCAGGAGTAAGCCCTGAGCAATACAGGGTGTGCCTGCAAACAAAAACAAACAAAAGTGTTCTGCATAAGATGTCTCCATACCCTGGCCCTCCTCAAGCACCTAATAGAGATAGCTTCCTTGTGACCAGACTCTTACCTCCTCAACCACAATGTGTTCTTTCCACACCCTTCTAGATTATTAATCTTCTGTCTGCCTCCTGCATTGCCAATGGAAGCACTACATGCAGTGACTTATTCTATCTCCTGCTAGGGTGATAAGCTGATAAGCAGATAAGCTGATCCTAGGCAGATTCGCAGTATCTGCTGCAGGAATTAATGGTTTCTACATGAGTTATTCATTAACCATGTCCTCTAAAGGACTTATGGTATATTAAAATAATATGATGACGATGAGACTAGAATTTTTTAAAAAAAATTAGTAAGGTTATTTTAACTTATATGAATGCTTTATTAAGCACATCCAACTTTATTTTTATTTTTTGCTTTTTAGGTCACACCCGGCAGTGCACAGGGGTTACTCCTGGCTCTGCACTCAGGAATTACTCCTGGCGGTGCTCAGGGGACCATATGGGATGCTGGGAATCGAACCTGGGTCGGCCTCATGCAAGGCAAATGCCCTACCCACTGTGCTATCACTCCAGTCCCAAGCACTTCCAACTTTAACAGTAAACCAAGACAAAAATATTAAAGAGTTTGACAGGAGCCAAGAAATCAAAATAAGTATGATTACTCTCCACTCTTTACATTAAAGTGACTTCTGACTTCCTTGTCAATGCCTAAATTCAGTATCTCCACCACGTCCTCAGGACCTATTTTAAACTTCATAGTTATAGGAAGATCCTTTAAATCCTGGTGCTGATCCATTTCTCCATCATCAGCCTGTGCTATTATTGTCTCAGAATTTTCACGCCAGCAATATCCAAACTACCTAATACAATCCACTTGCTTTGAAAGGAGCCTCTAATTCCACCTTGTCCATTGTGATTCACCTTCCAGATTCCTTAGGGCAGGACATCCCTGGAACTTATTTTAATGTTTCAGGGCAGAAGAAATGAATAGTCTGTTGTGTGGGACTAGACTACTTAGAGTATTCCCTGTCCTGTCACCTGCTTCCATATCAGTCTGCCTCTAGAATACCAAATTTTTGTTTTGTTTTGTTTTTGAACCACACCTGGTGATGCTCAGAAGTGGCCAAAAACTGAAAGAAAAAAAAAACTCACGGCTATGCACTTGGGAATTATTCCTAATGGGCTCGGAGGACAATATGGGTTGCCAGGGATGAAACCTACATTGGCTGTATAAAGGTCAATGCCCTATCTGTAGCAGTATGCACGTACACTTGTCTCCAGTGCCTGGCTCACTGTTTACTCTAAGTGAAACGTTTATCAGAAGAATAAATTAAAGGATGTATATTCACTGTTACAAACTTTCTTTTCACCCATAATTATCCCACCCAACTGCTTCCATATCAGTCTGCCTCTAGAATATCAACTTTTTGTTTGTTGGTTTTATTTTGGGGCCACATCTGATGATGCTCAGTGGTGCCCCCCCCCCCAAAAAAAAAGAAAACACCTTATTGCTCTGCACTTAAGACTTAAAATAAGTGTGATTACATCCAGTGGCAAGAGTACTAGGAGGTTGTGAATCAAATTTAATGGAATACCTATGGGCACTGTTTTTGTTTATTTTATTTTGGTCCACACTCAAGATGTTCAAGTACATTAGGACAGGACAGAGACAGGAAAGTACATTAGGACAGGACAGAGACAGGAGTACCTGTCTCTGGAAGGCTCAGGGGAACATATGGAGCACCAGAGATCAAGCCTTGGCTATTAATTTTATAGACAAGCAAATTTTAAAGAAAGGTTGAATCACAGCAAGAGAACATAGCAGAGCTTGAAGTCAACCCCAGCCTATATTCCTCCACCATCCTAGATGTCTGGGTAAAAGGACATTTTATTCTTTCTTCACCATTTCAAAAGTGTGTTTTCTTCCCAAGTTCACTCCATCATAATTCTCACCTCTTCTATGATGTTTCCAAGTGACTACTTGGATGACATTTGGCTATCAATCAATTCCCAGCCTGTGGACACATTCCACGTTCTTCTATCTTCTTGATTTTCTTGCCCCAACTTCCTGACCAAGTGTTTCCACTGTGGTCTAGTTATATTTCTGCTACCAATGTTGTCTGAATGACTTTGAAAGAATGTGCATAATAATTTATCTTTTTAATACCAAGACAGAATTGCTTAATGTGAGGGTTTTTAAAGCAATATGAAGATTAGCAGGAAAACAAACTATTTTAATAAAATAGTCTAAGTAGTTTTGGGATGGTTACTTAACCAAATACAAGTCTATTCAAAACTTTATATATCCTGTGGGTATCAAAGAATGTGTTCTGGAGGAGGTAATGCCTAAGTTTCATCTTTAAAAAAAAGGAATAACCAGGCAAAGGGTTGGAGGAAGAACTTACACAGAGATAACAACCTATAAGGAGTATACCAGTCTACAGAAATTTTAAGTCTCTAAGTATCATTTTCATGTATCCCTGCTGAAAATTGCACATTTGTGTGGCTTGTGTTGGAAATGAATAATTTAAAAAGGACCTGACTCAGATGCTATATTGAAGTCCACTTAGACAACCCTGTAATCACTACCATTATCCCTTTCTTCATTTTTCCTTAAGCATCTCTGCATGGAACAGACTGATAGCCTCTGTGAGAGAAGCCGGGGCTCTCAGGACACAGTGGTCCATCTGGGAGCCTGAAGGTAATTTTCTAAATAGCATCCTGGCACAATACAAGTCTAAGCAGTACCACCACAAAGGAAAACCAAGAAAGAAGCTTCCATCCCCTTCTAAAGCACATCACTAATGCCCTATCATGTTTTCACTTTTGCCTGTATTTCACTTTGCTTTTATCCAACCACTTTCTGTTCTGAACAGATAAATATCTCACTGCATACAAAACATTGCAATCACTGATTCAAATACTTTGTACAGCTGATTTCAAATTATCACTCTAGAAAATGCTGTTTGATGCTCTGCAATATATTGCGTTCTCTTAATAAAGAGACTGTCTCCTCTAAGAGTACAAAACTGTAAATATTAACATTGGAATGCCCTTCGATAGTGCCTACAGATAGACATTTTAATACTCCAAGGATGTCAAGACATCAGAAAGCTAGGTGCTAATGAAGCTAACACGTTAAAACCAGAGAGATATGAATTGTGATCTTCCAATTACCAGCTTTGTGATTTGGGCACATTAATGACTGTCTTTGGACTTCAATGAACACAACCTTAAAGTAAAGAATGATTATGACTATCAGAAATAATGCATTACTCAGGGGTCCCATTCTTAATAAGTTGGTGGTTGTAATCTAGTCCATGCCTGATTTTTAAATTAAAATTTAAGATTTACACACTTGCATGTATATGGACCAAATTTCCCCTCCCGTTGATCGTCGATTTGCTCGAGCGGGCCCAGTAACGTCTCCATTGGAGACTTTGTTGTTACTGTGTCTGGCATATCGAATACTATGGACCAAATTAGCACACAAAATCAATTTTGAACATGCTAATGTTACATTTAATTCCTCACAGAACTTACAAATTTTTTTGCTTAAGTCAGTTCTTCAGAAGTACACCAAAAGCAATAACTGTTTATGGCAAGTAGCCTGTCAAAGAAGAATCCCAAAGGATAGAAGCAGAAAAGGGGAAGAGGAAGTAAGGCATGACCCCATGTCCTCAGCCTGGTTCTGCCAAGAGTACTGGAATATAAATTACTCTATAGACTCTGCGGAGAACATGTAAATTTTCTCAATAGTTCTGCCAGTCTAAAGCCTCTCCCGATCCTTCATGTACGGCAGAGGAAGGATCTGAAGGAAGGGAATGGAGAACACCCAGCCACTTTCAGGTGTGTGTGTGAGTGTGTGTGTGTGTGTGTGTGTGAGAGAGAGAGAGAGAGAGAGAGAGAGGGAGAGAGAGAGAGAGAGAGAGAGAGAGAGAGAGAGAGAGAGAGAGAGAGAGAGAGATAACTGGTGGGGCTGGGGTATCGGCTCAACTAGCTCTCTGCAAAAGGTTCCCAGTACTGTCAGGAGCAAATGTATATAGAGGCAGTGATAACACACAGGCCCAGTAAAGGCAGTGTGGGGTCACTAGGTGGTGGCTCAGACAGTATTTGCAACAGTTATCAAGAGAATTTCCTGAAATTGTGTCTGCTGAGTCAGCCTTCTGATCATTAAATTTGGCTCACCACCAAATAATGTACATTTAACAAGGTTTTCATTTAACTGTGTTTAAAGAAAATATTTCGTACTAACCCAAAATTAAAATTGGGGTTTTTCATTAGAAAATGAGCTCCTATCAGTGTGCACCTGGAAGCATCCTGAGTCTTGTGCCTGGACCCTGGTAATCTCCAGCATCGCAGGGTAAGCTGCATGGTGCCTTTGGGCCATTGCATTGGACCACCTCCAGTTGGCAAAGGGGTCCAAGGCCTCCTGAGCACTGCTTGGGAGATAAACAGCCTAAACCAAAATGTGCTCTATATCTAGAGAGGAAGCACAGCTGATAAGATACTCACCTTGCATTTTGGTGACCCCAGTTCAATCAATTCTCCGCATTACACATTATACCCTAAACAGTGCCAGGAGTGATCCCTGAGTGCAGAGCCAGGGTAAGCCTTGAGCACTGCCTCCCCAAAACGAAACCAAAGCAAACATATAAGGAGCTCTTGAACCGCTTTTCCCACCAGGATTTTCTGCTGAGGAACAGATCAGTGCAGAGACCCCACGGATAGGAGGCAAACAGAAAGGGGAAGTGGCAATTCTCTAACAGTAACTCCTGCTCTCTCACATATGAAATTAATTATACAAGGACTCAATTAACAATCCACACTGTTTATAGATTCTGGGATGCCATTTGACTTGTCTAATCTATGCATCTGGTGAGCACAAAGTACATATATGAAAGACATATTTGCATAAATTCTTGTAAAATAAAATTGTAATGATTTATTCCTCTAGGTATGTATTTGTAGGAGGAATATGCTGACTTTAAAGTCTCAGTAACAAAACACGGAGACAATGGCTGGGGAGGAAGTTTGGGTCACAAGTTCATGTAAGGAAAAATGGATGTATAATTTTATTATAAGTGGCACAGAAACATGAACTACCAAAACAATTTCTAAATAACATATGCAATTAATTTGTTCAGGTCATGAATGTTTTCATACACCCCCTTTAAATTGTTCCAACAATGCTTATAACTTGGCAATTTATAATTTAAGGCAATTATGTCAGCACATCTGGAAGAATAGGATTGGAGCAGAACATACCTTCCAAACGCTGTATAGCCAGATACTAAGACAAAGTTCTGAAGAATTGTTAGAGGTCCTACAGACATATTAGAGTGATGATTAATATCAATCACCTAGATATGAATTCCAATTAAAAATGAATAAATAGCAAGTAATGGCAATGGCAAGAAATGGGGGCTGCTTCCCCTTGCAGGGACTCTCAGAACACTAGAGAAGCTTAGAAGATAAATGAGAAATGGTCCCTTGAGGACTACAGGAGTGAAGAGAACTTAGCAGAAAAATGGCCTGAATGTCTTGCAGCAAAATGCTCCATCATCACTTCATTTAGAAAGTATCTGTGAAGCACTATCATTTCATGACAAATATTTGTTGAAATTGGTGTTAAAATGACAGGATGAAGCTACTCAGACTGGGTGTCTCCCAATTCTTGGCATACTTGAGTTCTAAGAATTCTGACTATGATTATATTTCCCTGCTTTCCATGCTTTTTTATTTATATTGCTGGAATTAGTAATAATTGGATATGTAGAATGAGATATTGAGTAAAGGGGAAAACTAAGAATTCAAAACAAAATTAAGACTATCCAAGAAAGATAGTGGCTACTCTCTTTTCACTCATAGAGTTTTATTATGGAGGTCTATATACAGCATACTTGTTTTTTAAAATATACCTTAAAATGTAAGTAGTGTCCAAGTTAATGTCTTAAAAATAATAAACCATAAAAAGAATTATTATTGTCATCCTCTGAGATTCTCAGCTCCTGAATAAACTTTTTTCTCATGTAAAAATTTATTAGATTGTAAATAAGAAAATGACTATAATAAATGTGCATTGCTGGACACCTGATAAGGTGAAAGTCTATATAAATTCAATGAAGATTTGAGAAAAATTTGATTCCCACTTAATACAAGCATGAAGGGTGGAGGATTCTGCTCCATACCGCCCAAAGCCAGAAGAAAGGGGCAAGAGTAGGGGAAATATAGAAGAAGAAGACAACAGGTGACAGACAAACAAATACTTTCTGACACAAAGAAGAGAATACTTAAGGTAGAAAAAATATACTACTAGGATCTGATCAAATCATTGACCTATTCTCCTCACCCCATCCCAGGATGTTCAAGAAAGACTAATCCTGATCATAAAGTTACAAAATCATTAATAATTTGCTGAGAGGATAACAAGCATTAAAACCAAGTGGAATTTTCTTACTCAAAATGAAGTTTCCAGAAGTTTCAGCCTTGGGCTAGAGTGATAGTACAGAGGTTAAAGCTTTGATCTTACATGCCTCTGAACACAACATATGTGGTCCTCTGAGCTTACCAGGAGCCATCCCTGAGAGCAGAACCTGGTGTAAGCCTCGTGCACCACAGAATATGGCCCTCCAAACCAAGACAATTTTTTAATTTTCTACTATGCGTTCAATTTTCAGTTATTCCATTTTCAAAGACTTGTGCGCTCATTTTTGTACTAGTATTATTTTCAGAAGTTAGACATGACAAATACCCAAATGCCCATTTTGAATGGATAAACTACAGTGAAAAATCCTAAGAAAAACATATTAATTCTAAGTCAATGAATTTAAGACTAAAACACAGTTTATTTATTCTTTTAAATTTTCAGTTTTACATCATATAACACAAAGTAATGAGGCTATGGCATAAGTCATGTGCAAGCTCATTCTGAGACTGTAAAGTGTACTTTACACTCACTGGGTCAAATATCTTCACCTTCCTAATAAAGACTATGAATAAGCCCTAAGTTCACCACTGGCTTTCACTGACTTTAATTCTACCAATAAACAAAGGTATTAGGAGGGAATCATAAAGTAATTTTTATTGCAAGAAAAAATACAATTACTCTGATATGGAAGGCTATGAGTGAAAGACTACTAAAGGACAATATACTAATGCTTAGTCATTGTGATAAGAAAAAATAGAAAAACTCTATCTACTTACTTAGTTCCTTTGAAACACAAAGTAGCACTGCACTGTACTGTCCTCCCATTGTTCATCAATTTGCTCAAGCAAGCCCAGTACGGTCTCCATTGTGCGACTTGTTTTTACTGTGTTTGGCATAGCGAATATGTCAAGGGTATCTTTCCAGGCTTTGACGAGCAGGTGTGATACTGTGGGTAGCTTGTTGCGCTCTCTGAGAATTTGGGTTGGCCACATACAAGGCAAATGCCCTACCCGCTGTGCTGTCGCATACACACACACACACACACACACACACACACACACACACGCACACACGCACACATATATATTCTCCTGATACAAAGTACACAAAGTAAATTATATTTTGTAAAGTAAAATAATATTCTTGAAAGACTAATGTAATAATTGTAAGCCTTTTGTGGAATTCCATTAGCTTTCCCAATATATGTAGAATTAAAAATTTAACGTTCAAAATCTTGATTCAAGGGCAGAATGCATCCCCTCTCTCTTTCTCTCCTTCTCTTCCTCTCTCTGTCTTTCCCTCCCTTTTATCTCTCACTCTCTCTCTTCTCCTTATCCTTCCCACTCCCTCTCCTAATAAGAGGAGATTCAGGCTATTCATCTCTCACTAAAACTTCATTTTTAGAAGCCCTATTTAACTTATCAATAAAAAACACAACATTAGGCAACACTTAGAAATTAAGGAACTGTTTCCTTAAATGAAAAGATATGTACACTAAGTGCATTTGGTTTACGTTTGGGAAAAGAGAATATTTGATTGAGGCCAAAATATTAATACAAATAATAAATATTTGTATTATTCTAAAAATAATCTACCATTTGCAAAGGAAAAATCACTTAAATTTACAAAGAATATCTAGCAGTCAACATGTTTAAAATATGATTCAATTTACATTAAGGCCGATAGCACAGCGGTAGGGCGTTTGCCTTGCACGCAGCCAACATGGCCGACCCGAGTTCGATTCCTCCGCCCCTCTCAGAGAGCCCGGCAAGCTACTGAGAGTATCTCGCCCGCACGGCAGGGCCTGGCAAGCTCCCCGTGACGTATCTGTTATGCCAAACACAGTAGCAACAAAGTCTCCAATGGAGACGTTACTGGGCCCACTCGAGCAAATCAACGAACAACGGGAGGGCCTTTACTTTACAATTTACATTAATTG
The DNA here is from genome assembly GCF_029834395.1 of Sorex fumeus. Taxonomy (NCBI): domain Eukaryota; kingdom Metazoa; phylum Chordata; class Mammalia; order Eulipotyphla; family Soricidae; genus Sorex; species Sorex fumeus. The sequence goes on from NW_026606103.1 coordinate 10,577,551, forward strand.
CATAATTACCTGGGGGCTGGAGCCATAGCACAGAGGATAGGATGTTTGCCTTGTACTCGGCCAACCTGGGTTTGTTTCCCAGCATGCCATATGGTCCCCCAGCACCGCCAGGAGTAATTCCTGAGAGCAGAACCAGGAGTAATCCCCATGCATAGCTGGGTGTGAACCAAAAAGTGAAAAAAAAAGTTTAGCATCCTGATATAGCATGCTTCTAGATGTGGGACAACAAAAAGTTCATAGCACGTGAACTCAGTTGGAAACACTATAGAAGACTCACTGGGCACCTGTTTCTAACTGAGCCCCACCAGATTGCTGAGGTAGACAACTGTGACTGTAGACAGAAACATCCCCTCCTTCCCATCATTCACTCTTCTACAGAACTCCTACCCCCAAACTCTGTTCAAGTCCCCATTCTTTTTCTCTTCTACTGTCATTGCTCTGAAATGACTCTTCTGCCATTAATTCAGGCTATTCATCTCTCACTAAAACTTCAGTTAAAATAGGGCCACTCTTCTCTGCCCCCAGCTTCTTTCTCTCCTTAGCCACTCCCAGAGAAGAAGCAACAAACAGAACATCTTCCACCACCACTGGCCTATGGAAGCATGTGGGTCTCTCACAGTGTCTTAATCTGGCTGGAGCGATAGCACAGCAGTAGAGTGTTTGCCGTGCACACAGCAAACATGGCCGACCCGAGTTATAATAATGTTGACAAAAATTAACTGTATAAGGAAGAATTCCCTACCAAATCTCTCCTCTGGGTCAGTGAGCTAGCACCGAGGTTAAGGTGCTTACCTTTCAGGTGGCCACTTTTGAGCCAGGTCCTGACACCATCTATGGAAGGACCAACAAGGATGACTCCTAATCACAGAGCTGCCAATAACACCTGGACACTGCTGGCTATGGCCCAAGTTCACTCCACCCCAGAATTCTCTTTTAATCCCTAGCAGGCTGTGGAAAGATTTTAAAATAAATAAAGCCTGCACATAGATATCCATGGCTTTTCTAATGCAAATAATGAAGCAAAAGAAAGAAATACTTTTAAACTTTTATACTTTGAAACTCCATTTAAATCCCATGCAAGGAAAGACAAATGCCCTACCCACTGTGTTGGAGCAAAAGCTCCCCTCTCGGAGAGCTTAGAAAGCTACTGAGAGTATCCTGCTCACATGGCATATTCAATATGCCAAAAACAGTAACAACAAGTTTCACAATGGAGACATTACTGGTGCCCTCTCAAGCAAATCGATGAACAATGGGAGGACAGTGCTATAGTGCTACCATGCTTTAAATCCCTTTTTGTCTGAAAAAATTAAATACGTAAGAATTTAAGAGGCGAAAGACTTATACAAAGAAAATAATACATAACTCCTAAAAGAGGACATTAGCAAATGGAAACACACCCCACACATTATGGGTTGGAAATATTAGTTATGTCAAATGAGAGCCTTTCCCAATGCACTGTACAGATTCACTGCAGATACAGTCCTTAAAAATAACCATGATATTTTTAAAAGACATAGATCAAATGCTATTAAAATTTACTTGGAGTAGTATACCACTCCAAATAAAATTTGCATGCTGTACATAGTACTCCAGAATACTAGGAAAAAAGAAGATGAATGACATCTCTATCCCCAATTTTAAACTATAAAGCTGTAGTAATCAAAACAACATTGATACTGGAATCAGGAAAGACTCTAAGACAAATGGAATCTAATTAGGAGCCCAGAGACAGATATTTAGGTATATAAATGATTAATCTTTCAGCAAAAATATGAACATGAAAAATGTGAATAGAACAACCTCTTCAGAAAATGGTGCCTGGAAAACTGTTTGGTCACATACCAAAAAAATGAATTCTAATCCCTTTCTAGTACCATGCACAAAAGTCAAATCAAAATGAATTAAATACTTTGATATCAGACATGAATCCATGAATTATACTGAGGAAAGTGGATAGGATACTTCACAGCATTGAATATAGAGGTATCTTCAATGATTCGATGTCATTGGCCAAGTAAGTCGGAGCAAAGGTTAACAAATGCAACTACATCAACTAAGAAGTTTCTATGCCAGACAAACTATATGACTAGAATAAAAAACAAAACAAAACACCCCACACTGGGAGAACATATTTTACCAAAACTCATCTGACAAAGGGTTAATAATATATATGTATATATATAGTAGAATCTTACAAGAATATGAACAATCCATGTCATAAAAATGGAAAGAGATGAACAGAAATTTCCTCAAAGAAGACATATAGGTGGCCAAGAGGTATATGAAAAAATTTTCATCATTTATCATCAGGGAAATGCAAATAAAAATAATGAGATATCACCTCATTCATTGAGATTGGCACACACATACAGAGAACAAAACAACTAGTGTTGGCAAGATGTGGGAAAAAAGAGACCCTCAATCACTGCTGTTGGGAATGTCCACTGATTCCAACGTTTTAGAAAACAATATGAGAAAAAAAATCCGAGGAAAAAAACTAGATATTAAGTTTCTAAATGACCCAGCAGTTCCATTTACTGACATCTACCCCCAAGGGTCTAAAAACTATTCAGAAAAGAATTTGCCCTCCTAGGTTCACTGTAGCACTATTCACAGTAGCCAAAAATCTGGAAACAACCCAAGTGTCTAAGAAACGATGACTGGATAAAGAAACCATGAACTCAGCTACAAGAAAAGCAAAAGTCTTGAAATTTACTACTGCACGGGTGCCTCTGCTCTGTATCATGTTCAGTAAAATTAGTCAGGAGAGTAATTAGTAAAATTAGTCATTCTGTGACAAACACAGAATGGCCTCTCTCATATGTAGGATTTAAAGAAGCATAGTAAGGAGATAACAAATACACAAAAGCAGCAGAAAATGAGAACTGGTATTTTGTAGGAAGCATATCAGAGGGAGGATGGAAAGCATGTAGGAAGTGGGGGGTGGGAACACACTGGGTCAGTGGTGGAGGGGAGCAGACACTGGGGGAGCCCCTCAGGGGTGGAATGTTTTATCTGATCATTTTTAGTATTGTAAAACTGGTGCCTAAAATAAAATGTGCATGTTATACATAAAAGAATATATAATAGAAGACCAATATCCAAAGCCTGAAAATCCAGGGGCTAGGAGGACTGGCCAATGATTGGAATCTACCACAAGTGTGTGTAGGGCAGAGGGTAGATACGATAGAGAATGGACGAGTATGACAATAATAGTTGGAAATGATCACACTGTACAAGAACTGAGTGTTATAAGTAGATAAAGGGATATATATATGATAACTTTTCAGTATCTATATTGCAAAGCACATGCCCTAAAGGAGAGAAAGAGAGACAGAGACAGAGACAGAGAGATAAAGAAGAAAAATGCCTGCCACAGAAGAAGGCTTGGGGAGTGGGGGCCAGTGTAGGAGGGAAACTAGGGACACTGGTACTGGGAAATGTACACTGGTGGAGAGATGAGTGTTGGAACATTGTATGACTGAAACCTAATTATGAACAGCTTTATAAGGGTATATTTCACAGTTATTCAATTAAAAAATCTTTTTAAAATAATAAAAAATAAAATAAAATGTACAAAATAATCTGAAAATAAAATGATATCTATGAAAGCCTATTTTATACAAAGATTTAATTTTGTCAATTGCAATTGCCTCCATGCTAAACAACAGAACCATAGCAGAAGAGATCGTGAGCCCATTTCCATACTGAAACAGGGACTCAATGGGCAGGAAGTTCTCCTGCTCCCCCTGGCCCTGCCTTTCCTTTCTGAAAGAATTTCTTACCATAACTGTTTCTCCTGAAAGAAACTACCATAGCTGGCATACAGAATTAGTCAGTAAAACACGTTTCTCATAATGCCAAAGTAATTTAAGCAAATGAATTGCTCAAAGAACAATAAAAGTAGTAATTTTTAATATTCAAACTAACTTTCAATAATTTATACATAGTGTCTTTAAGAACTTAAGGGATTAAAATAATCATATATTTCATGAACTTTATGCTTATAAAATATTTATAAAGTGGATATTTATTATAATTATTAATTCAAATAATCAATCTTAGTATATGCTAAAAACTCAGAAAAACCTTTTTGCAATTCAGATACAGTATAAGTTCAGGCAGCTTTTCCCTCTACACTCTTTTCCTGAATAATGTTTTGTTATAGTATACATCTGAAAAATAACTACCACTTATATTAGTCTTCATAAATTCTGAATATCTTGAACACAAAAATGATGTGAAAAGTGTCAAATGAAGAAGCACTGAGATGGAGAATGAAAAAATGGCAGAGAAAAATAAAAATTTGGGGGAAATAAAGGAGAATAGCAGAAAGAAATCTGGCAGATTTTCCAGTCTGAGTGTCCTTTGTAAAGTAGGTCAGAATGTGTAAACAAGGTCAGAGTGAGTTCACCGCCGGACTTAGTAATGATCAAAGATATCTTAATACTTTGCCCCAACTTTTTCTTTGTTTGGGTTTGGGTTTGGGGCCACACTTGGAGGTACTCAGGGCTTATTCTGGTCTCTGTGTTCAGGGATCACGCTGGCAATGCTCAGGGAATCACACGCCTTAACTACCTGGGATCAAACCAGGGTTGACTTTCTCCTGACTTTTAAATTAAAAATCTAGCTTCCCAAAGCATCATTGGCTTTGTTGTGCAACAAGTAATACATAAACAATTTTGCCTGCTCTTTCTACATTATGTTACAGGCAAACCTCCTCAGACAGGATAGGCAATTTAGAAAGAAGTTCCAGATTAATCATTACTCTACCTGCAGATTTGTGTCTGGGTCAGCACAACTTCAAGACTGAGAGGCTGCAGCTGCTTCTGCCTCCCTTGCAGCCTGATTCTGAAAGTTCTACACCCATTGTCTCTATGCTTCAGAGAATACTGAAAGTAAAATCCTTCATTGTCTGACACTCTTTTCTGTGGTTTATATCCCACATAATAAGAGAACTAACAAAGCTCATTAGGGACTTTGCAAAACAGAATTTACAATTAAGTTTTAACAGATTTCTTTTTGTTTCATTAATGGTACCCTGGTTCCATAAAGTTAAAATGGTGGTTTTTGTCTCTCTGAAAATGTCACATTCAAATGATTCAAATACCTTTATTCTATATATGCATATGTATGTATAAAGCAGTAATTACTAACTGATCTTCCATAAGTATTTCCTGTAGTAATATATATGCATATGTATGTATAAAAATAGTAATTACTAACTGATCTTCCATAAGTATTCACACCAAGCTTTTCTTTAAAAGAAATTTCAAAAAGATTAAAAAACTTTTTTAAGAAAAAGGTTTTTTTTTTAAGTTTTCTTTTTTTTTTTTTTACATTTTTATTAGTGAAACACCATGAGGTACAGTTGTAGACTTACAGATTTTTGTGCTTGGGTTTCAGTTATACAATGATCGAGTACCCATCCCTCCACCAGTGCCCATTCTCCACCACCACTGATACCAGTGTCCCTCCCACCCCCCATCTCCCTTATCCCACCCTGCCTTTAAAAGTAAAATCAGTGAAATAAACAATGAAAAGCAAATCTGCAACAGAAGGAAGGGAAGCCCTGCCCAAGCAAGATGTGACATGCAGAAAGCAAGAACAATCTTGCTTCTATGTGAGTGTCAGTATAGACTACAGCATGTGCATGTTACTTTCATTGTTTTATATATGATTCCTCCGTCCCTCTCGGGGAGCCCGGCAAGCTACCGAGAGTTTCAGACTCGCACAGTAAAGCCTGGTAAGCTACCCATGAGGTATTGGATATGCCAAAAACAGTCACAACAAGTCTCACAATGTAGACGTTACTGGTGCCTGCTCGAGGAAATAGATGAACAACATGAGGACAGAGCTACAGTGGTACAGGAAATACTTATGGAAGATCAGTTAGCAATTTAGAGCAACCGGGGCAAGGCAAAGAACATTGAACAATATGTGGGCTTATAGCTGGAGAGAATTGAGAAACTACAGGAAACAGGGAGGTTTTTTTCCTTTTGGGCTTTGTTTAGAGATAGGGAAATTTGTTTATTTTTAGTTTTTTTTTAATTGAGTCACCGTGAGACACACAGTTACAAAGCAGTCCATGATCGGGTTTCTGTCATACACTAATTCAACACCCATCCCTCCACCAGTGTCCATTTCCTACCACCAGCGATCCCAGTTTCCCTTCCACTACCCTCCCCCAGCCCTGGCTCTAAGCCAGGCACTTTCCTTGTCTCCCTTCCTTCCTCCCACTCCTCTCTCCTTTGGGGCACTATGGTCTGCAACACAGACACTGAAAGATTTTCATATTTGTTCCTTTGCCTACTTTTAGTAGGCAACAAATTATATATATATATATATATATATATATATATATATATATATAGGCTGGAGCGATAGCACAGTGGTAGGGCATTTGCCTTACATGCAGCCAACCCGAGTTCAATTCCTCCACCCCTCTCGGAAAGCCTGGCAAGCTACCGAGAGTATCTCGCCTGCATGGCAGAGCCTGGCAAGCTGCCCCTGATGTATTCAATATGCCAAACACAGTAACAACAAAGTCTTCGATGGAGACATTACTGGGCCTGCTCGAGAAAATCGATGAACAATGGGAGGACAGTGACAGTGACATATATATATATATATATATATATATATATATATATATATGAGCCCGGCTACAACTATTGTTCCAGTTAAAATAGAAATATTGTGGCAAGGGAGGATAAGAGAGGTCCTAAATTTAAGTCATACAGCTTGTTATCATCAGAATTAGGTTTCATACCCAAATAAGCTGAAATCAAATGATTCGGAAACACTATTAAATAAAATATGATATGGGGCCAGAGTCTGCACAGCAAAGCCTGGCAAGCTACCCGTGACTGTGACATATTTGATATTCCAAACACAGTAACAACAAGTCTCAAAATGGAAACGTTACTGGGCCCGCTGGAGCAAATCGATGAACAATGGGAGGACAGTGCTACAGTGCAGTGCTACATGGGGTCAGAATAATGGCACAGAGGGTTAGACACATTTCTTTTCATGCAGTCAACCCAGTTTCGATCCTGAGTACCACATAAGGTTCCCCAGCACTATCAGAACTGACCTCTAAATGCACAGCTAGGTTTAAGTTCTAAGCACCACTAATGTGGCCACTCACACAAAACACAAAACTGTTTTTTTTCTGTAGGTATGGTTTGAGAAAGCTCTAGAAGTCAAACTGCTACCTTGAAAAATACAAAATAAGATTCACATAATCACCTTATGTAACCAAAATTCTGTTTGATTATGTTCATAATAAATGAAGTTGTATCTCTTTTTTGACATTTTTATTTTTTTATTTTTTATTTAGGAACCATGATATACAGTTATTTATAGTTGAGTTTTAGGTATACAATGTTCCCATACTTATCCCATTACAAGTGTCAACTTTCCTCCACCAATGCCCCCCGCCCCATTTCTCTCCCACCCTACAGCCTGCCTCCTTGGTAGGGACAATTGTAAGTTTGATTATTGCAATTTGAATACCCTGCTTTGAACTTTGTTGCTTCTGTTGTTGATATTCATATAGTTGAACAAGACTTCTCCACCACCATTGTGTCTGCAGCCTCTTCTCCACCCGTTACCTCCCACCTCCCTTCTTGTTTCACCCTTTTCAGTCTTTCTCCTTCTCTATTCTCAGTTCTATAGTTCAGGTTACAGGGCAATCTGGGTATCCCCCTTTTGATGTTCTGCTTTTCCTTAACCAGTTATTCTATATAAGTGCGTGTTTATAAAATATGCATTCTGAAGATTAAAAAAAGTTATTTTAGGGACCAGAGACACTGCAGCAATTAGGGCGCAAGCCTAGCAGAGCTTTCAAAAAGATTCGATTTCTGGAATCACATGATCCCCTGACCACATCTGGGTGTGATTCAGGAGACTCCTAGCCCAGTCATGTAGCCCAGGAAGTTCCTGCACCTTGGGGCTCTTACATTATCCAGTGGCCTAAAATTGAAGGAGGCCTCCCAACCTCCCTGACCACTTCCTGAGATCCCCCTTCCTCCGCATGCAAATGAAAGTTATCTCTGGAGGTGAGATGGCATGTGCTGGGAGAGGAATATGAAATGAAACTTCTGTTTTCAGTTCAATAAATCTCTGAACTGTTCGGCAGTGTGGAAAACATAATGCATTCATGTGTTATTATAATCATTCTTTTCTGTTGTTTGTCTTTAAAAATAGTGTGTGCGTGTGTGTGTGTGTGTGTGTGTGTGTGTGTGTGTGTGTGTGGTGAGGGAGGCATATGGAAAGCAATTTGTCTCTACATAAGTTTCTACAATTGTGTTTCTGGATTTTGGTCACATTTTTGGCCTCTTTCAAAATTTGATCCAAATATCCATTAAATTCAATCTTTTGAACTTTCCAGAAATGTTTCAGTTCATATAAAACACTTTAACCTTCAACCTCTTTAGCTATGATCCCACCATGTTTATGACTTTTTAAAATAACCACATTTTTGGTAACTGTTGAAAGACATTTAGAAAGTCATCTATAAGAGTGGAAACTTGAACTATGAACCTAGAATCTGGAGTTAGGAAACCCTGCTCCAGATTCTTAGGCTGTATGACTCTTTGGTCAGTTACCAGTTGGAAACATCTAATGTTCAAATAGCAGGAACAAGGTGGATCACAGATCACTGGCTTAAGTGCAATGACAGAAGACTACAGAAGAAACTTGCAGGCTATTGATACTGGATAAGTTTCCTCCATTTACTTTTGCAGGCTACTTTAAGATCACTTAGCTGTTTACTTCAGAAGAACTATGAATTTATACATAGGGAATAAATATATGTGGACACCTATCAGCAAATGCAATTATTTGCAGAAAGCTGATGGTCACAACTTGACTCTTCCCCCTTGTGATAAATGCCAAGCCCCCTCTGACGACCTATATACCATCAGTGCCATGAGACAAGAGTCCCCACCATGAAGTGCAATCCACTCTTTGAAGACTGGATGCTTCAAGTTCCTCTTTCTGCATAGGTTTGCATCTTTAATGAAAAGGCATCAAGAATAAATGAGTGCTAACTACAGGACTTGGTAACAACACAACTGAGAGTTTTCCAAGGTCTTGTTGCCTGTTTCTTTAGCAAAACAAAAGCCTGAACCCTGTTTCAGTGAAAAGAAACTAAAAGCAGCCTTAAAAGCAAAGGGATAAAATGTATTGGCCTTTATGAATATTGGTACAGATAAGAGATTTAGATAGATTTAATATATACATATTTATCTACATCAAGCACACATATGATTAACACCTTTAACAATAGCCAAGCACCAACAGAGGGATTTTATTGGGGGGCGGGGGGGCTCTTGCAATTACAATAACTAAATATTTGACCAAAAGTGAGAGCATGATATATAGAGCAAGGCATGGAAAATGACTGTAGAGAATCCTATCTGCTTAACATCTGCATTGAAACAGATTCCATAACATGGCTACTGGGTGCTAGCAACAAGAAGCTTAAAATGTATTAATTTATAATGAATGAGAAATCCTAGGTTAACATCAAGATGGGAGCCACCACCTGGCATGTCTGTTGGCTTGAAAACTAGACAAATATAAATATTTAATACCATATTTCAAAGGCAGAGAGAGGAAGACATTGAAGAATTCACATGCAAAATGGAGTGCAAAGTGGATCCTCCAAACCCAAATAATAGTAATTGTTTGAAGCAGGTGTAAAACCTATATTTCCTGAGACAAAGTCCAGGGCCATTATTTGTCTGGAAATTGTTATGGGCTGTGCAGACAGGGGTGGATAGGGGCGGTCTTGGATACTTTGATGATGAAGTAAGGGAACTATGTACACCAACACCTGTCACTGTCACTGACCTCCCCTTGTTCATCGATATGCTCGAGCTGGGCCAGTAACGTCTCCATTGCCACAATTGTTACTGTGTTTGGCATATCGAATATGTCACAGGTAGCTTACCAGGCTTTGCTGTGTGGGAGAGATACTCTCAGTAGCTTGCTGGGTTCTCCGAGAGGGGTGGAGGAATCAAACTCGGGTTGGCCATGTTGGCCGCCTGCAATGCAAATGCCCTATCCACTGTGCTATCGCTCCAGCCACCAACACCATAAATGTCAAACCCATTGTAAACATACTACTTTAGTTAAGTGAACAAAAAAATTCAAGATCTCTCTTTAATTATTCTTGTTAACTGGTCTCCAATCAGCAAACCAATATGGTTAAAAATTAAGCCAACTGTTTACTGAGTACCAACTTTAAGACTGGCACTTGGAAAGTCTGAGTGGACAAGACCAGCATGATCATCATCCCAAAGGGCTCCGAGTCTTGTCCACCTACTCTAGACTGCACTCTCTGCATGTGGCCTCATGACTCATCAGCAGAACAGAGCAAAACATAAAACAAACACCGACAAAAATTATAGCCATGTCTGAAGAACACAGCTCTCTAGCTATAGTCCAAAACCCAGGTTTAAGTCACTATCTTGTAATTCAAAGATCATTTTCCTGTAGAAGCAACTTCTATTTGATTCTCAGGCAATTCCATAAAACTTGAGCAGCACTGTTTTTAGCTACTATGTAATTTAAAGGGGGTTTGATTTAGGTCACTCTGGTTCTTCAAATAGACTGTTTTGAAGCTTACTTCATAAACCGGTTACTACCACAGACTGAAAGAATGGATGCTTAAAATGGAAGTGTCCATTGCTAAGGATAGGCAAGAGCTTGTGAATATTTATATATTCAGACTCAATCTAATCTATTTTCATAACAAAAGCATCTCCCTGTAGACACATAGAAAGAAAATAATTATACTGCAAATGCTTCTTTACTCCTCAGCCAGTGACTCCCATTGACTCCCAGCAGGGTCTGCAGTCCTGGCCAAGGTTATATGCATTACATACATCCCTTTAGAAATCACAAGTGGCATATTTCCTGGATATTTAAGGAGGTCTAGTGGTATTTTATATATTATTCCCTTTTTAAAACTTTTTTTCTGCAGCAATACCAGCTCTAATAGCATTTAAAATACATTAACTTACATTAATTTTTAAATACTGGCTTTTATGTAGTTTTGTTGTACTTCCTATCAGTCTCATCTTACCTTATAGATTCCCCAAATTACCAATTCAGCCTGATTAGTAAAACGATAATAATTCAGCTTAGGTTTATTTTATTTAAATCATGGTGCAGGGTGAAAAAAATAGAAAAATAAGATATTCAAATAGAAAAAATAAGCTATTCAAACAAGAGCATAAGTTTCTGAGATTTTTCTTTAAAAAAATGTTTTATTTATATTTAAAAGTAAGAAATGAATTGGCTTTTTTTCTGGGTTTTGAGACACACCTGGTGACGCTCAGGGGTCACTCTGGTTCTACATTCTACATTCAGGAATTACTCTGGCGGAGCTCCAGGGACCATATGGGATGCAGGGATTGAATTCTGGTCAGTCAAAATGTGCAAAGAAAACATCTGCCAAACTGTACTATCGCTCCAGTCCCTGAATTACATTTAGAACTAATAACAAGTAATAGTGTTTAAAAGAAAGTCATTTAGAGCACTATGGCAATTTAAGCAATTTCACAATACATTAAGAGTACTCTTAATTTATACTTGGAAAATGTAGGTGCTATAAAAGCAATTCCACCAACAGTTTTATGTTAGTACTGAAATCTTTTATGAAATACAATCACTGTCACTGTCACTGTCCTCCCGTTGTTCATCGATTTGCTCGAGCGGGCCCAGTAACATCTCCATTGGAGACTTTGTTGTTACTGTGTTTGGCATGTCAAATACATCATGGGTAGCTTGCCAGGCTCTGCCGTGCGGGCGAGATACTCCCGGTAGCTTGCCGGGCTCTCCGAGAGAGGTGGAGGAATCGAACTTGGGTCGGCCATGTTGGCTGCGTGCAAGGCAAACGCCCTACCGCTGTGCTATTGCTCCAGCCCATGAAATACAATACAAAACAAAATGTCTATGTTTTTGTTTTCTTCTATCACTGCCTTAAAGAATATAATCTAATAGTCAAACTTTGTAACTTTGTGCCTCTTACCCCCACCCCTGCCACTCTCTCCCCCAACAACAACAACAACAACAACAACAACAACAACAACAAAAGGAACCTAGAAGAACTGCCCTGAGATCTGAGTCTTACAGCTCAGAGGATGTGATAACCTACTCTATGAGAAGTCACCTGGCTATGTTCTCTGCTCAGAGCCTTATAAATATCTTTGTACCAATAAGGAGCCCTGGACTTGGGTTGGACAGGACTGCACCATGGAGCCACCTTGATCTACAGTCACCTTTCTTCTCAGGACCATAATATCTTCCTTCCTTCTGATGACACAGATCTGTCATTTTCTATGCACGTGATTTATGTCCATTGAATGTTCTTGAACCACACATACTCACTGTACCCCTTATTCGTAGGAATGAGTTTCCTGAACAACCACTAAATATACATCTTCTGTTCTATTGCTTGAATTCTGCCGGATATTCAACTAGATCCTCACTTCATGTATGTGAAGCCTGAAGCAACAGCCGTGCTGGTTAGAGATACTTTCTAACCTAAGTGGTTTTCCTGCCAGTGAAACCCTTTTTCTATTCAGATGTTCCTATGCTTTTTGGACGACAGGAGCATATTGAGAACCTAGATATAATTCAGTCTTTTCAACAGGAAGTTGGACTAAAAACAGGTTCCTAAATATTGTTTTATGGAATCCCAAAATCTTAGCTAAACTCACAAACATCTTCCTTTCAAAGAACCCCTGAAACAATTCCAAACTAAAGCTTGCTCAAAACAAAAGTGATAATGCCAAAATCCGACTCTTTAGTACAAATTCTACTTGTGGACATTCACTCCAAGAGCCTTTAATGAAGAAAGAAGCTGGTCGGAATAGGGGAGACACATGTCATGGCAGGCAGGTACAGGACAGTAGCAGGCTGGCCTAGACCTGACTGCAAACTGGAAGGGGGTAAGATAGGTCTGTGAAAGGTTGGGTGAGTTTTGTTTGCATCACCTCTTCCATGTTTTGTCACTCTGAGAAGGGGACTTAGCAGTGCATGCTAGCATAGATCAGCAATTCTCCAAGAAGGCTTGGACCAACAGCTGTATCGCTGCACATTGGAAACTTTTAGAATAGGGCTTTTTCTGGCCCAACACAGACGTGTTTATTTAGTTAGAACTCTCAGGATGGCCCAGAAGACTGTGTTTTCATAGGATTCCAGAATCTTACGAAAGAAAACAAAGTCTGAGAACCCACTGTAGGGTTTATTAAATTTGCCTTCATTTTTATAGACCCTTTTACCAGCATTACTTATAAATGAAGAATGGAAGATATCTTAAAAGTCAGACATCAACATGCCAAAGGGGAATGAGAATGAGACGTCAGAGTTTCTGTTTATTAGCCCATTATACCATTGCTTATCCTGTTTTCTTTGGATTTAGTCAATAGTTGGTACTAAATCAAGCAAGGGAAGAGAAAAACATCAGAGACAGATCTGACCCTCAGAAATCAGGATATACTGTACAATTTACCACTATTTAAATGTCTTTTCCAAGTAGCAAGCACCAAAAATAATAATTGCAGTAAACCTTACTGCCTAAAAAAATCTACCAGACTTTCTGTCCAACACAACTAAGATAACACCAAATCTTTTTCACAGTTTTCCTAAGTCAGAGAATATTTATAAGACCACACACACACACACAAACAAAATTCAATAATAACATTATAGTCAACGCCTGAGTATAAACTTCAGAGCAAATGTATTTAAACCATTGGAACCCTTGGTTATTTCTATAACAAGAACATTTAAACAAATATCTAGTAAAATTAATTCACAATATTCTGAAAGAGATATATGATATGCTATTGGGCAATACAATTCATGACATTTAATAGAGCATGAGGAAAATTTCTGCTAAAAGTAAAATAGAGCTTTAACAAGGCATCAGTGAATATTATTTTGTTTCTTAAAACTGTTTAAAAAAACTGTTTAAAGATTTTGATAGCAAGTACCGATGAAACCAGCAATAAAACCAAAATCTACCACAGAAAAACTGGAAACCAGATGTACTGGAAGCAGAAAGGGTCTTTATTATTTATTATTTTATTACATAAAATAAACACGTTCATAACTTGCCTATTGCCTCTGAATCCTACCTGATTTTCTGGAGAAAAAGAAGAGCTCAGGCACTTTTTTGTACATGCCATTTTTAGCCACCTGATAATAAGAAAGCAGTTGTGTGTCTTCTGAGGCAGTAGTCCTTAATGGAAAGTGGATAGTGCTGAGTAATCAAAATTATTTTTCTCTGGTTTTATTTGCATTACCACAATCCTTGTTGAGATTTTTTAAATCTTAAACCTAGTCATTGCAAATCTAGCTGCTTTCTTCTTGTGTGGTAATTAGTATTATTCACAGCCAGAAAATGATTCAAACATTAAGTAAAATAAACACAACCCTTCTTACCTTTCATGCCAAACTTGGAATGTCTTGCCAATTTCAGCAAAAAGAGCATTACTACGAGACAGAATCCCACCACAGATGCAATTACTACCACAGCATAGACCTAGAGAAAAGATGGGAGGGGAGTTATGATCGTGCTAATTTTCTCCCTGTACCCTCACAAGGAAGAGGACAATAAGGATGATAGTGATAGTAATGAAAGTTCATACTTTTAAATGTCTACAGCTTACACTTCTAAGAGTAATATGTAGATGAAATTATTTAATCCTCTACAATTCTATAATAAAGTATTTACAAATGAGAATACAGAAATTCAAGCACATAAAAATGAACATTCAATAGAAATATATATCACTTAAAGATATAGCTATTACCTTCCTCTTTTGGGGACCAGGATTATTTTGCTACATCTGACAGTGCTCAGAAATTACATTTGGTTCTGTACTCTGTAATCACTTCTAGAAGGATTGGGGACCATATGGGATGCCTGAGGATCAAGTCTGGGTTGGCCATGTGCAAGGCAAATGCCCTACCCACTGTAAACACATCTCTCTCTTTCTGGCCCTAAATACATTTCTCTCTTTCTCTCTCTCTATACAAACACACATATATGTATATATATATCTGTATATATATACATATATATGTAGTTACTAGCTATCTGAAGGTGAAGACAAAGAGACAAAAAGATAGAACAAAATACTGGCAAATATTTGAAGCAGGTAATGATGTGCTAGGACATATTATTGTATCTACTAGAAAACTGTAATAATTTTTAAATATTAGATATCAACTGTTCTTAGATAAGAGGGTACTCTAGAATAGAATTTTCCAACTGGGGGCCATTCAGCCTTTTTGTGAGACTTCAGGATATTCTCAGAGGGCCAAAGGTAAAATAACATCAAAGGAGGCATGGCCAACATGTAGGACAAAGGGGCCAAAGACAGGAAACAAGTTTGGAAGGGGGACATAGTCCCAAAAGTTTGAGAAACACTGTCCTAGCACAATGAGTTGGGCTGGAAGGAGCAGGAGGGCTCTTGGGGTGGGTTCAGTTTATGAGAAGCCATTAGATTATTGACTTGTGCCAGGTGTATTTTCATGTATGTATGAAATAGGTCAATTGAAAAATGGTTTCTAAGGTTTTAAATTAATTATACAAATTACAAAATGTGTGCTCCATTTTGTACTAGGATTAGGTAAAGAGCTATGAGAATCCTGTCACAACCCTGTATTGGATGATCACAGAGGCAAAGAGTCAAGCAGTAAGTACATGTGAACATTTTAGGGACAACGATGAAAGCAGGACAGTTATCTTTCCTGATATATTAAAACAGCCTGCTTCCACACATTCCGATTCTCTAATCCAGGACTGGACAGCTTTTACTATGAATATTAGGTAGTAAATATTTTAGGGGTCTAGAGTGTCTCTTGTTAAGATTCCACTCTTGGTCCGGTCCTCCCCTTGTTCATCGATTTGCTCGAGCGGGCCCAGTAACGTCTCCATCATGAGACTTGTTACTGTGTTTGGCATATCGAATACCTCACGGGTAGCTTGCCAGGCTCTACCGTGCGGGTGAGATACTCTTGGTAGCTTGCCGGGCTCTCCAAATATGAATGTCAATAAAACTTTATTTACAAAGACAAATGGTTAACTAAACTGGAAAATTTACTGATTCCCACTTTTAACTTACATATCTAAGATCTTTCTTAGTCAAGATCAATTTCTTAAGCTTTATTATGTTATTTAGACTGACATGTTAATCCTCAAGACCGGCAGTATTTTTCCCATCTGTGCTAATAATTACTACTGTTTCCAAGCATTTCTGCTTTTCCCAAAGAAACAAGAAGGCGAATTCTGGCTTAACTTTTGTCTTCTTTGGGGAAAGATACATAACTTGAATAGTTCTTATCAATAAGTTTTAGCCTGTATGCCTGCCAGACTAACAAGAGATCTTGACTCTGCTCAACTGCAACTACAACTTAGTATGCTAAGGCCTCAATCAGGGCAATGCTGTTCACGTATTTGGGCATTTGGGATTGTCACAACTGGACAGGAGGACTGCTACAAGTACCTATAGGGTAAAATCACAGACACCGCAAAACCTCTCATATCTCAGAGCAATTATCCCCCAACATATAATTACTCATTTCCAAGTGTCCATGGTACTAAAGTGCTTAGTAGAAAACCTTTGTGTTTTTGGTGGAGGGGGTGGACCTCACCAGCAGTTCTCAGGGCTTACTCTATGGCTCCATGCTTATGGATGACTCCTGGCAGGCTCATGGGACCATATATGGTGCTGAGGTTCAAACCCATGTTAGTTGTGTGTAAGACAAGAATCCTATCACCCACGGTACCAGAACACAGTACCCACAGCTCAATCCCCAATATGTTCTTATTTTAAGTCACAAATATTTGGAAGGATTTATTTTGTTTTACTGCAGAGCAATTTATCCTCATTGAGGGACCATCACATAGTGAGGGCAGTATCAAGTGGGGCTTTGCACATGGAAGCAAAGAGAGGATGAGAGGGTTGAGTATTTATTCACATTGGTCATCCACAAATAAGCAATTGTGGAAATTCTAAAAAGGAGCATAGAGTAAATATTTCCAGCTTTGCAGGTCATGTGATCTTGGCTGCAAAAATACCAAGAGACAATACGTAAATGGATTTGCAGAGTATGTATAGTGAACATATCAATATGTTTTACTGGATTTTGATACAACTTTATCTATGTTTACTTTTTGACATCACAAATATGTTCAAGTGCCACTTTGTATAACTGTCATTCTTCTATTTTTTTCACATAAGTTAAAAATGTAAAAATGCTTTTTAGCCTACTGACCACACACAATGATAGGTATGAGTCAGACTGAGCCAACTGGTCATATGACAGCCCTGGGTTAACCTTGCCTACATCGGTGGAGGTGAGGAGAGATGAGTGGGTCTACAGTTCAAACAGATGCAGAACTCACAGAATATGGGACTGGAAACATGACAAATGAGGAGGAAAGAAGAATGGAAG
The DNA here is from genome assembly GCF_029834395.1 of Sorex fumeus. NCBI lineage: Eukaryota > Metazoa > Chordata > Mammalia > Eulipotyphla > Soricidae > Sorex > Sorex fumeus. Next base: position 10,595,041 of record NW_026606103.1, read on the forward strand.
AAAATCCATTTTGAGTTTCATCTGAGAAGTTGACAGCCAATCCTTCTATGAGTAATTTTCTTACTAACAGAACCACTAGCAACTGGAGGAGTATGCAGAGAAAAAACAAATAAATCAAAGGCTATTAGTCCCTTGATCAACTGCCTCTTGGGCGAGATCTACTGCAACATTAAGACTTCGTCATGCCATACTTTCTTCCATGCCAAATTTCCATTACATTGTTTTTGCTACTTAATTTATAAACCAGACTAGATTTTTCTTTGATTTTTCTTAACATTCTGTTTTTCAGAAAATTTTTTTTTACGCCTTTCTGTTAAGTCCTCCAAAAGCGATGCCCAATTTATAGCTGAAGAATAAAAGAAAGTATTGAAAGATATGCATTCCAACATCTCTGCTCTTTGCGCATTTAAACATTCAGAATGCTCAGACCCGTTATGAGAAACAGCTACTTATACCACTCACCGAGAGATGTTCACGATCTCTTTTATCATCAGGAGGGATTTCATTACTTCCATTTGTGGAGTCCCCAAAGTCACTTGCTGCCGTCCCATAATCTTTTTATGTTAGAACAGGGAAGATAGAAGGAACCAAAAAGTAGTCATTATGCTGCCAACAAACATGAGGCCTTTGACCATACTGAGACCAAGAACAGAGCCAATAAATCACAAAATTTTCAAACCTTTGGAAATAAGGCTGGCAAGAACTAGCAACTGTCTCTTGGGTGAATATGAAGATTGCCTTATGCCAAACTTTGATGCAGCCAGGTCTTAAAATTGTTTTTACTACTCCATTTCTAAACCAGACTGGGTTTTTCTTTGCACAAGGCAATGTTCTGTTTTTCAGGGAAATGTATTATAAATACAAAAAAAGGATCAATTGTTTATTTAAGGGTCAGATTTATAGAACTGAAGGGTCTTCGGAGACAGAGTCTCACTGCTGACTTTACAGCTGACAGTTTCAGGGGAGAGTTGACTGACTAGTCCCAAGTCACTTGAGAAGGAGGCAGTACCTAAACTTGAAATCAGCACCAGTGACTTAGGGACACTTGCATCTCATTTGCATATGTGGCAATCACTTAATATAGAATGTGGAATACGCATCAGTGTGGGATCTCAATCCACTTTGGGGAAAAAGTTCTGAATTGTCAACATATTTGTTTCACAATGAGTAGAAAATTATGTCAACAAGATATTTGGTATTGAAAGGCTATGTTCTTAATTCACTATATTTCAAATGTAGTTACTATCTTCTGATTCAACATGAGTCAGAATGGAGGTAACTTACATATTTCATGTCTAGTCAAACCTTCATACTAATATGATTATGTTAAAGACTGAAATTTTTGCAAATGATGCTGCATATAAATGCTTTCTTTTTTATTCTAAATGAATATGTGCTTTTCAATTTCCATACTGAATAAACTTGTTAAACCAGGCTGACAGCAAGAAAAACAATTTAAATAATATTTTAAAAATTTATATATTTTCTACTCTTGGTGTTTTCTGTTAATCTCAAAATTACATTTTCATAATAATATTTATTCATTATAATATAATATATTTGAGAAATTGAAATATAATATAATTGAGAATTTTTCTTTTCATATTACAATCACTCATGACAAATTACACCATTAAAGTATCTATAGTCAATATTATGACATTTTAAATCAATGATCCAAAGTGGGATCAAGGACCAATAAAAAGTTAATTTTTAAAGTCCTGAAATTACTGAAAAGAAGTATAAAATATAACTTTTTAAAAATGAATCACCACTAAAATCTACTTATCTACTACACAATTTGATATACTGTTTAAACAAATCAAAAGAAATAGAATCAAGTTGCACATTCATACAGAGTCACGCAAATCACAAATCAGAGCTACACATATATAATTCCGTATTTCCTAGGTAAAATTAACTCATTAAATAAATACATTTAAGGATTCATAGAATCGCTTTATAGAAAATGTCAATATGTGTGAATATAAAATTAAAGGACAAAATGCTTTTTTAAATAAGTGTAACTTTTTAATCCATCTATTTAATCCATCCTACTACATTTTATATTGACTTGAAATTTAGCTCAGCATTTCCCAAACAGAGGCTTTCTGGTCATGGGTCATGAAGATGATGGGAAATTTGTTCAAAATGTAGTTTCACACACATAGAAAAACATTCCTGGCATCCAATTAAAATAGCAAAGTAGAAAGTAGATATTTGTTTAAAATGTAATATTTGGACTTTTTGTTTTCTTCTTTCTCCAGTCCCATTTTATTCAAGAAATTCAAGAGCATTCACCAAAGAAGCTTATTTAATCCCCCCAAGGATTGGTTTGGTTCTCAAAGGTTAATCCTTTCTTCTCATCAATAATGAAGGCAAGATGACCCAAGAGGTATTGAATCAGACATAAAGAAGGTTGTTGAGGAAGATCCCTCCTTCTGGAACATGTTCAGTAATTCTTTCTCCTTTCCTGTTTTCCCATCCATGTGAATGAGTAGACCCTCTTCTGGTCCTATCTAATAACTATACAGAGAAACTGCCTTCAGCAAAGCTGGCACAGTGGAGAGTATAGAGGTGAAAAAGCTTAGGTTCCTCATGACCTGGTTGAGCTGTTGATTTACCAACCCAACAAATGTGCTAACTGTTAAAGATGTTCTCTGTGGGTTTCGTTATACAAGAAACAATTTTGAACCGGAATTACTGTCATAGACAGAAGCTGATATACTGGTGATTAGTTCCCAATTACGGAAACATGTTTTTTAGGAGGAATGAATTTATTACTTCCAAGAAAAAATATGAGAGAGAACATGCTATTAATGGCACTAAATATCAGGGGAGAACTATCATCAATATTGAATGAAGTTTAAAGCATTTTGTCCTATGTGATGCTTGAAGTGGATATTTAACAGAGCTTAAATGTCATATTTTAGTGATTTATTTCATTTTAAAGAAATAATTTGAAAAATTACAAAATAAAGTACAACATGATAGCTACCTGGGTCATAAAATAGATCAGAGTAATTTGAGCTTTCACCTAAAAAGCAAAACAAAAACTTGTAAGTATACATTTGGACTAAAAAATTACATAATGATACGAACTGAATAAGCTCGATACATACCATTTGTTTTAACCAAATAGACTTTTTTTTTACAAGATCAGTAAATAAAACCATGTTAACTGTTTTCCTTTAAAGTCCCACAATGTCCCACAATGTCCACACCTCTAAAAAAGAAACTAATAAAGAGAAGTCACTAACAGTTTGTACTGGAAACCCCTCTAACTTCAGAGGGCTGGAGAGATAGTACAGGGGATAAACCATTTGCCTTGCACGTAGTTGAGTACAGACTGGAGTTGAGCTCTCAACACTAACAGGTGTGGCCCCCAAACCAGAAACAAAACCCCTGCAGAATAAAGTGAATATTATATCTTATTTATTTTACAGTCTATTACAACAGCCATTTTTAATGGAAATTTTGATATTTTTTTCCTGAGATGGATCAGCAACAAAACAATAAATGCACTTTTTAATTTTCTGATGGCTTCTTGTAGTTGCTTTTATAACAACTGGGGGGCTGGAATGCCCAACTTGGTGGTTCTCAGGGGATACTCCTGGATCAGTGCTCCAGAGTTACTCCCTGTGCCCTTGAATAACCATGCAGGACTGAGAACCAAACCCAGGCTTCCTGCATGCAAAACATGTACTCTAGCCCATTAGCCCATTAATCTACTTGATTATAAACACTTCATGACTCATTTCATATAATGTTATGAAAGTATGTGCATCATACGCAATATCATATTTACCACTAGATATCAATATAGACTTGGTCTTCAGGGGAGGGGGAGTTTGAAGGCATAATTATCTTTTTATGGTTAAAACACAAAACAAAAAATTAAATCTGTTTCTCTATTGAAACTTCTTATGCTTTGCACTGTTTATATTCTAAGAGAAAAATGTAAAAGTACACTAAATTAATTTTAGGGCCTGAGTCTATAGTTATCAGGATTATCTGAACATTCTGTTTTTAAAGCATTGTTATAAGAACAACTGCAAAATAACTATTTTTTTAAAAAAATTGCCATCAACTATTATTAATGGCAAAAATTTTGCTGCTTACTCTTTATTCAAAACTAAGTGGGTCTCTGTTTAAAGCCTCCTTGGAAATAAATGTTAGTACAACATTTAAGTGATGACAAAATTATTTCCAAAGCTACTTACTATGCTTTTAGTCTTCGTCATGTAAAAATACAAAACTTAATTAACCATAAATCTCGTTCACTTATAATTTTATTTTTGAACCTTTGCAGACAAATGTCATTTTAAACTAGGTGAATCATGAGCAAATTTTCTACTGATGTGGTCCCAACAAATAATCAAGGTTAGTGTGAATAAAGAACCAAATTAGAGTGATAGTCAAATCAGAAATTCAACACAATTCAACTAGAATTTCTTCTCTCTCCCTCTCCCTCCTCCTTCCCTCCCTTTCTTCGTTCCTTCTCTATTTCTCTCTCCTTTTTTTTTTTTGTTGACTGTTAGCTCTATACTGTATTACTGGGATAGCATTAGTTTATACTATTATTAAAAGTTCAGTGTACAGTATTAGGACTGAATACCTAAAACACGTTTTTATGAACATCACCAAAGCTCTAGTTTCCATCTACTACCATGTATGGTGGTACAATTGACCGCCTTTACCCATTTCACTCAAAATCCCAACTTCTAGACACCTTTCTTCTTAGAACCTCCATTGTGTTCTTTAGATCTAAGCATTTATTCTAGCATTTACTTGAGAAAAACTTAAGTAAATGGTTGGGATCCAGCACAGTTCTGTGTGATTCACTAGGGTGCACACTTCAGACCAGTTTACATGATGGCACTATACAAAACTGTGCAGGATACAAGTTGGACAGTCACATAGTGTGGCCCTTGTGTCATTCTTTGCAAAGACACTGGTTCCAGTAAATTTTAGTTATATTTTTATTATCCCAAAATTCATATCAAAAACATTTTAAATTACTGCATATTTTATGCGATATCAGTATTTTTAAAGCAGAGGTGAGTCTTGATAAGGGCTTTCAAGGTGTTTGTGCTAGTTTGAGGGCAATTAAGTGAATAAATCACTAGCAAATCCCAGTGTCAGTTCAGATGCTCTTTCCTTATGTAAGAGAAAATATTTAAGAAAATGGATGGAAATGCCTGGCACAGTGACCTGGCATTGGAAGCTGTTCTACCCTGATGAAGTAATGATTCTACAACTAGTAATGATTCTAAATCTGTAAGGGATCTGCCCAGAAAACTACACTTTCTGAGCGTACTCTACATGTCAAGGACCTAGAATTCTCTCCAAAAATCCCTCAATCCTATCCCCTAAACTTGGCCAGATTTTCCCCTAGAACTGTGAGCCCGATAATGGGAAAATCACTAGTAAAAACACTTTTTTATCAAGATCCAAGGGAGGATGAGGACCGAGCCAGGACAGATGTCCCCGTAAGCACAAGGAATGTTGTCCCTGTTCACCGCTAACATCAGACAGTTCTGTAAGAAAGTAAAAGCACTAAGGAATCAGGGCAGATTTAAGACACACATCGTAAGAGGCACAACAAACTTCACTGCCAGACAGATCTGATCAGCCTTTTGATCAGACAGAAAGTGATCTCCCAATCATATTACTCATCCAGGAAATTCCAAGAGCACAAATCCAATTAACTCAGTACAGCAAATACCAGAATAGAAAAATGAGATTTTTGAATGGGATAAAAAGAAATAGGTTCACCTATTTTCTGGAAAACAGATAATTTTCCAGACTTTACTTCAGTATATGCCTTTCCTACCAAGTTCATCACATAAAAAATATTACATCAGGTCTAAACTTTCTTAAAAATTATATATTCCTAACTTTATTTTCATAGATATATGACATGTATTGCCACTTTTCATTAAGTGTCAGTCATAGCCAAATTCATTGCAATTTTATTAAACTTAAAAGGAACTCTACTTTCAAAGAAAAAACTTTAATCATAAACCAATAGCATAGGAACTATTCTTTGCGAATAAAAAATTCCTTGCTTTCTCAACAATGTTTTCTTGCTGAGGGGAGTCTATCTGTTGAATTTCACATCCTTCTCCATTCCTTTCTTCAATGGTAGGATCAATTCAGGGTCAGAGACACTGGGAGCTCAGATTACTGGGTTTGATTTCTGGTCAACTAATGTGTTACTGTGGCAATTAGGAGACTTTGCTTCATCTGTTGCATCAGAGTCCTCTGTAAGAGTAGAGAGGTGAGAGCCTTGGGTTTGGCAACAAAAGAGCTTCACAAAGCTTAATTAATTCCAATATTAGTACTTTTGAGACATACAGAGCTCTTTAAGTATAAATCTTAATTATGATTATTATTTTGAGTTCATAACAAAACCAAGCTCTTCTGGGTTATTTAAGGTAAAAATTAAGAACATTTCTTTCCTTGGACTCCAAATAAAAGAATTCCTAAACAATAACCTCAGGAGTCAGAGGTAAGGGGGTTTTACACGTGTCTAATGTATAATGATGGGAGAAATTTCCTCCCCTACATTCACTGGTCCAGTTATCTGCCAGTCTGGGGACCACTCTCAAAGTTCCAGAACACTCTGGTTCATCCAGATGTCAAGGATCTTTTGATAAAACATCACAAATGAGAAGCTGTGGGGAAAATTCTTCCAATATTTATAGTTTGTTACTGATGCACATTTTGCATAAGAGACAACTACTCCTTCATGAGGAAGCATAAGTCACTAACTCCCACTGTTTCAGCATTCTTGAACTGCGACATTTTTCCTGATTGAGTAGGCAGTATAGCATTCTTTATATGCACCTAAAGAACTGGAAGCTTTAAATCATGGAAATTTTATTAGCAAGTTCCTTGGATAAGTTTTTTTTTCTATATCCACACTATTATAATCCACATGGGTAATGATCAGAAATCAACATACTTTTATAAAAATACATTAGGTAGCACTGTAGCACTGCCCTCCCATTGTTCATAGATTTGCTTGAGTGGGCACCAGTAATGTCTCACGACAAATTGTGAGACTTGTTGTTATTGTTATTGGCATATTGAATACGTCGCGGGGAGCGTGCCAGGCTTTGCCATGCGAGTGGGATACTCTTGGTAGCTTGGCAGGCTCTCTGAGAGGGGCGGAGGAATCAAAACCGGGTCGACCATGTCGGCCGGGTGCAAGGCAAGTGCCTTACCCCTAGTGGTATTACTCCAGCCTATAGTTATGGATATAAATATGAATAGAAATATCGCTCCAGCTAATAGATATGGATAGAAATACATGACCTTGAAAATTCTTAACTTGTGTTATCTGATCAGAAGGCACTAGCAGTGACTTCTGGTTTCTTTCTCATGACAGTGAATCTCTCTAAGATTAATTTTTCTTAAATTCCATTTTCAAAAAAGACATCCTCACTGCTTCTAATCACCACTGTGTCTCCATGCACACCTTGTGTTCAGGAAGGGCGTTTTTGATATGCAGGATTAAATTCTAATGAGAACCACAGAATGGATCAATTTCATCTTAGACAAGTCTTATTTTTGGACTGTAAGCTGAATAGGATACAGCAGAATCTTTGGAGAATGCCCTAATGACCCTGAACATTCTATATGTTATGCCTTCTCTGCTCTTTTCACTTTTCACTCACTCACCCAAACCTCTTTAGTCATATATTGGACTCATCCCACTTTCTGTAAATCCAAATAAAGTGTATCTCTACGGATCAATTTGTCGATGTATTTTTATCACCACTGATATTCTCAGAGAGTCACTGACGAAAATTTGATGAAGTCTGACCAATTTTTCTAGGAGTTTTCCCAGACTCTGAAAGACTCGCATAGGACCACACCATCTGGGAACCTGTTAGAAATCCAGGATTGAAGGCTGGATTTCTAGAACTAGAGTCAAATATGCATTTTACAGGACCCCAGGTGATTCTTGTTTTTAAATATTATTTTTTTTCTAGTTGTTTTTTTTTGTTGCTGCTTTGTTTTGTCTGTTTGTCTTGGGGTTATATCGGACAGTTTTCAGGGCTTACTCCTGGCTTTCTTCTCAGGAATAACTCCTGGTGGAGCTCAGGGGACCATATGAGTACAAGGGATTGAACCAAGGCCAGCACATGTAAGGTTAACCCTCTCTCTGGCTCCTTCTCTTTAAAGCATCCTTAGTCTACAACACTATAAGATGCTCCACTGAAGTCAAAAGGCCCTAGTGGGATATAAATTGTGTTTTTATCAATAAAACACAAACTGAATCTTAAAAAGGCAAGGTACACCAATACTAATATGCAATAATGATCTGGCATAGCTGCAAAAATGTTAGGGTGAGCATGAATAAAGTAAGAGAACATAGTTACCCATCTGGAGGAACCAAATGTTGGCTCTATTTTCTTCTTAAAGGGCCATTCTAGAGATATCACATAGTGAAGTGGCAAAGCTCTAAAGTCCTCTTCTCTAACTCAAGTCCAAGTTTGCAGAGAAGAGAGGACAATGCCAGCACTAAGAGAAAAACATTTCTGGGCAAAAAACAAAATTTCCCCCAGTCATTTTAGAGAATAAATTCATAAGGCCTATCTCAGGAGAAGCTCAGTCCCTGTGGCCAACACTTGCACAGGCTCATCTTAAAAAGTACCTAAGAAGATACTAGATACCACAAAGAAAGAAGGCCAGGTTCAGGTTCAGGGGCAGCAAGAAAACTGCTAAAAACCACACAAGTCATGAGGGATGGAATTCATATTTGAATCAGACTGAGACAAGCCTGTACTTTTTCCTCTTGGTTAAAGTTATCTTTGGATTAATGTGTAGAGTAGGAGCTGACTATACTGAAACATTTAAGTTCAAAACCAGATCTGAAGATTTGAAATAATGAATCTAACTTGATGTATCTGAAAAGTAAAGATCACTGAGATTCTATCAATTGCACTTAATTTTCTTGTTAATAATTTCATAAAAAAAGGAGAGCTCTATACTTCCTTGCCTCTGACTTCCACATCTTTAGGTCACATATTCTCTCCCTCCTCCATATGAGTGTGTCTGACTTGATTCCTGAATGGAGATATACCTGGGAATTAAAAGCTCGTCTCTTACAGCCAGAGAAAGGGAATCATAAAAATAATCAGAAAAATAAATCCAAGTGTTTCTACATATTTTAACCCTTTGAAGGTGACCAAGGTAATTTCCACTGGGGAACTGAGAGGTGATAATGGATTTGTTTTTCCTGTCTTGCATCTAAGCCCTGCTCATTCCTAAGAAGTAAGTTCCAATTGTCTCTGCTCTGCAAACAGCTACAGGATAGTCCAACATTTCTCAGAGGAAAATGTGAGAACATTTTCCTATGCCTCCAGAAAGATCTGACAGTCATCAAAATCCTATATTCTAGAACTGAATCTTTTGTAATGTTGATTCACATTTTAATAGTTCAGAGAGAAGATGATGAGGAGAGATGTCTAAAAGCTTTCTTTAGGGAGACTATTAACTATGAACTATGTTCACTGCAGGTGGAAAGTTAAGAGGAAAAATGTCTGATATCTGCAGAGAAGGTGAAAACATGATTAGAGTAGTGGAAGGATGCAAGAGGTATTAGGTTCAACCAATATACCCAGAGGCGTGAAAGCAAAGGCACATAAGTGTTGGCTTTGAGTCAAATGAAGGTGGATTGGGAGAAAATATTATCTTAGAATCTGCAAACTTCCTGGCTTACCTTGGTTGGACAGAGGGATCCCTATAATACAAAGATCTATTCCTGGGTGCTGAGGCAACAAATTTTCCCACCATCTGGTATAGAGGCCTATATGCTTATGTCATAAAACTGCAAGAGAAAGAAACTACAGACAGAGGAATAGCCAAGAACCCATAATGATATCCAGGAAAGATTATCCTCAAACAGAACAAAACAAACATCCCAGGTCTAACGAGCACGAATCTACAGTAAGCACCCTTCCCTGCCATCTGGTCCCCATGCGCACCCCACATCATACACAGAGAGGGGAAGAAACCACACCAACAAGCTCCATGCCTATCCCGACACTGCACACTGCCAAGCTCAACTGAAAGAAGAGAGAAGTCTTGCTATTAAATCAAGTCCAGACCTTTATTTCTAATTCAGATGATACACAAATCTTACTTATTTGAGAATTTTTGCCCTCTGCAATCTACAGAGACCAAAGTACTGTTTCTGAACATTAGGCAGAAAAGTCTTTCTCTTTCCAGAGTCTTACCTAGAGAATAACCCTCACCTGTTGCACAATGGGTTACTGGGGTCGTTAAAAATTAAAAAAATGGCAAACCCCAAGTCATATCCGAGATTCAGTGAATCAAAATTCCTAAAAGTGAGCTCTATGATATGTATTAAAATATAAAAGAAAATCATAATTAAAATGTCCAGAGAAGAATACATCCAGTGAATTCATTTTAAGGGATGAATAAGAAAACAAGATGGAATAAAATTAGTGTGTTCATCCCAAGTTGCACTCTTCATTTTGCTAGAAGAGTAATGCCACCTTTCTCTTTATGTCATTATGAAGTTGAAAGCTGTATGAACATAACCTCAAACTAACCAGAGCTGAGTCCAGTTCTAAACACAGGATAAAAAAAAAGATTTGTTGAGCCCCTTTAGTTTGGGAAAGTGTTCCCTTTCCTCAGCCACTAACCAGGATACCACCATTAATAGACAGGGAAGGCACTGGCCTGATGTCCAGTGATCTTGAAGACAGATGAAGGATCTAGCAACAACAGAGCCTCCCGTTAGCACCTTAGCTGGTGCTCAGATCTGAGACCTATGAGGTTCTGTCCCCTGGAGACACATTTCAGGGGGAGTTTTCCTGTCCACACATCTGCAGAGGTTGCTGGTGGCTCCTGCCCTGCTTGGGGATGATAGGAGGGCTCTCTGCCTCCTTCTCCCTCCACATGTAAAAGGCAGAGGAACTGTTTCAATGTCCACTGTCTCCACACCAAGCATAAGGAAAAGCAATCAAGAATATGTCCATCAGTCCTTCTGCCAGGCTCACCCATTTGTCATTTTTTGGGAGATTTTTTGTGTTCATTTGTTTTAATTCCTTCCAACAGTCTTCTCTCTTCAAATAGAGAATTGGCTCCACCACAGCAATTGGCCAAAATTCAACTCTCCGGAACCACCCTCATCTCAGTTTGGGGGGAAGAGAATTAAACTTTCTTATCAATTACTATAAGAATATAGCATAACTACTGAAGGAATATAAATGTAATTATGGAGAGACTGTTGTTATTAAGTTAGAATGTTTAGATTAGAAATGAAAATATATCTGTGTGAATATATGCTCATGTGAGAATATATATGCTACTTATTTTTTCTTTAGTTTTAAAGAATAGAGAGAATAGAAGCAATTCTAAGAGTAACCATTATCTCTATGTAAAGCTTCAAGTCTCACAAATAACCACAGAGACTCTATTACAGAAGGCAAATGAGTTAACTCTCTGAATGGCCACCCTGCTTTACGGACCACCAGGGCAGTTATGTCCACTAATGCTTTAGGTCCTGTCTCTTTCATTTCCACTTTCACTTATTACTCCTTAATAGTTTTGGGAGGAGGAATTAATGTTTTATATAAGCAGAAATTTGCTTTTTAAAAGTTAGTAAATGAACATGAAATGAGAAAGAAGAGAAAGAATTTCTTTTTAAAATTTAGTTTCAGTTTTATATTTGATAAATAACTACATTTAAAGGGAATTTTGAGAGAATATAAATTATTTTCATGCTAGACAATAGCTCTTTCCTATTAGTGTTAGTAAAAAAAATAACAGAAATGTTATTTTAAAATGAAATCAATTAAATAAAAAGAGTTAAATTCTACTAAACACTGACACTGTGTAAAAAATTCAAAGGAAAATAGATCAAAATCATGTCTGAAATAATGACTGCTGGGCTTCCACTGACAGAGCTACTCATCTACCAAAGTACAGAGGCCGCGGAATTGTATGTGTCGCTGGCATTAGGCACCTAGGTCAGGGTGTCTGATTGTTTCTGGCATTTATGGAGAGGGGATGGAGCAGAGTGAAGCTGAGCTAACGTGGGGGTGGGGGGGCAAAACCCTGGGTCCCTGAGTAGGCTCGGGAGCCCTGACCCTCACCTGCCCTGATTTTCTTTAGTTCTCAGGGGCCTGAGCTGGGCTGGCCGGCTGCACACCCTGCTTCATGGGTGTGGGTGGGGATTGCCCCTGACATAACAGTCAGAGATAGCACTCCTGAGTTCCCACCAGAGCCCTGATGACTCGCTTATAGGGTGTTTCTTTCCAGACCGATTTTAAGACTCTTAAACACCAGACCTTCACCTTTAATCTTGCTCACTTCAAACAACTTTAAAAAGCAGTAACGAGGGGGCTGGAGCAGTAGCACAGCGGGTAGGGAGTTTGCCTTGCATGCGGCCAACCCAGGTTCGATTCACAGCATCCCATATGGTTCCCCGAGCAATGCCAGGAGTGATTCCTGAGTTCAAAGCCAGGAGTAACCCCTGAGCATCGCCAGGTGTGACCGAAAAAGCCAAAAAAAAAAAAAAGCAGTAATGGATAAACTCAATTCTAATTTTTAGGGCGTTTGCCTTTCACACAGCCAACATGGCCGACCCGAGTTCGGTTCCTCCGCCCCTCTCGGAGAGCCCGGCAAGCTACCAGGAGTATCTCGCCCGCACGGCAGAGCCTGGCAAGCTCCCCATGACGTGCCAAACACAGTAACAACAAAGTCTCCAATGGAGACGTTACTGGGCCCGCTCGAGCAAATCGATGATCAACGGGAGGGCCTTTACTTTACTTTACTTTAGTAATATAATAATAATAGCCCTTCAGTTTTGAGACAAATGTAATGAAAGATGTTGACAAAGTGGAAACTGAAAGGATATCTGGGAACTCTCAACTGCATGTATAACTTTTCTATAAATCTAAAATTATTCATGAGACTATAAAGACACTAATTTACAAAGGTATTTGTACCCCATGTTCATCCATCACAGTATCATTCATAAAATTTAAGAATCAGAAATAGTCTTAACTTATTGCAAGGTGAATGTATTAAGATGTGTCATATAACCAAAACAGAACACTCCACTGCACATAAAGCAAAATCTTGTCATTTGTAATAACACAAACAAACTTAGAGTAAATTCTTAGTGAAATTTTGTCAAAAAAAAATAAGTATTCAAGTATTCCATTTTCTCTACATCCTCTCCAATAGATTAGTTTTGATAAATGCCAGTCTAACAGATCAGAGGTGATTTTTCATTATTGTTTTGTTTGCAAATCCTTATTAATCCATACTGAACATCTTTTCCAATGTCTATCCGATTGTTGTTGTTATTGGTTTTGGGGGCCATACCCAGTGGTAGTGAGGACTTGCTCTTCACTCCTCTCAGGGGTCACTCCAAGAGGTGCTCAGGGGACCACATATGTGCTAGGAATGGAACTAAAATCAGTCCTGTGCAATGAAAGCTACTAAACCCCAGTACCCCAGTTCAAACTCTGTTTCCTTTGGGTAAATGCTAATCAGATATCATGCTCCTTTTAAAAGTTAGCTTATTTTTCATTATTTTTAGTGCTTATATGTTATGAATTATTTATCTATTTAGGATATTAAACTTTTTTGGATATATGATTCACAAATACCTTCAAAGAAAATCATATAATATGGAGAATTATAAATGTCATTTGACTTTTCTAATATTTTTTCTCTAATATATATGTGTATAAAACATACAGTAACTAATTTCTGGATAAAGAGAACCACAGATCTGTGGTTATCAGAGAGAAAGAGGGATAGTATGAAGATCAATTGTTTGGTAAACATAAAAAAAGTTCATAATATTGCATACACATATGTTGAACTATAAATCTACACACCAAATTCTTATATGATGCTATAAACCAATGTTGCTTCAATAAAATGTCATTTACACAATAAAATTCTGACATAATAGCATAATCTGAAGTAGATAAATGCTCAACAATTATCCTTGCTACTACTAGGGCTCACACTGAAATTCTCCAGTCTACCCCTGATACCCAGCAATCCTTTGGTCAATGGAAGTTATGAGACTTAGGAAAACAGTTCATGATCTGAGAATAACAGACACCACAGCCCAAGTGAGCAAAGAATTCCAGAAAGTGTCTTCTCATCCAGGGATGAGCAAGTTCCTGAATTTCGAATGGCCAAGGAACTACAAAATAAATCTTAAATGCTCATATTCCTACCACAGCAAATCTGTGGATTAGTTTTTCATGGGTTTTATCTTTGTGGGTATAAAATACTATTAAAAAGGTGAGACAAAATCATATATTTATATTGCTTTAAAAAATGATTCCCCCACCATCTCCTTGGGAAGAACAAACTTCTTGGTGTTGGAAAAAAGCATAAAGATTGAAAAGATGACTTGGAACTGAACCAAGTTTTTAAGAGCCCTTGCAAATTTTTTACTGTCCTCTTGCATATTGCTCTTATGGTGAGGCCTGCCTAATGTAAATGCTCCTTTTTCACCCAACACCCCGGAATAGATAAATCTCTATTTATCTATCTATCATAAGATAAATCTCCCAACTGGCTTACAAACCTATAAGAAGACTAAACAATGAAGTTTTTAGATTTGGGGGTAGTTTACTATTCACATGATTTTTGCCAACAATAAAATGATATAGCCAATCCTCTCCCCAGAAAAGTACCTCCATTTCCAGGCCAGCGCATGAAGTGAGCAAAAATCTGTTTTTCATCCTTCCCATACTCATTCTTGGCTACTAACTTGTAGTCCCCATTATTCACGTGAGTGGGATTATCCAGCTGGAGGCAGCCATGGTATTCCGTATGATTGGTAACATGGATTTTGGTACAGATGTATTTGGACTCGTTCAATATGGCCCCTTTATAGAACCACTGAAGCGTTGGTTTGGGGTTGCCTTTCACAGTGAATGGAATGCACCAGTGGTGGTCTGAGGTTGGAGATTCGAGAAATGTGATAGTTGGAGCAACTAAATTGAAAAAGAGAGAGTTAATAGTATCAGAAAGCTCAGAATTTTTCCCCTCTCCAGATCTGTGTTATTGGTAGAAGATTTTATTCTCTTATTATTTTGCTTAGCAAAACACATAGCAAGGAACTCTGGAATCCAACCATAGTTTGTATCCTCATCAAGGCTAATTGAACTTCCTGTAGAGGGCTTCAGAAAAATTATTTTACTGTCCTACTCACAAATAATAAGTTACTTTTCAAATCTATTCAGTATGGGAACTAGGTCCAAACAGATTCAAGAGATTTCTGACAGAGTAAAAGGTTCATTTCAGGTGAACTTTGGTTTGAAAAATATATGCCATTAATATTACATAAAACAGATAATATAAAACAGATAAAACAGATCAACAGAATGAATGTTGCTACTGGTACTGGTATTGATTATTATAAAGCATGATAAATTTAGATTTGTCACCGACTGTGAGTAGCGAATGCTATTTAAAAATAGAACTTTACAATTATAGTACAATTCACTGTTTGATATGATTTTAGATGTGAATGTTTTGATCATTTAATGTCAACATTTAAAGATCATGTTTGAACCTAGTCACACTAGAAATTACCTTAACTTTAAGTAGAAACCACTTTATGCTTTGAGGAAACAAACATTATGAAGTTAAAAACCATAGAGAAGTTACTTATCCTGAGTGAAGGAATTTATAATCCCTCACCATGGCGTTTGTATGTAATCTAACTTTGATAATTGTAAAATCAAAAAATGGAAAAGACCTTCAAAGTCTCATAGCATCAGTTGTCAGATGAAGAAACCCAAGTCCAATATTGTTAAGTGAATTGGTCAAAGTCACTGACCAAAGCAGAGCTGGAAAAAGGATCATGAAATATCAAAGCATAATCCAGTAGTAGCCTTTCCCTTTCAGAAACTTTCTCCTGGTTGTATGTTTATTGTGTGAAAGGGAAAATTTCATACACTATAACAAATATACTCTGCAAGGAATGATTGAAATATTTATCTCAGTTGTTAATATTGTTTATCACTATTCCTTCCACTGATTATCTTGAAATATATGGTTAATTCTTCAGAGGAAGGCAACCATAAATACATTATCATAATCTAAAGAACTTTTGAATTTGAGTACCATTATCTCACAATACATCCTAGTTTTACTCAGAGAAGTTCTTCCAGAATACCCAAGAAGTAGCACAGCTGATAAGTTAACCCAATTCACATTCAAAAACCTACAGGAGAAATTCCTTAAAGATGAGTATGTGGAATTTCTGAGCTCTGCAAATATACAGGGTCATACCTTAAGAAATGCGTTATAACATCATTTAAACATATAAAGTTTATCAGTTGTATTTCATAGACATCCTTAAAATAGTCTTTAGAAAATAGAACAGTTTTAAACATATAATGGAATCTATGAAAATTGAATTAAAACACAATTTTCGGGGGCTCTGTAGTCATAAATCAATGTAAGGAGCACAGAGACAGACATATTTATAGGCCTGTGTTACAAACACATAAGGCACATCAGGGGAGAGATGGCAGTTACCTCCTCCACCGCCCTGGCCCCCACACCAGGGTCCCTTACTCCTGCTACCAAGCTCAAATAAGCTTTTGATGAGATGCTTATTTAAGAACCTAAGTTGGAATATTGTTGCCTTTTTATGAGAGTAATATTAACTTCAGGCTTCCTTGGGATCAGATGATGAGGAATTATGAGGAATGATGAGGAATCCATTAACCTACTAGGCTTCACAGAAGTAACAGGAACACAGTGTAATTGATTTGAGTGGTTCACTGCAGCAATCACTTATGAAATATGTGCTGTGACACTAATGTATTAATCCTATGTGACTACATGTGTGTAATGCCAATTTATACTTACATGCATGTACACTCATGTTTTCTCAATCAAATTTCAATCCAAATGAAAACATTTTAAATATATTCAGAATTTGGAGTGCTCTATGATTTTTAGCTGAATATTGTTTATGGTGAAATTCATAATGTAGAAAAACATATATGTTCTCTAATTTACAGTTCCAGGAAATAATACACACACAATTAAGCAGCTCCATCTCAGTTTCAACATATTTAGAAATTTAAAAATTATATATAAATTTTTAATTTCAAGTTGCAAGTGGTAATTTCCAATAACTAAAGTAGGACTTCTTCAAACTTCCTCTAAAAACTGTAAGTTAAATGAAAGAGGTTTTTATGTTCTGATTGCATAATTAGGCGTTTTTTGAACAGCCAGCCCAATACTTCAGTAAGTTCAACTTCCCTTTGCTTTTATAGAGGAAAAAAAAATTAGAAATGAATTAATGAGAATTTAAGCTAAAACTTATTAACAAGAAGAGGAAAGCCAGCTCAAAGTATATGCTGTGAAGAAAAGGTGGGGAAATAACAGAAGACAAAGTTAAGGTTGAAAAAGAACCTTCAAAACACAAGGAACAAGCAAGAGAAATTAGCAGAAATAGGACAAGAGAAAGAAGCAGATGACAGTTCTTAACTAAGTACAAAAACACTGTGAATACTTTCTAAACACACTTAAGCAGCACCCAGGGTGCCTCACAACAAAAGGTGTGCCAATAATCATTTGCTACTAAAAACATATGCCAGTCTGATTACGTACAATGTACAGTGAGGTTGACAGAATCTTGATCTTCTCCTACAATATTTTCTGCCACACACGAGATTTGTTTTCCACTGTCATCAGATGAAATGTTAGTTATCCTTAAGGATCCCTGTGTGTGGCTTGTTTCATTCTATAAATAAATTAACAGACAAAAATAAACTTTATTAGAGCTGACCCAAAAGTGATAGGATTTGGGTTTTTTCCCCACTAACTAGAGGGAAATACACTATTTAAAGGGTTTCTGACCAGAGTCAAGCTCAAACAAAAGTATAAATCAGAGGTTAATTTGTTTCTCATATTTCAATTGTTTAATAAGTGTATTATTTTGGTCTTTGAATTCTGACCTACATTCCTCCTAGAGAAAAGAAAAGCAGGCGAATAATTCACCTTGCTCACAATGAAGCAACAAATTCAGGAGAGAAAGGGACTCCCTATTCTATTGGGTATTCATATTCAACTACAAACCTCCATTAGACTTTCAAAATAAAGAATGAAATTATCTATGTGTTCATTTGAATTACTAAACATTAAATGTTAAGACACACTTGTTTTTTATATGGCCTAAAATTTTATTTTACCTAACCTTTTATTATAGTTCAGGTAGCATGATTGCATCTTAAAATTTATGGTATCAATGTGCAATATTACTACCTGTACCCCACAACCTCCAAAGTACCCAAGGTCCCCACCACTGTCCCTGTGTCCCCTCAAGTCAGATCTTCATGTGCCCCACAAGCCTATCTCAATTTGTTTACCAGTTTCATAATCCAAGGCAAAAGGTTTAAGACACACTTAAGAAAACTGCCTATAAGCACAGCCATCCTCAAGTCTTACCATATGTTTGGAAATCAGATTACCAACATCCCAGTACAGATTTGGGACTGGATCGCCTGCAACATTACAAGATAAGATGACAGATGTTCCTTCTTCCACTGTAAGGTTGGGTGCAGCCAGATTTGCAGATGGCAATCCTGAGTGATGAAAGAAACACAAGAGAGATACAATTACAAACTGAAAGCTATACTGTAAAACCCAGACCCATTTACACTTAGGCTGATTGGTTGTTCTGATGTAGGGTCAAGCTAATAACCTTGAGAGATTCAGTGGAACAAAAAAATGTATAGAAAGACAATTTGAAACTGCAAATTATCAGAAGAGAAGATTATTCAGCACTGTAGCACTGTCCTCCCATTGTTCATCGATTTGCTTGAGCGGGCACCAGTGACGTCTCCATTGTGACACTTCTTGTTACTGTCTTTGGCATATCGAGTATGCCACAGGGAGCTTTCCAGGCTCTGCTGTGCAGGCGAAATATCTCAGTAGCTTGCCGAACTCTCCAAGAGGGACGGAAGAATTGAACCCGGGTCAGCCATGTGCAAGTCAAACGCTCTACCCTCTGTGCTCCAGTTCCTAAGATTATTTATGTGTCATCATTGTTTTATTAAAGCTAACCTTTAGTTTAAAAAATACCACTAATGTACCTATTTCTCTGTCCTACAATTACTGATCTTGTGTTGTGTGTGTGTGTGTGTGTGTGTGTGTGTGTGTGTGTGTGTGTGTGTGTGTGGAGGTAGAGGGTGGGAGAGGATGGCTGCCAGGTAGTGCTCAGGGGGTCCTACAGGCAATTCTCGGCCAATGGTTCAGTACAAATTCAGTTGAACATGCAGCTGCTTGTGTCTTCTGGGCCTGGATCCTGGCTCTCACCTGCCTTTCTAAGAATCTCCAGGGCTGCACCTGTTGACTCTTGTTACTGGGCTGGACACAAAATCAATTAAGATAAAAATTTGAAAGACTGATCTGGACAAAATAGTTCTGTTTTAATACAGGAAGTTTGGTCAGCAAAGCATTAAAATGTTTCAAATCTAACTAAATTGTAGGTCATTACTATGGGTAAAATTAGTAAAACTATAATTAGAAACACACGAATTCCTGACCATATGAAGTCTTATTTTAAAAAAAACCTCAGAAAGTAACTGTTATTAGATGAACTGTTGAAGCTTGTGATTTTTTAACATTTAAAGAAAACATAATTCTTAAACTTTTGTTTCAGAAGAAAGTTTTTCTTTATTGATTCATTATCACAACTATTAGAAATCAGTACTGCATTTTTTTTCATACATGAGGGATATGTCAGAGTTGCAACTGTACATTAGGCCCTGTCATTCATTTCAGTTATTTGCTTAGTATCAGAAACTCTACTTTAGACTGCACTTACCGGTCAAAATGATAGTGCAGAGGCTAGAGCACCACCTTTCATACAGTCACTCTGGATTCCATTCCCTGGCACCCCATGGAAGGCTGTCCAGGAATGATCACTGAATGCAGAGCCTGGGATAAGCCTTGAGCACAGCTGGGTTTGGTCCAACAACAATAACTACAACTACAACAACAACAACAAGCTGCATTTGTCAACCCTACAGCTGTGTTCCATGGATACAACATTAACCTAGGAGCAACCCAGAGGTCAGAAAAAGAAATTTGTCTTCAGCAACCTCTAAATTATAATTAACCCAACCACCTAACCATGTCTAATCTACCACCTTCAAAAGACTTTGTATAAATCCTTTCTCTATGACTCAATCTATCTTTCCTGAAAATAAAGCCATTATTCTTTATTAGCAAAATGAGACTAGATGAAGATATTTTTAATTGTATATATCTCATTAAAATCCCACCTTTGGTATAAGAATTCCAGGCAATACCTGCCTTTCAGTGACTAGTGTGACCACTTTCTGGAACCATCCAACAGAGAACAACATTGAATATTTTGTTGAGTTCCCTAAAGACCCTCACTATTCTGAAAAATACAAGAAAATAAAGCAGAGAAGTAGCCAAGAGACAATGCAGTAGGAGGAATAAGTACTGGGCCAGAAGTCAGAAACTCTAAGCTGTAAAGTAGGCTCTGTTTTAACATTGGATGAATCACTTCTTTTCTCTTAAGATTAAGCAAAATATTTTGCTCTTCCTCCAACTGTAATAATCAGTGGTATCTCATATGACAATTAAGTATTCCAACTTATTAAGTGTGATAAGGGGCTGGAGCAATAGCACAGCGGCAGGGCATTTGCCTTGCACGCGGCCAACATGGCCGACCCGAGTTCGATTCCTCTGCCCCTCTCCAAGAGCCCAGCAAGCTACCGAGAGTATCTTGCCCACATGGCAGAGCCTGGCAAGCTTCCCGTGAACTATTCGATATGCCAAACAGAGTAACAACAAAGCCTCTAATGGAGACGTCACTGGACCTGCTCGAGCAAATCGATGAAGTGTGATAAGGGAATGCTTGTACAGTGTAGGGCAATCTTAGATACCATTGAAAAGAGGGTCCTTGAGGGCAGGAATTATTTTCTTTTTCGTAAGACATTTAGTACTTTTAGTGATAGAATCTTGTCTTGAATTTATCAGTTGTTTTAAAAAAAAAGTTGTGGAATAGAAAAAAAACTGAATGTACTGGGAATGTCATAAATATGGGTTGAATTTTTTTCATTTCCTATTAATTGACCTACTTCCATTATTAACATATTGGAACTGTTAAACACTATAAGCATTAGAAATATATGGTTAGCCATAAAAGCAGAGCCAGTCCAAAGTGGGAGGAAATTTACTTGTGAAATTTAAAAACTACAGCACAAATGAAAGTATTTTTTTTAACATTTTAATATCAGTTATATGTCAAAAGGGAAACCTTTTTTGAGATTAGATCAAATAAAATGTAATTAACACTGAAATTACATTCTTCACTTAGATAACATAACTAAATTTTAGCTTTACTATGTATAATAATCTGGTTGATGTGATTTCTCCAAGATCTTTATCTGTAAAGTAGGTAAAATAAAACTACTTCATGAGTATCCTTCAACATAGAAATGCTTTTATTAACATTTTAATTGCATTTAAATAAATTTTTATTGTCATTTCTTTTGGGGGGCATATCCAGTAGTTTCAGGGTTTACTCACTCAAAGATCGGTCCTGGTGGTCTCAAAGGACCAAATGGGGTGCCGGAAATCAAACCTGGATTAGTCATACACAAAGCAAGCACCTGACCAGCTGTTCTCTCTCTTTGGCCTATTAAATATTTTTTAAACAAAAGTTTTGGTCATATTGTTTAACAAGCACAATTCTATAAAATTTATTTATTAAAATATTTAAACCACTGTATAAAAATAGCAGCTTCCCTCATATGTAGCACTATTCTTGTTCCCCAAACATTCCTTTTCTTAACATACCTTTTTGAGCGGGTCCACACCTGGCAGTTCCCAGAGCTTATCTTAGTTCTGTGCTCAAGGATTACTCCTGGTGTGCTTAGGGGACCAGATAGGGTGTCAGAGACTAAATCCAGTAAGTCATGTGCAAAGCAAGCACACTTCCTGCTGTACTGTCTCTCTCTCCAGTCCCTCTGAGCATTCAGTTTGCATCTTAAACATCTTTTCTTGACTATTTATCTCTGTATTAGAAAATAGAATGTTTATAACTTTATTATTTTTCTCTTTTAACATTATCTATGTCACTCCCATCAGGAAAGAGAAAACTAAGATTCCTTTCACACAAGACCACACCACACTATACTTCATATCCTATACTATGAAATACTGTCTCTGTTTGGAGATAGCAAGCACTTAAACTCCACAGAACCATCACATATTCTCTTATCGTATTTTATGAAATTTAAGTAGCACCAGTTAAAAGATACAATTCCGTATGTATTCTAAGGGGAAATAATGCTGATTCAATAATTAAACACTACTTTCTCACCATTCATAAATCCTAGGCCCATCTTTTCTAATTGATGGTTATTTTGCACCGTTATTTCTACAATAAACTATTTCTTATATTTTTTCTTTATCTTTTTGATAGTTTTGTGTTTGTTTCTCGAATTATAAGCTCTTCTCAAACAGTTGTGATTCTTGGCTGTTTACACATCTTAAAAGAGTGACATACTAGAAGTAATGTATAGTTATTAACTGTTAGCTTCAATATGTAACAATATCATTGACCTATTTGAAGGATAACACTTGATGCCTACATTATTAAATCATCCTGAGGAAGGAATTGGTTAAACTACTCAGCTAATTTTCTTAAAGAATCCACCTTAGAAGAGGAATAAAGATGAAAATATCACTATTCAGTGTACTTGTTCGTTTTTAAATCTGGTGTCACAGACTCAACTCTAGCTAGAATTTCTCAAAACCTTTTTTTAATCCTCTTTAGAATAAAAGCCTTCGGTTTTCTGCAGAGGAGGTGAAGGGAGTTAGGGGGAGGAGAGTGATGTAATCATCTACTCCCCGTTACTGAGCCTTGTAGGAATTCTGCAATAAAACCCAAGTTTCCTCTTGGCTTTTGGCATTGCCAATTTTTTAAGCATTCTTAGTCTCAGGACCAGTTATTCCTCATCCACTGCCTTTCCTTTTCCAATACTGCGGACCTTGTCAATTCCTGTCTCATTCCTATGCTTACAGATCTATCTGTTTCTTCTTAAGGAACCATGAAGCTGGGGCCCTAAGAACAAGTCCTGGTGTTTTCAATAATATTGCTCCAAAACAAAACTATCTGTTAATAACTATACATTACTTCTAATATGTCACTCTTGTAAGATCTGTGAACCGCCAAGAATCACAAACTGTTTGAGAAGAGTTTATAATTTGAAAGACAAACATAAAACTATTAAATGGTCTTCTCTGCCAGTCAGCATGGAGGGGCCCTCATGCTAACTCCAGTACTCATCTCTGGGATGAATTTCCTGGTTTTTATAAATGTATGCAATAATTTAGACATTTTAAGCAGAATTAAATTAAAATAGATTATAATTTAATAGATTATAATTTAGGCTGGAGTGATAGCACAGCCATAGGGTGTTTGCCTTGCACGCAGCCAACATGGCCAACCCGAGTTCGATTCCTCCGCCCCTCTTGGAGAGCCCGGAAAGCTACCGTGAGTATCTTGCCCACAAGGCAGAGCCTGGCAAGCTACCCATGATGTATTCAATATGCCAAAATACAGTAACAACAAAGTCTCCAGTGGTGATGTTACTGGGCCTGCTCGAGCAAATCGATGAACAACGGGAGGACAGTGCTTGCTTGCTAAAAATAAAAAATTTAATATCCCCTATAAAATCTAATGTATTTTTACTCAAGCCCACACTTATATAACTAATAATTCTAAAAATGTTTAATTACAGTAAAAACACCAGTATTTATTGGGCATTACCCTATCTATAAACTCTTGTCCACTACCTTAAACTGTCTTATTTGAGCCTTACAACCATTTCAAAGTTAAGTATTTTGCATTCAATTAGAAAAACTATGAATTTTGGATAACTCAAAAACCTTTTACAAAGTTGTCCTGTTGTCCTGGCATTTCAATTTAAGATTCAGAGTATTAACAACTATACTCTGCTACCTCAGCCAAGTATATTAAAGTGCAGAGCACAAATACCACATATTCAGAATCTAGGATTTGGTTCACTTAAAAACATAATTTCGTATCTATTTGTGAGGGAACAGTGAGTATCCTTTATTTATAGAGAAATTGTATCACCCTCTCATAACAGTTTCCAAAGGAATCTGTTCAAAATTGGCCAAGTCTAGATCTTTGAAATGTAAAGTCTTCCATAAATGAGTAAGCATCTGACTCACGTTAATTCTACATTATTAATATACTGGCCAAAGATTCAATAATGGAAAAAACAATCTGTACTTGAAATATCACTTGAGGTTTAATTAGCACAATAAAAATGAATTGGAAAGCTTGAAGAGCCAAGGCAGAATAAACTATTTGCCAGGCACTACTTCCTGGCTTAATAAGATTTGAAATCTCGGCACAAGTACAGAGCAAAGCTCAGTAATGCTTCCAAGAGCTTCTAGTTCTACCATAATAGGGTCTGATTTGAGCTTTAGAGCTATCGTTCTTTGCACTCTGAGAAACACTATTGGAGGTTCAGAGATGACCAATGAGCTCTTCAGGCATTCAAATGCCTCTGCAGCCACATCTCTTGATCTGTCTTTGTTCCAGAAGGACACAGAAGCCTGTGACCCACAGCAGAAATAACCAACTATCCTGTAAAAAGCAGACTTACTCTAGATCAGAGTTTCCCACACACAAGAGCACATCTGAAGCACTGATGATTTTGTTTAAAAGGTTGTTCTTTTCCATAGACCTTAGTTAGTTCTCTCCATAGGCCTTAGTCACAAATTTCTTCCATGGGCACTCTTTGAATGACATGGATAATATAATGAGAATCAGGGAAGATGTTCACTAGACTCTTATTCCTCAATTCTTTAACTGCATGGAGGTTTGAGTGACCGTCTAGTTTAGAGGACTTTTCCCAATTCAATGGAATTCTAATTATTCTAATCCATTCATATCCTTTGCAGAGGGAAGGTGAAAAGAAATTCTAAAATTTGAGAAATGCTACCGAGCTGGAGAAACAGTACAGATTGTAAGGCGCTTGCTTGTGTGCAGTCAACTTGTGTTGAATCTCCTGTACCCACCACGACCCCTTGAGCACCATCAGGAGTGATCCCTGAGTAGAGTCAGAAGTAAACCCTGAGGACAGACAAGTGTGACCCCCAAATTAAAAAACATTTTTAATTAAAAATATTATAGCAAATGTAATTCTATCTTTAATGCATTAACAATATTAAAAGCTCTTATAACTCCTGCTGTAAAGGAACTATTTAACTTTAATAGATATTATATTTGATAAGATTATATGAATTACACTATTTTAGTTGTAGTTTTATTGATTTTAGAGTTTTACAAAATATAAGATATATACACATTCAATATTAAATGTATTTAAAGTTCTATTCGCAACAATGATAGTAATACCTCTAAAATATAATATTTTGAGTATTAACTATATATTAAATCTGACTTTAAATAGTTTACACATTTTAACTTCATAATTAATCCTAAAATTTTCAGATATTAGATGCCATTAGTATTTTTATTTCCAAATGAAGAAGAATGGCAAGTATTCACGAGTATTGTAAGTAGGTATCTATCTAATGAATGGGAACTGTTTGATCCACATATGTCTACCCATGGCTTTAACAAATACAGTGATTAGCTGCCTCTGGTACTGCGTGTATCATTACATTCAGTCCACCTGTTAGTGCATGACTCATGAGAGCTGACCATAGGCCCAAGATCACTAATTCAAAGCACAGGGAATTTTATTTCCTAATATCTGGAGAAACCTAATGTCTAATTCAATAATCTTGGTTATTAACTTTGTTTTTCAAGTTAAAATGGGAGGTAAGATTAAGATGCTGGAGAAGGATGAACTGTTAATTGCCCCTGGAAAAAAATGCAACAGAACAGAAATGATCAAATGATGCTGGAGAGGCCCTCCAGAAAGGAGGCTGCAGAGATCTGCTGATATCCTCACGCAACTGTCAGCTGCTAAGACCAGAAAGCCAATCAAGTACAGGCGACAGGCCTAGGAGAGGGTCAAAAGAGCCCCAAGTACATGTGTTCTTGGCTGCAGGTGGCAGGAGGCTGATCAAGGAGGCATTCACTGCATGCATGGGCAATCTGAGCGCTGCAAACACACCCACACCCACAGCCTCTTAAATCTCCACCTGCACAAGGCCTAGGAGGGAAGCTGCAACCACAGTCATTTGAATCATCTGTCAACACTTCAGCCACAGACTGTGTGCCTGAAGTCATGTCAGAAAAATCAAAGTTATCAGAAGGGACACTGAAAACATTGGTGGAGGGAAGCTGACACCAGTGGTGGGAGCAGTGCTAGAATATTGTTTACCTAAAACTCAACTACAAATAACTATAAGTCATAGTGCTTTAAAAAGATGTGGAAAAAGCAAAACAAAAAAAGTTATTACCATTCCCCAATTCCCATCTCAGGGTGGGGTTGGGGGTGGGGCATCTACCCAGTTATATGTCTGAAGCAACACAGCTAGGCTGATCAGTCAGATCTCTGTATGAAAGGAGCTGGTGCTATACAGATCTGTCTACACAAAGCTGTAATTTCACCCATAGCCTTCATGTATGTGGAAATGCCACATTTAAATCAGACAGCATAGACTTCAAGTTCCAAAAGAGTATAAGAGAAATGGATAATAATTACTTAATGATCAAGAAACCTTTATAGAACTATCAAAATTCATAAAGCAATTGCTAATAGACCTGAGAAAACATAGCGACAGTAAAACCACAGTGACTCGAAATTTTAGCACCATCTTCTCACTACTGGGAAAATTAGCTAGGATAAAATTTAATAAACATTGACTATAAGGGAATAAATGGAAGACATGGGCCTTACAGACATGCATAGAGCTCTCTGACCCCAAAACTACAGAACACATTTTTAATCAATGCATATGGGACATGTTTCAAATCAGACCACATGCTGGGATATGAACAATGTCTTCATAAAATCAAGAAGATAGATATCATTTCAACTATCTTCTCAGACCACCATGCTATGAAAGTACATTTATAACAAACAGAAAGTGGAAAACTCAAGCACTTAGAGACTAAACAAAGCACTAGTTAACAAACAATAGCTCAAAAAGAAAAATAAAAGAAGAAATCCAAACGACAGGGAAGACATAAGTTACCAGAATATAATACATGGGACACATTAAAAACTACTCTAAGAGGGATGTTCATAGAAAGGTAAGTGTTAATAAGAAACAAGAAATGGTCAAACAACAAACCTAACTGAACAACTTAAGTGACTAGGAAAAGACAAGGCAAGGAGGCCCAAAACAAGCAGGAAAAAATAAACACTCCAGCAGAAATCAATGAGAAAGAAAACAAGTAAATAAATAAATAGTACAAAAGATAAAAGAAACCAAAAGCTGCTTTTTACAAATAATAAACAAATATTTATTCTGGTTAAATAATTAGATAGACTGACAAAGAAATAAAGAAAAACCTTTAATAAAAAAACTGAAAAGAAATAAATGACAAGCCATTGCAACATATACCACAGAAATTCAAAGGATCAACAGACATTATTTAAAAAATAACTTTATGCCACAAAATTGAAGGACCTTTAGGTTGTCACTTGTCATTTGTCACTTGTCATCCCACTGATCTTCTATTTGCTCGACTGGGGGCCAATAACGTCTCCATTTGTCACTGTCACATGCTAATGTAGCCCAGTGGTATCTGCCCGCTCCAGGAACACAAAGAGTCTCAAACCGTTTGTTCAGGGTTTTGATGAAGAAGTCTTACCATCTCGTAAGTGGGCGGTCATGCATCCTTTTGATGTCCTGTGGAATCCAATCGGTAACAGCTCTAGTCCAGTGGTTGTCTCTAAATTGCATTATGTGTCCGGCCTATTTGATTTTCGACACCTTGGCAAACAAGACAGTGTCCCTGATTCTTGATCGTCACCAGAGGTCAGAACTCCGGATTTCTTCTCTCACTTGAGGAAAGCGTGATACTCTAAGCATAGTGTTTTTGATTCCTCTTTGGGATACCCAAATAGCATTCTCATCCTGTTTTCGTAGGGCCCAGGTCTCTGAGGCATATGTTAGTTTAGGAAGAATAGGAGAGTCAAAAAGATGTGTCCAGAGCCGAGGTTCTTTGTCCACTTAACAACTTCTTCAATGCTCTTGAAGGTGCTCCACGCCACTCTCTTCCTCCTGCGCAGTTCTGTTGCCACATCGTTCCTCACATTGATTTCTCGAGCCAGGTACACATAGCTTTTGAATTCGAAGATGTTAATTCCATTGGAGCAAATGGAATATCAGGGAATATTTCATTTTTCATGAACTTTGTCTTGGTGAGATTCAGCTGCAGTCCTACCTTTCCACACTCACAGTTGAAGTCACTTGTGCCTCTTGGCTAAAGTTTGGAGTTATGAGAACGATGTCATCAGCAAAGCAGAGGTGGTATAGTTCCTGACCTTCTATATTCAATCCCATTCATTCCCATTCCAGTCATCACATGGTGTTCTCGAGGGCGGCACTGAAGAGTTTTGGTGAAATGGTATCACCCTGCCAAACCCCTCTTAACATCAATAATCACTTCCTTGTAGATGAGATCCTGGTGGTGTATCCATACAGTTCATGGAAAATCCTGATGTATTGAGTTTGAACGCCCTGTTTTGTTAGGGCTTCGATGACTGCTTGAGTCTCAATAGAATCAAAGGCCTTCTTTAAATCAATGAAGATTAGACAGAGTAGCATCTTGAACTCTTGCAAAACCTCAGTGAGCTTGGTCACCCTGTGGATATGGCCAATCATGCTAAATCCTTTTTGGAACCTGGTTTGCTCAAATGGTTGTCCTTCATCCAGTGTTCTGCCTATTCTATTCAGGATGACTCTAGTGAACAGCTTGTAGATGACGGACAACAGGCAGATTGGGCGATAATTGCCAATGTTGTTGTCTCCCTTCTTGTACAACAAAACAGTCCTGCAGGTTTTCCACTAGTACAAAACCTTGCATTCATACAGGTAGCATGTGAAGAACCAAGTCAGTGTATTGACAAGTATAGGCAGCAGATTCTTCAGGTATTTGGGTCTGACCTAGTCTGGACAAGTTGCTGTACACTTCTTTACCGATGAAGGGGCGTGTCAGATTTCAGAAGAAAGAACATTGGGAATGACATATTTATCCTGCAGAATTTGGTATGTGGGCAGGTGGACATGACTATGGAAGAGATCTGAGTAGAAGTCATGGATAATCTTCTCCACTGCCCTTCTGGAAGATGTTATAGATCCATCAGGACATCGGAAAGCAGTCATCTTGGTTTTGTAGTTGGCAAAGGACAAGCAAGCATTGAGAATACTTTTCCTGGCTTCTGCTGCATCGGCCAACACTGCTGATCTTCTCTCTTTGAGGTCTTCATTTATCGCTTCTCTACACAGCTTTGCGAGCTCAGACGTTAGATTGTGGTTGCCTGAGGCTCGGACCAAACCATGCTGGCGAATGAAGTTGAGAGTTTTCAAAGACAAGCGTCTTCTTGTGGCTTTCCCACTCTTGGCATTCCTCATGCAGTCATGGAGGTGGCAAACCAGTTGATTGTAGTCCTTATCATTGTGTCAAGTATGGCATCTTCCCATGTTGCCACAATAGTGACAAAGAGTCCCAGTTGGTGGTCATTTTGGGATTCTCTTCTTAAGTTATGCAGTCCTTTATCGCTGCTTCGTGAAATAGAATTATGCATGAAGGAGATAGTGGTCAGATTTCATTTGGAATTTTGCGACAACAGCGACATCAGTCAGGCAAAACCAACGGTTGAATATGATGTGATTAATTTCGTTGTGGAACTGTCCACCGTGAGACTCCCATGTCCAACATTTAGATTCGGCCTTCTGGAATTGTGAGTTAC
Source organism: Sorex fumeus (assembly GCF_029834395.1). Classification (NCBI taxonomy): domain Eukaryota; kingdom Metazoa; phylum Chordata; class Mammalia; order Eulipotyphla; family Soricidae; genus Sorex; species Sorex fumeus. The sequence goes on from NW_026606103.1 coordinate 10,625,004, forward strand.
TATGGATGGTCTTAGTCGACATGATTAACTCAGACAGTCTCTCACCCTGTTCATTCCATTCTAGGCCATGAGTCCCAAAGTGGAGTTGTTTGGATGATCTTCTCGGTCCTATCTTGGCATTAAAATCGCCAACAATGACCTTGTAGAAGGTGTGGTCTTCTTTATAGAACTTCTCCAGCTCCATGTAGAACTTCTCAATTTCTTCTTCATTGTAATTAGATGTTGGCGCATAGACAACGAAGATAGAAACTGCAGGCAGTGAGCCACATCTATTCAAGTATATTCATCTGATTCGGGTTGTTAGCCATTTAAATGAATTAATGCTCATGGCCAAGTCATGTTGACAAGGACACTGACACCTCCTAAGTCTCTGTTGTTGCATGATCCGAGAAATAGTTCTTCTCCAGTGTCAAAAATGGCATGATGTGATTGATGTCTTCCCATCTCAGTCATACCAAGATATTGTACTTGATCTTCTGTGCTTGCACCATCATGTCCTCAGTGGATGCCTCCATGACAGCATATGTGTGTTGAAAGTACAGACAGTCGTTTAGTCCTTCTTCGTTTTGGCAGCCTAGTTCAGCCCTGAGATTTTATCAGCCTCTCCTTGCTCATCCTTCTTAACACTGCTGTATTGGGGACTCTTTCAGGGTCCGGGAGAATGAGGCCCATTATTTTTACTGTTTTTGACATATTAAATCTGCCATAGGTAGCTTGCCAGGCTCTGCCGTGCGGGTGGGATACTCTCGGTAGCTTGTCGGGCTCTCTGAGAGGCACAGAGGCTTTTAGGGCGGCCTCTAATCACCCGTACAGGTGATCCCATGATTCACATCATATCTGAACCCCAAACATCGACCTTTAAGTTATGGATAAATTTTTAGAATCCTATAACCTCCCAAGACTGAGTCAGGAGAAAGTATAATATGTGGACAAACAAATCCAAGGTTTTCTATTAGTGGTCTAAATAAAAAGAAACATTTTATAGCAACATTATACTGAAATATGTGGATTACAAACTGTTGTGGAAACTAAAAGTTAAACATAAATTCAACTCATAAAATCAATTTACTTTATGGAACCAGCCTCCCCTCCTAGGGGTCTAGAAGCTGACCTTTGTAATCAGATATTTCGGTTTTTGTCGTTATTTTGTCATTTTGTCATTTTGTCAATATACTGAGGAGCCTTGACATTCAAAATTTAAAGACTGAAAAGTGGGAAGTTAATGTTGTAGTTAACTTCAACAGGAAAATCAAAGGCAAAATTGATTTTAACTATGGTACTCTGTTTTATGTAATAATTGTACAGTCCTTCAACTTTTTAAGTGAATTACCACCTTACATTCACTGTTGGAATAGCATTCTCTAACACTCACTGCTAGTAAGATGGGTTAAAGTATTGCCTTGATATGACCTTATCCTGAGAGAAATACAGCTTTTCTGAAATATATTTGCCATTTACTCTCGATCACTTGATCACCAGACATCCTGTTATTCATCAATTTGCTCTAGGGGGCGCAGTAACATCTCCACTCATCTCTGTCGCATGCTACTGTAGCCCAATGGCATCTGCTCATTCTGGGAACATGAACAGCCTCAAACCAATCATTCAGGGTCTTGATGAAGAAGTCTGACTATCTCATAGGTGGGCAACCACGTGATCTTTTGACGTCCCATGGAATCCAGTCAGTAATGGCTCTAGGCCAGCGGTCATCTCCAAATCTCATTAAATGTCCAGTCATCTGATTTTTGACATCTTGGCAAATGAGACAGCATCCCTGATTCTTGATTTTTGACGGGGGTCAGAACTCTGGATTCTTTCTCTCATTTAAGTGAAGCGTGATACTCCAAACATAGTTCTTGCGATTCCCCTTTGGGAGACCTGAATAGTGTTTTCATCCTGTATTTGTAGGACCCAGGTCTCTAAGGCATATGTTAATGCAGGAAGAACAGTGGAATTGAAGAGATGTGCCCGGAGCCGGAGGTTCTTCATCCTCTTATTTATTTCTTCGACACTCTTGAAGGCGTTCCAAGCCGCTCTCTTCCTTCTGAAAAACTCAGGTGCCAGGTCATTTGTCATGTTGACTTCTTGACATAGTTACATATAACTGTTGCATTCAAAGATGCTCATCTGGTTGAGAGCTAATGGAACGTCAGGAAAGAGACCGTTTCTCATAAACATTGTCTTTGTGAGATTTAGCTGTAGTCCGACTTTTCCACACTCATGGTCAAAGTCGGTCAGCATTTGTGCCGCTTGGCTAATGTTTGATGTTATTAGAATGATGTCATCAGCGAAGCGGAGGTGGTGTTGTTGCCAACCATCTATCTTCATTACCATTCCTTCCCATTCCAGTAGTTGCATGACGTTCTCGAGGGCAGCACTAAAGAGATTGTCAATGTCATGGATGTCTCCCTTCTTGTACAGTAGTACAGTTCTATGGTTTTCCATTGGGACGGCACCTTGCATCAGACAGGTAGCGTGTGAAGAGCCAAGCCAGTGTATTGATGAGTACTGATGGCAGGTCCTTCAGGTGTTCGGGTCTGTCCTTGTCTTGGTCACGTGCTTCTTTACCGATGAAATGGCATGTCAGATTTCGGAAGGGAGAACATTGAGAATGACATATCCATCCTGTAGAATTTGTTATTTGGGCAGGTGGATGTGGCTATTGAAAAGATCTGAGTAGAAGTTATGGATAATCTTCTCTATTGCTCTTCTGGAAGATGTGATACATCCATCAGGATGTCAGAGGGCAGTCATCTTGGTCTTGTAATTGGTGAAGGACAGGCGGGTGAATGCTTTTCCCAGCATCTGCCGCATAGGCCAGCACTGCTTCTCTTCTCTCTTTGAGGTCTTCCTTTATTGCTTCTCTGCACTGCTTTGAGAGCTCAGACATTCACTTGCAGTTGTCTGAGGTTTGCGCCAAGTCAGGTTGGAAAATGAGCTTGTGAGTTTTCAAAGACAGGCATCTTTTTGTGGCTATCTCTCTCTCAGTGTACTTCGCACAATCATGGAGGTGCTGAACCAGTAGATCGTATTCCTCGTCAATGTTTTCAATGATGGTATCTTCCCATATTGCCGCAATAGTGCCAAAGAACTCCCAGTTGGTGGTCGTTCTGAAAGTCTCTTCTTAAACTTTGCAGCCCTTTATCCCGACTCTGTGAAATAGAATTTTGCGTGAAGGAGACTTGGCTAGATTGCGTTTGGAATTTGGGGACAACAGCAACATCGGTCAAGCAAAACCAACGAATGAATATGATGCAATCAATTTCATCGTGGAACCGTCCATCAGGAGACTCCCATGTCCAGCATTTAGATTCCACCTTCTGGAATTGTGAGTTAGCATGGATGGTCTTAGTCAACATGATGAACTCAGACAGTCTCTCACCCTGTTCATTCCATTCTAGGCCATGGGTCCTGATGTGGAGTTCTTTAGCAGATCTTCTCGGTCCTATCTTGGCATTACAATCATCAACAATCATCTTGTAGAAGGTGTGGTCTTCTTTATAGAACTTCTCCAGCTCCATGTAGAACTTCTCAAATTCTCCTTCATCATAATTGGTTGTTGGTGCATAGATAATGAAGATAGAAACTGCCGGCAGTGAGGCACCTCTATTCTAGGGTCATTGTCTAATTCGGATAGTTAGGCATTCAAATGAATCAATATTTATGGCCAAGTTCATGTTGACAAGGACACTGATACCATCAATGCCTCTTTTGTTACATGTTCCAAGGAACAACTCTTCTATCATTTCAAAAACAGTGTGATGTGATTGATGCCTTCTCATCTCGGTCAGACCAATTTGTTGTAGTTGATCCTTCACACCTGCACCATCAGGTCCTTGATGGATGTGCATCCGATGCCAAGTGTAGGTGCATTGAAAGTACAGACAGTCATTTTTGTCCTTCTCGTTTTGGCAGCCTAGTTTGGCCCTGAGATTTTATCAGCCTCTCCTTCCTCATCCTTCTTAATGCTGCCATATTGGTGGTTCTTTCGGGGTCAGGGGAATGAAACCCATTGTATTTACTGGTTTTGGTACATCAGTTACACCATGGATAGCTTGCCAGGCTCTACTGTGTGGGCGGGACACTCTCTGCAGCTTGCCACGCTCTCCAAGAGGGATAGAGGCTTTTAAGGCAGCCTCTAATCATCCTTTCAGGTATTCCCAGGGTTCAAACCATATTTGAACCCATCAAATATGGTGGGATAATCTTGTATTAAGTGTTTTATGATTTGTCCTGGAGCATGGCAGCGGCTGGGTAGTGGAGGGAGTGGAGATGGTGGAAGTCTGCTGGGCTGCTGAACAGGCAGAGTATCTCTGTTCCCGGGTCCATAGAGCCTGGAATCCAAGGTCATAGAGTTCTGCTTCCCTGATTCTGTGGAGCTTCACTCGTGAGTGAGTCTCGGCTCAAGTGTCCAGAAAGCATCCTGGAGTGTGGCAGCAGCTGATTAGTGGAGGTAGTGGAGGTAGTAAGGTATTTACTCTTAACTGAGCTTTTTATCCACTATTAAAACTTCCTGAAGAACCTTCTTTCAGAGATTTAAAGCACAAATTTAGCACACAAAAATTAAAGTACACAAGCACTTTTTTCTTTAATAGTCCCATCCAGTCAGGGGAAGTGATTCAGAGGCTAATACTGCAAAAGTGACTACTAAAACTCAACCAGGCACTAAGTGGATGAAAACTCATTGATAAATGATCTCAATGAAAAAATACTAAGAGTTGTACAGAGACTCTTGTTTCTATGGTAAATCAGCACCAACTGGAAAATAGCCATTCTCCACTTGGGTTTGTGTGGTTCAGTAACTGCCTTGAGAAGCAATGTTCCAAAGCACCCCTTTATTCCCAATCAATTTGAAAATTATATATGAATGTTCTTCTGCCTTATAACTAAACACATTTTTCTTAGGTTAAGAAGGACCTTGTTGAGAAACAGATCATAACATGTTTCACAGCATGAATAAATTTTCAGTAATTCACGGCAGGAGGGACTGTTAGGGAAATATTGTGAAGCATTTGACTGTGCTGCTAATGGGGATGCAGCATCTGCACCTCGAGCCACACCTGCCACCTTCGTTCAATCACCAAGGACAAAAGGCGAAAGAAGAAATGATAATCTTTCAAATTGCAGTGATGACATATATCTCAAAGGGAACTCCAAACGCCAAGACATGGACTAATTCATCCACCATAATATACATATTATTCAATATACATACATTCCCCTGACCCTGAAAGAGCCTCCAATATGGCCCTATTGGCAAAGATAAGTAAGGAGAGACTGCTAAAATCTCAAGACTGGGACAAATGGAGATGTTACTGGCACTCACTTGAGTAAATCGATGAAGATTGGGATGACAGTGATATGGTGAATATACATATTAGTTAAAATTTCATTAATTTGAAATATCACTATATAAAAAGTTGGTTGCAATTTGTTGACATAAGATGATTTAAGCTTTGAACAATACAGCAAGCACAAAATCAAATGTCTATAATATTCAAGTGTCACCTATAATATCCGGTGGCAGCTTGGAGAATATATATATACTTCTTTCTAATAAAATGTGAGGAACATGTTAACTATAATACCTACATGATGAAACAACAAAAAGCAAAATTTGGGTTCAATTTTCTGGCTCCCCAAAACAACAAAACAAATCCAAATATTCTAACTTCCTACTCTTCCTTCTCCAGAGTTCCCAATGGCAAAAGAGGGTGGAGGAAGCAAGGAAGGGGAGTCCCCAAACTAAACAAAAAATAAAAATTACCACAGCCCCAAATGAACACACTGCACTGTGAGTTCTTGAGTGGGTGTGCAATGCGTGTGTTCCATGGCTGAGAACTGCCTCCCTCGCCACATTAGCAGAGGAACAATGGGGGACTACAGACTGAAGGTCAAAATGGCCCATTTAATGCAGAGCTGCTAGCATACTTACAGCACATCTGAGGGGGGTAGAGGTATAGGATTGCATGTAGATGTGGTTGATCATTTGCAGAGGTAAAGCGTTTTGACAGAGAAACGCTTTACCTCTGGGGTAATCCTCTGGGGGGAATTAACTCAAGGAGATACTGTCTCCCAGGGACATCTGTTTTGCTTTTCTCCTTCCCTTGCTACTAGTAAATATTAAACAATTAAGTTTACTTATTAATGCTTGCAGTTATTTGCTTAAATACAGGAATAGATATAGATTCCAAAACTTAGCTCGCTGGGATCTGAGGGCAAGGCTGCTGGGCTTCTACCATAAATCCCAGACTAGGTCCTCAGGCTGATTTAACTCTTCCTTCCCCAAAGGGGTCCTGTCTCTTAAGTCATAACAGCTTGCATCAAACGACTGTGCTGATTTATTGAATTCTCCACACTGATCATAAATGGGGCTGGAGCGATAGCACAGCAGGTAAGGCGTTTGCCTTGCACGCAGCCAACATGGCCGACCCGAGTTCGATTCCTCCGCCCCTCTCAGAGAGCCCGCAAGCTACTGAGAGTATCTCGCCCGCACGGCAGAGCCTGGCAAGCTCCCCGTGACGTATTCGATATGCCAGACACAGTAACAACAAGTCTCACGATGGAGATGTTACTGGGCCCGCTCGAGCAAATCGATGAATAACTGGAGGACCGTGACTGTGACAGTGATTATAAATGTTTCCTAACTCACTGGAGATATCAACTGCATAGTTCATAAAATATGGGTAGTGGTACTCTTGCCAGATTCCCTTATTCAACAAGACAATTAGGATAAGTAATAGCAACTCAAAATCATTGATTTACAAGTAAATTACCACAATTGGGTATCTGCAGGCTTGTCAGGGGAATATTCTTATTCCTTTCATTTACGCAGTACAAATCCTGAGTTTCTGGATTGGATTTAGTCTCCTGAAGAGTCTTGATCCACATAATATCACAGGAGCATGTAAATGGATTGCCAACCAGGATCCTACATGAAACAAAAATGAAACCTGGTCAAGTTGCATTTTTTAAAAAGTTTTTTATCTATTCTGTGTGTAAAAACCAAGACATTATGAGTTTATTCAAGCAGTCTTCAAAAATCATAACTAAGTTTGTGGCATGATAGCACTAACGGATCATTCCTTTATTTAATATCTGACAAATGTCTGCTATGTCCAAATGCCATGGCAGAGGCTAAAGAATGGATAATAACATAAGTGAAATTATAGGTGAAACAAAATAGGAACATAAACAGTTACAAAAGAAAATTGCAAAGGGTATCTCATAAGATGGAGGAAAATGCTATAACAAATACAATACAGTTATTACATTATGCAGATTATATTACAATAAGAGGATTTTAGGTGAAGATGACCATGATAAGCTTTCAGGAACACATATATATATCACATTCTGACCAGGCTGGAAACTCAAATGTTCTCATTTAGTAAGCCCAGACTTCATTGGTGGATGAAGATCAATTTTATCTCAATTTCAGATGAGTCTCCCAGTATAATGCTAAGACTAAATTGGCACTCCCAGTTTTCTTCATTATACAGTAGTTCAGTGATTGATGGAAGAAAGTTGCAGTGAATGTGAGCGAGAGAATGTGAACGGAAGTGCTTGGGCGACTCCCCCAATACCCTGAAACACCCCAAGCTCAGGGTTTCTGAAAACAAGGGCAGCTGAGCTCCTGCTTGAGCATCTTACAACCCTGTAAAAGAGCCTGCAAAGAGAAAGCCACCATTCAGCTGTGTTGCCTGGATTCCCACCGCCTGCCATTGGTGAAAGAGGAAGTAGTCCAGAGGAAAATAAAAACCACAAGAAAAAAATCTTTAGATGCTTATTTATAATTCTCAGTGGCCTATTTAAGATGAATTCCATTTATGGTAATGAGCCTTTAAATGAGGTCATTTAAAATCGTTACCTAGGCTCTTCCTGGTATTAACCGCAATACTTCAGATATCCGTGAGGACAGCATCTAGACTTTTCAACATCACTTACTCCTGTGGTTTTCTGGTTGGGTTCTAAGAATCTCAAGGCTCCCTGGAGACTGTTCTGGGAGTTTCTATGGGGAAAATGTAGTCATGCAGACTCATTTAATTTGTGTCTGCTTCATCTCTTCCAAGCATCCCACAGACAGTGAAATATGATTAGATGCTACTAGATATGAAATTTAATGCAGAAGAGATTCAAAAGGATTAAACTCCACTAATCTGTTTCCTGGAGTAAAACAAGTCATGCTTACTCATAAGAAATAATTAGTATGTGATAAGATAATCAATTGTAAGGACAGCAATGCTTAGATAGTCACACTGCACCTGCTGAGAGTCTTTTTTGTTTTGGTAGCTCATTGTGCAATACCCTATTGCTGTTGTAGTACATAACACTTGCTTGTTTAGATCTCTCTTGTCTGAATGGAGACTGAATCCTCAGATACAGAAATTGTGGTGATGAAGCGAAAGCACAGTGGGAAGGGTGTTTGTTTTGCATATGCCAACCTGGGTTCGATTCCCCTAAGCACCATCAGGAGTAATTCCTGAATGCAGAGCCAGAATTAACCCCTGTGCATCACCGGGTGTGACCAAAAAACAAAAACCAAAAAATGCAGAAAATGTTCTTGCATCCATGGCCTAATCTTTATTAGTTTAATTTGTAACAGACAGACCCCTGAGCTCCTTCCTGTTCATCCCTAACACTGTGCCCGGTTTTCTCTCTCTCCCAGGTCAGTCAATATTTAAACCCGGGACTCTGCCTACCCTGTGCACACGCCCCAGTCATCCTCTGGGACCTGGGTCGCCCACCATCCCTTAGCCCTTTTCTGTTCATCCTCAACACTGCACCTGTTTTTTTTTTTCCCTCTCCCAGGTCTGTACTCTCACACACGCCAGGTACCCATAGGGGGCATGGTCTTTGAAAAAGTGGGCATGGTCTCTGCAGAAGTGGGCGTGGGTTATTTTGGGCTGGCAGATGCTCATGAGGCCATAGGTAAATTACTCATACCCAGCAACCTCGTGGAACATCTCAGTCTCTACACCCCCACACCAACATGAAGAAACAACACAAATCCCCACCATGAGGAGAGGATGATGAAAAGTGTCCAGAAGCCTCAATAGGTGTTGCTTACATAATGGAGCTCTCTGATAAGAATTCAGAAATGAAGTAATGAAGATGTTTAATGAACTCAAAGAAACAATGAGACGGATATCCAGTAAATTAAAGGAGGACATGAAAGAAACAAACGAGAAAATACAGGAAGAAATGAGAGCAGAAATTGGAAAGCAACGCACAGAAGTGACATGAATAAAGAATTCAGTAGATGAAATAAAAATCTCAGTGTGTGTCCTCAACGGACTGTAGTGATAGCACAATGGGTAGGGTATTTTCCTTGCATGCAGCAACATGGCCGACCCGGGTTCGATTCCCCCGCCCCTCTCGGAGAGCCCAGCTAGCTACCGAGGGCATCTCGCCTGCACATCAAAGCCTGGCAAGTTACCTGTGACATATTTGATATGCCAAACACAGTAACAACAAAGTCTCACAATGGAAATGTTACTGGGCCCGCTCGAGCAAATCAATGAACAATGGGAGGACACTGATAGTGACAGTGCCCTCAACAGTAGAATGGCTACAGCTGAAGACAGAATGAATGAGCTGGAAGATGAGCTGTAGGAAACCTACAGGCAACAACAAACAATGGCAAGAGACCTCAAAATAGCTCTAGAGTGAATTAGAGTCTTAGGGGATGATTCCAAGAGGAACAACATTAGAATCCTTGGAGTACCAGAAAGTCAGAGAAACAATCCCAATGGAAAAGCCACGGTTAAACAAATCATTGCTGAAAAGTTCCCAGAGCTGGACAATGCAAGCATCCAGATTCAAGGAGCTTGACGAGTACCAGCTAAAAGAGATACTAACAAAAACACTCCAAGACATATTATAGTTAGAATGATGGATGCCATGGATAGAGACACAATACTGCAAGCAGCAAGGTCAAAGAGGGAAATCACATACAAAAAAGCACCCCTTAGATTCACAGGAGACCTATCACAGGAAATCCTCCAAACCTGAAGGCATGGTGGGATATAGTGAAAAAGCACACTGAAATGAACACTTCACCAAGAATACTTGGCTAAAGTCTCACTCAAACTCAAAGGAACAGTACACTATTTTGTGGATAAACAACAGCTCAGGGATTTCATAGACTCAAAACCAAACCTAAAAGAAGGGCTAAAGGGGCTATTGTAAAAAAAAAAAAAACCCTACAAGCACAACAAACCCTTACAGAAAGATGACACAAAACCCCATGACAATAATCTCTCTCAACTCCAATCGTCTAAATTCACCAATTAGGAGACAAAGAGTGGCAAAATGGATTCAGAGACAGAACCCAACATTCTGCTGCCTACAAGAAACACATCTGAACAATCAGAAAAAAATACAGACTCAGAGTCAAAGGATAGAAAACAACGCTGCAAGGAAACAACCCCCTCAAAAAAGCTGGAGTGGCCTTACTAGTATTGTACAACATAGATATCAGGTTGAAAAAGATTAGAAGGGAAAGTGAAGGTCATTTTTCATTAATCAAGGAATATGTGCAGCAGGAAGAAATCAGACTCCTAAACATATACGCACCCAATGAGGGACCAGCCAAATACCTACAACAACTGCTAACAGACCTTAAGAAGGACATTGCAAGCAACACAACAGTATTTGTAGACTTCAACACCGCCTTATCACCTCTGGATAGATAAAGAAGATTAAAACTCAGCAAGGAAATAATGGCTCTGAAGGAAGAAATAGAAGGCAGAGGCTTAATAGATTTGTATAGGACTTTATATCACGCCCCCACCCCCAAAAGAATACACATTCTTTTCCAGTGCACATGGAACGTTTTCCAGAATAGACTATGTGCTGGGCCACAAAGCATACCTCAACAGAATCACAAAGATAAACATTGTATCAACGATCTTCTCAGACCAAGATGCACCAAAGATAGAAGTTAATCATATACAGATGCAGAAAATCAAATTGAACACCTGGAAATTAAACAATTCAATGTTGAACAACGAGTGGGTCAGGAAAGAAATCCAGGAAGAAATCAAAAGATACATGGAAACAAATGAGAGTGAAGACACAAGCTACCAGAACCTATGAGACGCAGCTAAAACTGTGTTAAGGGGAAAATTTATAGCTCTGCAAGCATTTCTCAGGAAGGAAGAAAGGGCTCACATAAACTAATTGACTTCACAGCTGAAGATCTTAGAAAAGGACCAAAAAAGAGCCCAAATCAGGCAGAAGGAAAGAGATCATAAAACTTAGAGCAGAAATCAAGGACATGGAAGCCCAAAAAACAAGCCGAAATATCAATGAAACCAAGAGCTGGCTTTTCAAGAAAATAGTTAAACCAACAGCAGCTTTCACAAAGAAAGAGAGAGAGAACCCTAATAAACCGAATCAGAAATGAAGGGAGATATCAAAGAAATTCAAAAGATCAGAGACTACTTTGAAAATCTGTATGCCATGAAACAAGAGAACCTAGAAGAAATGGATAAATTCCTGGATTCCTATAATCTCCCAAGGCTGAATCAAGAAGACCTAGAATACCTGAATAGTCCTATTAATATCAAGGAAATTAAAACTGTAATCAAAAATCTTCCCCAAAACAAAAGCCCAGGTCCACATGGATTCACTAGCAAATTTTTCCAAACATTTAAAAAGGACCTATTTCCAGTTCTTCTCAAGATTTTTCAGGAAATGGAAGAAACAAAAACTCTCCCAAACAGTTTCTATTAGGCTCATATCTCTCTAATATCAAAAGGAAACTAAGAAAGCACAAGAAAAAAAAAGTACAGAACCATACCACTGATGAACAGGATGCTAAGATTCTCAACAAAATACTAGCAAATAGAATTCAACAACTCATCAAAAAGATCCATACAACATGACCATGTGGGATTAATCCCGGCGATGCAAGGATGGTTTAACATTCAAAAATCAGTCAACATAATCCATCATATCAACAAAAGAAAAGATAAAAACCATATAATCACATCAATAAATGCAGAGAAAGCATTTGACTAGATCCAGCACCCATTTATAATGAAAACCCTAGCCAAAATGGGTATAGAAGGGACTTTCCTCAATATAGCTAAAGCCATCTACCACAAGCCTACAGGAAGCATAATCCTCAATAGGGAAAAACTAAAAGCCTTCCCTCTAAGATCAGGGATGAGACAAAGATGCTCACTCTCTCCACTCCTGTTTAATATAGTACTGGAAGTACTTGCAATAGTGGTTGGTCAAGAAAAAGATATTAAGGGCATTCAGGTGGGAAAAGGAAGAAATCAAGCTCTCACTATTCACAGATGATTTGATATTATACTTATAGAACCCTAAAACCTCTACTAAGAAACTCCCAGAAACAATAGACTTGTACAGTAAAGTTACGGGCTATAAAATCAATACCCAAATTCCTTGGCTTTCCTACATGCAAATAATGGGAGAGAAGAAAGTGACATGAAAAAAACAATCCAGTTCATAATTGTGCCCCAGAAAATCAAGTAACTAAGAATCAGCTTAACTAAGGACGTAAGAGACCTGTACAAAGAAAACTACAAAACGCTACTTCAGGAAATAAAAGAGGACACAAAGAAATGGAAAGATATCCCCTGCTTGTGGATTGGAGAATTAACATTGTCAAAATGGCAATACCCATGACATTCTTCAAAGAAATGGAGCAAACACTCCTAAAATTCATATGGAACAATAAGCCCCCATGAATATCTAAAGCACTTCTTAGGAAAAAGAAAATGGAATGAATCAACCTCCCCAACCTCAAACTCTACTACAAAGCAATATTAATTAAAACAGCATGGTACTGGAACAAAGCAGAGCCGCAGACCAATGGAACAGAGTTTAATGTACTGACATTTCCTCCCAAATATATGATCATCTAATCTTTGATAAGGGAGCAAGAAATGTGAAGTGGAGCAAGGAAAGCCTCTTTAACAAATTGTGCTGGCAAAACAGGACAGCTACAAGCAAAAAAAGTGGGCTCAGATCTCTACCTAATACCACGTACAAAAGTAAGATAGAAATGGATTAAAGACCTCAATATCAGACTGGAATCCATAAGGTACATTGAAGACAAGGTTGGCAAAACCCTCCATGACATTGAAGCGAATGGTATCTTCAAAGATGACACACCACTGGCCAAGCAAGTGAAAGCAGAGATAGACAAATGGGCTATCTTAATCTAAGAATCTTCTGCACCTCAAAAGAAACAGTGACCAAAATACAAACACAGTCTACAGAATGGGAAGGGATATTCACCCAATACCCATCCAATAAGGGGTTCATATCAAGGATATACAAAGCACTGGTTGAACTCCACAAGAAGAAAACATCCAAACCCCTCAAAAAATGGGGTGACAAAATGAACAGAAACTTTCTCAAAGAAGAAATCCGAATGGCTAAAAGAGACATGAGAAAATGCTCTACATCACTAATCATCAGGGAGATGCAGATCAAAACAACAAGGAGATATCATCTCAAACCACAGAGACTGGACCACATCCAAAAGAACAAATACAACTGGTGTTGGCACGGATGTGGGGAGAAAAAGACCCTCCTTCACTGCTGGTGGGTATGCCGACTGGTTCAGCCCTTTTGGAAAACAGTATGGACACCTCTATCACAAACTATAACACCCTAAAGGAAAGAGAGAGTAAATGGGAATGCCCTGCCACAGAGGCAGGGTGGGGTGAAGGGATGGGGTGAGGGGGTGGGAGGGCTATTGTGATCATTGGTGGTGGAGAATGAGCACTGGTGAGGGATGGGTACCAATCATTGTATAACTAAAACCCAAGGACGAAAGCTTGTAAGTCTAAAACTGTACCTCATGATGTTTCACTAATAAAAAGAAATAATTTGTAACAGACACAGAATTAACATGTGTTTAATGAATTGATTAAACCTGCTGCAAGCAGAATTTTGAGATATGTGAATTTGAAAGCAAAGCTATCATATCATTTACAGCCCACAGAGAAAATGTTCTTCAGTGATTCTTGGTATTTTAACATGGAATATCTTTGCTATTTCACATATCATTCGTAAGTTATACCTGTGTTGAAATATCAATGCTTCAACTGTCTGAACTGAGTCATTCCACTTGCTAATCATTAAGACTTTTGTCATGGAAATGTGATTACTACCTTTTAACTAATCTCTCCAGTAATGGCATCTTCTATTCCACACTGCTTTGTTTATTTGTGAGTAAGGGGTGAACCCTGCCATACAGGCAACATAAAATTTAAACTAAAACTGTTAACTGATATTTAAAGGGCATATTTCTGTCTGCTAGACAGAGGCTCTGTTTTGGAAATTCATAGGTACTTGGCCCAAACATGACAATAGTAGATGGTGTTTATACATAATGGAATATACTTTGAAACCAGGATTACTAGCCCTCAACAAATTTTATATTTGCACAGCGGTAGGGCGTTCGCCTTACAAGCGGCCAACATGACCAACCCGAGTTCGATTCCTCTGCCCCTCTCGGAGAGCCCGGCAAGCTACCGAGAGTATTCAATATGCCAAACACAGTAACAACAAAGTCTCCAATGGAGACATTACTGGGCCCGCTCGAGCAAATCGACGATCAACGGGAGGGCCTTTACCTTTACCTTACTATTTTATAGCCAAGGAAATTAGGGCAATGGGGAAAATATTAAATGCAATGGTATCCCTGAAAAAAAAAAATTCACAAATAAGGTGGGTTAAGAGGAATGACCTCTCCTCCTCCAATGTTCCTCAATAGCAATTATTCCTGGGATCGTTGGATTAAAGTTTGAATTTTCTCTTATTTATTCTTTGAATCACTTGCATTCTTTCTTTCCTTTCCTTTCCTTTCCTTTCCTTTCCTTTCCTTTCCTTTCCTTCTTCTTCTAATTTTTGACATTCTTTCATGGATTTTCAATTTATTTGCTATACTGTATTTTAGGTGCCACGGTTATAATAGCATTGAAATATGGAGTTCATGCCCTTTTCAACCAGCTTAATTAGTGATTGAATAAATAGTAATACTTTACATTCCACCATCACTGTCCACCACTGTCCTCCCCTTTTTCATTGATTTGCTCAAGCAAACCCAGTAACGTCTCCATTTTTGAGACTTGTTGTTACTGTGTTTGGCATATTGAATACTTCATGGGTAGCTTGCCAGGCTTTGCCGCGTGGGCGAGAGACTCTCAGTAGCTTTCCGGACTCTCTGAGAGGGGTGGAGCAATCGAACCCGGCTTGGCCGGACTGGCTGTGCATAAGGCAAACGACCTACTGCTGTGCTATTGATACAGCATTAACGTTTATAATATTGGTGTAAAAAATTACTACACCACCCTGCCACCAAAATGACCAAGATCCTGCATCACTGTCCTTATGTCATCGCTACTTCACCTTTCATTTCCCTTTAGTCCTCCCCACAATGCTCAGAAATCTGTTTTGTAATAAATGCTTAAGCATTTGTCAATGATACCATATTTCTATTCTCATTTTCTTTCTACACAGATACATGAAATTATTTGGAATTTATAGTTCTCCCTTTGACTTTACCCTATAAAATGTTACCCAACAGTTCTATCCATGTTGTAGCAAACTGTACGATTTCATCTTTCTTTTCTTCATCTTGTCTACAGTTGTATAGTATTCCATTCTGCATATATACCAGAAGATTTTATCAAATGGGTTTGCTTTCTACTGGAGCCTGGACATTACAGGTGTCAAGTAGGCTCTATGATATTTATTAAACGTGTAACCACACAAAGTTATTTATTTGCTTTCTCCCTTATAAAACAACTAATTAAATAGGAACAGCATATAGATTTATCATAAATTATATATTATCACAAATGCTCTTATTGATTCATTACTTAATCATATTTTCATGAGCAAATAAAATAAGTAGTTAAAATCTGAGAAAACATTTTTCAAAAATTCTTACATAAAATACAGATTTAGGAATTGAAGAAATAGTACACAGTTTATTGCTCTTGCCTTGCCTGTATTCAATCCCTGGCACTCCATTTGGTCCCAGGACCAGCAAGAATGATCCCTGATCACAGATCTATAAGTCCTCCCTGAGCATTGCTGGAAGCAGTCCAAAACCCAATAAAATATAGATTTCAGTAACACTCATTGAAAGAAATATAATTATCCTTTTCTTCCAAAATTTACCCAAATATTGCACAAAATGATAACTTACAGTTCAGACAATTCAAGATGACGAAAATGTTTCCTAGACAAGCTTGTCAGTTTATTTCGGGTAAAATTGCTGAAAAGAAAAAAAATAAAATGTGAATTAAAAACGTTACATTTTAAGTACCTATTTGAATACAAATAGAGATTTTCTTTTTTTCAAAATTTATTTTGATTTTATCTTTTTACATGCATTACTGAGAGATCAATAATCTCTCACCTGAAATGATGGCTAATTTTTGGCATCTCCTATAATTCTTATGTAGAGAGGACACAAATTCACATTGGATGCTTTTTGCTCTTTAACATAAAATTTAGTTTTTCATACATAGATTCTTTTATTTTTCAATTCACTGTGAAATCATAAAGTTATTCATGATTAGGTCTCAGGCATTCAATGTTTCAGCACAAATCCCTTCCCCAGTGACCACTTCCTTTCACTAATGCTCCACCCAACTCCATTTGCCTCCCATCCATCAGTCCGCTTCTATGAGAAGCCAAGATATATACATTAAAAAACAGGATTAGATCAACATTTAAAATCACAAATTCACCATGAAAAATATGCTTTAAAATAAACAGGATATAGCAAAAGTTGACAGCTACATGCAAAAAAAAGAAAAAAATGGGCTCAGACCTCTACCTAACACTATGAACACTATGCACGAAAGTCAGAACAAAATGGATTAAAGACCTCAACATCAGACCAGAATTCATAAAGTACAGTGAAGAAAAAGTTGGCAAAACCCTCCATGACATTGAGGCTAAAGGTATTTTCAGGGGCTGGAGCAATAGCACACCAGGTAGGGTGTTTGCCTTGCACACAGCCGACCCGGATTTGATTCCTAGCATCCCATATGGTCCCCTGAGCACCACCAGGAGTAATTCCTTAGTGCAGAGATAGTAACCCCTGTACATTACCAGGTATGACCCAAAAAGCAAAATAAAATAAAATAAAATAAAAGTTGCCTTCTCATTAAAATAAATAAATAAATAAATGTATTTTCAAAGATCAAATGCCACTGGCCAAGCAAGTAGAAACAGAGATAAACAAATGGCACTATCTTAAACTAAGTACTTCTGCACCTCCAAAAAAAAAAAAAACCGTGACCAGAATACAAAGACAGTCTACAGAGTAGGAAAGAATATTCATCCAATACTTTCTGATAAGGGGTTAATATCAAGGATACAGAAGGTACTTTTTGAACTCTACAAAAAGAAAACATCCAATGCCATCAGAAAATGGGCGATGAATTGAACAGAAAATTTCTCAAAGAAGAAATCCAAATGGCCAAAAGGCACAAGAAAAAAAAATGCTCTTCATCACTAATCATCAGGCAGATGCAGATCAAAACAACAATGTGATATCATCTCACACCAGATAGACTGGCACACATTCAAAAGAACAAAAGCAGACCTTGCCAATAGCAGCCAACCTCTGGGAACCATCTCTACTATCTCCCCTATCCAGGTCCCAGCCTGGTGGAGGTACTTTCTGGAGCTGTAGTTGCTGACGCAGCCACAATTTATTCTCCCTATCCATGTTCCATAAGAACCACAAGTTAACCTCATAGGTAGAATTTTGACTAGGGCACCTTGATCACCAGAAACTCATTAGACCAATAAACCCCACACAATTTTCCCCGCATCAATTAATATTACATCAAAAAACACAACAGTAACAGTGAGTGTGAAGGTCTAAACCACACAGGTCACAATGGTAAAGCAACGAAGAAGCCAAGTTTAGTTAATGAAAAGACTAGCCCAGAAGACCCAAATAGTAAATGAAGTGCTAGACAATCTCTCTGACAAGGAATTTAGAAGGAAACTACTAAGGATACACAGGAAGCTAAAGAAGCAGTGGAACTCACTGCCAATAAAATACAAGAGGATTTGAGAGTAGAAATGTGGAAATTGCAAAAAAAAATAGAAATGGATATGACAGATATGAAAAACCTAGTGGGTGAATTGAAAAACTCAGTGGAAGGCCTCATCAACAAAGTAAAAGCTGCTTGAAGACAGAAACAGTGAGCTCCAAGATGAGATGCAGAGAATTTCCAAACAACAACAGAAAATGGAAATGAGACTCACAATCAATGGACAGATGTCAAGAGAAAATCGGGATGAAGCAAAGAAGAATAAAAAAGAATGATTGGAGTCCCAAAGGGACAGGAAGGAAGCCCTGAGGAAAAAAGAAACCACCAAAGGCATCATTGCTGAGAAATTCCCAAAGCTGAAGAGCACATGCAAGCAGATTCCAGAGACCTGAAGGGTACCAGGTAGAAGAAATCCAAATAAAAATACCCCAGGACACATCCTGATCAAAATGACAAAAACCTTAGACAGAGACAAAACTCTGAAAGCATCAAATCAAAGATATAAATTGCCTATAAATGAGCATCCTTAAAATTGACAGCCGACTTATCTGGTGAAACCCTCAGGGCCTGAAGGCAGTGGTGGGATATAGTGAAAAAACTCAATGAAATAAATGTTTTACCAAGAATACTTTACCCAGCTAGACACTCATTCATATCAGAAGGAATAACACACTGTTTCAAACAACAAACAACAACTCAGGAACTTCATAGACTCAAAACCATGGTTACAAGAACAACAAAACAGGCTACTTTAAGACAAAACAAGCCCCTCAAATACACCAAACTTTGGCAGAAAGAAGGGACAAAACCCCATAACAATAGTCTCTCTCAATGTCAATGGGCTAAACGCACTGATTAAAAGACACAGAGTGGGTTAAAGAAACTTTGGTACATCTACACAATGGAGTACTATGTAGCTGTTAGAAAAGATGAAGTCATGAAATTTATATACAAGTGGTACAACATGGAAAGTATCATGCTAAGCGAAATGAGTCAGAAAGAGAGGGATAGACATAGAAAGATTGCATTCATCTGGGGAATATAAAGAAACAAAATATGAGATTAATACCCAAGAATAGCTGAGATCAACACCAGGAGGATTACTCCATAGCTTAGAGGCCAGCCAGGCATTCTAGGGGAAAGGGCAGCTCAGATAGAGAAGGGAGCACCAAATAAAGGGTGTTTGGAGGATCCTCCCAGGAGGGGAGATGCATGTTGAAAGTAGACTATGGACTGAACATGTTTGCCACTCAAAGCCTCTTTTGCAGACCACAACACTCAAAAGGAGAGAGAGAACACAAGGTATTGCCCTGCCACAGAGGCAGGGTGAGATGGGAGGAATGGGGGTAGGAGGGATATTATCCATGGTGGTGGAAAATGGGGACTGGTGGAGGGATGGGTATTTGATCATTGTATAATCGAAACCCAAGCACAAAAATTGTAAATCTGCAACTGTACCTCATGGTGTTTCACTAAAAATTTTTAAAAAATTTAAAAAAAAGACACAGAGTGACAGGATGGATCAGAAAATTGAACCCAACATTCTGCTGCCTGCAAGAAACACATCTGAATGGTAAGAGCAAACACCGACTCAAAGTCAAATGATGAAAAACAATTATACAGGCAAACAACTTTTAAAAAGCTGAGGTGGCTAATCTGGTATCAGACCACACTGATTTCAGACTGAAGAAGGTCACAAGAGACAGTGAAGGTCATTTCTTCAAGGTCACTGATCAAGAATCTGTACAGGTGGAAGAACTCACACTACTAAATGTATATGCACCTGGGGCTGGAGAGATAGCACAGCGGGTAGGGCATTTGCCTTGCATGAGGCTGACCTGGGTTCGACTCCCAACATCCCATATGGTCTCCTGAGCACCGCCAGGGGTGCTCCTGAGTGCAGAGCCAGGAGTAACCCCTGTGCATCGCCATGTGTGACCCAAAAAGCAAAATATAAATAAATAAATAAATAAATAAATAAATAATGTATATGCACCTGATGAGGGGCCAGCAAAGTACTTAAAACAACTACTTTTAGACGTGAAGAAAAACAATAGAAACACAATACTAGTGGAGACTTCAACACCTTTTTATCACCTCTCCATAGATCAACTAGACTCAAACTCAACAAGGACATACTTTATCTGAGGGAAGAAATGGAAGAAAGGAACTAAGTAGATATATACAGGAAACTTTATCCACAAAAAGATGAATACACATTCTTCTCAAGAATGTGGGATATTCTCCAAGACCACATGCTGGGCCACAAAACATACTTCCATAAAATTATGAAGATAGAGATTGTATCAATGAACTTCTCAGACCATGATACACTAAAAATCTAAGTGAATCACACTGGAAACAGGAATTCAAATCAAACACCTGAAAATTAAACAGCTCATTACTGAACAAGTGGCTTAGAAAGGAAATCAAAAAGAACTTATGGAACAAAGCAAAAGTTGTGTTAAGTGTTAAATTTATAGACTGACAAGAATTCCTCAGGAAGAAATAGAGAGCCCACATAGGTAATGTAATCTCACAGTTTAAGAACTTGGAAAATGACCAACAAAAGGAGCCAACCTAAGTAGGAGAAAGGGAATGATAAAACTTAGAGTAGTCGTGATGGAGCGATAGTACAGTGGGTAGGGCATTTGCCTTGCACGCATTCGACTCAGGTTCGATTCCCAGCATCCCATATGGTTCCTTGAGCACCACCAGGAGTGATTCCTGAGTGCAAAGCCAGGAATAACCTCTGTGCATTGCTGGGTGTGACCCAAAAAGAAAAAAAGACTTAGAGCAGAAATTAATGAGATGGAAGCCCAAAAAAACAATCCGAATGACCAATGAAACCAAGAGCTGATTCTTTGGCCAATATCCCTAATGAACACAGATGCAAAGATCATCAAAAATATCCTAACAAACAGAATCCAAGGACTCATTTAAAAGATCATACACCATGACCAAGAAGAATTCATCCCAGGGATGCAAGGATGATTTAACATTCTCAAGTCAATTAATATAATCTGTCATATCTATCAATAATAAAAATAATAAAAACCATATGATCATATCAATAGATGCAGAGAAAGCATTTGACAAGATCCAGCACCCATTTATGATGAAAATTCTCAGCAAAATGTGCATCCAAGAAACTTTTCTCAATATAGTCAAAGCCATCTACCACAAGCCTACAGCAAGCATTATTCTAAATGGGGAAACTCTAAAAAGCTTTCCTCTAAGATTGGGTACAAGTCAAGGTTGCCCTCTCTCGCCACTCCTATTCAATATAGTAGTGGAATTTCTGGCCATAGCAGTTAGGCAGATATCAAGAAAAAGATATCAAGGTCATAGAGATAGGAAAGGAAGAGGTCAAACTATCACTATTTGCAGTCGATATGATAATATATGTAGAAAATACAAAAGACTCTACAGAAAATCTCCTAGAAACAGCAGTTCTGTACAGTAAAGTGACAGGCTACAAAACCAACACCCAAAAGTCCATGGCTTTCCTAATATAAAAATGAAAGAGAAGAAAGATACATTAAAAAAATCCCGTTCACAATAGTACCTCAGAAAATCAAGTACCTTGGAATCAGCTTAACTAAAGAGGTGAAGGACCAATACAAGGAAAATTACAAAACACTACTTCAAGAAACAAAAGAGGACACTAAGAAACGGAGACACATCCCCTACTCATGGACATGGAGGATTGACATTACCAAATGGCAATATATTCCCAAAAGCACTATACAGATTTAATGTACTCCCTATCAGGATGGATATCATGACATTTTTCAAAGAAATAAACAAAATTCTCCTGAAATTTATATAGAGCAATAAACCTCCACGAATAGTTACAGCAATTCTTGGGAAAAATAAGATGGGGGGAACATCACCTTCCCCAACTTCAAACTGCACTTCAAAGCAATAGTAATTAAAACAGCATGGTATTTGGTTAGAAACAGACCCACAGACCAATACAACAGAGTTGAATATTCTGTGACAGACTCTCGAATATATGAGCACTTAATCTTTGATAAAGGAGCAATAAGTGTAAATTGGAACAAGGAAAGACTCTTCAACAAATGGTGCTGGGAAAACTGGATAGCTACCTGCAAAAAAAAAAAAAACCAAAAAACTCTGACCTTTGTCAAATGCCAGGCACAAAAGTATGATCAAAGTGGATCAAAGACCTCAAAATCAGGCCTGAATCGCTAAGTTACATGGAATAAAATGTAGGCAGAACCCTCCATGACATAGAAGCTAAAAGAATCTTTAAGGATGAAACACAACTGACCAAGCAAGTGGAAACAAATATAAACAAATGGGACTACATTAAACTAAGAAGCTTCCACACCTCAAAAGAAACAGTGACCAAAATACAGTTAGAACCCACAGAATGAAAAAGAATATTTACCCAATACCCATCTAATAAGGGATTAATATCCAGGATATACAAGACATTAGTAGAATTGTGCAAAAGGAAAGCTCCAACACCATCAAAAAATGGGGAGAAGAGATAGACAGAAGCTTCCTCAAAAAAAGAAATACAAATGGCCAAACAGCATGTGAACAAACGTTCTACATTGCAAATCATCAGGGAGATGCAAATCAAAACAACAATGAGATATCATCTCACACCACAGGGACCGGCACACATCCAAAACAACAAAAGCAACCAGTGCTGGTGTGGATGTGAGTAAAAGGCACTCTCTTTCACTGCTGATGGGACTGACAACTGGTCCAGCCTTTCTGAAAAACATGGATATTTCTTCAAAAATTAGAAACTGAGCTTCTACAATATCATTTCTGGGAATATATCCAAACGGTTCAAAAAAACACAGTAGAAATGACATCTGCACCTATATGTACATTGCAGCACTATTCACTTGATCACTTGATCACTTGTCATCCCATTACTCATTGATTTGTTTGAGCGGGCTCCAGGAATGTCTCCACTCATTCCTGTCGCATGCTAGTGTAGCTCAATGGCATCTGCTCATTCTAGAAACACGAAAAGCATCAAACAGTTCATTCAGGGTCTTGAGGAAGAAGTCTGACCATCTCATAGGTGGGCGGCCATGCGATATTTTGATGTCCCATGAAATCCAGTCAGTAACGGCTCTAGTTCAGCAGTCATCTCCAAATCTCATTATGTGCCCATCACATCTGATTTGCAACACCTTGGCAAATGTGACAGCGTACCTGATTCTTGACCGTTGATGGAGGTCGGAACTCTGGATTCCTTCTCTCATTTGAGTGAAGCGTGATACTCCAAGCATAGCTCTTTAGATTCCTCTTTGGGAGACCCAAATAGCGTTCTCATCCAGTTTTCATAGGGCCCAGGTCTCTGAGGCATATATTAATGCAGGAAAAACAGTGGAATTGAAGAGATGTGCCCAGAGCTGGAGGTTCTCATCCTCTTAGGTATTCCTTAGCTCTTGGAGGTGTTCCAAGCCACTCTCTTCCTCCTGCGCAACTCAGGTGTCAGGTCATTTGTCATGTTGACTTCTCGACCTAGGTACACATAACTGTTGCATTCGGAAATGTTCATCCCATTGAGAGAGAATGGAATGTCAGGAACGAGGCTGTTTCTCATAAACATTGTCTTCATAAGATTTAGCTGTAGTCCGACCTTGCCACACTCACAGTCGAAGTCGGTCAGCATTTGTGCCACTTGGCTGATGTTTGGTGTTATTAGAACAATGTCATCAGCAAAGCGGAGGTGGTGTAGTTGCCGAACATCTATCTTCACTCCCATTCCTTCCCATTCCAGTAGTCGCATGACATTCTCAAGGGTGACACTGAAGAGTTTTGGTGAAATGGTTCACTCTGCCGAACACATATCTTGACTTGGATGATCACTTCTCTGTAGAATGGTGAAATCCTGGTTGGGAATCCACAATACAGCTCACGTAGGATCCTGATGTATTGAGTTTGAATGCCCTGTTTGGCTAGAGCTTCGATGACCATTTCCATCTCAACAGAATCAAAGGCCTTCTTTACATCAATGAATGTTAGACAGAGTGGCATCTTAAACTCCTGAGAAATCTCAATGAGCTTGGTTATTGTGTGGATATGGTTGATCGTGCTGAATCCTTTGTGGAACCTGGCTTGCTGGCATAGTTGTCCTTCATCTAGTGTTCTGCCAATTTTATTGAGGATGACTTGAATGAACAGCTTGTAGATGACAGACAATAGGCAGGTCAGGCGATAGTTGCCAATGTCATGGATGTCTCCCTTCATGTACAGTAGCACAATCCTGCTGGTTTTCCATTTGACTCCACCTTGCATTCAGACAGGTAGCGTGTGAAGAGCCAAGCCAGTGTATTGATGAGTACCGATGGCAGATTCTTTAGGTGTTCTGGTCTGTCCTTGTCTGGGCCATGTGCTATTTGCTTCTTTACAGATGAAATGGCATGTTGGATTTCAGAAGGGAGAACGTTGAGAATCACATATCCATCCTGTGGAATTTGGTATGTGGGCAAGTGTCGTGGCTATTGAAAAGGACCGAGTAGAAGTCATTGATAATCTTCTCCATTGCCCTTCTGGAAGATGTGATAGATCCATCAGGACGTCAAAGGGCAGTCAACTTGGTCTTGTAAATGGCGAAGGACAGGTGGGTGTTGCAAAAACTTTTCTGCCACATTGGCTAGCACTGCTGCTCTTCTCTCTTTGAGGTCTTCTTTTATCACTTCTCTGCACTGCTTTGCAAGCTAGGACATTCACCAGCGGTTGCCTGAGGCTTGCGCCAAGCTACATTGGCAAATAAGCTCAAGAGTTTTCGAAGACAGGTGTATTTTTGTGCCTCTCTCTTGGCATTCCGCACACAATCATGGAGGTGCTGAACCAGTCAATCGTATTCCCTGTCAATGTTGTCAATGGCAGCATCTTACCATGTTGCTGCAATAGTGCCAAAGAGCTCCAAGTTGGTGGTTGTTCTAGGAGTTCTCTTCTTAAACTTTGCAGCCTTTTCTTCCTGCTCCGTGAAGTAGAATTTTGCACAAAGGAGACAGTGGCTCGATCCCGTTTGGAGTTTTGGAACAACAGCAACATCGGTCAGGCAAAACTGTCGATTGAATATGATGTGGTCAATTTAGTTGTGGAACCATCCACCTGTGGACTCCCAAGTCCAACGTTTAGATTCAGCCTTCTGGAATTGTGAATTAGCATTGATGTTCTTAGTCAACATAATGAACTCAGACAGTCTCTCACCCTGTTTGTTCCATTCTAGGCCATGGGTGTTGATGTGGAGTTCTTCGGCTGATCTTCTCGGTCCTATCTTGCATTAAAATCACCAACAATGATCTTGTAGAAGGTGTGGTCTTCTTTATAGAACTTCTCCAGCTCCTTGTAGAACTTCTAAATTTCTCCTTCATCATTATTGGATGTTGGTGCATAGACAACAAAGATAGAAACTTTGTTGTCCATGCACTGTTCACAATAGCCACAATCTGGAAACAACCCAAGTTCCCAAGTACAGATGACTGGTGAAAGAAACTTTGGTACATCTACACATGAAATACTGTGCAGCTGTTAGGAGAGATGAAGTTATGAAATTTGCTTATAAGTGGATAGACATGGAGAGTATCATGCTAAGTTAAATGAGTCAGAAAGAGAGGGACAAAAGTAGGAGTGCACTCATTTGTGGAATATAAAATAACACCATATGAGACTAACACTCAAGGACAGTAGACACAGGGCCAGGAATATTGCCTCATAGTTGGAAGCTTATCTCATGAGTTGGGGGAGGAGACAGCTGGAATAGAGAAGGCATCACTAATACAATGATGGTCGGAGGAATCGATTGGGATGGGATTTGTGTCCTGAAATTAGATAAAGGACCAAACATGATGGATTCTCAGTATCTGGTTTTCAAACCATAGTGCCTGTAAGTAGAGAGAGAAAGAGTAAGAGGGAAATTGTCTGCCATAGAGGCAAGGGGAGAGTTGGGCCAGGGGGGTGGAGGAATACTGGTCTATTGGTGGTGGGAAATGTGCACTCGTGGAGAATGGGTGTTCGATCATTGTATGAATGAAACTCAAACATAAAAGTTTTGTAACTGTAGTTCAAAGTGATTAAATAGAAAATAAAAATAATTTTTAAAAATAAACAGCATGTTTTGAAATCATCAGACACAAAACTCTGAAGATTAAATTTCACACATTTTTATAAAGAATGTAAGTAAAAATTCCGATGCATTTTTTATTTATAACTTCTAAAATAACCACAAAATGCAACAATGAGAACATAATGAACAAATTAGGAAATAATATATCAGATTTTATCCCAATTATTTTCACAACATGTCAAAATATGGACCAACTAATCTATGAAAAAATCATAATCATGATTTAATATATAACAATGTGCTCCAAATATGTATTTTTAAATTTTAGATGAGTTTCAATTTTGCATCATCATGGCTGGGAGATGACTGAGGTTCTAAAGTGTCTGCCTTGAAACGGTGAAGTGTTAAGATTCAGGCCCACCACATGCACTGAAGGCAGTCCTAGTAGCTCTATTTGTTCCTGGTGCCACAAACTATTTAATAACCACATATTTCAGAACTATTTCAGAACAGAACCATCAAGTACCAGAACTAAAGAGTTCCTCAATAAGTACAACTAAAGTGTGTGATTCCAGGGAGTACCACAATCAAATATGAAAGGATGGCCATCAAGTACGTGTGAAACTTCCAATCATTGCAACAGTAGTATCAACAGAGAGAAAAAAAAATCTGTGAATCGTGCATCATTCACCATTACAGGTGTAATTATATCATCCACTATACAACTGGTCCTTTAACAAGATTTATCCACCACCCCTTTTAGAAAAACCAGGTAAACAAATACTAAAACAATAAATTTCTAGACTATAAAAAGAATTAGAAGCTACTTAAAAATTAGTGTCATTTAATTCAATGGACAGAGTTAGAATTTCCAAAGATGAGATATTGAAGTGAGAAACTCATAACCATAATTCTGGGAACTCACTCCCTCGAAAAATTTATTTACTGGTTGACTATATTAAAAATTTATTCAAATGTTTAGGCCTCTAGACATCAATTTAACAAGTAACATGAATGGAGCACAAACATTAATTTTTATGAAAACAGTCAATTTCCTCCAAAAATCACTACGAGTTTTTTTTGTTTGTTTTTTGCATGTTTCAGCTCAGGAAAACAAGTGTTGGACAGAAACCACAATGAATGGACAATCTAAGGAGACTCTAATTCTGGCCCCTTACCTAGTTTTTTGTGTCAGTCCAAGGAAATAATGGTTGAAGTGCCCTGGTATCTCTGACCCTCTTAGGAGAGGTCGTGTCCCAGGAGTGAATGGCCAAGCATTAGAGCTCAAGAATGTCCATTTCCCACTTCATTCTCCACTGCCACTTCCACACACCCTTGACCACACAGCCTTGACCTACACAAAAGTATTCTCGTACGTGTCTGCATCTTCTCTGATCAGGTTCTCTGGGGCTGGGCAGGAATCAAAGGCACTAAGAAATAAATTCATTGATTAGAGCCCTGGACAGTTACTATGTGATACTAAATGTAGTCTGGGCAGGGGAAGAAGCACAAAAATATTCTATTTACATTTCCTTAAAACCTAAGGTGAAATAACCTGTTTTACTGCACAAGTTTATTTAGCTGAACAAACTCAGAAAGAGAATCAGTATAGTTCAGGTTAGAGAGAAACAATTTCTAATACAGATTATTTTATCAGCTACATCAAACCTACTGGGTTGATATTCTGGAGTTTCTATATAGGAAACCAGGGTGAATAAACTAGCAGTCGTGGCCTCAGTCCGGAGCACAAGTTGGAACAAAGAAGTAGACAAGTAGATCTAACTTAATTTACCTAACTTAATTTCCTTCCCCATACTATTTTTAAAAGCCAATAACTTAATTTTAATACCATATATTGGCACATGGGGGTTTCTTTCATTAGACAAAATAAAGATTACTAAAATTTTATGACTTCATTATTGAATATTGTGCAATTCGTTATTGCATAATTCATTATTACCAATATGAGTAGCTTTTGCAGTGAGATCAAAGACTGGACTCCCCATATGGTTATACTTAAAGCAACTACCTACACTCTATTCTTCTCTTTGCTTTTCTATTTCCAAAGGACACCTCTTTGGGATGTAGGGCAGAAGGTAGGCTTTATCAAATTACGCATAGCACATGAAGCACCATTACAATTTATTCTACTATTACCATGAAAAATTAGACAAGTAGCTTTGGTTTTCATGCATCAAGGAAAGTGGGGACGCCATAGGCAGCATAGAAAAGTAGAAAACTCCGATAGATTAGCATCCACTATATAAATCACAGCATTAGGGGAAGTGATATGTGGCTGCTGAATAATTGAGGACTAAAGTCAACTGCAATGAAAATACCATAATTTAGCCACACAGGTCATTAATTATATTCACCTGACTTGCATTAGAGCATTCTGATTCTTTCTTACACACAACTTATCTCTAGTTATACTATCAGGGCCTACTTGGTAAGCAGATTTGTGCAGGTAAATCAAGTAAGAATCAGATGCAATAAAGTATTTAAAGGAGATGTGTTAATAAGGTTCCATAGAAAGTTCAATGTGGTTTGCCAATTTTCTTAATATTTTAATTCTACATACTTTATTTGTAAATTTATTTTATTATTAAGGTTCATATCACTGTCCTCCCGTTGTTCATCGATTTGCTCGAGCGGGCCCACTAACATCTCCATTGGAGACTTTGTTGTTACTGTGTTCGGCCTATCGAATACATCACGGGGAGCTTGCCAGGATCTGCCATGCGGGCGAGATACTCTCGGTAACTTGCCGGGCTCTCTGAGAGGGGCAGAGGAATCGAACTCGGGTCGGCTATGTTGGCTGGTGCAAGGCAAATGCCCTACCGCTGTGCTATCGCTCCAGCCCTTATTATTAAGGTTACTTATAAAATATGAAGTCATGAAACTGGATACATGAAATTTAGACTTTTCATATCAACACATCTCTGGAGGTATTCAGGTAGTCTATACTTAAGAGGATGATATCTTTATATTTTTAGCCTGGATATCAGTTGAGAAACTGTTCTTCCACAAGAAAAGAAAAACAAATGCTTTAAGAAGTAATCATTTGGTGGGTGGGGTGGAGAAAGTATATTAGGTAGGGTGTTTGCCTTGTACATAGCTGACTCAGGTTCAATCCTCAGCACCCCACATGGTCCCCAGAGCTCACCAGGAATGATCCCTGAGCACATAACCAGGAGTAAATTCAGTACATAACACCAGTGCTGAGTGGGGCCCAACAACAAAAACAGAAAAAAGAAGAAATGATTTTCTAACTAAGTGGACAGCACAAATTTAGGTTTGTTTGTTCGTTTGTTTGGGGTATCACACCCAGCTGTGCTCAGGGCTTACTCCTAGCTCTGTGGTTAGAGATCACTCCTGCAAGTGCTGGATTGAACTGGAGTCAGGAACATACAAGGCATATAATCCCTGTACATCCTCCTCCCTCCCACTCTGCTCCTGCTCCTCCTCCTCCTCCTCCTCCTCCTCCTCCTCTTCTTCCTCCTCCTACTCCTCCTCCTCCTCCTCCTCCTCCTCCTCCTCTTCTCTCTCTCTAATAACACACGTTTTATTTCCTTTACTTTTATCATAATAACAAACATGGCCTGGAGTCAACAAGGAGTTATAAATTGGACATGGTCCACCCTGAACATGGTCCTGAAAATCCCCTAGACTTTCTACATCTCGTTCTGTGTCTATGACACAGGAATGAGGAAGATCTCTGCTACCCACCATCAGAAAAATCACATGAGATAATGCAAGTGAACTAACATTTTAATGCTAGATAAACTTAGACTGTGACACACACACACACAAAATCATTGCAATATGATTTTCAAAACCAAAATGGCCAATGAATTCAAGCAACATTATTTTTGCAGAAGTTTCCACTTAACTCTGGTATGGGGGACACAAATCTGAGCTCAGGAAATGTGATGCTCTGTTTAATAAAGACACCTCTCAGATAGCCCATGTCTCATTGATTAAATGTCAGAGTCTAAACAAGATTTAGCAGCAAAGAACCAAAAAACTCCCATTTTCCATATTCTCATTTGATGGCACCCAATTTGACTTCAGGAAAAGCGTTTGCCCCTGTTAGTAATTGTCTGAAACTTTATCATACCACGTGATCATTTTTTCTCCATTTTTATCAATCATGACAGATAGCTTTGAGAAAATGAAGCTTTCCAATATGTTCTTTTATGGGGATCAGAGGAGCATTTGTAATTTTTTGTTCCCTGAAAAAGGCCAAGTACAAGTCAGGTTTTTTGTTTTGTTTTGTTTTGTTTTCTGATTGTAACTAGTTTGACGTTTTCCAGGAAACATGTGATTATTCCAAGAAAAAGAATCATAGACACTATAATAGGACAGTTCTCATATCAGATTCATTACTGTTGGACTACTACTCTGTCCAAGATGGAAATGGACCAGAATTTATGAAAGGAAATAAAGATTGTTCCAACCAGCCCTCTGAAGTTATTCAGTCATCAAACAAAAATCAAAGCTAATGGTTACAAGCTATAGTCACATGTATAATTTTTTAAAAAGGGTAGCTTAGAGTAAGAAAAAAAAGGAAAATGAGGGGGAAAGAGATTAAGAATGAAAATAGAGACTCAAATAAATTGTGTCATGAAAAGTAAAATAAAGACAATCACTACTTACATGTGCTGTAAATCACCATTTTTCAGGAATGCTTTATGAGCCACAACTTTTAATCCAGAATCCACAACTGTCCTGTAAAAGCATATAAATGCATGCATGTCAGAACTAAACAATGGAGGTTCCCCTGACAGTATTAAAAAATGTTTGGAAACTAGGTATGCGCTTCTGAGAACTCACAGATTTTTCAATCCCACGTAAGCTTCAAGATCACCTTCATTGATGATTTCTAATCTCTTCTGATTTGCAATGTAACTGTAAGGGAAAGAAGAATGAAAATCAGAATACAGGCAATATAAAAAGAATGGGTATCTTCCATCCAACCTCATCAGGGTGGTCAAGGCAATCCATCCCCACTTATCCTAGTCCCCTTTCTTCATTCCTTTTAAATACAGTAAGAGAAGCAAAACTAAATAATATAGAACAGAAACCATGAATGATCAGGTTTTAGGCTGATGGTAAATTCACTAGGTTCATGTTTTCTTAATTTTTGATCACTTTTTCAACTAATGATTTCAGTATGCGCCTCATTTCAAGATACCTCCTTTGTATAGAGGTGAACATGGCTTAGAGATTCATCTTCATCCTCAAAAAGATACTTCTTGTGTGATGGTCATGGGTTTACCACTGTGATCTGGGGCAAATCACATTTCTCTTCACATTCCAAAAGCAGCCATTCCCTCTTTTTAATCTCCCTTAAGACATACTATCTTATTTTACCCTTCTTACCCCTTTTTCTCCTTGTTATTTCTTTTCTTAGTCCAGCAACAGCCATTTCTACCTATGTAATATCGTTATTTCTTTTCAGAAAGTACATTTTACAAACCCATGTGAACCTAATGCACTCTCTTTAGGAACTGTTGTCTTAACCAACTGCTCAAACCCTCAAATTAGGGAGTAAACTGATAACTTGGGCTGGAAAGAAGTCTGAACTCTTCAGCATGATGATGACCACCACATCTCTCTCTCTCTCTCTCTCTCTCTCTCTCTCTCTCTCTCTCTCTCTCTCTCTCTCTCTCTCAATATTATTTCAAAGAAGTCCTGGAACTTCCATGTGAAATGTTTATACCATAGTAAACACTCCCAAGAATAAATTATGACATAGAAGGAAAAAGATTAAGAGATAAAAAACAGAAATAATCAAAGTATCACTTGAGTATATAGATGCATACATCACTGAGGTTAGAAGTCATTAACAGAAGATTGATCCAAATTTTAGTAATTTGCAACCAAGAAAATTCCTAGTAAAACAATGACAAAGTTCAAAACCTGCCACCATGGAAATACCTATAATATTTATTCATAAAAAGTCCTATGTGCACTATGAGTTATGTATATATAGATAAATCCTGAACTAGAAGATATTATAGAGGTTAAGATACCTTGCATGCAACTAACCCTCATTCAAACCCTATACTGTATGTAGTATCCCAACATCACCAGGAGTACAGAACCATGAATAAGACCTCAACACATCAAGTGTTACCCCAAAATGAAACAAAGAGCCAGGTATAAGGCCTGAAAACACCAGGTGTTACCCCAAAATAAAGTAATACCAAAAATATATCCTATTTCGGGACTGGAGCAATAGCACAGTAGGTAGGGCATGTTTGCCTTGCATGCAGCCGGCCCGGGTTCAATTTCAAGCATCCCATATGGTCCCCTGAGCACCGCCAGGAGTAATTCCTGAGTGCAGAATCAGGAGTAACCCCTGTGCATCGCCAGGTGTGACCCAAAAAGTAAAAAGAAAGAAAGAAAAAAGAAAGAAAGAAAGAAAGAAAGAAAGAAAGAAAGAAAGAAAGAATTATATATATATATATATATATATATATATCCTATTTCATATTTCTCAATGTGCACAACTACATCAAAAAAAGTGCCAGGCACAAGTCAAATATACAAAAGATGAAACTGATGACTTGCTAACTAGTTTGAGGGCTAGCTGGTTGACATCTGCCTGGCTGTCTGTTTGGATGTCTACATGGCTGGTTGATTGGGTTGGAGAAGAGGTTAATGGCTAAATAGGTAGACAAGACTTGCAGTTTCAAAGGATGTAAAACAAAAGGTTGTTCCAGAATGGGTTTTTCCCTATCTTTTTTCAAAAATTTTAAGATGTAAAACATATTCCAATTAAGATAGAGAAAATCAATTTTGTAGCTCTGCTATTACTAACACGACTCAAAATGACAGAAATAATAAACAATTCTAAAGAGAAGAATCAATAAGTAGAGGTATCTTCTACCCAATCTAAAAAGATAAAAACATATACATTATTTTGTTATTATAAGCTATACACATATAAGATTGTCATTGATTAAAAAAAAAAAACAAAGTTTACAAAGGACCTAAGGGATTACTCTGGTGAAAGTGTCTGCCTTCTAATCATCAGGCATGAGTTTGATTCCCCAAGTCCATTACATGTGCTGAGTAATACCCAATGGTTCTGCTTTCTGATGTCCCCGGAGATACAACACCATGTACAATCTACAGCCAATTGTGGGAAAGCAAGTAAAATGTGTGAACCGTGGCATGCACAACTAAAGACATGTAATCACAACTGCCAATATGCAACCCACAGCCAGTGTGTGTGTGAGCACCACAGCCTTGCACCCTCAGTGGGCACTACAATAAAATGTGTGACAGCACCACAACTGAAAATGAGTGTCAGTGTGAGGGAGCATATGTCAAAGTCCTGCAATGCAGGGTATGAAACCAAACAAGCACCACAATAAACTGTGAGAACAACACGCCACGCACATGTGACACTAGTCCTTGCAACAGCAAAGGGAAATAGGATGTTAAAATGGGTGTATAAATGCTGAGAAGAAAAAAATTACACCAAACAGAAAATAGTGTCAGAGTTGACAGAAATTTGTCTTCTATAAAACAGCCTCCAAGACAGAGATATTTTATCCCAAAGACTTTGTAATATTTAAAAATTACCACACATAGGGGCCAGAGTGATAGTACAGCACATAGGGTGTTTGCCTTGCATATGACCAATTGTGGTTTGAACCCTGGCACCTCATACGGTCCCTTGAGCCTTCCAGGAGTGAACACACACACACACACACACACACACACACACACACACCATGTAATCAACATGGTAATATATGGGGCAGGTTTCTTTGGGATGATGGTCAGGACCTCCCAAGAAACCCACCCACCTCCCCAGCTGACTTAGCCTGGTGACTGTCACTGCTGTGGAATCATTAAGAGTTCTTCAGTCTCTTCACCTGCTCATTGATTTTATCTATAGGTATTTGTCCAAAAGTAATTTTCACACATGCACATAAGGAGACATAAAAAGAATGGCCATTGCATTGTGATAAGAATCAAAAACTGAAAAAAAAACACAAGAGTTCATCAAATTAAAAAAATAAGGGTCAGAAAGAAAAATACAGTGACTATTGCCTTTCATATGGCCTACACAGATTTCATTCCCATGTACCACATATGGTCCCCTGAACACCACCAGGAGTGATTCCTGAGCACAAAACCACTAATCCCTGAGAACCACTGGGTATGGCCAGAAATGAAATTGGTGTGTGAAATGTATGTCAACTAAACTAGAACTTTATCTTGAGAAGAAAAAGATCTTCATGTTAAACCAAAAAGAAAAAAAAGAAAAATTTCTTAAAGGGACTGGAACGATAGCACAGCAGGTAGGGCATTTGCCTTGTACGCAGCTGACCCAGGTTCAATTCCCAGCATCCCATATGGTCCCCTGAGCACCGCCAGGAGTAATTCCTGAGTGCATGAGCCAGGAGTAACCCCTGTGCATCGCAGGGTGTTACCCAAAAAGAAAAAAAAATTCCTTTATGTACACACAATATAAAACAATCCATATGAAGTTTTAAAATATACAGAAAACAGGGCCAGTGAGTATAGTGGATAACCTTGCACTCAACTAACCCAGGTTCATTTCCTGGAATAGGGTATGATTCCCCTCAGCACAAAGCCAGGAGTAAGTCCTGTGCATTGCTGAGTGTGTTGCGAACAAACAGAAATGCACAGAAAACAATACCACATGATATTCATAGTTCAGTATGTATGTGAAGGAAAAGGTCACCTTGGGAAAGGAGAAGGGGTCTTAATGAATAAAAATGAAAAGCTTTGTATTAAAAAGATAAAAGGTTAAAGTGCCAGTTCTGAATATTAGAAAAGACATTGTTCTATTATTCTATCTTTGAGGTTTTTAAGTTTTAAAGAAAAAAGAGAGAGACAGAAAAAGAAAAAAGAGAAGGAAGAAAGGAAGGAGGAGATAAGGCAGGCAACAGAGGGAAGGAGAAAGGAGGATCAGAGGAGGTGATACTGGGCCCTAAGCTGTCTAGAACAGTGGGTGGAGCCTTCACACTGAAAGAATAAAAAGGAAAAGCTTTGTATCAAAAAGATAAAAGGTTAAAGTGCACATCTCTATCACACATCTCTATCAGGAGAAATGACCTCGAGGGAGCTGTACTCCAGGGTTTCTCAGTTACTCAGTGATCAAAGACAGAGTTCAACTTTCCAGTGACTTGTCACCCCAAAAGAAGTCTAAATGCCTCTACTCCCTGTTCCAGTTTGGGTCAGAAATCAGTAGACTAAATAGAATATCAGGCTGCCCCCTACTGGTAACTTTGCTCCCCCTAAACCTTAGTGACTCCAAGAGCGCTCCCTCCTCACTATACTAATCAGGAGTAGCAAATGTAGTGACCAGCCCAGAGTAGGAAAAAGAGACTGAAAGCCAGTACAGGGAAGATAACTAAAAGAGGACCTGATAGGCAATGGAACAGACTCTTCTTCAAAGAAACGTTTCCTATCGCGCTGATCAAATTGTGGTCCAACGCAGGGTCTTTCACTGAGTCACATATCTCCAAGAAGATTCTCATTGCCTGCTGAGCAATGTGAAGGCCCATCTCATGAGCTCTCTCTCCATGACAACATCTAACTCCTCTGGCTCCACCCACTGTTCTAAACAGTTTAGGGCCCAGAAAAATACTAGCTGTCCCCCGTAGATCCCATGTCCTTGATGTCTAATAGGAATTGTTATGGACTCAGCATATCTTTGGTTCTTTATAGTAATCTCAGCATCACTACCCTACCTCAGGTAACCTGCAGACTTTGATTTCATTCTCTCTTACTTAATTTGCAATCTCAATAGTGACAATGAGACTGTGGATATTATCATTTATTGTATACTTCTTATTTCGCTGACTGTTCTCCTGGAAGTTCCAAACTCGATGGCCTAACCCCTCCATCAGCATGCAATATGGAACCTGTTTACCTTCAACCATACTGTTTTCCAGTGCATGCCCTGTATATACATTATATAATGCATTATCCATGCATATTATACTGTAGCACTGCAACACTGTCCTCCCGTTGTTCACTGATTTGCTCAGGCGGGCCCAATAACGTTTCCATTTTGAGACTTGTTATTGTGTTTGGCATATCGAATACGTCATGGGTAGCTTGCCAGGCTGATACATAATATATATATATATATATATATATATATAATCTTGTTAGGACATCATACATTATGAGAGCTTCTTCTGTCTTTTGTTTTTCACTTTTACTATATTCTAAGACAAGTATTCTAGGACTTTTTCAATAAATTGACTTTGTGGAAAACACTTAAAAATACATTATCCAATCAGAACAATTTTATTTCATTAATTGGAATCTCTGGCTCCTTCCCTTCCCCTTCCCTTCCCTTCCCTTCCCTTCCCTTCCCTTCCCTTCCCTTCCCTTCCCTTCCCTTCCCTTCCTTCCCTTCCCTTCCTTTCCCTTTGTTGTGTGTATTTCAAAGAAGGATCAATACCTAGCTGAAAGTTTTAGAAAACATGCTTTGCTCATACATGTTCAAGAATCTGTGGCCCAAGCACCACTGGGAGTAGTCGGTGTATGCCCAGTATATGCCCCTCAAAAAAAATAATTTTATATAACTGTACACCTACACAGTTAACTTTTCAAATAGAGGTTGAATTCAGCATGAGTACATCAAAATCATAGTTCTTCTGCTTGAATTTTTGCTATCCCACTGTGAAAGACCATACCTATAATATATACAAGCATGAAGTATTGATTATAGAAGACTGTGATTATAGAAAATAACCTCATTTCTCATGTACAAAAACAATAAACAGGGGAAGGTATAGAAACAATTTCTGAAAATTTTGTCTTATCATCAAGTGAACTTAGAACACAAATATACAAGATAGTTATATAGAATATTTTTATTTTAAATAATAGTAACTAATTTCCCTCAGAAGAAGAATATT
Organism: Sorex fumeus; assembly: GCF_029834395.1. Taxonomy (NCBI): domain Eukaryota; kingdom Metazoa; phylum Chordata; class Mammalia; order Eulipotyphla; family Soricidae; genus Sorex; species Sorex fumeus. The sequence continues at coordinate 10,662,074 of NW_026606103.1, forward strand.
TATTTGTCACTGAAACCTCAGTCTCAGAAATGTTGAAACTGGCAAGAGTCTCTAAACACCTTCAAATCTAATGGTTCTTGATCTTAAGGAGGCAATGCTCTCTTGTAACAGTCCTCAGTGACACCCCATTTAATAAGTAGTTTAGAGAAGGTTCCAAGCAGAAGAATAAGTACCTAAATCACAAGATTCCCATGGAAAAAACTGCAAGATGTAATTTGCAATGTAAGTGAAATATTAAGTGTATAAACTAGGTCACTGTGGGCCTTGAAGTGTCTAGAAAGTTGACAAGGAATTTGAGCATTAACAAAGCCTGTACCATGCCTCATTTCTCAAATGGACATATGGTACCTTCACTAAGACATATTCCTTAGGATCAAATAAAAAAATCCTTTCCTTATAGCATAGCAGAAAGACCACTGGTCGCTTTCTGGAAAAGAAGAAAGAAAAGGTAATTTTGCTAAAACTTCACAGAAATAGTTTTGAATTAGTGTTCTTAGAAAGGGTACTCATCTCATTTTAAAAGATCATACATTGACTTCAACAACCTATCAAATAACCCTTCCAGGTAATCTTCCTGAATAACAAAAAAGGTTTTTAGTGCATCTTTTCTTCATGTGTATCGGCTGAATAGCATTAAAGCTCAAAAATGAGATGTCCATTCGCTTAGATTTTTATTACGGTAAATATACTTTGATGATACATTAAAGAGAAATGGAAACAGCAGTGGCTATTGCTAATAGCAAGTAGTCAAACCAGAATCACTTCCATGTGCTCTGACCACCTCCCAGCCTTATTACTCAAAAAATAAATATTTAAGTTAATAAAACTAAATGCTGGAAAAGACTAAGAAGTGTTTGAAGGCTTACTGCCATGGAGTGAAGCATGTCAACTGTCACAGCTCTCTTTCTTTGATAAAGAATACTGGAATCCTTAAAAAAACAAAACTGTCCTTGGGGACAGGAGAGACAGTACAGAGTAAGGCACTTGTCTTCCAGGTGCTAATCCTGAGTAGATACCCAGTACGACAGGGGTAAGTACTAATCCTGGGTAGATACCCAGTACCACATACAGTCTCTGAACACTGCCAGAGTGATCCCTGAGCCCAGAGGCCAAAGTAAGGTCAGAACACTCCTTTTGGGTATGGTCCAAAAGCAAATGAAATGAAACAAAATCAAAAACTTCCCTGGGTTCTTGGTGATGCATCAAAATCTCTGGATCCAGAGCGAGGCAGCTTCATTTTGCTAGCATGCAGGAAATGGATCCTGTGATGCAGAGCTCTGCCCTTAGAAAAGTCTCAACCACCCAAACCATGAGAATAAGAATGCAGAGTACCCAGTAAACATGCTCAGAATGGAAACCCACAGCCTACGGGGGGCTCGTGCTATTTAGTATTAGCACTGTCTTTTTTTTTTTTTTTTTTTGGCTATGGGCCTAGAAGTAGCAAAGTCATCTATTAGGAAAGCTAAGTTATATGCCAAGAGTCAGAGTGCCCAAGGATTACATTCTCTCTTAGAGCATTATTAGGAGACCAGCACAGCTGCTTCTACATTCCAGATGAGGAAACTAAGTCCCCAGCATGACAGCATGACATGCCACTTCCAAGACCACACTGCTGCTCTCTGTGGACAGAGCTCAGGTGTCTGAGCCTCAGAAGTCTGAGCTCATGTCCACTATTCCACACCACAAGAGTCCACCACTTTCACTAAATCGTACCTTCCGAAATGATTTTTGGATGTTTGTTTGTTTGGGGCCACAACTGGTGACACTCAGGGGTTATGCCTGGATCTGCTTTCAGGAATCACTCTTGGTGGAATGCAAGGTATTGAACTAAGGTTAGCTGATGCAAGGCAAATGCTTAGTTCAATTTTAGCACTCTGACCCCACTTTCTGAATATCTGAAAAATAAATCTTCACAAAGAATCACATCATAGAAACAAGTCAATTAAATAGGAATAAACATACCTCACAGGATGTCTTGGGCTATAAGAGAGACATTTTAAAATATTCTTACTTTCCTATAAATGCCACGCTCTAAGCACAGCAACTTTCTAGAATAGCCTAAATGCCCTGGAAATTTAAGAATCCAAGTGCCTTTAAGATAGTGAGTAATACAGTAGCACTGTCCTCCCGTTGTTCATCGTTTTGCTCAAGCGGACCCAGTAATGTCCCCATTTTGAGATTTGTTGTTTCTGTGTTTGGCATATTGAATACATCACGAGTAGCTTGCCAGGCTTTGCCGTGCGGGCGAGATACTCTCAGTAGCTTGCTGAGCTCTCCAAGAGGGGCAGAGGAATCGAACCCAGCTCGGCCTGGATGGCTGCGTGCAAGGCAAATGCCCTATCGCTGCGCTATCGCTCCAGCCCCGAGTAATACAGTATAAGAACTAAACACACTGCACTAGCTTCATCTTCTACTAGCTATGTGACCTGGGACAAGCCCCAGCACCTCAGTTTCCTTGTTTGTAAAATCAGAGAACAACAGTTGCTCATAAGGTTATTGAAATTACAAAACATTCCTAGCACACTGAGTATCTCACTTAGCAGAGCAGAAGGTGAAGGTGATCCAGGCCTAACTTAGTCACTAAATTGCACCAGTGTCCGCATCTGTGGGCTATTGGATTTGGACCTAATACTTTCTCAGTCCCCTTCAGCACACAAATTCTAAGAAAACTTCAACAAAATATTATGAGGAAAAATACAATTCACAGTCTGTTTTTTTCCCAAGGATAGGGTATTTTTCTTGTCTGCCTGGAGCAATAAGGTAGTTTCCAGTACCAGGAAATCACAATTTAGGAAAGAACAATTCATTATAGAAAAAAACTTAGTTTACCGCATAAAATATATCTATTATTACCAGGAAATTTAAATTAGTCTGACTTATTACACAGCTCTCAGACAGATTTAGGACTAGAGAGCAGCCTACAACGTATGTAAAATGCAAGTCATATAAATTGATTGATTAGAAATCACAATGTAGTCCAAATTTATTAACCATGGGGTGCTTTTTCAGGGTTTCTGGAAGGAAAACACTACTGTGTTTAGGGCGTACTCCAGGGTCTGGCTCAGGAATCATTCCTGGCAGTGCTCAGAGGACCTTATGGGATGCTGGGGATCAAACTATCAGCTGAGTGCAAGGCAAGGAAGGACCCTACCCATTGTACTATCTGTCCAGCCCCCTATTTTTTAACTCTGATATTAACTACTAACTTTTTCAAAAATGTAACATTTCTATGTTAAAAAAAATCTGAATTTCCATAGTCTCTTTTAAAAAGATGAATGATGGTTCATCAATGCAGAGTTGCATTCCCTCCAGTCAGCAGGAGCTGAGCAGCACGACCCCTGGGAGTTTGGAGCATTTTCCCACTTGTCCACATTCTCACCTACATCAGTCATTTCAGGAACCCTGCAAAGACTGACACTTGACTTCATTCTTGCTGGTAATTCCCTCTGAGACTCCTACACACCTTTATGCCACCCCCAGGCACAGAAATACAAGGTATCTTACCAAGTAAAACAAAAAACCCTCATAAAAAATGTTACTTCTACCTATTTCAGAATCTCTGGAAATCTGTAAAATTGACACAGACATAATCAAGTGTGATCTTATACTTAGAAAGTCCTCAGAAAAATGAAGAAAAGTGCATTTGCCTGACCCCAACACAAACACACACACAAAAGTATTTATTCCAGCTAATTTACATATGATTTCTCAGTTGGGTTCTAGAGTTATAATGCAGCAGCTACACTTCTCTTACATGGAGCCAACCTTGGTTCAATGCCCAACACTACCTGTGATCCCCTAAGCCTTTCTAGGAGTAATCTCTGAGCACAGAGTCAGGAGTAAGCTCTGAGCACAGCTGAATGTATCCCAAAAACAAGCAAGCAAAAATCTGTCATATAAAAATGGGAATACAAGCGATCAAAACATATACTATGACACAATTTCACCATATTATATGAAGAGCATCAAGACAGAAATAATATGAACTATCACCATATAGAAGAATTAAGTTCTACATAAGGCTAAGGTTAACTTTTTGGCAAGTTTTCTTTGATATTGGAACTATAAAACCTTCAGAAACATTACTCAGCTAGGGCCTGGAGAGATAAGACAGCAGGTAGGGAATTTGCCATGCACCTGGTTGACCTAGTTCAATATGGTTCCTTAGCCAACCAGGAGTGATCCCTGAGTGCAGAGTCAGGAGGAAGCCCTGAGAAATGATGGGTATGGCCACCCAAAGAAAATAAAAAGGAAGGATGATGGAAGAAAAGAAAGAAGACAGAGAGAGAAAGAATGAAGGAATGAGAGAGGGAGGAAAGAAAGAAGGAAAGAAGGAAAGAAGGAAAGAAAGAAAGAAAGAAAGAAAGAAAGAAAGAAAGAAAGAAAGAAAGAAAGAAAGAAAGAAAGAAATTACTCAGGTAATTGGGTGACTTGGGGCACTCCACAGCTCACTCATCCTGGCAGAGTTCACCCTGACAGCCGAGCAGGCTCTTCCCCGGATGAGAAGCCATTTGATCACACCTGCTCCAAACTGTTTCTAAGCTAAAACCATCCACTGTGCTCTGTGGGAAGAACTCAGGGCTCCCAGTCTGGCATCTGTCCACATTAGGGGGGCAAGACTAAGGCTCCTTCCCCAGCCTGGAGCTTCCTGCTGGTACCTCCCTGGCTCATCTTCATCTACAGACACTGGCTTCCACCTGGATAAGCACACTACTTGTCAGTGTAAAAGGATGTCAGCCCCACCATCTGCTTGTCTGCTTTCCAAAAAAGAGCAAACAGAGCTGGCCTTAAAGCAGCAAGATTAGACTGTCCAGGCTCTGGTCACAGCGGACAACTTGAAACCATCTGCAGCCCGCTTAGGGCAGAGACTGCTCTGCTGAGGGGCTGCGGGACTTCTGGGTTGCATCAGCTTGCTAATGACAGTCAGATTAAATTCTTGGACCACTTAAGCCCCTTTGCAGAGTTGATATTCTTGTCACTTCCCCCAACTTTTGCTCGCTCCTCAGAAAGAAAATTAAATTTGCATCTACCTTTTTTCATAAAAGCTGTGAAGTACCTTGCTCATCCTTGCAAATAAATTTCTTTGAGAACACAGTGCCAGACAGAGCTATGTTCCTGTGGAATTAGCAGGCATTTTCCTTCCTTATGATGAAGTACTTTTTTATCACCAGGAAGTTAAGGGAAACACTGAACTCTATTCTCAACTGTCAATCATTAGAGTTAGAGTTTGCATCTCCATATTGTTTCCTCTCCTCATTTTCACCTTCTAACTTTTTTGTATAAAGTAATTAATATCAGTTATACGAATACTGATGAAAAATTAATTGAGACATTTCTAATGTGTTATCAATTCATCTCAAACAGCTAAATGCTGCTAATACCATGAAATTATCTTATAGAGGTTTTAAAGGAATGGTTAGGAAATAATATCTTTCCACTTTTTTGCACCAGAGCGGTGGATATTGATTTAAAAAATTGTCTTGCAACTCCAATCCAATGCATAAATTATATTTATTAGAAATAGCCTATTCCCCTACTATTTCAGGTCAACCAATGTTTTCTTTATGACCAGTGAAGAACTTGAAATGATTCTCCCAGGTCTTAATCATTCTAAGAAGCACTCAAGTCAGCATAAATACAGCAGAATAAACACATTTTTGAAGGCAGTTGGTCTCTAGTTAGGCCAAACCATTCCATATGAAGAGAATTTTAAAGTTTAATATCTTGGCTCCAGCTTCAGGACAGATCAAGCACATGGCACCAAAAAAACCCCCTAAGAATCAGGCTTATCATCATGAAAATAGAATGATTCAAGTGGTAAGAATTTAGGATCTCTGTGAAGGTCTGTTTTGATTTGGGCACAATTTTCAACCAACATTTATAGGATGTGGGAGTAAGAAGTGTGATCGATGTAACTTGCACTTCCAATTTTATCTTTAGTGGTTTCACTTCCCATGAATCTTTAGCCTTTGTATTCCCTCAAGAGGTTAGAGATTAATTTCTTAGTTCAACTACAGTGAAGCTTCTGGGAAAAGAATCACAAGCCATAATCCACTGGGTAATTTCAAATCATGTAAATTTTTTTGTGGAAAGAAAGCATAAATTTATTCATTTATTTATTTATTGCTTTTTGGGGGGCCACACCCAGTGATGCTCATGGGTTACTCCTGGCTCTGTACTCAAGAATCACTCCTGGCAGTTCTCAGGGGGCCATATGGGATGCTGGGAATTGAACCCAGGTTGGCCACGTGCAAGGCAAACACCCTACCCGCTGTGCTATTGCTCCAGCCCCTGAGAGTATAAATTTATTTTTAAAATCTAAATAAGGACTGGTAGGTAGCTCACAGAGTTAGTGCATGCACTCTGCATACAGGAAGCCTGGGTCCAATCCCCAGCACCATATGGGCCCCCAAACACCTTACTGGGAGTAGCTCCAAGCAGGAATCCCAGCAGATATGGTCCCTCCACAAAAATATTTATAAACAAATCTCTTTTTAAAAATATAATAGGGGCTATATGGATCAGTGCTCGGGGCCACCAAAGCTACTCCCTATGGCGGGGACAGTACATGAGGTACTGGGAATAGAATCCAGGTATCTAACATGCTGGGCATGTGCCAGTCACCCTGCTCTCATCTCAGATAACACAGACTCCATGCCATTGCCCCAGGTACCCCAGAGCCCCTGCTCTTGTTCCAGACTCCCCAGACACCTTGCACTTGTCTCACACACCCCAGAAACTCTGCCTTTGTTCCAGATACCTCAGACCCCCTGCCCAGATACCTGTTCCAGATACCCCAGAACCCCTTGCCTTGTCCCAGACCCCCTTCTCTTGTCTCAGATGACCCAGAAACTCTGCTATTGTCCCAGATAACCCAAGTCCCCTGCCATGTCCCAGGTGCTCCACTCTCAAACAAATCTCTTTTAAGGGATGCAGCAGATTTTTTTAAATTTGTACAGTTTTGAAGCTCCCAGAGGAACCAGATTCATAGAAACACACACAAAAGGGTAACTGCCAGGATGGGCTGGGAGTTGTGGATAAAGGGAGTTGTTGAACAGATAGAAAATTTCCATTTTACAAAATAAAGAGTTCTAGAGTTATTTGTGTGATAGTCATACCACACAATGAATATATTTAATGTCACTGAATAGTCCATTTTTAATTAAGATGTCAATTTTATTGTATTTTAAAATATACATGGAGTCTATCTTAATTTATTTGCCCGTTAGAAACACACTCATTGTGTAAAAATAAATGAATGATGATATTTGACCATAGCTTTTATTTATTTTAAAGACCTTCCTTAAAAGGCTTTGGAAATAAGGAGTGAGAATCGCAGGGTTAAAACAGAAAATGAAGGACACCCCTAGACATTGCAACAACAAAGGGAAGAGGAGGTGATTTAAAATAACTACTATAAATGATGAGTGGGAACAAAATTACACCGAAGATAAATAACTGTCAAAGGACTGGCAGACACATGTCTTCCATAAAATAGACTCCTAGACAGTGGGGTATTTCCCACCAAAGACCCTGAAACCAAATTAAAAATTAGCATACATGGGGGCCAGAGTGATAGCACAGCAGGTAGGGCACTTGCCTTGCACGCCCAGAGACCCAGAGCACTTCTGGGGTGACCTTGATGCTCCCAGCACAGCGGGACTGGGAAAAGAATCACAAGCCATAATCCATCGGGTAATTTCAAATCATGTAAATTTTTTTGTGGAAAGAGAGTATAAATTTATTTATTTATTGATTGATTTTTGGGGGGCCACACCCAGTGATGCTCATGGGTTACTCCTGGCTCTGTACTCAAGAATCACTCCTGGCAGTTCTCAGGGGACCATATGGGAATATGGGATGCTGGGAATTGAACCCAGGTCGGCCACGTGCAAGGCAAACACCAGCAGCCCACATCTCAGGTCCTGAGGCTGACCGGCTGGATCACTTGACTGAGAATCGCACTACGAGGGGCCCCCTAGGTCTCCTGAACACAACTTGGGAGAACAGAAAATGTTTTTAGTAATTCTTTTTACAAAGATTATATATATATAGCTTTTATTATATCCATCTTTTAAAAAATAGCACTCAAGGGATTGGGGATGCAGTTCATGTTAGAGCACTTGCCTTGCCTTTGGATTTGACTCTCTGCACAGCTTGCTCTACCCCCAAATCACTTTTAAAATACACTTGGAATCTAAACTATCATTTATGTGCATATTAGAAACATACTGCATTGTATAAACACAAATAAATGGATGATCTTTATTGCAAGAGAGAACTACGTTTCAATACAGTGTGTTCATCTATACACTTCCTCCTCTGTATTTTTAAAAGTCACCAATTTGGGGGCTGGAGCGATAGCAGAGCGGGTAGGGCATTTGTCTAGCACACGGCCAAACAGGGTTCGATTCCCAGCGTCCCATATGGTTCCCCCGAGCACTGCCAGAAGTAATTCCTGACCGCATGAGCCAGCAGTAACCCCTGTGCATTGCCAGGTGTGGCCCAAAAAAAGCAAAATAAATGAATAAATAAATAAATAATAAAAAGTCACCAATGTCATACATCAATCAGGTGCTTTATGAGGATTTTTGCAAAACACAAAATTTTTGTAAGCATGAGTTGTTATAAATACAAAAGAAACACCACAAAATACCCATTGGTCAGTCTAGTGCACATTGATCACAATGACACAAAATTTTTGTTTGCTTCTTTGTTTTTGGGGGGTCAGGAGGTAGGTGGTAAGACCTAATGAGTGGCCCTCAGGCCTCCACCTGACTGTGCTCAGCGGTAGCCTTAGTGATGCTCAGAAGACTGGATGTGGTGCAGAGGGTACCAGGGTCAAGGTGAACCCCTTGATTCTCTTTCTGATCCCAGAAACAAAATTTGTGTATCTGATGGTGTTTAATAATAACAACTGGACCACTCTTGTTTATATTCCTGAAGTCTGTAGCCTTTTTAGAAACAAAGGAGGAAAAAGAGAATCCCTAGAAGAACATCACTGAAATCTGAACCTCACACAAAATTCCTATTTTTTTTTAATTTTTATTAGTGAGGCACCATGAGGTACAGTTGCAGACTTACAAATTTTGTGCTTGGGTTTCAATTATACAATGATCAAATACCCATCCCTCCACCAGTCCCCATTTTCCATCACCACAGATCCCAGTATCCCTACCCACCCCCCTTTCCAGAGGAATGCCTCTGTGACAGGGCATTCCCCTCTGTTCTCTCTCTCCTTTTGGGTGTTGTGGTTTGCAAAAGAGGCATTGATTGTAGCACTACAACTTCAGTCACAGGGAAATGACAACTGACCCGTAGGAAACTCAGGACAGAAAAGTTTCTTCCTTCTTAAATCTTTCAGTTACAGAGCAAGTGTGGCTGGACTGATGCTGCCACCAGGTTTGTATCTGAGCTGCATCTCTCTCTCTCCACTGGGTCTCTTCCCTGCTTCTGTTTCTACCCCGGAGTGGAGCCGTGCCTCTATCCTAAAGGATACAGAACCTGCCTAACCTCACCACAGCATTGTCTTTCACTGATTAATTCCATGTGATCTATTTACATAAACATCTCAACAGAGTAACTTTATAAAAGCCACTTGCAGCAATTTACATAGTGATGACTCAAAGAACAATAAGTACTCTGTTTGTTTGTTTCTTTGTTTGTTTGGGTGTCATACCTGGCAATGTTCTGGGGTTACTCTTGGCTCCATACTCGGAAATTACTCCTAGCAGTGTTCAGGGGACCATATGCGATGCCGGAGATCCACATGCAAGGCAAGTGCCCTACCTGCTGTACTAACTGTATCCAGACCCAACTACTTTTATTAGGGATTTTATCATGTGATTTGGGCTGGAGCGATAGCACAGAGGGTAGGGTGTCTGCCTTGCACGCAGCCAACATGGCCGATCCGAGTTCGATTCCTTCGCCCCGCTCCAAGAGCCCAGCAAGCTACCAAGAGTATCTCGCCCGCACCGCAAAGCCTGGCAAGCTACCCGTGATGTATTTGATATGCTAAACACAGTAACAACAAAGTTTCATGATGGAGACATTACTGGGCCCACTCGAGAAAATCAATGAACAACGGGAGAACAGTGACAGTGATCATGTGATTTAGAGAGAAATGGTGTGTCCATGTGTGCATGGCAACATGCATGTGCACATGTGGAGAGCTTGGACATACAACTAGATCTTGAGGAGGTGCAGTAAAATAATACCCATATGGAGTCTCCTTCTTTCTTTATGTTTTAAATGTGGGTGCGTACAACTCCCAGGCATGCCTGTAGAATTTAAGTGACCTATTCTAGAACTGAGAAAAGGGGTACATGCACAGCCCTGAAATAGTCATAGAGAAAGCAAGCCGGAAACAGCAACCAGGAAAGAGTCACTGTGAAGCCGATGTGAGAGTAGATGAATCCAAAGCTCAGTACAAGAGCCTCAGTGGGAAATGCAAGATGCAAGAAGGGCTATCACAGAAATGGGTCTGAATTCCAGCCTACAGAGCTTTTTACACTTGCCATGAAATCATGTTTTTAAGCATGCAAATGTAATAATACCTTAAATTTAAAATGACAATATAAAGTGAGGAGAAATTCATAAGAAAAGAATAATCATGCAAAAATAACCCTGAACATTCTTAAAGAAAGGCTTCCAGTAGAAAAATATAACAATGTGAAGCTTTAGAAGATAAAAAAGATGAGTACTAGAAAAAGTCTGATTGACAAAATAGGAGAGTACCTCCAAATAATCCCAAACTCAAAGATTATATTTGTACATAGCCAAATTTTTATTTTAAATTATTGAGGGAAATGTAAAATTAATTAATCAATTAATGACTTCAAGACCTGAATGGTTACTTTGCTACTTTGGAAAAATAATCTTTTTGCTATCTCACTGCTTCTAGTTTTTAACTCCAGATAAATAAAACTTTATAAACACATTAAATTGTAAATATAGGCTATGTAGGATATTTATTTTATACTCTGAGAGAGGGGGGACTCTTGTTAGCCACATTTACACCATATAAGAAATTAAAAATAAATTTTAGTGGAAAGAATTAATTCTACATTGAAGAGGAAGAAGGAACAGAAGAAAGAGAAGAGAAAAGTGAGTAAAGGAGAATAAAAGGGAGGAGGAGTAGAAGGAGGAAGAGGAGGAGGAAAAGCATGATGAACAGGATGATGATGAAAAGGAAGATAAGAGTGGAAGGAAAAGGAGGAGGGCAGGTGGAGGAGAAGGAAGAAGAAGAGAAGGAGAAGAAGGAGGAGGAGGAGAAAGAAAAACAAATAATTATATAATCAATATAGAAGACAAAGCATTCAGCATCAGACAAACATTTTTATTGTTAAAGAGATTTTATGGAGGCCAGAAAATAGTGCAGCAGTTAGGGCACATGCTAAGTTGGGTGCAATTCCTGGCACCACATCATCCCCCAAGCACCAGAGGATGAGACTCTGTCTACCCCAACACCACTAGGATGTCCTGAGTATTCCCAGCATGCAGGAGCCCAGGCAGCAATGTGTCCTTACAATGGCCCTTTTGCCTGAGAATACCGATGGAGCCCTGGCCTCCTGAGCACTGCTTGGAAGACCCCCATTAAAAAAAAAGGAAGAAATTTTTATGAATCTTTTTGTTTTAGCAAGCAATAAAAATAAAGTATTATATCTTAAGTTTTCTCCCTATAGGAGACTCTTTGATATGGTTACATACCCCTACAAGGGGCTGGAGCGATAGCACAGCGGGTAGGGCGTCTGCCTTGCACGCAGCCAACATGGCCGACCCGAGTTCGATTCCTCCGCCCCTCTCGGAGAGCCCGGCAAGCTACCGAGAGTATCTCGCCTGCACGGCAGAGCCTGGCAAGTTCCCCTGACGTATTCAATATGCCAGACACAGTAACAACAAAGTCTCCAATGGAGACGTTACTGGGCCCGCTCGAGCAAATCGATGATCAACGGGAGGGCCTTTACTTTACTTTTGTTTTAGTAAAGACCAACATAATAGAAAAAAAAGAAAATAGGTAAGTGGTATAATTATGTAGTTCACTGAAAAAGAAATATGGTTTTAACACAATTTCAATTTGCAGAATTATTAAATAATTACAAAACCGATGAAAATTATTTCCAGGAATATAACTGAGAAAGTCTAAAAGTTTGATTACAAATAGTATTTCCTTAGCTATAGAAAAACAAATGTCCCTAATTCTAATTGCTATGTAGCTCCAGTCCAAAATTGGTTGCTTTTTCTGATTTGTTTTTGAGTCCACATCCGATGGTGCTCAATGCTTGGCACACGGAATCACTCCTGAGGGGCCTTTCAAAGGAATCAGAAGCAGATGCTGGGATTGAACCTGGACCGTCTATGTACAAGACAAGTTTATTGAGAACCACTTCAACACATATGGGATACGGGTAAGAGAGAGAGAGCAAAGATTAAGCAGAGGACACTAAGTAGGACATGGTTGTAGCATTGCAGGCAAAACCCATGATAGCATAGATCTATGTTTGAATCTAAGTGTTTGTTTGATATTCATTTCCCTCTGAAGACTTCAAAGTTGATGAAAAGTGACCTGGTCAATCTTCCATGAAATTCCAAAAATTTAGTAGAACTAAATGAACAGAGAGAGGATAGGGAGAGGATGGAAGGATAAGAGAAGAAAAGAGAAAAAGGGAGAGGAAGAAAAGGGGGATAAACAGAAAGAAGAAAAGGTAAAAATGAGAAGTGGAGATAAAAAGAATTGCACAATTTTTTAAATGGAAAATCTAGAAAAGTGAATTAGCAAAACTTGAAGACTTAATGAATACAGGGGCAAAAGAGAAGCAAAAGTTAAAGTCTCTGGCCTTTATTCCTAAGTGGCCAACAATATTATCTCTTAAGGTAGGGAATACTGGAAATGGGTTTGGGGCAACATCAATTAATTTTACTAGGAAATGTCAAGTATGACAAGCTATAATAAATCCAAGAGGAATGCCCAATAGGCAGATGGGTACATGAACCCAAAGGTCATCACTGATATTTGATGAGAACAGAGAGTAGGACATGATTAGCAGGAAGAGTTAACATCAACAGATGTTAAGCATGAGTGTGGCATAAACTTGGGACAATCCAGGAAAAAAAAAACAATCCTAGGACAGAATCCCAAGGGACACCAACCTTCAGGAACAGAGTAGATAACAGGAAGCCCACATGTAACACTAAGAAGTGACAGAGGGGTGGGGAGAAAGGCAGGAGAATGCAATAACTAGAAGTCAAAGGGGAAGGATGCTTTGGAGGGAGGGAGAATGAGGTGAGGTTCTGGTAACCAGTAACTGCTAAAATGGCAGAGAGATATGCCTTGAATTTAACCTCATGATAATGACTGGGGACAATAACAGAAGATGAATTTGGTAAAGCCCTTGGATTCAGCCTCAGCACTCAAATGAAAAGACTTAGACAAAGAATGTAGACCATAAGAACAGAGACACTTAGTTATGGCACAAGCTTTGCATGTAGCCAAGCCTGCTTTAATACTCAAGCCCATATGGTTCCTCCACATCAACAATCACAGCACTGGACATCCTCCAACAACACAAGGATGGCCCAGGTAATCCCAGCACCACAGGGCCTGACCAGCACCAAATCATCTAGGCTACTAGGCTTGGCTGGGAAACACAGAAGAAGCCCCAGGACCCTTGGGTATCACCCGGGAGACATCCCTCATTCCCACCCCCAAAAGAAATGGAGACCAATTTGTCAAAGAGAGGGGAAAGGACTATAGCTAAAGAAGTGGAGGAAAGTAAAAGAATATTGGTAAATTGGAAAAATTGTCTCCACTTAGATTCTGATGTTTGCAAGGAAAAGAGACATTACAGGTGAGAAAGGGAAAGTCACGCATAGAGAACTGTTAATAGGATGAGATCTTGTAATAGAGTATTTAGCTTCCCACAAAAGTGTTCCAGTCAAGTCTGTCCTTCATTCCTTCAAGGTTTAGGAAAAAATCTAATCAAAAGCAAAATGTAGGCAGTTTGCTTAAATGGAATATGAATGGATATGGTCACCAGAACATCAAAAATTAACTACCAGAGAGCAAAGAACGAAACTCAGTTGGGAGCTGCTATCTTAGGAAGCAGGTTCTGGGAACTGTTCTCATCTGGGCTACACTTCTATCAACCCCACCCCAATCCCATTCCTGCTATTATCAGTGAAAACCTTCCATTCTTTGGAAAGGAAAGTCTCCAGATGCTGAAACAATTACAATATTTTTTCTTGTTTGTTTATTTCTGTTTTGGGGTCACATCCAGCTCTGGTCACACACAGCTCTGAACAATCACATTGCAAAGTGCACTGACTGTTCTTACCACATTTAATAAAATTCAATTTTATGTATCTATCTTGTCCACTAGGTATAAGCTAAGATGGGGTCTCTGTCTCTTCATAGTACCTGATTTTTCTGCCACATTCCAGAGTTCTCTATAAACGCCAGTTGAACCAAACTAATGTATGTCAGAATTAGCTAACCAAGCCCACAAGACGATCAGGAAACATGAAAAACAATTGCAGCCAGGGAAAAAAGGAAAACTTGATGGATTTGAGATGAAATTTGACTTCAGTACAATCTTCTGCTTTGGGTATCACTGAGGTGGCAATGGTTAAGAGGAAACCAACTAGAATTAGTCCAGAAATGGGCCTTGAGGTCAACTGGAAAGGGCAGAACTCACATTGTGGCAGGTGTTCCAATCATACTCATCTGGGTTTGTTGATTAAAACTGATCTAAGTGCAGATTAACAGTAAGTGACAAGAAAACTATCTCCATGATGGAAATAGGTGGAAATAACTGGGAAACTAGGGAAGTTCTGTCACCCATTATGGCAGGGAGCAGGCAAACTTGAGAATCACGTGACTGGATTGCAGGGCTGGACTGAGGAAAAAACAATGTGTGGCACTGAATCACCAAGAGTTCAGAGCTGAAGCATAGTACAGCAAACAGGGAAGCTGTCATGCACATGGCTAACCTGGGCTACATCATGACATTCAATCTGAACCCCTGAGCCTGTCAGGAGTGAACCCTGAGTACAGAGCCAGGAGTAAGTCCTGATCACAGCTAGGTGTGGCCCAAAAGCCAAATAAAGAAATAAATCACCGAGAGTTCTGCAGCAAACCCTGCATCAGCCTGGAAAAGGAGGCTAGGAAGAATTTCAGAACAGAAAATTAAATACTAGTTCCTGTGGCTGACTCAGAAGAGTCCTTCAGAGATCAGTATCCTGAAAAATCCCAACCCTCACATCAGGAAATTCAGCATCATCTAGGATTGCATGTTCTAATATGTGGGAATGTGGAATGAACCCAACTTTCTATCCTCTCTCCCATGACCCCATTCAGTAACTTGCTGCTCCTGTAGGTTGACTCTGTAAACTCATCTAGACAGGTTTACATGTTTGATCTGAGCAACAGTGATGAGAAAAAGAAAGCAAGAGAGAGACAGAGAGACAGGCAGACAGACAGACAGAGAGACAGAGTTTTAGTAAGGCTGATTCAGGGGTTTTGAGAAAAATATAAGAAACATCAAAGAAACAGAGAAAAGAGACTAGAAGGGTGACAAAAAAACCTAAAATTATAAAAGAAATCTGGTCAAAATATGGTTTTAAAAAATCTCTTCTGAATTCTTTGAGTTTGTGTGGCAGCATTAAAATGCAGTAGGAAAGTGGAGTTGGAAAGAGACTGAGAAGAGAGCTGTGCTTTGGTTTGACGTAATATGTCAGAAAGATGGGCGGTTTTACCACACCTAGACAGAGAACTTAGAGGCAATCACGTCAAGCTCTCCTACCCCCCTCCTCATCTCATATACATATCACAAGGGTGAATAAGAAGTGAGGGGAGCTGTTCCACAAAAAGCAATAGTCAGAGTCCTCCTGCACTAGCCCCTTGGCCACTTCATGGCATGGATGATACACATGAAGTAGAGAGACAAATTCTGTGATAAAATTAGAGTCTAGAAGATTCTATCATTTTAGAATCTTCTGAGATTCTGCACTGAGCAGCAGATAGGTGGGGGAGGGATGGCAATGTATCTCTGAAGAAGTAATAAAACTAAAATGTCACTTAAAGGCATTACTCACCCACCAACCTGAAAATAGTTAAAGCATGAAAGCCAAGACCCACTTTGTGGATACAAGAACTGAGGCCTGATAAAATTCTAACTGCTGCCAGTGCCTGATCAGACAAGGTTGGGTTCCCTCCATAGAGAATCACTAGAAGAATGAAAGACTGTGATAAAAACATGAACGTGGGCCAACAGAAACTCAAAGTTCTTCCCCTTAACAGTGTTCTAGCAACAGATTCTTATCTACATGGAAAGCCCCATGTGGGTACAGCTTGGGAGAAAAATCTCTAAAACCAACTTTGCAAAGACAAGCAATGTGCATCTTCCATCTTGGAGAAACACTTGTACATTCTCAGCTCTCTCCTATCTGGGGAAGCCCATGTGTTCTCTCTCTCTCTCTCTCTCTCTCTCTCTCTCTCTCTCTCTCTCTCTCTCTCTCTCTCTTTCTCCCTCCCTCCCTCCCTCCCTCTCCCTCTCCCTCTCCCTCTCCCTCTCCCCCTCTGTCCTCATAATCTCTAAGTAAAACTGGTTTCATTCACTATTCATCTCCTCCTGAAATTCTTTGCTGCCAGTGAAGGCAACAAACCCATAAAGAACAGGAGTGAAAACTAGAACTGGCTTTCCTTCCTGCATAGGACAATTTCTTGATTAAGCCCGAGTTTCATGTCTTCCCTGAGAAACTGGGAGGCAGGGATCATTTCCCATCTGAGACACGTCCAGTAGGACTCAGTAGTAGTTTGATCACTATTATGTGGAGCTGGCGAGCTGTAAAGTCTGGCTGTGCAGATACTCATGGCAGACTGTTTCAGTCCTTCCCAGGAATTCTCAGGTGACCACCATGCGTACAGAGGGAAGTGATGGACTCCCCCTCCTGAGGCTGCTGCCTCTCTTCTCCCCACTCCCAGGGTGATTCATACCAGGACCATATTTGAGAAGTTAAAAAAAATTTCTTTTGCATTAAATCACATGGTTGCATAAAGTTGTTTAACAATTTTACATCATATATACTATTATTTATAATGATAAATGACCAAAGAAAATAGACACAAAGAACCTCTAGTTGGCAAGCGGAGTCAAAGTATCAACCCTTAGAGAAAACCTCTCATCAGGACCTCACTGAGAGAAATTCAGAACAAAATTTAAAATCTGGAAGGTTTAAGAAAGCAAACCCTCAGAGCCAAAGAGATAGTACAGCAGGTAGGTCACTATTCTTAGTACCTCATCTGGTCCCCCAAGTACCACCAAAAGGAATCCAGGAGTAATCCCTAAGAACCACCAGGTGCAGTGCCAAATCAGAAAAAAAAATGAAAGTAGATGCATGCCTGGTCTGAGGAAGCCACACAGTGGTATTTATACATGTATTTATATATTCATAAGCATAGAACACAGGCACAAGTCTCTCTGGATGAGTCTAAGTGTGTTCAGAGAATAAAATGATGGGAAAGAGTGGGGCACTAAATAAAAAGTAAGTCCTTACTTGCAGTAAAAATTAGAATTGCCAGTAGGGTGTGAATCTTACATTTTCATTCTGTATAAAAATATAACAGATTTCCAGGAGCACACAAATCAATTCTGTCCTAATAGTATGAAAGATTGCAAAGGAACAGATGATGGACGGAAACAAGAATGCACTGAATCCTAGTGAACCTCCTTTCCACCGCCATGTTGTTCAGTCTATGATTTTATGGGGTTTTTGGTTTGGGGGATCATAGCCTGTGGTGTTGGGGCTATGCCAGTCTTGTGCTCATGTTCATCCTAACAGTGTCATAGGCCCATGAGATAACAAACATCAAGCGGGGGCTTCGACAAACACAGTATACACTTGAGCACCTCGAACTATCTCTCTAGCCTGCTCCCCAATCTGTGAACATGTACTGGGGTTAGCACACCTCCCCTAAAATGTTTTAGGGTCTAGAGGGTAAATCTTAACTGAGGGGGTCAGACAGAACTTTGAAGTGAGACATGGATCAATCCAGATTTACTCTGTGCTTGACTGAGGGTCCTGAGTAAGACAATCAACTTGAGCTTGAGTTGTCAAGACCGTACTGTCTACTTCAGAGCAAGATTGCCAGACTGTATCACATATCTGGAAAGTGCCATCAGGTCCAGGAGAAAGGCCTGCATGGAAACAGAGGTGTGCCCTTGAAAGAAGCTCTGGGCGATATTCATGTTTGCAGAGTATATTCTGGATGCGAGTCAGCACTCCTTAAACTTATCACTGGCTCGGACATCAGTCTTGGTGCGACGAGCAGTCAGGGAGAAAGAGAAGGCAGGAGAGGGAATAAATACTGCCCAGTTCTCTTATGGTAACTGTGGCAGTGCTTCTTCCCATGTAAAGATCATGGGATCATGCACCTTTTAATCACTTCATCGCTTGTAGAGATGAGTTCATGCACATTTAGCCCAACTAGGTTTGTTTTTGCATTCCTAATGTTACTTAAATGGCAGTCTACAGTTCAGGGACAGCAACTAAGGCAGAGCCTGTGATATTTCCTTGGGATGCTTGGGGAAAGCTTTAAGTACCTTGAAGTCTCTAAAACATCATGGTCTCCAGGAACCCTCTTCATTGTTCTATATTTATTCAGAGGGAGATAGCTGACCAGAGGTCCCACACTTGTCCTACTACCACTGACTGTTAATTTCATTTTATTTTTTTGTTTTGGGACACGCCCAATTGTCCTCAGGGCTTACTCTTGACTCTGTACTCAGGGATCACACCTGGTGGGCTTTGGGGACCATATGTGGTGGTGAGAATCAAACCCCGGTTGCCTGCATACAATGAACGTGTCCTACTCACTATTATCTCTCCAGCCTTCCACCAAAGCCTTTTCAGAAAAAAAAGTCATTCAGTAACCACCTCCCCCCCCCCCCCCCCCCAGGAAATCTACCTCATTTAAGCAAGCGAACAGAAAGCTCCTCCCAAGCACACCTGAGTTATGTTACTACTGCCCCTCCTGAATCATTCAAGCATCAGGGCCAGGAATGAGGGTAATGATCTTCTTTGAGAAACACAGTAGAACATTTCTAGGTTCCTTCTGCATTCCTGATTCAATGACCTTGTGACTTTCGACCCAATAGTCTAACACTAAATTGTCAATAGTTTAGTGACTAGCAAGGTGCATTTTAAAAATACATGTTTGGTGGGATTCAAAATAGGCACTGAAAACACAGATTTCAAGGGCATCAAGTTCTGCCAAGTTTCACACTGCCTGGCACCAAGCAATCCACTATACTTTCTGATATTTGTGTAGACTATATTATCTCCCCAAGAGAATCTTCATTCAACTTCAGAGCCAGAGTAAACTTGTCTGGGTTTCAAAAATCAGATTTCTGGATCTATTTCTGAAAAGCTCAGGTCCAGGACTATCAAGAGGCTTATGAGACCTGGTCCTGACTGTGACATTACTTTTCTTCTCAGGCTTAGCAGTATTCCGAAACACCCATTCCTTCAGCTCCAGAATCAATATTTATGGCTTCCCAGTACTTTGGTCAGCCCAGGGAGCAAAGTAAGTGGTGGAAAGACTCCCCCCTTTTGTGGGATCTTTGCCTGTGTTAATGGAGATAAATGGGCAATAGAATTTAAAGCTAAATGTATAAGGCTACTGTATATGCAGAGCTCTGCCACCTAGGGATGGGGATTCCACTGAGAGAGGTGGTTGTGTTTTAAATAACTTGACTAATAGATTATAAAAATGATCCTTCGGGCCAGAGAGATAGTAGATGGGTTAAAACAAATATCCTACATGTGGCTTACCCCAGCTGATCCCTGCCACCACATGGTCACTTGAGTATAGCCCAGAGAGGCTCCCAAGCACCATTAGGTATGGCCCAAACTCCACCCAACACACATCACACATACACACATACACACACACACACACACACACACACACACACACACACACCTGATTATCAACTTCCATGTTTTTCTTTCCTTCTTTCTCACACATACTAAACAAGCAAAAAAATTGTATTCTGACTAAATAATCTCTTAACCCAATTATCCAATTAATTTACAAAACATCTAGAAACATAAAGTTTGCATTGCCCCAAATGACAGGAAGTACAATGTCACCAGCAATTTTTGAAACTACAAAGAGCTCTCTGGAGAAGCAGTGAAGTTAACCAGAGGGATAGAGTCCGTGTTTGGCCTCCAGTAATGACTTGACAATGTTTCCTTCCCTAACAGGCAAGACGAGCAAAGAGTTAAGACTGGAGGCACTTGCTTTGTACCAAAGGCTGCAAGAAAAGAAAAAGAACAAAAGGAGGGGAAAAAAAGAAATTCTCCTTCCCAGTTAGACAAAACTCTAGGTTTTATACTCCTATGACCTAGATAAAATCAAAGAGATCATACAGAATGTTCCTGGGAAGAAAAAAGATCTTAACTCTCAGCTACTTGGACAACTTTTCAAGCTCAGAAAATGTCTTTACAAGGGAATATTGAAACAGACAGAAGCAGAAGTTCATGGGATAAAAACAGTAAAAGATCTTAAATAAAGCGAAACTCAGTGTCGGAAAGCTAGGACCACATTGTCTCAACTTCCCATTACTTTCTCTAATAACCTATACCCAGACTCTTTAAAAAAAAAACTCTAGTGCTTTGAATTCCCACAAGGAAATATCATTTTTCAGGGGGAAAAGTGAAATACATTTTCACGTATAGTAGTGAGAAGTGATGAAATAGGGCATTGGGCTGAAAGGGTCAGAGAATCTTTCAACTGTTCTCATCAGTATAGAGAGTCATCCATAATGGAGACACACCAGGTACAAACTCAGACTTCAGATACTTCAGCTGGGCTGAATTCTTTCATAATGAAGATAGCACATTCCCAAATCCAGCTTACAAATTTTATGAACTAATGGATATTGCAAATTAGACTGTATTATATATTAACAAGTCTTTTGACAAATCCAACGCAGCTTTGGAATCACACTTAACATTTATGCTGTGATACTTTGTTTGGGGCCACATCTGGCAGTGCTCAGGAGCTCCTTCTGGCGAATCGCAGCAGGGGTGGCCCACAGTTGCACTCAGGGAACTGTGCAATTATGGGGTATGCAGCCTGGGTCTCCTAAACACAAAGCATGAACCTTAAGCTTTTGCACCCTCTTCCTGGTCCAGCTCTGGTTCTTAATGCACAGTTCAGAATTCTAGAAGCTCCAATGGAGAAGGGCCCAAGAAGTAGTACCAGAGTAATAAAGACAGATGGATTTCACTGAACTCTTATAAATGACAGGGATTGTGTGGGGAGTGAGAGTGGGGGAGAAGGAACATTAGTACAATTAATTGCCGTGGAAAGCTTAGGGGTGAAAGGGCCAAAATCAATGTATTAATGACATAACATTAGTCACTCAACCAAGCCAACAAGAAATTCTATACAGCAGAAAAATTCTATTTATGTTGCACTAGTAAGAAAAATATTAGACTTTTCTATAAATATTAACCCCCAAATCAGAGATTTCCACCCAATAATAACTTATTTTTGTAAAGGTCATCATTGAATTTCATAAAATAAAATATGAACAATATATAATTCATGGCCTTTTCCAAAAAATGTATATTTACTTAACACTACTAAACAATTAACAATTGGTTTAGGCTGTAAATTTTAAGTCCCACATTTTGAACACTAGTAAAAATGCATGACTTATTTTTCACCAAGTCTTTTTCCACTTAGGTATGATAGAACCATAGAACGTGTCCTTTGCAGTGAATTTTGGCACTTGATACAACTGAGACTTTAGTGTCCAGTTATATAATTCCAGTAATTGCCTTTAATCTGGAATTCCAATATTCTGTGACAACAGTATTGCTTTTAACCTTAAATGCTTGTCAGCATTGCTTTAGTAACATCCCCCTGCCCCAGCCTCAGATAACAGACTGGAATCTATCAGAGGCTGGTCAGGGTTAATCTATAAGCCAGAGATCTCTCTTACAGACCTTGACAAAGATCATATTAGAGGGTAAAGAGTATGAAACAAATGTTGTAGTGGGAAGATTTTTAATAAAGCAGATCCAAACGATGACTTCAAAAAGGAACTATAAAGTATAAATTGAAAATATACATGTTAAAACAAAATATCCTTTCTCTTAATTTATATGCATATTTTTCAAATGCTTCTGTGTTGGCTCTCACTGAACCCTGTGAGGTAGAATGAGCATATTTCCTCTTAGTTATAATTATTGAAAGATGCACTATTTTAATGAAACTAAAAATACTATTTCAGTAAGTCTAACGTAGTTTATTTACTTATATTACTATTTAAAAAAATAAAAAGGAATCATCAAGTAAGCATCATTAAATTAGAACTTTAAAATGGGTTATTTTAGAGATACCACTGGATCTAATAACAAAGTTTGAGTGTTTTTTTTTTTCTTTTAAGCACAGTATTTTGGTTCCAAGTGAAGCTCGTATCCAGTGCCCAAGGATTTAAAAACTGTTGAGCAAATATCAGTACGTAAGGAAAAGAGAATAAATGGTGTATAAGATTAGAGTAAAACAAGTTCATTAACCAATGTCATTTTGATATCAACATACAAGAATTCAAAATAATTAAATGAAGTGCTTTCTCAGCAAGTTTGTTTGTACACTTAACAGATAAAGAAAAATAAACACTGACTAGGCTCAAGCAAAGCTGAAGGAAGCTCAGAGAAACACACTTTTACTTCCAGTTTTGACTATTGTATATGAATAACCTACTTCCCCGCCCCCAACACTCAGCCCTAGTCATCTCTCAGTCATCTCAAGAGCTTTCCAAATCAAAAGGGAAATAAAAATAAGGGTAGAGAAAGACTAGAATTAGAGAAATGGATAAAGATTTTGGTAAAGATTGTTTGAATCAATTTTTTAAAGTCTAAAAATACGAATCTGTCATCAGAAAATAAACAGCAACTGTCAGAACCGATAGAAAAATATCTCTGCTCAATTCTCATGTATTTCATGTAAAATTTCATTTCATTTCAGCTAAAAAGTAATTTTTAGTTTTCTTTCCTTTTTCTTTGCTGCCACCCTCATATTAGTGAAAATAATAAAGTGGAAAGGATTAGCCTCCTCTCACTGCCTTCTTCATTATACATCTCTCATCTAATACAGAATATTAAGATAATAATGATGATAATAAAGACAGCCATCTCATTGTACAAAGTCAATTCCTAATGTCTCAAAACAGCGTGAAGGACCCTGCATCCCACATAACCTCCTCCATTTGACTACTGATACCCCAGCTCATGACAGAGACAGACGCTGCGGAAACGCCACAAAACCTGGGCCTACCCAGGTAAGCTCTGACCAGCGCAGATCAGGGCCTCCACACTTGGGTCCCTGCCTAGTCTTGGCCCTGAGCCCTGCCGCCAGCATCCTTGCTCAAGAGTGAGCCCGAAACACCCTTTCTGGATCCAGCCTGACAGTTGGATCTCCAGGTGTTTCTCAGCTCTGCTAGGCCCCACATTCCCGTTTCCCTCGGTGGTCCTGTAGTCTATGCCTCATAGGATCACCAGCAGAACAAACAACAGATTAAGGAAGATTGCTTACCTACATTACAAAATATGTAATCTCGGCTAGGATGGCAGAAACAGGGTGTATGTTGGGGGGCGGTTTCCCCTGGGGGGGAAGGGTGAGGGGAGGCATGCGCATTCATCAGAAGGCCACATTTTGAGCCTGACTTTCAGAGCTGCAGGTTCTGGGATAGTCCTTTACAGGGATGAATCAAAACCAAGTGTTGATAGAATGTGTAGATTGGCAAAACTCCCTTTTGGAAAAACCTACTGCATCTCTGGTAAAGGTGATCAGGAGTGCTGGACTGTTTGTGCACTCCTGCTTGATATGTCACGAGGCTTCAGAAGAGAAGGGCAAAGGCACACAATTCTGTCTTTTCCATCAGACCAAGACAAGTTGAACCTTTCCAGGATTGAGCAGGCCCATGTTTAAGGCAGTATTCACCAAAAATGCACACTGATTCTTCACCCAACCTAGTCCAGGGAAATTATTCAACGGAAACATAAACTGTATAACCCAAATGGCCTCACAATTATATCTCTGGGAAATCAAGTCCAAATTAAATTAGACCAGGCTTTTAGACTTCCAAAGATCACATTTTCTTGTTTGCGCCAGCTCATTTCAACACTCAGAACTTCTCTTACAGATCATTTTCAAGGCCATCTCTGGCTGTCACCTCTTAAGCAAAATCTGATATATAAAATTAAAAGGGAAATTTGGTGAGGTCCAACCCTTAGAGAAAGACGTTAAGGGGGGAGATTCTTACCTCCTTCAATAGATGCCAAAATGTTCATTATTTTAACCTCTTTTCTAGCAAAAACAGCACCAAAAAAAATCTCCTTTCTATGCTCCTAGCAGGCCATATACATAGCACCTAACGAAACACAAATGTCTAAAACTAAGTGTATCCATATGGAGAACCTTAAAGCACACCCAAGAAGGGCTCTGAAATACACACGGGGTCCCCGCTCGCCACGAACAGGTCCGTGTCGAAATGCTTAGATTCAATACTGACATCCATAAGGTGTCAAACCACGCTGGTCCCTGGCAGATGAGGCCAGCAACTCTCAACTTTGGCCCCTCTTTAGACTTGAGACATCCAGCAGTCATGCCCCCACTGGCAAGCCCGAGCGCTAGGGGGGACAAGGAGAAAACGAAGAGGCCAGACACTCACATTTCGGTTATGTTCTCGGGGTCTGCATTGTTAGCGTCCAATCGGGGAAATGCCACGATGCCCGGAGAAGCGTCGCTGCACCAGATTCTAGAGGCGCTGCACTGGCAGGACGCGGGGCAGGCGAAGGCAGCCTTGCAGAAGGCCAGCGCTAGCCAGCACAAGCCCCAGAGGCACCCCACCGCAGGTCCATGCCACCTCGTCGGGAACATCTTAGACGTCAGCGCCAGCCCAAGTGGGCCCGAGTGCGTGTCCCCGCACCGCGCTGAGCAGCCCTGGCCGCGCTGGCCGCGCTGTCGCGTCTGGGTGTTGGGTGCCGCGCGCGCGTCCCGGTGGGCCGCACCGTTCACAGGACCCGGGACATCGCCAGCTGCCTCGCAGGGGGCGCTGCCTCGGCTCGGGACTCCGCCACGGCCTCCGCTACATGGCCCGGCGCGCCGGCCAACCTCGGCTCAGGCTCCCGGCGATGCTCAGCAGAATCCAGGACACACCTCGGGGCTGAGGACAAACACACCAGCATGAGACCGAGCGCCCGAGCGGGCATCGCGCACCCCGCACTCCTCCCGCGCCGTGTCGCTGCCCCCCAAGCCGGCCGCAGGCTGGACGGACGGACGCGCGGCTCCCTCCCGGGGCTCAGCCCTCCCGCCCGAGAGCACTGACCCCGGGGCCACCTGCGTGCCCACCCGCTTTCCGAGGCACCAGCCCCGAGCCAGGCCGGACGAAGGACCCAGAGCACCGGGAGACGCCAGCGGCTGAGGCTCGCGCGGGAGCCCCCAATGATGCTGCAGAATCCGCCGCCGCCGCCGAGCTCGGGGGGCGCGGGCAGGTGGCGCGTCGCGTCCCACCTGGGGAGTCCCGGGGGGGCGCGAGGGCCGAGCCTGCGGGTCGCCGTCCGCGCTCTCACCCGCTCCTTGCTCCCGCCGCCAGCGCGCACCGCCCCGTTCCAGCCCGAGCCCGAGCCGCCGCCGCCTCGGCTACTGCTGGCGAAGTGACGTGAGGGCTGACGCAGAGCAGGGGCAGAAACTCCAGAAATTAGTCTGAAATCCAAAAACACACTCGCACATCCACACAGCCCAGAACACCCTCCAGACAAAAGCGACAGGGAGGGGAGGGGAGACGGAGGCGAGCGGGCGGGGGCGGCTGGGGGCCCTGGCCTGCGCGCACGCAGCCTGGGGGAGGGCAGCCGCGCACACGCACACCAACGGCCCGGACACGCACGCCCGTGTGTGTGCGTGTGTGTGTGTGTGTGTGCGCCTGTGTGTGTGTGCGTGCTCACAGCCAGGTACCTCGCCGCTCCGCCCTCGGCTCCCGCTGCAAGGAACGTCCCTGCTGCAGTCACTGCGCAGCCCGAAATGGAAACCCGGCTGGGTGGGGCGAGGGGGCGCGGATGCTTATTATAGGCACCCTCTCTCCCCCCCCCAACCCCCGAAAGAGCGAGCTACCCTAAAAGCAAATGCATACTATAACAGCACAACGCCTTCAGCCTCGGTCCCCCAGGCACACTGTCCCCGTTCCAGGTCATCAATTTGGAGTCTGGGCTTGGGGAGTGTCTCCCAGTGGGTACTTGTGCAGAGGGCAGGGGCTTTCTGTGTCCACGGAGCCCTGTCCGCGTGGACTTTTCCCTGCGGGTTTGCAGACACGGGAAACAGACACGCGGTTGGAGCGGGACTCGCCTGACGCAGACCGGGGCGCGGGATTGCGCGGGACTGCCGGGGCCTGTCATGTGTCGCGCCGCATCACTGAAGCCGTCCCACCAGCTCGCAGGATGGAGTCGTTCCTAGACTGTGCCCCCCCGCTCCTCCCCCGCTCCCGGAGGCCCAGCCAAACGCGGGGTGCGCCCGCCTTTGCCCCCGCGCCGTGCCCGGCGTGTTTCGTGCGCGCGCGGGTGTGCGGTGGACCTTGAGGGGCGCCCACGCTGGCCGTAGCTCCGTCAGCCCCAGCTCCCAGGGCTCAGGCGCGGGCGGGCCGCGGGGTCTCATCGGGGACAAACAGGCGGTCAGGGAGGGCGGGGGGGAACCGCGGCTGCTCTCCGGACAGCTCCGGGCTGGCTGCGGGGCTTCCGCGCGCGGTCAGCATCCCGCCTTCACGCGCGCCGCCGGGGAGGCTGCTTTTCCGCAGTCATTTGCGGGAACGCAGGGATCTGCGCCGCAGTGCTGCGCTCTCGGGCTCTGGCGCCCCCGCGCGGGCAGAGCGGGCCCTGCGCGCCGGGCTCCGTCCCGCGGCCGAGTCTGCGCGCGGCTCGCCCAGCTCCCCGGTACCCGGCAGGAGCAGGTCCCTGGGGCGCCAGGAGGAGGACGCGAAGGCACTGCATCCAATGTGAAGGGGCGCCACCCCTTACCCGCGGAGGCTGGAGCGGGGACGATAGGGAAACGTTCCCCATCTAAACGGTCTGCTCCTGGCTCTGCACCGAGCCGAAGCGCGGTCACGGGGTCCGGCGAGGAGCCTGAGCGTTATGTGCAACGGCGGGAAAGCTCGCGCAGCCCGCAGCATCTCTGCCGTTTCTGAAGACGTCGCTAGGCTGTGACACGCACTGGGTGGTGGGTGCGCTGGACGCCAGGGGAAGCGAGTGTATCTGCTAGGCCTCTCCCCTGCCGGGGTAGGTGAGCCAAGCCGGGATGTCAAGAGCACACAGGGCACACGTGTATGAGACAATCACCCAGTGAGAAGCCTTCGCCATCCCTGCAGGGGGAACTGAAATGGAGCGTCTGCGGAACTGGGGTTGGGGGGGAAGGGGGAGGGGATGAGCAAAATCTCCCCAGTTTCCCTCCTCCACCTTGGGAAAACCCGTTTGTACTCAATGCAACATTCCAAGAGTACTGTGTTGGATTATTTTTTGGAATGTTTATTGTAGTAATACATAGGGTTCTGTGCCTATAAGTAGCACTGTAGCACTGTTCTCCCGTTTTTCACAGATTTGCTGGAGTGGGCACCAGTATGGTCTCCATTGTGAGACTTGTTGTTACTGTTTTTGGAATATCGAATATGCCATGGGGAGCTTGCCAGGTTAGTACCCTGCGGTGTGCCTATAAGTAGCTACTAAATATACTTCACAGATATCCCCAGTAAAATCCTATCTGGTGTCCCTGGTACTGATTGCACCTCTTCAGAGCTTCCTCTTCCGTAGGGCTTGTCTTTTAGCATCTTTTACTTTTTATTGTTATTTTTTATTGTATTCTCCAGTAGAATGAAAAAAAACACACACAAAGTCAAATGTTTATTAAATATATATTGTCTATATATTTGAGAATATAGTAGGTATTCAAAAGGTGTTTATATGTCTAATGAACACATGAGATGAACTGCTTGGGGCCCCTGGAATAAACCATTGGTGTGCTCAGGTTAACATTTTTCCCCTCAGGTCCGAGCAAACCCAATTGCCCCAAAGCGTGTCCCTCGTCTTCACCATCTTTTAATTTCCCCTTGGCACAGTATGTCTTGCCTTCTCTAGCACTTACTGACGGGGCATTGTTGGACGCAGGGCTTCCATTGATGTGGTGCAGCTCATGGGGGTAGGGCCAGAGTCATATTCATGAGGCCATGTGGTACCAGGGTTAGAACTTTTTATGGAGCAGATTGAAATCTCCCTTCAATGACAGAGACTCCAGAGACTGCAAATAGCAAGCAGGATTTTTTGTAAGAATGGCTAGCCAGGGTCCCACCACCTACACAGACACGCAGGTCTGGCAGGTTGGGTAAAAGACCCCAAATTTCTTCAGAGGAGAACTTATATAGGCCTTCACTGACCAATACAGCAGAGCCCGTGCATTTCATAGCCAATAGATTTGTAATAACAGATACTTTCCTAACCAATCCGATTAAGGGTACATCACTTCTTAGCCTATAGTTTAAAGATCAGCATTTGCATCAGTGCTTAGGAATGTCCTGGGTTTTAGGGCAGTCCTGGGTCTTGCAACATGGGTATTTTGAGAAACATCCGGTTATCTGGTCTGACCCCCATCCTTCGAGTGCCTGTTTCTGAATTCCTTGCTCAGGGGCAGAAAAACCAGTTATTTTGCAATGCAGGTTCCTATTAAGCTAAGCTAAATTAATTCTGGTGGTGGTCCATTTTGGGCCTGTCCCTCACAGAACTCAGATCCCAGGGCGGAAACTTCCCCACTGGGCTCTCTCGCCTCACAGTGTTCCTTAAAACCGGACTTTCTGGTCTGACTTTCTACATATTCTTCAAATCTAGGCCTGGGAAGACCTGTCTCAGTCATAATCAAGGGCCACTGGGGAATCAATGATTGTTTCATCAGTGATAGAATTATGGATTCATCTCAAATTTAAGACCAACAAGATACTTCAGACATTATTTCAGGGGAATTCATACCATGACTTCATAGGATATGATGGACACTTTTCAGATGTACAAAATGAAATGATTTTTCTGCAGTCAAAGGAAATCTTCAGGACAAAGTTTGGGACGTCACGCTTACTATTTCTGGGACATGATGTAGCTAATAGTCTCTGAGTCTTGGCCACTGATGGGATTACATGGTGCCGGGGGCCAGGTGGTAGGTGTGACCCCCGCCTACTGGAATTTGGAGGATCTGGGTGGAGGATGCTCGACTCCAATCTGAGTAGGCTGGGAGATCTCGGCCCCGGAACCCGCGTGGCTTTGTCCCTCTGCCAGTACCTTCATGTGTGCGGAGAGTGGTCTCAGCATGGTGGTGGCTGGTCCTGGAGGTCTTCGGCTGCCGGAGCCCTGGTCGAGGTGGGGAGGAAAGCTCAACCCGCTCCCCTCCAAGGGACCCCGGCGAGGAACAGCCAGGCGCAGGGGCAGGAGACTGCACTGGTCTCGTCCGGGGGCTGGATTTTATAGTCTCTGAGTCTTGGCCGCTGATGGGATTACACGGCACCAGGGGGCCAGGTGGTGGGTGTGACCCCCGCCTACTGGAATTTGGAGGATCTGGGTGGAGGATGCTCTACTCCAATCCGAGTAGGCTGGGAGATCTCGGCCCCGGAACCTGCGTGGAACCTGCGTGGCTTTGTCCCTCTGCCAGTACCCATCAGCAGCCAAGACTCAGAGACTATAAAATCCAGCCCCCAGACGAGACCAGTGCAGTCTCCTGCCCCTGCGCCTGGCTGTTCCTCGCCAGGGTCCCTTGGAGGGGAGCGGGTTGAGCTTTCCTCCCCACCCCGACCAGGGCTCCGGCAGCCGAAGATCTCCAGGACCAGCCACCACCATGCTGAGACCACTCTCCGCACACATGAAGGTACTGGCAGAGGGACAAAGCCACGCGGGTTCCGGGGCCGAGATCTCCCAGCCTACTCAGATTGGAGTCGAGCATCCTCCACCCAGATCCTCCAAATTCCAGTAGGCGGGGGTCACACCCACCACCTGGCCCCCTGGTGCCGTGTAATCCCATCAGCGGCCAAGACTCAGAGACTATAAAATCAAGCTCCCTGAACCGCGCGGCTGCATTTGCGGCCGCGCGACATCTTATCAGGACATCTTTTTATGACATCTTATCTCATTCCTACTTTGGACAAACTTGCAGGCTATCGAATGTAGCCTGCCCACAGGGCAGAGTCTGGCAAACTCTCCGTGGCGTACCAAATATGCCAAATACCAGTAACAATGATGGGTCTCATTCTCCTAAAAGAGCCTTGAATATAATCTCAGGGCTAGGATGAAAGAGACGTTACTGGGGCCTGCTCAAGGCAATCGACGAATAACAGGATGATGAATGAAAAATGAATGAATGATGTAGCTAAAATAGAATTCCACAAGCTATTTTGACCATGACCTATACTAAGAAATGACTATTATATTGAAACCCAGTGTACATGTGTGCAATAAATTAAAAGTATAAAACAAAACTTTTAGGGAATTAAAAAAAATTATTTTCTGTTTTATGTCTGAATTTTTTGTCTGTTTTGAAACCATGCCTGAGTGTTTCCTAGAAATTGTGTGGTGCTGGGGATCAAATCTGGGTCTCCTGCGTGTACATGTTCTCTCATCCACTGAACTATCTCCTTACACCCTCTCTCCCTCTGCCATTAATTTGTTCAGCTTGTTTTAGGATCATACCTGACTGTGCTCAGGGCTTACTCCTGGCTCCCAGTCTTGGCAAGCCATGAGCACTATTTGTGATGCTAGAGTTCAAACCAAAGTCAGCAGCAAGTAAGATATGTGCTTTCTTCCTATATTATATCACCAGCACCCCCTCCCATTTAATACTTGTACTAATCCAAGAAGTGGATTTTAGAATCCAATAATTGAGTTAAAAATGTAAAACAAGAATATACTCGGCTTCTGTTACTAAGACATAGTTACAGTTACTATTTCAACAAAATTTTATTAAAATATAGTAATAGGTTAGACTCTGAACCTAACCATCAATACATTGAAGTAATTATATGAAACTGTTTTCAAAACAATGGACATAAGACAGTTAAAGCAGTATCATATTAAACACCTGGGTTGAGGAGTGAGGAGAGTCCAGAGAACTCAGGAGGGCAGAGTTCATGGTTCATACTAGGAGAAAGTAGCTTTGTATAGAGTGAGAGCACAGTGAGTAGCAGTACAAAAGACTGACAAATGAAAGGAAGTCAATAAAGCTGAGGGCTTATTCTCTCTCCAACGTAAGTCGAACAACCCTTCCTCTGGACAGATTGGCCAGGGATAAGAGAAAACATACACAGATTACCAAACCAGGAAGGGGAGAAACGAAAACATAAAAGAATTGATATTTATTTTATTTTATTAATTTTATCTTTTGTGTGTTTTGGGTCACAATGCTCAGGGGTCACTCCTGGCTCTGCACTAAGGAATTACCTCTGGTGGTGCTTGGGGGACCATATGGAATGTTGGGGATTGAACCCAGGTCAGCCATGTGCAAGGCAAACAGATTTTTATTTCTTTTAATGTAGAAAAAAACAAAACTATTGATACAATTTTAGGATTAAAATTGATTAGATAACAAAGCTGCAAAAATCAATAGGGATAGAAAATCAATTTATGTGAAAATTGTTATATCTGACCCCAGGGTTGTTAAGTCCTTGTCTAAGATTTTATTAAGCTGTCTGTTGCTTTAGGAGGTGTCACTCAGCCCCCATAGTCGAGAGACTTCAGGATCTATGGTCTGGGCCAATGACCCCACATGGTGGTGGCTGCGGGAAGTGGTTGTTGAGGTTTCTGAGGGTATAGGGGTTGCAGGGAGGCTGTCCACAGGTAGGATAACACTGTTTTGTCCTTCCTGCATAGCCTCAGGTAGTTTAGGTTTATTGGGTTGCTCCAATCACAGTGCTCCCATTCCTCTGTGTTTATTTGTGACTTCTTTCTTTGTGCTCTGTTGACTTGTAAATATTGTTTTTTTCTTCTCCCTAAGTCCTTTGCATGGTTTATTCAGAGCAATGTCCTTTTTGTATGGACACAAGAAGACAGTATGCTTTTGTCATGTGACTCTAGGTGATATTTTCCTCCTGGGCATCTGTTCTCTCACCTAAGCTTCAGCTGCCTTTGCTTCCTAGCGCCCCCAAAAGCAGGGTCCTGAGGAGGGACTGGATGGAACCAGGGCAAGCAGTAAGCTAAATGCTACCCTGGCATCGAGATGGGCCTGGCCAAAGTGCCATAATGCTTAACTATAAGTTAAGAGCTTGGTCATGGACAAATGCTGTCATGATCCAAAAAGTAATAACTAGATTTGGACCCTGCTAGGGTTAGGAATGATTAATCAGTCCTGAGTGCTGTAGTCTGAGTCTGTGGCCAAAATGTTCCCAGGAGAAATGCCTTACAAGCCTCTATGGTATCTCTTACTGTGTCCATACAAAAATAACTAGTATTAAGATGTTGATAGTTATTGGACTGAGGAAAGGAGAAAAACACCTTAGAAGGTATTTTTCCCTTGGGCAGTCAGGAAGGGCTTTGGAATACCTCTTAAGGGGTGTTCCCTTTGAGCCTGGTGGGCCCTCAGCAAGGGCTTTCTTATGTTGATTTTGCTACCTGACTGGATGCAGTGTCAGCCCAGCGTGCAGGGGAGTTGGAGAGGCAAGAGAGCTGGATAGTGAAAGAGAGAGAGCAGGGCAGCAAGAAGGACCACGGAGAGACTAGCAAGGGGGACAGAGGGAGAAGAATATAGAAGAAGAATACAGAAGCAGGCACATGGAGAGAGCTCAGGCTGTGAGACGGAGCATGGAGAGATTAGCGGGAGACAGGAGGAGATTGGAATGAGGAGCAGTGTGAGACTAGGATGGGAGGCTCAGAGAGACTGGGGCAGACATATGGGGAGAATGGAATAAATAGCATCTGATGAATGAACCAGCTTGGCCCTCATTTTGTCCACCCTCTGCCCCAGGGCCCGGGCCGCCACGGCTGGGGGAGAGGTCCAGGTCCCGGGGTCCCCCAGAACGCACGCAGCTAGGGGAAGAGCCCTTGGGGCCATCCCCTGGTCGCCCACAGAGTTTTTTTTACACACACCCGACTCTGAAAATAAACATCAGAGTTCTCAACACATTTCAGACACTGTGTTTTTAGTTTAAAAACTTTCCTCCAAAGAAAACAATTAGGAAAACTAGACAACATTTTTCATATATATTTCTAAAAAGAAAGAGAATAGGGAGAACCACTTTTGAACTCATTCTATCAAACTATTATTGCATTGATACCAAAATCAGACAAAGACATTATAAGAAAACCACATTGGTATCTAGCCACCCCAGTCTCTAATCCCAACCACAAAAACACTCAGTCACGGTCCTCCCTTTATTCATCGATTTTCTGGAGCAGGCCCAGTAACATCTCCATTGTGAGACTTGTTACTGCGTTTGGCATATTGAATATGTCACGGGGAGCTTGCCAGGCTTTGCCGTGCAGGCGAGATACTCTCGGTAGCTTGCTGGGCTCTCCGAGAGGGGCAGAGGAATCGAACTCGGGTCGGCCATATTGGCCGCTTGCAAGGCAAACACCCTCAAAAAAAATATGCACGCCTATATTTATTCCAGTGGTTTGTACAATAGCCGGGATATAGAAACAGCTCCAAGTTCTAGAGGCAGATGCACGGATGAAGAAGCTTGGTCTGTATACACAGCAGAATACTATGCAGCTGTTAGTGAAGATGAAATCTCATAGCTTGTTGCAAATTGGGTAGAAATATAGGGCATCATGTTAAGAAAAGTAAGAGTGACAAAGATAAATGCCAAACGCTCCCTCATCTGTGGTATATAGAAAAAATTAAGGGAATAGGCAATATTGGCAATGACAAAATTTTGGCCTTGGACTATAAAACTAAGATCACCAAAAAATGGAGAGGGGGGGGATAAAGAATGAAGAGATGAACGAAAAGTGGCATAGGACATTGGTGAAGGTCCTTCTATGTTTTGGGTACAGTAAAAATCGTGTTTAATTATAAATACGAAATATTCTTACCTATAACACCACAAAAGAAAAAGAAAACCATAGATCAATATCTTTCATGAATATCAATACTAAATTTCTCAAAAACATGTTAAGAAATTGGCTCAACAAAAGTTTATATATTATATATTCAAACATATCACAACCAATTCAGATTTATCTCAGAAAGATAGCTTTAAAAGTTAATATTCCAAAATAAGCAATTTGTAATGGACACAAACTAAAACCTAAGGTGTATGATATTCTCATAAGACACAAAATAGGTATTTGACCAAATTCAAGACCTGTTCCTAATAAGTCCTAGCAAACCAGAAGAAAAGTAATATCTTCAGCAGATAAATGGAATCTACAAAACACCTAGTACAAACAAATTATTTAAGCGGAAAACAAAATGTGTTTCCCTAAACACCGAAAAGAAATAAGTATATCCACATCTATTGTTTATATTCAGCAGTGTATTGGAGATTCTAGGCAATAAGATGTAAAAAATCTAGAAATGAAAAGCATACAGTTTGGGGTAAAAATAACAATTTAATAAACAAGCATAATATCATATATACAAAATCCTATAAAATTTTATGAAAATCCTATGAATGCACACACACATATATACATATCACTTGTATCACTTGTATCACTTGTATCACTTGTCCTGTTGCTTATCAATTTGCCCGAGTGGGCACCAGTAGCATCTCCATTCATCCCTGTCACATGCTAGTGTAGCCCAATGGCATCTGTTTGCTCCAAGAACACGAAGAGCCTCAAACCGTTCATTCAGGGTCTTGATAAAGAAGTCTGACCGTCTCGTAGGTGAGTGGCCACGTGTTCTTTTGACATCCCATGGAATCCATTCGGTAATGGCTCAAGTCCAGCGGTCGTCTCTAAATCATATTACGTGTCTGGCCCATCTGATTTTTGACTCCTTGGCAAACGAAGCAGCATTCCTGATCCTCAATCATCGACGGAGGGTAGAACTCCAATTCCTTTTCTCACTTGAGTGAAGCATGATACTCCAAGCACAGCTCTTTTGATTCCTCTTTGGGAGACCTGAATAGCATTCTCATCCTGTTTTCATAGGGCCCAGATGTCTGAGGCATATGTTAGTGCAGGAAGAACAGTAGAGTCAAAAAGATGTGCCCAGTGCCGGAGGTTTTTCATCCTCTTAACAACTTCTTCAATGCCCCCGAAGACGTTCCACGCCACTCTCTTCCTCCTGCAGAGTACTGGCACCAAGTTGTTCGTCATGTTGAGTTCTCAACCCAGGTACACATAACTGCTGCATTTGGAGATGTTCATTCTATTGAGAGCAAATGGAACATCAGGAACTAGTTTGTTTCTCATGAACATTGTCTTCGTAAGATTCAGCTGCAGTCCGACATTTCCACACTCACAGTGAAGTCAGCCAACATTCGTGTTGCTTGGTTAATGTTTGGTGTTATTAGGACGATATTATCAGTGAAGCAGAGGTGCTGTAGTTGCTGACCGTCTAT
This sequence comes from Sorex fumeus, assembly GCF_029834395.1. Classification (NCBI taxonomy): domain Eukaryota; kingdom Metazoa; phylum Chordata; class Mammalia; order Eulipotyphla; family Soricidae; genus Sorex; species Sorex fumeus. Next base: position 10,697,665 of record NW_026606103.1, read on the forward strand.
CTTCACACCCATTCCTTCCTGTTCCAGTCATCGCATGATGTTCTTGAGGGTGGCACTGAAGAGTTTTGGTGAAATGGTATCTCCTTGCCGAACCCCTCTCTTTACATCAATGATCACTTCCTTGTAGAGTGTTGAGATCCTGGTAGTGAATCCGTAATACAGCTCGTGGAAGATCCTGATGTACTGAGTTTGAATGTTCTATTTGGCTTGGGCTTCGATGACTGCTTCAGTCTCACCAGAATCAAAGGCCTTCTTTAAATTGATGTACGTTAGACAGAGTGGCATCTTGAACTCTCATGTAACCTCAATGAGATTGGTCACCATGTGGATATGGTCAATCATGCTGAATCCTTTTCAGAATCTGGCTTGCTCGCATAGTTGACCTTCATCTAGTATTCTGCCAATCCTACTTTGGATGACTCGAGTGAACAACTTGTAGATGACAGACAATAGGCAGATAGGGCAATAGTTGCTGATGTGGATGTCTCCCTTCTTGTACAACAGAACGATCCTGCTGGTTTTCCAATGGGATGGAACCTTGCATTCAGACAGGTAGTGTGTGAAGAGTCAAGCCAGTGTATTGACGAGTACAGGCAACAGATTCTTCAGGTGTTCGGGTCTGACCTTGTCTGGACTGGGTCTGCTGTACACTTTTTTACTGATGAAATGACATTTTGGATTTCAGAAGGGAGAACTCTGGGAACAACATATCCATCCTGCAGAATTTTGTATGTGGGCAGGTGGACATGGTTATCAAAGAGATCCTAGTAGAAGTCATGGATAACCTTCTCCATTGCCCTTCTGGAAGAAGTGATAGATCCATAAGGATGTCCGAGGACAGTCATCTTGATCTTATAGTTGGCAAAGGACAGGCGAGCATTGTAAATACTTTTCCTGGCTTCTGCCGCATCAGCCAACGCTGCTGCTCTTCACTCTTTGAGGTCTTCCTTTATCATTTCTCTGCACAGCTTTTCGAGCTCTGAGGTTAGCTTGTGATTACCTGAGGCTCATACCAAACCATGTTGGCGAAGGAGCTCGAGAATTTCCAAAGATAGGTGTCTTTTTGTGGCTTTCTCACTCTCAGCAGTCTTCGAACAGTCATGGAGGTTCTGGACCAATCAATCATATTCCTTGTCGATGTTGTCAATGATGGCATCTTCCCATATTGCTACAGTAATGCCAAAGAGTTCCCAGTTTGTGGTCATTCTGGGAGTTTTCTTCTTAAACTTTGCAGCCCTTCATGCCTGCTCCGTGAAGTAGAATTTTGGACAAAGGAGACAGTGGTCTGATCCTGTTTAGAATTTTGGGACAACAGCGATATCAGTCAGGCAAAACCATCAATTGAATTTGATTTAGTCAATTTTGTTGTGGAACTGTCCATCAGGAGACTCCCATGTCCAAAGTTTAGATTCAACCTTCTGGAACTACAAGTTACCATGGATGGGTTTGGTTTACATAATGAATTCAGATTGACTCTCACCCTGTTCATTCCATTCTAGGACTTGGATCCAAATGTGGAGTTCTTCAGGTGACCTTCTCGGTCTTATCTTTGCATTAAAATCACTGACAATGACCTTGTAGAAGGTGTGGTCATCTTTATAGAACTTTTTAGAACTTCCCCGGCTTCATATATATACATATATATGTCTAAATAAATAAATATATATGTGTAGGTGATATATATCAATGTATCACCCTCAACTGGTTGTTCATCAGATTACTCGAGCGGGCACCAGTAACATCTCTATTCCTCCCAGCCCTGAGATTTCAGCAGCCTCTTCTTACTCATCTTTTCCCAACAACTGGAGGCTCTTTCAGGGTCAGGGGAATGAGACCTGTTGTCATTACTGTATTTGGCATATCAAATACTCCACTGGGAGCTTGCCAGGCTCTGTCCTTATGGGCAGGATACTCTTGGTAGCTTGCCGGGCTCTTCAGGAGGCATATATTTTATACATTTTTCTCTATGGTTTGTTGACTACTGTCTGAACCCCACAGATATGGTGTAGTAATGATGGAAAATGGGTAGGAAGTGTCTTTTAATGGTGCTGGCAGGGTGTGGCTTATAGTTGTGATCCCTGAGTCACCGGAGACTGGGTAAGCAGGCAGAAGACCTCTGTTCCTGGGTTCCATTGAGTCAAGAGGCCAAGGTCACGAAGTTCCACATTCTGGGTTCCGTGGGGCTTCATTCATTTGTGAGGCTAGGCCTGAGCATCCGGAAAGTGGCCTAGAGCATGGCAGTGGTTGGGTAGTGGAGGTTGGCTGCCGAGGCTGGGTTCCTTGGGGTAGGGAGGGCTTTCACCTGCCTCACAGCCTGGCACATAGTCCATGTATATGTACATGTATATAAAACCATGAGATAGAGCATTACAAAGCTGTTCATGATTGGGTTTCAGTCATGTAAAGTTCCAACACCCATCCCTCCACTAGTGTAATTTCCTAGCAGCAAAGTCCCCAGTTTCCCTCCCAGCCCCTGCCCAAATCCCCCTCACTCCAGCCTGCCACTCCCTAAAATACTTTTGTAGAAATATACTTACATTGTAGGATTAGTAAAGTTTATAGAATACAAGTTAAATATTTACAAATGTTTACAAATTAATATTTTCTATATAACAACAGAAATCAATAACTAGTTTTTAATAATTAATAACAAAAGCACCAACTGGAATGGTTATATTAAGACTTATGTAATAAATATGGGTTAGAATGTGACTCAGCTGGATTTCTATTTTTTGTTGGTTTTTTGGTACCACACACAGTAGTAGTCAGAGCTAACTCCTGGCTCTGTGCTCAGGGATCATTTGCAGCATGTCTCTGGGGACCATATGGAGTTCCAGGGATTAAACTGGCATCAGCAACATGCAAGACAAGTGTTCTAACCACTGTAGTATTACTCTGGCCCTATTGGAGGGAAACAGATATTCCACAATCTGTACTGGGTCCAGGCAGACATGGGACAAACGATGACGGGCGCACAGAGAAACCACTCTGGGAAACAGTTGATGGCCGGTCACTTTATTGCCAAATACATGCATATTTTATAGAGAATCTTGGCTTAGAAGGATGGTCCAATCACATAAAGTTTAGCATTATGACCTATCACCTTTCCAACTCCACTTTGCCCTGGCCCAATCCCAATTATGGCTAGATGCTGCAGTTAGGAATAATTCGCTAAGCATAGGTGACAATTCTTGGGGGGTTGGGTGAGACTTGAGACCAGATACATGGTATCATTTTAACATTTTACCTTGTAAAATGTGCCCAGACATTCCCTACTGGGTCGCTCTGCAGGGACAAGTCTTATCTGCTATGCAGGGACAGATCTTATCTGCCCTAGGGCCTGTTGCCATGCTCCACATCTTTTTATTTAAATTTAAAACCTACTGTATTAAAAACAGGGAGATCTTAAAGGTTAACCCCCAATTAAAGGGGCTTTTCCTTCTCATTCACTTAAGCTAGTAACCCGTAGAAATTAGTAGAAATTATCGTATTAAATTGATTTTTAGTCATTTTGTAATCAGATGGACTGGTCACGTAATGAGATTTAAAGACGACCGCTGGACTAGAGATGTTACTGACTGGATTCCAGGGGATGTCAAAAGACCGCGTGGCCGCCCACCTACCAGATGGTCAGACTTCTTCGTCAAGATCATGAATGATCGGTTTGAGGTTCTTCATGTTCCCAGAGCAAACAGATGCCATTGGGCTACACTAGCATGCCACAGGGACAAATGGAGACGTTACTGGCGCCCGCTCGAGCAAATCGACGACTAACGGGAAGTTAAGTGATTAAGTGATTAAGTCATTTTGTATGAACACAGCAAGAGATAATATAAGCTTAAAGGTGGTTCCCCCTTGGGACATCTCACATCAGAATATAGTCCTCAGGCCAGATTAATTCTTCCCAACCCTAGCAGGGCTCTTGTTCCATTTGCTGGTACTCTGCCTTTGGGTGCTAGAAACTAAGAGCAACTGAGGCTTAATTTAAGTGAACGGATGTCCAGGAGTAAACATTGTCCGGAGTCAATTAACTCCCAAATCACAAAAGCATAGCATAAACTGTCTTCCTGTGTCTCTGCAGAAGGACATTGCTCTGAAGTAAACTATGTACAAGAATATAAGGGAAAGAGAAAAGCAATACATTCATACCCATATATTACAGTTGGGAATCGCCACATGTAGGAAAATTGGTTGATAGGGGCTCATATTGCTGGACTGTAAATTGATGGACCAATATCCAAGTCATCTCTTGAAAACATGTTTAAGCAAATCTAAGTAAGCAATGGGGCTATGGCTAATAAACAGAGAACCACAATAAAAGGTGTAAATAAGGCAAATATCCAAGGCAGGGACTAAGGTGAAGAGGAGAAGAGGGGGTGGTCACTGAAACGTTCTCTAACATTATCACGAATTTTATCCATAGTCTTAATATTATCCTCAACTATCCCAGATTCATTAATAAAATAACAACATATAATTTTTCATCATCCTGTTATTCCTCGATTGTCTTGAGCAGGCCCCAGTAACGTCTCTTTCATCCTAGCCCTGAGATTATATTCAAGGCTATTTAGGAGAATGAGACCCATCATTGTTACTGGTATTTGGCATATTTGGTACGCCACGGGGAGTTTGCCAGACTCTACCCTGTGGGCAGGGTTATTTTTAACATATAATAATAACAAACAATAATAACAAACCTCCCCTTTGTCTGTTGTTATTAAGTCCAGTGCTCTATGATTTTGAAGAACAAAATTTTCTGAATTCTAGGAAAATATGGATTAAAAGGAGTTAAAGTACTCACAAGATTTATATATTTCATTTACCTACATATTCCTTCAATCTTTTCTCACTCTGTCACTTCCAGTGGACTTCATTTTGTATTATTATTTTTGAAGTTCTGAAGCTAGTCTGGAATTACAGCAGGAAAGACTGTTATCTTTACAACATTTTCCAAGGCACAATGTTATGGCTTCAGACTATTGGGCTGACATTTGAGATTATAACTCTTTGCTAAATTGCTCTAGAAATTTTAGTTACCAAAAGCCTCAAAGATCAAATAAAACACTGGTAGAATAAGTTTTGCAACCAATATTATAATTCTAGAAACTCATATTCTAAATTAACCCATTACTCTTTGAACCAGTTTTTATGTACCATAATTATTTCAACTCACATAATAACAATCCAATGCAGATACAAACAAATATATCTGTATATGTATATATATATATTTGTATATACATATATATTGACATACCAACATAATAAAACTTTTGGACCAATTTTTATGAAACATGAGAAAATCCTCTTCGGCTTTATTTCAGTATTTCTTGCACCTGAGTTATTTCAAATTATGAGCTTTCTACACCAGATACTTTAACAATTCTACAAGAAAAAGTCCCTTGGTTTTTTTTCCAAACGCCAGTGTTTATGAAGATATGAGAAAATTTTGTTTTTGGTGGATTCTGTACCTCTGTTGTTTGTAAAACAGCCCAATTTTTCATTAAAATTGGCTGAGGCTTATAAGATAAATAAAGTCTTGCATTCTCTGAACTCTTGTTTCACTTTAGTTTCAGGCTCTAGTTACACAGCTCTTTCTAGATAGTGCAGATTCTGAAGGTCAAAAGAATTTCAACTGTTTATTGATGTTTTTCCATCAATTCAATTTCCATCAATTCAATAATTAATGTGTTTCCAATAAGAAATTTAGGTTGAGGATTTCAATTTCTCTGTAGGCTCAACATTCTGACAAGAATCTGTTTAAATCTGGTCTGACAAGTTCCAAAAACACCTAAAACTTTTAAATTCCTGGGTTGCATATCACTCTGACCTCTCTGATGATGATGCTTGTCCAGATTTAAGGATTTCTACTTCTGAATTTAACCTGGCTCTAGCATTCGAGTACTCTACATAGACAGACAGACAGAAAGACAACAGACTGATTACAAACACCACATGTACATGTGCACACATATATACTTCATTGCTGATTCTGACCCTTTAAGAATGCCAGGGATAAAACTGATGAATTAACAGCTTCCCATTCTCTTTCATCTCAGCATTGCTCGGAATATTCAGGGAGTTTCATGGCTCCATACAAATTTAAGCAGCATTTGCTTAAGTTCTTGAAGAATGTCATTAGAATTGGTTGTACTGAATCTGCATAATTTGGGCGGGGGGGGAGGGCTATGGTTATTTTGATTGTTAATATTTCCTATTCATGAACATGAAATATTTTTCTATTTTCTTGTGTCCTCTTTTACTTCTTATAATAATTACTTCTAGTCTTTGTTGTATAAGTCTTTCATACATTTTGTGAAATTGATTTTAAATTGATTTGTTAAATTGATTCATAAGTACTTGATGTTTCTTGACACAACTTTAATTGTTTTGCTTTCTATTTTAGTTATTTTCTCCTAGTTGCATATTAAAATGCGACGTTTTTGTGGTTGACTTTGTAACTTGCAACCTTACTGTATTGATTTGTGTGTGTGTGTGTGTGTGTGTATGTGTGTGTGTGTGTAATCTTATGGGTATACTATGTATCTGTATGTATCTGCAAATAGTGATCTTTTAACATCTTTACAACTTGAATACCTTTGTTTATTTTGCTGGTCTTGCTGAAATAAAATGTTATCTCACTTAAAAAAAAAAAAAAAGACTGATGGATTTAGAAAGGAAGGATCAGTCCCCAGAGCAAAGTTAGCCCTGTTGGCCGATTTGGAACTTTGTCCCACTGTTTCCCAGCCTGACCAGCCTTTTTTCTGCTTGTTAAAAATGGGTCAAGAAAGCACTTTTGAGAACATAAAACTGGCAAAATAAACTATGACAATGCTGTTGTAAGTCTCAGATGGTACTTTTTTTTTTAATAGACTCTTCTAGTTCTGAGCAGAGAGTTAGAATTTTCTTATCAGACATAGGGATCAGTGTGAGTTCTGGATTATTGGGATGATCTAGAAAAATTTTGGTGGAAATGGGAAAGGTGGGGTGCTAAAGTCTTCAGAGGGAACCCATTCTTGTGGGTTTTGTACTTACAGTCTTTCTTCCAGTGATATCCCTTCTGACATAGAGGGCAGAGGGTTTTTAGGTCTGGCGGTATCTTCTCTGAGGGGGCCCTTCTGGGACAGTTTTTTCTCCAGTGACCTAACTCACCACATACAAAGCAAGGAGGGATGCTCATGTGATTATCCTGCAAGGTAGAAGTCATTGCTGCAGCATTGAAGGAGGATGAACCTACACCTTGTGTTTTAATGATCCAGTCCTTGTAATGAGCATGCCGCATGTCCTCGCAGGCACACTTACATTCAGGAGTCATTCCATCCCTGACCAATTGTGTACCATTCCATCCTGAATAATGAGTTCTAAGACTTTCTTTGACTTCCTGAACAAAGTCAGGGAAAAAGCTCTGTTGTTTTCTGAAGCAGGAAAGTTAGAGTCATGCCAGAGGGCCCATCAGCACCCAGGCATGAGCCTTTCTGAGGACTGATTAATGCACAGGTGAACTTGAGCAAAATAATCTGTGGCTGTTGTAACAGAGAGTGTGAGCCTCTAGCTACTCTCTCCCCTAGCAGGTGATCTAGGGTCCAAGTTGGCAGGGCATGGGAGTGTGCACTATGGCAGTCAACCTCCAGGCACTCATCTCTATAAAAATATTCCCAGTGAAGGAAGAGTCCGTGAGAAGGACCCAAGCAACGTCCTGTCAATCATGGGGAGAGTTAAGGATAAAGAATTGGTGTACAGCATCGATTTGGTCCAAGGTGCCCTAACATCATCTTTCTTAATGTCAGTACGCAGATCCTGAAGTTCCTGAGAAGAATAGGGGGTCCACATGTGTACTGGATAAAGAGAGATTACATCCTGCAGGGCTGCAAAGTTTACACCGGATGGCGGATGGCTCAGGAACTGAATGGTGGGGGCGGGGGGCAGTGGGGACTGATGGCAGTGGCTGAATAGGGGAATTAGCAGACTTGGCAGGACAAAGGAGCACCTGGGATTCTGTCTATCCTCTTGGGGATGTATTTGAGGCCTCCTCAAAAAACCTAAGGCACTGGTGAAGGGCCGAAAAACTGGCAAAAATTTCAGGGAAAACACTTTCTTGTCTCTCACCTGAGCCTTAGCGGTCAGGTACTAGATTCGGGACCAGATGGATTTGGTGATCCAGGGAGTGATCTCACACACATGTCTCCCCAAAACCTCACCCTGAGAACGACTAAGTTCCTTGGAGCTGGTAGCCCCCATGGTTGCAGGTAGAGGGAGGAAGAAGGGAAGTGGGGTGAGGGAAAGGGATGGGCAACACTCTGATGCATGTTCAGCTGGACCCATTGTGGGACCTACAGTTCCCTTGGCGCAGGTATAACCCCTCTCACAGGTTGCTCTCTTATAGGGCAAGTCTCCTTCAGCCGTTACGAGATCCATGGAAACACAAGTTAGAGCACTCTCAGATCTCATAGCAGAAGTTGTGGGGCCTATTCACTCACTCTGGAGACACTTGGCACTCCTCATTCACATGGTCAGAATTCAAAGGTGGAAGAAGAGGCTGCTCCAGCGCTGGGCTGGCACGACCGTGAATGAACAGAGGGACAGCTCAGGATTATATGCAAGTGCATGGGAAAGGTAGAAAGAAAGACTGTAGGACACTCGTGATGGGCTCTGGAGAAAAGAGGTATACCAGAGCCACCTTCGGATGACTCCAAGGAATAGCCAAGACCAGACACACCATCAGTTGTTACCCTAGTCCCACAGATCCCTTGCATCCTTAAGGTCCAAAAGAGTCAGGAATATAGTGAGACAAGGAAAGATGACTGAGGGACTGAAGAAGCCCGGTGTTCCCCCAGATCGGGTCAGGAGAACTCACCCATCTGAAACGTCACTGATTCCCCTAGTAGGTGCCTCACGTTCGGGTGCCAGATATTAGGGAACAGTTTTTTCCCAAAGTGCCCAGACACTTGGTTCAGGCAGATGCCGAGTGAAGGATGACGGTCACGTGGAGAAACCACCCTGGGACACAGCTGATGGCTATTCACTTTATTGCCAAATACACACATATTTTATAGAGGGTCTTGGCTTAAGAGGATGGCCCAATCACATGAAGTTTAGCATTACTGACCTTCACCTTTCCAACTCTGCTTTGCCTGGCCCAATCCCAACTAGGGCTAGATGTTGCAGTTAGGAATGACTCGCTAAACATAGGTGACGATTCTTGAGGGGTTGAGTGAGACTCAAGGCCGGATCCTTGGTGCTTGCAAAATGTGCCCAGACACTCCATACTGGATCACTATGCAGGGACAGGTCTTATCTGCTATGCAGGGACAGATCTTATCTGCTGAGGCGCCTGTTGCCATGTTCCACACCCCACAAATGAAGTTTTCATACATTGCTGGTGTAAAAATAAAATGATATAAACACTGTGGAAAAATATAGCAGCTATACTAAAAAAAGCGAGGCATATAATCAGTCATTCCACTTCTATGTACTTTCAATAAAGGAAATGTAAACATATATTCATACAAAGACTTCTATGTGAATATTCACAGGCTCTTTGTTAGACATAGGACTTCAAACATTCCAAAGCATTTACCAATAGGTGAATGGATAAATAGTGGCATGCCTGTTTAATTAAATATCCTCGGATACTAAGGTTGGGAGAGTATTTGCCTTGCATGCAGCTGATCCAAGTTTGATCCCTGACATCTGGATCCCTGAGCACTGCCAGGAGTAACCCCTGAGCATCACCATATGTGACCCTCCCAAAAAATTAAAAATTAAAAAAATGTTACTAAGTAATAAAAATCAATATGCCATATGAGTAAATGTACAATTAATTTTGCTAAGTGAAAGAAAGCAGACAAATTAAACTATACTGTACTATCTCACTTTTATAATGTGGAATTGAACTATCGTGACCATGTGGAGCAGTGACTCTAAGTGAGGGTGGAGAAGAACGGACATTGAAGAGCTGAAGGTCACAGAGAAGCTTTAAAAATGAGAGATTATTAAATTATAGGTTAAAGTTGATTTAATTTACTGTATGTCAATTTTACATTATAAAGTTACTTTTAAAAGCAAGCAAGAAACATTGTCTTAGATCTTTCTAACATAAGCTCTTTCTGTCATTGGATTGCTAGTAGAATTTCCTATTATAGGAAGAAATTATTATTTATTTATTTGCTTTGTTTTGGGGGGCACACCTGCCGATGCTCAGCAGTTACTCCTGATTTGCACTCAGAAATCATTCCTGGAAGAACTCAGGGTGCCATGTGGGATGTCAAGGATTAAACTCAGGTCGGCTGTATGCAAGGAAAACACCCTATCTGTTATGCTATCTTTTCTACTCCAAGAAAAATAATTATTAAGTTGAAAGAGGTTTTTGCTTTTGCTTTTTGGGTAACAATGGCGATGTTCAGGGGTTATTTCTGGCTCTTCCCTCAGAAATTACTCCTGATGGTGTTTAGGAGACCATATGGAATGGCAGGAATCAAACCCGGTTAGCCGCATGCAAAGCAAATCCTCTATACTATAGCTCTAGCCCTCAAAAATATTTTTTAACAAAATGATGTGTTGTTATAATTTGAAGGTAGCCTACTATGTAATTCTTTTCGCATTTTGGGAAATTTTGGTGAAAACCATGATTAAAAAATATAGATGATAGTCTACATTAAGTACTATCAAAAAGAGATAGTAATTTATATATAGAAATAGGCTGAATATCCATTAATAATAAAATAGTATATAATTATATAAGCTACAAATAGTATAAATTACAATACTTATGTTCTCAGTATCACTGTAGCACTGTTCTCCTGTTGTTCATTGATTTGCTCGAGCAGGCCCAGTAATGCCTCCATTGTGAGACTTGTTTTCACTGTATTTGGCATATAGAATACATCCTGGGTAGCTTGCCAGGTTTTGATGTGAGGGCGAGATACTCTCGGTAGCTTGCCGGGCTCTCTGAGAGGGGTGGAGGATTCGAACCCGGGCTGACCATGTTGGCCACATACAAGGCAAATGCCTTACCCACTGTGCTATCATTCTCAGTATATCTAATTAAAAAGTTACAATTACATAATATATATTTTAAATTATTACCTATAATATTACATAGTATCATCCTGTTTTTACAGTCTCTCCATTTAGTGGATAGAAATAAAGTCTAAATAAACAAATTTATAATCTAAACACTATCAATACTCACACCTAGTCCTTTAATGTCCTATTTTATAAAAAAGAATTCTTGTTGCACCAACAAAGAACTAATTTTTTTAAACCAGAGAATTCTTTTATTCCTCAAAAAAAAACTACCCAGCTCATTTTATTTTAATCAAATTTTTTGAGTTCCACATATTTGACACTTACAATGTCAAATTATTGCACTTATATGCAAAGAATTTTGTTGATAGTCATGTTACTACCAGAGTTAAAGGAATTAACAAGATGTTCTTTCAGCTGGAGTAGCAACCCTTTATTAAGTAGTAGGTTTCTATCAGGCTATTTCTAATTAATTAGACGAGGTCATACTAGAATAGAAAGCATTAAGGATTCATTACACATAAAATGGTAACATTTAATGTACTTTTTTTCATTTCAATGATTGTGTTGTAAATGTGTTTTATATTAAGATTCATAATCAAATAAGCTTGAGATGTACTGGCAGATCATAATGCATTTATCAGTCATTTACAGAAATTTTACACAAATGGATGCAGCTTTAAGCCTGCTTGAACACTTCTAAATCAGGATGTGAGCAGTATTTCAAAGATTGTAGAGTCCTTACATAGTCCACTAGCAGTTATCAACTCCTTGAAAGCAAACATTCTTTTGTCATTCTGACCTTGACATCTAACACAGATGTTTCAAGGAGCTTGATATATGCTGCTTTAATTAAAGTCAATCTTATAGTCTTATACCTTTAATGACTATTTTATTTTGTTGTTAGGTCAAATCTGAATCCTTAATAACTTTCATCCAATACTCCTAGTTTTAATCTCTTAGCTACAAATGAAATGGAACATTTTTTCCATGTTCTGTCAATAATCAAATATAAATTTTTTGACTTTTCTAAACATCTCGAAGTCTTGAATCTGTACCTTATTACACATTCTCAGCATTTTCATTATCAGCATTGCAATCTTTAAGGCTCCATAACCTTCTTAATCCATGTTCAAAATATGGAGCGAATAATCACATGGCTATTAAACACCACAAAGTTCCCAGTCCAAATTGAGATGTTCTAAAGTATTACATTCTCTACTTATAGTAAAAAATGCATTTTTGAAAAAGAATGCAAAGGAACCAGAAAAATAGTAAATAAAATAGGGTGTTTCCCTTACATGTGCAAACACAGGTTCATCCCATGTGGTCCTTTGAGCATCACCAGAACTAATCTCTGAGCACAGAGTCATGAATAAGCTCTGAGCACCACTGTGTGACACCCCAAAAACAAATGAATAAATAAAAAGGGTATAAAATATCTTGCTATTATATATTGAGTTTGTGCTGGAAAGACAATATTGGGAATTTATTGGATTACATAAAATGAAACATCAAAATTAATTCATCTGTTTCTTTTTTAATCCTTTTAGTATAGAAAATACTTTTTCTTGTTATTTACTCATTATTCAACATTCATAAAATCTCATTGTCAGTATTTTTGAATTAATGATATAAGTCGTTTCTTTTCAAATTTTTCTATATAATCTTTAAAACTGAATCTGACATCCAAAATCATAACTCTTTTACTCATAGGTCAAATATACATGTTTCCATGTATCTATTTAAGCAATTGATAGAATATATTTAACATTACAGGTCCTGACATTCAGTTAGAGACATTATTTAAGTTGACATTCACTCCTTAATTAATTTTTTCATCTTTATACTGAGTGTAACTATTTAACTAGCAAAAAATTCAATCCATCGAACTGAATTTGTGATCATGTGTCTTGACCCTTGTTCTGGGTTACCTAAACATTATCCGATCCAATAAATAGCAAGTTGATATTTTTCACAATTGTTTGTTTGGGTTTTTGTTCATGCTATTGTTTTTACATATCTTGGCTTTTATTTTGTGGAATCACCATCTCTGGACAATCAACATGAAACTCATTTTTCCCGCCAAATCCAGATATAACATTCCAATCTAATATCAGCCTGTTTTTCTGATCCCAAAATCCATTTTTTTTTGGCTCCTGTTCTATCATTTTCAATCTTTTTCTCCCAGAGAATTTTTCTCAAATACTATTTCAGCACTTGGTTTAATGTGTGGATTCCTTCTTCATAGCTTATGCTTGTGAAGGTCCACCTAGCCAATTTCATATTCTATCCTTTGATGGAGAAAGGTTAGTAGGGTAATTTTAAAAAGTGTAAAACAGGTAAGTGTTGCCCTCTTCTCACTTTGCCAATTGAACTTATGTCTTAATTGGTCACTCAAGTGGGGCAAAGGAAGTGTCCTTCTAAAACTCAGGCAAACTGGGTGTTTGTCTTGTATTCTGTCAGAGAAAACACTGTGAAAAAAGTAATCAATTAATTAAATAAGTAAGTGAAAGTGGTTAAAAGAAACTGAATGAGTGGTAATTTTGGCATATACTTGATTATATATTTTGTTGAAAAGTAGACATTTTCTATTCTTCCATGTGTCATCCCTCCCCAAGTATTACCAACAGTTCTATGGCCCATAAACAAGTGCTATTATGACCTTTCTCATATTTTTAGCCAGTTAAATATTCTATAAAATCTCCTAAATGACCTCATTTAAAAAATATCACAATCTTAATTAAACATTTTGCTTCTGTCTTTTCCAACATAAAAATCCTTTTACTTATTAGAGAACGACACATAATATAAAGTGATTTACATTACATTGTCTCTAGAATCTGATAATGTATCAGTGCATATCAACTATAGGTTAATCTCTTCAAGCTTCTTCTTACTGAAAGCCTGGTTCAAATAGTCCTATTTCTTGTGTATGATTTATTATAAGTTTGATGCATTTCAGATAATGTTCTTCTGCCATTGTTCTCATAGGATTCAAGTGCTGTATTGTAATCAGAACTTGGTTATGTAGGATACCTTTCACTTGGGAAATATAATTTGGGAGAGGTAGGATGTGACAACTCTGTATACCTATTCCATAGACTTTAACATTATTGTAAATTCCTAAATGGAACATAGATAGATAAAATCCACAACTAGTTACACAAAATTTCATTTCTTTCTCTTGATATTATCTGTACCTGTAAAACCAGATATTGTATTACATAGAGAGCTTTCTTTCTCTCCAATCAATATTTTATATTACAGTAAGGTTAGTCAAAAGATTTTATCTAGTTTTTTTCCAAAAACGTTTCTTAAAGCCAAGGACACGTCATCTTATCAACATCTGGTATGTTGTAGAATTGTTTGCAATTCTCCAATTGTGTTCCAAATAAGCCTGACATAATTCCATGACCCTATCATGAATGTCCTTCCTCATCCACCAAATACTAGAAAGATTTTTTGATGCTAATATTTGTGAGTACTTTATATATCCCAGATACCAACCACAATATCAAACTGATACGTTGACCTCAAATACTTTTTCCCATTCAGTTATCTGTCTTTTACTTTTAGAATTAGTTACTTTTGCCGTGCAAAAAATCTTTAATTTGATACTGTCCCATTTATTTATTTTTGATTCTGTTGCCTTTGACAGTGACATTGTAACATCAAAGAACGTTATATTTCTTTCTTTGAGGTTCATATTTTGGAGTATTCTACCCATATATTCATCAATGTGTTCTATGGATTCTGGTCTGATCACTGATCTACTTTGAATTGACTGTTGTATAAGGTGTGAGACATGAGGCAAGTTTAAATTTTTTGCATGTGGTCATTCAGTTCTGCCAGCACCACTTGCTGTCTTTACTCCTTTACATGATCCCCGTACTTTTGTTAAAAATTAGCTGACCACATATCTGAAGGATTGTTCTTTGATATTCTATTCTAACCTATTGGTGAGAGACTCTGCCCTTATTCTAATATCATGCTATTTGGATCACTATGGATTTATAGTACTGTTTCAAGTTATATAATGAGGTAACCCACAGTTTCTTACTTCAGTATGGTTTTAGCTATTCAGGGTCTTTTATGACACCGTACAAGCTTTATTATGAACTGTTTTAAGGCAAGCACCCTACCTTCTGTGTTATAGCTCCAGCCCCTTATAAACTGTTTTAAGTCCTTGAAGAATGTTGTTTGAATTTGGATAGGGATTGCATTGTATCTATTTAGTAGTTTAGGTAAAATGATCATTTTGACAGTATTGATACTTCCAACCCAAGAGAATGAAGTATTTTTCCATTTTCTAAGATTTTTCTATTTCTTTCTTAAATGTCTTGACAGTTTCATGGTGTATATATATTTATGTATATAATGCACCATATATATTTTCATGGTGTATATATATATATATGTATATGTCCCATCTTTTTGTTAACTTGATTCCTAGATTGATCAACTATATCCACATGATAACCAAGCTGATTGAGAATTCTCGGGAGTTCAAGATTCTGCTATGTCTAACATTCATTGATTTAAAGAAGGCCTTTGATTCTGTTGAGACAGAAGTAGTCATTGAAGCCCTAGTCAAACAGGGCGTTCAAACTCAATACATCAGGAACGTCCTGTGTTATGGGTTCACTACTAGGATCTCACCATTCTACAAGGAAATGATCATCCATGTCAAGAGAGGGGTTCAGCAAGGTGATACCATTTCACCAAAATTCTTCAGTGCCACATATGTGATGACTGGAATGGGAAGGAATGGGAGTGAAGGTAGATGGTCGGCAACTACATCACCTCCGCTTCACTGATGACATAGTTCTAATAACACCAAACATTAGTCAAGCAACACAAGTTCTGGCCGACTTTGAGAGGTTGGAATGGTTGGAATACAGCTGAATCTCACGAAGACAATGTTCATGAGAAATGGACTTGTTCCTGATGTTCCATTCGCTCTTAATGGAATGAACATCTCCGAATGCAGCAGTTATGTGTACCCAGGTCGAGAACTCAACATGACAAATGACCTGGCATCTGAGTTGTGCAGGAGGAAGAGAGCAGCATGGAACGCCTTCAAGAGCATTGAAGAAATAGCTAAGAGGACGAAGAACCTCTGGCTCCTGGCACAACTCTTCGACTCCACCGTTCTCCCTGCATTAACAAATGCCTAAGAGACCTGAACACTACGAAAACAGGATGAGAACGCTATTCGGGTCTCCCAAAGGGGAATCGAAAAAGCTATGCTTGGAGTATCACGCTTCACTCAAGTGAAAGAAGGAAACTGGAGTTCCGACCTCTGTCAACAATCAAAAATCAGGGACACTGTCTCATTTGCCAAGGTGTCGAAAATCAGATGGGCTCACACGTGATGTGATTTGGAGACGACCACTGGACTAGAGCTGTTACAGACTGGATTCCACGGGGTGTTAAAAGATCGTGTGATCGCCCACCTATGATATGGTCGGACTTCTTTGTCAAGTCCCTGAATGAACGGTTTGAGGCTCTTCATGTTCCTGGAGCGAACAGACGCCATTGGGCTACACTAGCACACAACAGGGACGAATGGAGACGTTATTGGCATGGCGCTCACTCGAGCAAATCGATGAGTAAGGGGGTGTCACGTTATCAAGTGAGTATGTAAGGCCTTTCTATATCCACTGGACCTAGTTCTTCTAGTTGTTCATTTAGTGCTCTTATGACTTTACTGACATTTTGTCTAATAAATCTGTTCAGTGGTGATAGTGGAGTATTGAAGTCATCCAGTATGATGATCTTTCCATCCATATGTTTCTTTGTGTTTGTGACCAAAACTCTTATTTACTTTGCTGATCCTACATTTGGTACATATATGTTAATTAATTAAAGTTTATACTTCTTGGTCTATTGTTCATCTAACCAATAAATAGTATCCATCCCTATCTCTAATTACTCTCTTTAGACTGAATGGAGTTTGGTCTTATATAAGTATGGCTGTGCCAGGTTTTTTTGTTTATTTGTTTGTTTACTCTTGTTTTGTTTGACTGTATTATATCCTTTTACTCTGAGCCTGTTTTTATCCTGTGATTTTAGAAGTGTTTCCTGTAAGCAGCAAATAGTTGGTTTGTTTACTAATCCATCAAGCTACGCGGTGTCTTTTAGGAGACAGAATAGCTGGGTCAGTTGACATTTAGAGAATTATTGATATAAAGGGTTGTGTTGCCATTTTACTGTGTGACTTTGTTGTTTCTACAATTACCTGTTGGGTTATATAAATGCTATTTCAATGTTTCACTAAGGGCTGATTTAGTAATAGAAAATGCTGTCAGTTCTTGTTTGTCTGGGTATGTTTTTATCCTTCTCTCCTATCTAAATGAGAGATCGGCAGGACAGTGGACTCTAGGATGAAAGTGTTTTTAGCGAGTAATCTGAAAAACAGTACATGACAGGACACTGGTGACTCAGGTTCTACAAGGACCTGAGTTTATTCCAATATTCACTGCTCCAGAAATTAAGAGCACTAAGATGGAATGGAAGGCAAAACTGTATAGAAAAACAAAGGAAGCTTGTGTTTGATAGCAACAGTACTGTGAAATAGGGGTTCTGTGAAGAATAACAGAAGGACTAAGGACTCGGACAATTGCTGATATGAGAAACTTTCTGATGGAGCAGAAGGGAAGAATGGTCCCTGGGGAGGGGAGAAGCACTAAGTCAGTTTTCTTGAGCTTATCCTTTCCTGGGCGGCCTCGACACCCACACACCATTTCTGACTGAACAGATATCCAAAAGCAGATGGTAGGCCTGCCACATCTCTACAGGGGTTTTTCACAGTCTGACGAATGCTCCCAAAGATGCCTGCTTTGCTACTGCTGAGGCTTCCAAGCTCCACAGTGGACCTAGGCACTCATTCAGAGAAAGACCCCAAGAAAACACTAGATACCAAAAGATTTTTTTTGTTTGGTCTTGGGTCACACGCGGTGGTGTTCAGGGATTACTCCTTACTGTGAGCTGTAGAATTACTTAAGGGCTTATATGTGGTGCGGGGATCAAACCCATGTCAGCTACATGTGAAGCAAGTGCCCATGTATTATCTGTTACTCCAGTAAGAGATCACTCTATGAGGACTTGGGGATGCTGAGAGTCATAATAGCACATACCTAGGAGCTATCTAGAGCAAGAAAACCTTAGATTTTTTCCTGTACCCTGGCAGGGAAGAGCTTCAGCCTTAGCCAAGAATTTTCTTGAACAAGAACAACCCAGCACTTTCCTGGGCATCTCATCCACAGCAAGGACAGAACCTCTCTTATGGGCAGAAAAAAACTGTTAGAAGCAGGCAGAGAAGATAATTTTGACCAAGTAAGCACTTTCAGTCTTTCCCAAGAATGCAAAAATCTGCCCCCTCACTGCAAGCAGTACTCTTAAGGTTTCTAATATATGCCTGTGTCAGCTCCTGCAATTCATTGCCCACTTAAGGTGATAAAAATTCAGCCTACAAAACAGAAAGCCCAGCACCGAAGGCTCACATTCTAGGCCAGTATCTTGCAACCATCCACAAGCCTTTTACATCAGATCTGGGAAGGAAACTTGTTTAGTCTATTCCAAAGAAATAAACACAGAGGACACAAGAATTTACCCCAATTGATGCACCAAGACAAAACCCTGGGAAAACTTCCTAATGTGAATTATCTGAAGAAGACTTCAAAGCCACAGTCATAAGGATCCTCATTAAAGTTAGCCAAATAATAGATTTATAATGAGAACTTCAGGGACCACAAAAAGAAAGGGTCAAACAAATCAAAGAGTAAATAAAGGCAGTAATTATATGTAAAAGCATAAAAACAAGGCTCAAAATTTCAAGAGTAGAGTAGGACAAACTGAAAAGAGAGTAGGTGGACTGGAATATAGGATATTGGAAAACATCAAAAATACCATCCAAAAGAAAAATTAATTTTAAAAATGAAGATAATATTGAGTATTTGTGAGGCAGCATCAATTAAAACATCCACATTTTAGGTTGTTTTGGGGGATCACAACCACGACCATCCTGTTATTCGTCGATTGCGTCGAGCAGGCCCCAGTAACGTCTCCTTCGTCCTAGCCCTGAGATTTTTTAAAAAAGTGCCAAATTCAAGGCCCTTTCAGAGTTAGGAGAATGAGACCCATAATTGTTACTGGTATTTAGCATATTGGGTACGCCACGGGGAGTTTGCCAGACTCGGCCATGTGGGCAGGTTACATTCGGTAGCCTGCCAGTTTCTCCAAAGTAGAAAAGAGTAAGAATCCTTATTCGAAAATAAAAAATAGGAAAAATATTACTCAAATGGAGGAGCAAACAGATATCCAGATACAAGATGCTTGGAACTATTCACAAAATAAATTCAAACAGATGCACACCAAGATGCAATATAATTAAAATCACAAGAAAAATCAGAGATAGAGAATCCTAAAAGCACCTTAAATATAGGAAAACATATTAGGAAACCCACATAAAACTGTCAATATATTTATAAGCAATCTTTACAGGGCAGAAGAAGATAGTCTTCAAAGTTCTGAAATAAAAAGAACTCCATCCAAAGCCCAGCAAAGCTATCTCTCAAAGTTGAAGGAACAAAGAACTTTACATACTAACAAAAGTTGGAGGAATTCCCCTCCAGAAACTTTTCTTAAAAGGAAAACTAAAAGGACTTCACTAGATAAAATAGAAATCTGACCTAGAGATAGTAATTAACTGAAATTTAAGATAAATAGGAAGAGAATATTGATGAAAGAAACTTTTAACCTGAGATTTAAATCAGTTTAATTGAAATTAAGCTATGCATTTAAAAGAGCCAAATTCTGAAACAACATAAGTGATCAATAACAGATGAGTGGATAAAGAAATTGTGGAAAATGGAATACTATTCAGCTATGAACAAGATAAAAATTTTGTTCATAGTATTTTGTTCAGTGTATTACAACTTGGCTGGACTTGGACAGTGACATACTTAGGGAAGTGAGTCAGAAAATAAGCATAACTGCAAAGAAAAAAGCAAGAAAACAAAAGTAGTAGGTAGGATTATTTTTCACCATAGTCTTGCCAACACAGATTACTCCTAGTTTGTTTTTTTTTAAATATGTGCCATTCTTGGAGGTGTGAGATGTTGTCTCATTTTTTTCTTGATTTGGATTTTCCTGATAAGTGCTGCTGTGCCCATTTTTATTAGCCTGTTGGCCATTTGTCTGCTTTCTTCTCTCATTTACTGCTGGTGGGAATGTTATAAACTTCAACCCTGTGGAAAAGAGTATGGGGATTTCTCAGAAAAGACCAAAGCTATCAAATGACCCAGAAATTATGCTTTCAGTGTCTACCTCAGAACACTAAAAAGTTATTCAAAAGAATTTATGCACACCATCAATCATTGCAGCAGATAGTAGTACAAAAGGTAGATAAGTAGATAACTAAGGTGTGGTGATAAACATAATGAAATATTACACAGCTCTAAGGAAAGATAAACATGCAATTTGCATCAAGTTTGATGGAACTGGAGGATATCATGTTAAGTGAAGTAAGCTAGAAACATCAGATGATCTTCCCTATCTGTGATATGTAGACTAACAGAATGAGGGAATGTAATGTATCAAAGGAGGTGGGGACATCTAGATTACTCTTTACCCCAGGATATAGGAATCAAAAAAACAGGGAAGAAACAAACTGAGGTAGGAGTTAAGAAGAGTTGGATGGAAGGTGATGGGGGGTAGAGGAGGGCATAGGACACATCAGTAGTGTACAGGTATGGATATCAATATGTCTAAACTACATGGCCAATAACACTGAAAGTACAAGATCCAAGCTACAACCACCATACTTAAAAACATGTCTGTCAAGGAGGAAGGCTAGGAGGTGAGGGGGAACCTGGGAACACTGGTGGGGAGAAGTTGACACTGGGGTTGGAACATTGTGTACTTAAAATTCAACAATGACTAATTTTGTAAAAATTAATTTAAAATGCAGATAAATCCTGTCATCTCTGGTATGTATCATATATGAATTTTTCCAGTCAATAAGTAATTATTTATTAATTAAAAACATTAGGATACTTTTCTGAGAAATACAGTGGGTAAAGTACTTCTCTTGCATGCAGCAGACTTTGGCTCAATCCCCAGGCCCCACATATAGTACACAGAGCACTGCTGGGAGTGATCCCTGAGTACAGAGCCAGGATCAATTCCTGATTACCACTGGGTAGGGACCCACAAACAAATAAAAATAGTAGAGAGCCAGATATATTTACCCAAAAGCAAAAAATAAATAGAGACTTCAAGCTAAAAATAAGTACAGAAAGAGACATGGGGATCATTTTATCATAAACACAGAATAAATTTCTCATAAATACTTAAGTCTCATTCACATCTATGCACCAAAAGAAGGAAAATAAAAAAAATTAAAAAAGGAGAATAAAAATACATAAAGCAATTGTTGAACTTACAGAATTGGAGAAAAGAATTAAGAAGTTGGGGCTGGAGCGATAGTACAGGGGGTAGGGCATTTGCGTTGAGCGCAGCCGACCAAGGTTGATCCCCAGCATCCCAGATGGTCCCCCAAGCACTGCCAGGAGTAATTCCTGAGTGCAGAGCCAGAAGTAACCCCTGTACATTGCTGGGTGTGACCCAAAAAGCAAAAAAGAAAAAAAAAAAGAAGCAATGGACTGGTTGTTGGAGTTTGGCGCTTTTGTTTCCAGTGTTGCTGACTCGGGTAGGATACTCGTGTTTTAGGCCTCTGGAGTACGTGGGTACTTTGATCCCTGCTCCCAAATGCTCCTGTCTATATTTCTTTATGTGGCAGGTTATGGACAGGGGTGGGACTGGGAAGGAACCAGGGGATCTTGGTGGAGGGAAGAGGACTCTGGAGGTGAGATTGGTGCTGGAACATATTATATCTAAGACTAAAATATGGAAAACTATGTAAATAATGGTGC
Source organism: Sorex fumeus (assembly GCF_029834395.1). NCBI lineage: Eukaryota > Metazoa > Chordata > Mammalia > Eulipotyphla > Soricidae > Sorex > Sorex fumeus. Next base: position 10,719,630 of record NW_026606103.1, read on the forward strand.
TTTGCAACAAAAAAATGTAAAAAAAGGACAAATTGATCAAAAGAAAAAAGTTAGTGTGGAAGTAAAGCTAGATTTCAAAATGCAATGCAAATAACAACACTGGAAGCTGACTCTTCTATGATAATGATAAAGAAAATTTATGAACACTTGTATGCTCATAAATTAAAAAGTCTAGAAGGAAATCATAGAATCGTATGAACTTACATATTTGAATCAGAAAGAATTAGAAAATTCAGAGTAATGGCATGCAAGAAAATTAAGGTACTAGCAAAAACATATCCACCTAAAAGTATCTGATGGTTTTTCAAGTGAGTTCTATAAAGCTTTAAATTATGACTATATATAACTTTTTCTTGTCTTTTCCCAAATTATGAAAAATGGCATACTTTAGGCACATTCTGTAAGGCACACATTTCTCTGATACCCAAAGCAAATGAGAATATTTTTTTCTATATTAATGCTTTTTTAGATGAGTGATGAATAAACAGTCTCTCCCAGTCTGTGGGGTGTTTCTTTTTAGTCTAATCATAATTTCTTTGTGGCTTAGAAGCTTCTTAGTTTTATATCATTTCATTTGTTTATCTTGTATATATTAATTTGGCTGGGCTGGAGCGATAGCACAGTGGGTAGAGCATTTGCCTTGTAAGAGGCCAACATGGCCAACCTGAGTTCGATTTCTCCGCCCCTCTCGGAGCAAATTGATGAACAACGGGAGGACAGTGACAGTGACTATATTAGTTTAGCTAATGGCACTGAATCATTGAAGATACTGCTAGAATAATTGCCATGAAGGATTCTACTTAGTTTTACAGATTTGGTCCTAATATCAACTTCTTTAACCACTTTGATTTCATTTCTGTGAATGGTGTTAGATAAGGGCCTGAATTTATTCCTTTTTCATGTGACCAATCTGTTTTCCCAACACCATTTGTTAGATACTTTCCTTGCTACACTTCATATCTACCCTTTATTAAAAAATTAACTCTCTATATACCTGAAGATCTGATAGGCTGTATTTATTCCAGTACCCCATTGCTTTGATTACTACAGCTTTATAGTATAATTTGAAGTTGGGGAAAGAGAAGCCTCCTATCTTCTCTTTTTCCCTAGAATTGCTTTTGTTATTCTAGTGGTTTTATTACTCTATATAAATTTCAACAGAATTTGATCTATGTCTTTGAAAAGTGCCATGGATAATTTTATAGGGACTGCATTGAATATGTATAATGCTTTGTGCAAGATTATCATTTTGAAATACTAATCCCTCCAACCCAACAACAGGAGATGTGTTTCCATTTCTTCATGTTCTCTTCCAACTCTTTCAAAAATGACTGGGAGGGGGTGGGGAGCATGATGAACAGAATTTTCCTCAAAGAACACATGGTCACGGTCACAGTCCTCCCGTTGTTCATTGATTTGCTTGAGCGGGCCCAGTAGCGTCTCCTTCGTGAGACTTGTTGTTACTGTGTTTGGAATATTGAATACGTCACAGGTAGCTTGCCAGGCTCTGCCGTGCAGGCGAGATACTCTGGGTAGCTTGCCAGGCTCTCCGAGAGGGGCGGAGGAATCGAACTTGGGTCGGCCATGTTGGCTGCATGCAAGGCAAACCCCCTACCCACTGTGAGATGGAAAAAGATATATAAAAGAATAATTTGAATCACTTATTATTAGGAAAATGCAAGTCAAAACAACAAACTCACACCTTTTTGAGACTGGCACACATAACAAAGAACAAAAATAACCAGTGTTGTCATGGATAGGGGGGGAAAGGGCCCTCCTACACTGCTGGCACGAATATTGACTGTTCCAGACTTTAAGGAAAATAATATGAACACTTCTCAAAGAATTAGTAATTGAGCTCTCAAGTGACCCAACAACTCTACTTCATTACATCTATTGTAGAGACCTAAAAAATTTATTCAGAAAGCACACCTGCTTTCCAAAGTTTATTGAAACAAAATCTGGAAATAATTCAACTATTCAGGAATAGATTAATTTATAAAGAAACTATGGTACATATATACAATAGAATAATCTTCAAATAAAAGAAGTGATAAAATCATGCAACATACTGCTATACTGAAAAGATTTGGAAAGTATCATGTTGAGTACAATTAAGTCAGAAAAAGAGATGCAGACACAATTATCTCGCTCATATATAGATTATAATAAAACAAATAGGGAACAGCAAGAGCAACCGAAAATGGTAACTTGTCTTCAATAGGAAGTCTAAAAATGCTTGTGGTGGAGGGGGATAACAGGGGAGGTTTAGTGGGGTCACGGATGGGATGGGAACACTGGGAAAATGGCAGTGGGAAGAAGACACTATGGTGGAAGGTGTGATGATGGAAAGACTTATGGAAGAAACCCCACTATTAACACTGTACTAAACATGGTGCCTAAAAAAAATAAATTTTTTTTGAAAAAGTAAATCTGATAAGAGAGTCTCCTGCCCCCCACACCTGGCTGTCCTCACCAGCGCCCCTTGGGGAGGGGGGGTGCAGGTTGAGTTTCCCTCTCCACCATCCCCAAGCAGAGCCCCAGCAGCTGAAGACCTCCAGAACCAGCCACAGCCATGCTGAGACCACTTTCCACACGTCTGGACAAGCCTCATGCATGAAGGAACCGGCAGAGGAACCCAGGCATGCGGGTCCCGGGGCTGAGATCTCCAAGCCTGCTTGGATTGGGACTGGGCCTTCTCCACCCAGATTCCCCATCTTCCAGTAGGTTTGCGTCACACCCACCAGCTGCCGCCAGTGGGTGTGATGCCAAGTTGGTCCCATCAATGCCCAAGATGCAGAAACTATAAAATCCAGCTCCCAGAAGCACGTGGCCGCATTCACTGCCATGCAACATCTTATTCTCTTGTTTTCCCTTTGGAGAGCCCGGCAGGCTACTGAAAATATCCTGCCTGCACTGCAGAGTCTGGCAAACTTCCCGTGTCGTACTCAATATGCCAAATACCAGTAACAATGATGGGTCTCATTCTCCTAATCCTGAAAGAGCATTGAATTGGCTCTTTTAAAATCACAGGGATGGGAAGAAGGAGACATTACTGGTGCCTGCTTGAGGCAATCAATGAACAACAGGATGATCGTGATCGTGATAAGAGAGCATCACAAAAAGTGTTCAACATCTGGAGATCAATCAATGGAATATACTACATCAATAAAAAAGATAAAAACATTATGATCAGATTAGTATATAAAGAGAAAATGTTAAAATTAAACATTTAGCAATCATGAAAATTTTGTATCTCCTGGTGATTCAATAAATTAAAAAATAAACTCAGCAAGATGGGGATAGAAGAAGCATAGCTCAACGTAATAAAGCTCATATGTAACAAAAATATAACTAATAGTTATAGTGACAAAGAATGAAATCCTTTTCCTCTATGATTTGGTATTAGAAAAGGATGCCTTTTGTTACTATTGTTATAAAATTATATTGTAAATATAAACCACAACAATTAGGCAAGAAAGAGACACCAAGGGCATCCAGATAGTAAAGGAAGAAGTCAAGCCATCACTATTCACTGATACTGTACTTAGGTTACAGAACCCTAAAGGCGCTACAGAAAAGCTCCTAAAAGTAATAGATTTGTAAAGCAGAGTGTCAGGTTACAAAATCAATACCCAAAAGTCTATGGCTTTCCTACACACAAATAATGAAAAAGAAAAAAGAGATATTAAAAATAAATCCCATTCACAATAGTGCCTCAGAAAATTAAGTGCCTCTGAATCAGCTTAACTAAAGAGGTGAAGGACCTATACAAAGAAAACTACAAAACACTACTTCAAGAAATAAAAGAAGACACTAGAAAATGGAGACACACCCCCTGCTCATGGATCAGGAGGATTAATATTGTTAAAATGTCAATACTCCCCAAAGCATTGTACAGATTCAATGTACAGATTTAATCCCTATGAGGATACCCATGAAAATTTTCAAAAAAATAGACACAACACTCCCGAAATTCATATGAAGTACTAAACCCCCAAGAATAGCCAAATCAATCCTTGGGAAAAAGAAAATGGGTGGCATCACCTTCCCCAATCTCAAACTGTACTACAAAGAGGTAGTAATTAAAACAGCATGGTATTTGGATAGAAATAGACCTGCATACCAATGGAGCAGAGTTGAATATTCTGACACAGCCTCTTTAGTATGCGATCACTTAATCACTACTTAATAACACAAGACACATGTAGAAAGTCTAAGATATTCTACTAAAACAATGCTAGAAACTAGTTACTAATGCAGTAACATTTGCTCGATTTGCTCGAGGCCCTCCCGTTGATCGTCGATTTGCTCGAGCGGGCCCAGTAACGTCTCCATTGGAGACTTTGTTGTTACTGTGTCTGGCATATCGAATACTCTCGGTAGCTTGCCGGGCTCTCCGAGAGGGGCGGAGGCAGTAACATTACAGATGAAAAAAATACATTGCATAAATACACAAAATAGAAGTAAAGGAAATAAACGAACCCATTTATTTATTTATTTATGTATCTATTTATTTAGGCTTTGGACTACCCCTGGTGAAACTCAGTGATTATTTTGGGTCTGTATTCAATGATCAATCTGGGACCATATGCAGTGCAAAGATTAAACCCAGGTCAGTTGCATGCAAGGTAAATGTCCTAACTGCTTATTTTATCTCTCCAATCCTAAAACAAAGCCATTTGTAATTGCATACAAGAGAATAGCATCAAAAAGAAGTGCCTTCACATAAATTTAATAAAATAGTGAAAGTGTTATATAACAAAAGCCACTTAACATTGCTAATAAAAATTTCAAATATATTTTTTGCCCTTGGGCTGCAAAATTTGACATTGTTAAATTGCTTGAACAGCACAAAAAATTTTACAGATTCATTGCAAAGCAATTCAAATACCCATGGTATTGTTTAGAGAAAATGGACAAACATGGAAATTTGTATGAAACCTCAAAAGAATAGTGAAAATAATCCTAAGGAAAAAAAAAAGATGGGAGGCATCACATTTCTGATTTTCATGTATACCTTAGAGTTATATTAATCAAGACAGCATGATGTTAGACAAAAAGTTAACACATCAATCAAAGAAATAGAATGGAGAGACCAGAAATAAATCCACATATAAAAAAGCACTTAACTATGGCAAGGAAACCAAGAGTACATAACAGAGAAAGTAAATCTCTTCAAGTGATTCAGGAACCTGGAAATCCACTTGCAAGAGAGAAAACATACAGAATCTCCATATCACTGATGTCGCTTTGTAACATTGTCTTCCCATTAAAAACTCTTAGGCTTGGATTTCATCTTTTTCACTCCACCATTCTTCCTGCACTAACATATGCCTCAGAGACCTGGGACCTATGAAAACTGGATGAGAACGCTATTTGGGTATCCCAAAGAGAAACCGAAAGAGCTATGCTTGGAATATCATGTTTCACTCAAGTGAGAGAAGGAATACGGAGTTCCAACCTCTGTCTATGATCAAGAACCAGGGATTCTGTCTCATTTGCCAAGGCGTCAAAAATCAGATAGGATGGACACGTAATGCGATTTAGAGACAACTGCTGGACTAGAGCTGTAACCAATTGGATTCCACCGGATGTCAAAAAACGCATAGCCCCCCACCTATGAGATGGTCAGACTTCTTTGTCAAAGCCCTGAACAAATGGTTTGAGGCTCTTCGTGTTTCTGGAGTGAGCAGATGCCATTGGGCTACACTAGCACTTGGCAGGGATAAATGGAGATGTTACTGGTGCCCGCTTGAGCAAATCGATGAGTAATGAGATGACAAGTGATACAAGTGATACAAGGCTTGGGTTTCAGCCACAATTATGCCACTTTATGGCTCCTGTGCTGCCTTTTGGCCATACAATTGCCCGTTTAAAACTACAAATTAACCTACATATACAAAGAGTAAGACTTCAGACTCCCTTAAACAACTCCCATACAGAACGGAGACTCCTTCCCTGGATTTTTTACAGTCATAAAAGGAAACTTCTAAGACTCAATCATAAAAGGAAATGCAACTTCTGCCTCCCCTTCTTAGAGTAGGAGCCTGCAGTGCCAGTAAGAGACCCAACTATCCAGGAGTTAAAATGGATGACTTTTTTTATAATAGAAATGTTATTTTATTATTCTTTTTAGAAGAACACCCAAAAGACTTTTTAGAAGTTAGTACAAATGTATATGGATGAATAGAGGAGAAATTCTGCAAGTTCCTTCTCTGCCCTGGTTGTCTTCTTTTTTGTATTAGTGAAATACCATGAGGTACAGTTGTAGACTTACAAAGTTTCGTGCTTGGGTTTCAGTTATACAATGATTAAGTACCCATCCCTCCACCAGTGCCGATTCTCCATTACCAATGATCCCAGTAGCCCTCCCACCCCCCACCCCATCTCTCCCATCTCACCCCGCCTTTGTGGCAGGGCATTCCCTTTTGCTCTCTTTCCTTTAAGGTGTTGTGATTTGCAATAGAGCTATTGAGTGACCATCGTGTTCAGTCTATAGTCTACTTTCAGCACGCATCTCGCATCCAGAGAAAATCCTCCAAACAAGAATGGATAACTTTTGCCTAAAAAAAAAACCCTCCACTAACACACAGTTATTGTTCCTTGTAACCCAAAGGACTACTTGAGGCTACATTAAAACCAGAAGTATCACCAAATCAGAAAAGAGCTACTTGGGTTGGAAAGATAGTACCACGCGAGTACTGTTCTTGCCTTGCATGTGGCTGACCCACGTTCGATCCCTGGCACTCCATAGAGTCCCCTAAGTGATTCCTGAGAACAAATACAGAAATAAGCTCTGAATACTTCTGGTTGTGCCCTCAATTCTTAGACCCTGATTTGTAGGGAGGTATTGAGGAGTAACACACACACTTTTAATTTTTAGACCTCCAATTCCCTCAAGTTACATGCAATGCTAAGAAATGTAGATGTGAAGAGGAAAAAAATTATAATTTGCACCTTCTAACATGAATCCCTATGCAGAAAAACTAGGAAAAGTCAATGTGTTTCATTTCCATTGTATAGACTGTTAGTATGTATAGTATGTATGGATGCTATTGAAGACAGTGCAGGGAGAGAGAGCCCTGTTAGAGACTCAGGTAAGGAGGCAATGACACTGGAGATGAGTTTGAAAAAATACTCTGAATTTTTAGGAAAAAGTGACAAAGGACGGCATAAGTAAAATGCAAGGAAGCCAAAACCAGCCTGGCATGTGGGTGGAATCTCGGCTGCTAAGTGGTGAACACTCCCATACCTTTCCTCCACCCTCCCTAGAAAATAGCATCAACTGTGTCGGCAGAATCTGCCCTACTCCTAGATCACCCCCAGCAATCCAGCAGCTGTCTGAAGGATTCATGGTGATTCCTGCAACACCTGCATCTGACATACCCTAAAGCATCCTCAAGTATTTTCATGGACATATTTTCTTCTCTTCTTCCTCCTTTCTGCTACCAGGGAACCTACTACTAGATGAATTTTTCAATGAACATACATCTTTAGATGAATTTGAAACTGTTCTGGCCAAGTCTGATAAATACAAAGTTTTACAAAGTCTTTATCATAGATACTTTTATGAAGTCATCCAGTGAAAATAGAAAATTATTCTGTTTAACTAAACCTGCCTCTGCTTAAGATTCTATCATTTTCAAGTATGGTTTCTCTTTCTTAAAGTAACCTCTGATGACTTGACAGACCTTTTGCTGTATAATAGAAATATCATTTCTGTCCAGGTTCCTTGGAAATTATACAATGCCCTTTGCTAACACAGGAACTGCAGAATGTTCTCCCTCCTAATGTCCTTTAAATGTGTCAATAAATCTTCTCTACCTCTGAAAAACATCTTCTGTATACACGGTGTTACTTCTTGTGGATTAAGAGATATGGTTTTGGGAAGTGGAGGGAAACTGGGGGTATTGCTGAAGGGTAGTGGGGACTGGTGAAGAGAAGTGGTGTTATACTATACACTCTTGAAAATCATAAACCATTCTGTAACTTTGTAATTCATGGTGATTCAGTTAAAAAAAAAAAGAAAAAGAGAGAGAGAGAAGGTCCTAGAGGCAGATAAATGCCCCATGCTTCTCATTTCCTTTTAAAAGGACCCATTTTTTAAAAGGATAATCAGTTTCTGAGGCCAATTAAGCCAATTCTTGTTTTTTTCTACTTCAGTAAAGTTTTGATAATGTTCAAAGTACTGTTTGGTCTCCAAAACATGAGTAATAAAACAAATCTTCCTAACTTAAAGTAAGATCATTTTGCCACTGGGTACCTTTTAGGTTTGAAAGGAACATCCTGAAGCCTATACCCAATAGTCTTATGATTCAACTCTGTTTCTGAGCATCTCTAAATAATATTCAAAGACAGATCATAAAAATTTTTTATAAAGAATTATAAAGCTCCTATTTCTAGGAGATTTAAAATAAATGGAGTATTGGTTTTGGGGTTTTTTTTAAAATAGGTGTATTGGATCACCATGAGATATAGTTACAAACTTGTATGATTACATTTCAGTCATACATTTATTGAGCACCCACCCCTCCACCAGTGCACATTTTCCACCACCATTTTCCCCAGTGTCCTTCCCTCCACCCCCACTCCATCCCATTCCCTGCCTCTGTAGCAGGTTTAATCCTTCTTACTCTCTCTACTTTGGGCATTATGATTTGCAGTACAGATACTAAGAGGCCACCATGTTTGGTTCTTGGTTTACTTTCAGCATGCATCTCCCATCACGGGAGATCCCTCCAATCACCATTGACTTAGTGGTTCTTCTCCATCCCAACTGCCCTTTCCCTCAGTATGTGGGGCCAACTCCAAACTGTGTGTGATTCTCCTAGCCATTATCTCTACTGTCCTTAGGTTTTAATCTCATATTATGCTATTTTATATTTCATAAGTGAGTGCAGTCATTCTATGCATGCCCGTCTATTTCTGAATAAATTTCATGTAGCATGATACTCTCCATGTCCATCCACCTATATGCAAATTCATTAATTCATCTCTTCTAACAGCTGTATAGTATTCCATTGTGTAGTTTCTTTAACCAGTTTCTTTAGCCAGACATCTATTCTCAGGCACTTGAGTTGTTTCCAGATTCTGACTATTATGAACAGTGCTACAATAAACATACAAGTACGGATATCATTTCTACTGTATTTTTTTTTTTGCATCTTTGGCATATATACCCAGAAGTGGTATTGCTGGGTCATATGAGAGCTCAATTTCTAGTTTTGGGAGGAATGTCCATATTGTTTTCCAAAAAATGCTGGACAAGCCGGCATTCCCCCAACAATGAATTAGAGTCATTTTCTCTCCACATACACTCCAGCACTGGTTGTTCTTATTGATGTGTGCCAGTCTCTGTGGTATAAGATGATACCTCATTGTTGTTTTTATTTGCATCTCCCTGAAGCATTTTTTCATGTGCCATTTGGCCATTTTTATTTTATTTTTTACAAAGTTTCTTTTCATTTCTTCTCCCCATTTTTTTATGAGGTCAGAGGTTTTTTTCCCTGTATATTGTGGATATTAAGCCCCTATCTGGCGGGTATTAGGTAAATATTTTTTCCCATTCTGTGAGCTCTTTATGTATTTTAGTCACTTTCCTTTGAGGTGAAGAAGATTCTTAGTTTAATGTAGTTCCATTTGTTTATGTTTGTTTCCACTTGCTTAGTCAGTGGTGTTTCATCCTTGAAGATGCCTTTAGCTTCAATATCATGGAGGATTCTGCCTATATTTTCCTCCATGTACTGTATGGATTCAGGTCTGATATTGAGGTCTTTAACTCATTTTTATCTGACTATTGTACTTGGCATTAGATGGAGGTCTGAGTTCATTCTTTTGCCTGTCGCTGTCTAATTTTCCCAGCGCCACTTGTTGAAGAGGCTTTCCTTGCTCCACTTCGTATTTCTAGCTCCTTTATCAAAGAGTAAGTGATCATATACTAGAGAGGCTGTGTCAGAATATTCACCTCTGTTCCATTGGTCTGTGGTTCTGTTTCTATTCCAATACCATGCTGTTTTAATTACTACTGCTTTGTATTACAGTTTAAGATTGGGGAAGGTGATGCTACTCTTCTTCTTATCCCCTAGGATTGCTTTGGTTCTTCATGGGGGTTCATTACTCCATGTGAATTTCAGAAGAATTTTATCTATTTCTTTTAAAAAAGTCATGGGTATCCTGATAGGATTGAATTGGTTCAATGCTTTGGGGAGTATTGTCATTTTAACGATATTAATCCTCCTGATCCATGAGCAGGAGTCTCTATTTCCTAGTGTCCTCTTTTATTTCTTGAAGTAGTGTTTTGTAGTTTTCTTTGTATAGGTCCTTCACCTCTATAATTAAGCTGATTCTGAAGCACTATTGTGAGTGGGATTGTTTTTTTAAAATATCTCTTTCTTCTTTTTCATTATTTGTGTGTAGGAAAGCCATAGACTTTTGGGTATTGATTTTGTAACCTGACACTCCTATTTCTAGGAACTTTACTGTAGAGCGTTCAGGGTTCCGTAATCTAAGTATAATATCATGTCATCTGGCAATAGTGATTGCTTGACTACTTCCTTTACTATCTAGATGCCCTTGATATCCTTTTCTTGCCTTAGTGCCATTACAAGCATTTCCAGTACTATATTGAAGTGGTAAAAGTGGGCAACCTTGTCTTGTTCCCTATCTCAGAGGGAAGGCTTTCATCTGCTCCCCTTTGAGAATATGTTTGCTGTGGGCTAGTGGTAGATGACTCTGACTATATTGAGAAAAACTCCTTTGACTCCCATTTACTAAGAGCGTTCATCATAAACAGGTTGTGGATCTTGTCAAATGCTTTCTCTGTGTCTATTTATATGATCATATGGTTTTCATTATTTTTTTATTGATATGATGAACTATGTTGATCAACTTGCTAATGTTAAACCATCCTTGTATCCCAGGAATGAATCCTACTTGGTCATGGTATATGAGATTTTAAATTTTTATTTATTTTTTAATGAATCACTATGATATACAGTTACAGACTTACAAACTTTTGTGATTACGTATCAGTCATAAAATGATCAAGTACCCATCCCTCCACCAGTATGCATTCTACACCACCAATGTTCCCAGTGTCACTTCCACTATTCTTACCCCATTCCCCTCCCCTGGCTCCTGTGGAAGGCGCATTCACTTTAACTCTCTCTCTCCTTTTGGGTGTTATGGTTTACAATGCAGGTAATAAGTGGCCATCATGTTTCATCTATAGACTACTTTCAGCATGCGTCTCCCATCCCGAGTGAGCCCTTTGCTTGGTGTTCCTTCTGTATCTCAGCTACCTTTCCCCCCAGCATGTGAGGCCAACTTCCAAGCCGTGGAGCAATCCTTTTGATTATTATCACTACTATCCTTAGGTGTTAGTCTCCCATTATGTTACTTTATATCCCACAAATGAGTGCAGTCATTCTATGTCTGACTCTCTCTTTCTGACTCATTTCACTTAACATGATACTCTCCATGTTGATCCTCTTATATGAAAATTTCATCTTTTGGTCTTTTTGATGAGTCATTGAATTCTGTGTGCTAGGATTTTGTTGAGAATCTGCGTCTGTGTTCATCAGAGATATTGGCCTGTAACTGCTCTTGGTATCAGGGTGATATTAGCTTCATAGAAATTGTTTGGTAAGTGTTTCTGATACTTCCATATATTGGAGAATCTTAAAGATTATTGGAAGTAAGTCCTCTTTAAAGATTTGTAAGAATTCAAATCTAGTGAACACATCTGGGCCAGGACTTTTGTGTTTGCGGAGATTTTCTTGATGGTGCTGTTCAAATATTCCAGGTATTCTTGGTTGAGCCTTAGGGCCTATAAGGATCCAGGAATTTATCCATTTCCTCAAGGTTCTCTTGTTTTGTGGCACAAAGCTTCTCAAAGTAATCTTGAGGATCCTTTGAATTTCTGTAGTTTCTCTAGTGATGTCCCGCTTTTCATTTCTGATTCAATTTATTAGGGTGTTATCTCTCCCTTTCTTTGTGAGTCTTGCTAGAGATTTATTTATCCTGTTTATTTTCTCAAAGAACCAGCTCTTAGATTCCTTGATCTTTTGAATGTTTTTTTTAAAAAAATTTTATTATTTCCTTCCTCCTGACTGGTTTGGGCTCCATTTGTTGTTCATTTTCCAAGAGCTTAAGCTATGCAGCTAAGTTATTGAATTGGGCCCTTTCCTCCCTGATGAATGCTTGCATAGCTGTAATATTTCCTTCTAACACTGCTTTAGACCCCTGTCTTCCATTTCTTCTTCAGATAAAGTATATCCTTGCTGAGCTTGAGTCTTATTGATCTATTGTTAATCTATCTGTTGAGAGGTGATAAAGCAGTGTTTAAATCTCCAACTATTATCGTGTTGCTATCAATATCTTTCTTCAATCTATGAGCATTAGCTTTATTTTTGTAATTAAAATTTTTTTATTATTGAATTACTGTGAGTTACAGTTACAAGCTTTCATGTTTGAGTTTCAACCATACAATGATCAAACATCCATCCCTCCACCAGTGCACATTCTACACCACCAATGTTTCCAGTCTACCTCTCCTTTCCAACAACCCTCCCCCTGTTTTCATGCCAGACAATTTTCCCCATACTCTCTCTTCTTTTGGGCATTATGGTCTGCAACACACATACTGAGTGGTATACTGAATCGCCTAGCAAGTTTTTTAGGTCTGTCATTTCTGCTTGCATTTTAGTTTGCATTTTCCTCACCTCTCCCTTCAAATTCTCTTGTATTTTATCAGTTGTGCACTTAATGGCTTCTTTGAGCTCCTTATATATCCTTACAAGCTCCACTGGAGCAATAGTATAGCGGGTAGGGCATTTGCCTTGTATATGGCCAACCTGGATTCGATTCTTCCACCCCTCTTCGAGAGCCCAGCAAGCTACCAAGAGTATTTCTGCATGGCAAAGCCTGGCAAGCTACCCATGACATATTTGATATGCCAAAAACAGTAACAAGTCTCACAGTGGAGATGTTACTGGTGCCCACTCAAGAAAATCGATGAACAATGGGAAGACAGCGCTACAGTGCTATCTGAGAGGTTATAGAGTTCATTGTTATTCTTTCATTCATCTGGACTAGCAACTTCAATCATTAGGCTTGGTGAGTTTTTCGATTGGTTTACCACAGTGATCTTTGCGTTTTGGATTTTTTTCTTGTGTTGTTGTATGTTCTGACCTTTGCAATTGAGCTATCTTTGTGTGTTGCTATGTCATATTAATAGGTATGTGTGAGGCCTGGGTTAACTAGTATCTAAAATGTGGAGTGCATAGAAAATAAGTTCTTTGCACAGACGTGCTAACATCCATGTGGGTTTGTGGTTAGGGGTGTGAAAGGGATGCTGGATGAGTATATGGGAAGACAGAGAAAGTAGAGTCAGCCACTTGGAGGAGGGTGAGGGTCTGGTGAGATGTCAGGAGGAGATTGCCTTAGGGTACAGGGCTGGAGTTCCAGCATGGTGGATGGGTCACCAGCAAGGGCGATTTATACACCTGATGGAGGAAGTATGGTTGGTGCTGAAGGGGCGGTGACTCCTAGTATTGGTTTTATTTTATTTTATTTTTTTACCTGATAGTCTCGGATTTTATTTTGTTATTTTATTTTTTAAATTTTTATTAGTGAAACACCATGAGGTACAGTTGTAGACTTACAAATTTTTGTGCTTGGATTTCAATTATACAATGATCAAATACCCATCCCTCCACCAGTGCCTATTTTCCACCACCACGGGTCCCAGTATCCCTTCATCCCTCATCCCCCCCCCCCCCATCCCACCCTGCCTCTGTGGCAGGGCATTCCATTGGTTTTAGATGCTCAGTTTGCTTTTCTGTGTCTTCAACTCCATATTTAACAAAAGGGATAATGTTGACACATTATTGTGTGTGGGACAATGTATGGGATGATGTGTGACAAAATGTGTGTGGCCCATATTCAAGCCTATTAAATGATCAATTCTATACTATCATTAAAACCTGAAATTGTAAGTTTAAAAACGTCTTTATAGAAAGGAAGTTGCATCTGAAAGAGTTGGTATGACCTATATCGATATCTTACTGTAAAAGAACAAATCACACAATGAATGCACAGAATCAGTACAAGGGGTATTGAGATGCTAGGATGGAAGCCAACATAAAACAGCAGTGTCTGCCTTGAGATCTACAAAAGGGGCAGCCCTGCTATTGCATCATAAGTGGAACCACACAGAATGACTTATCCTCGGGCCAGAAGTAGCACTGGGCCAGGTTCCTTGCATTTGACACTGAAAAGGGCCAGCTATAAGGATGGGATTGCCTTCCTTATAGCCTAGGTCACATTGGATGTCTCATCAGAGAAGCCTAGGAACTTCTCACTAAGGTAGCCTTTTCTCCTTATCCATCTTATCTGACTTTTTTTTGCACTTGAGAGTGTAACAGAAAAAGGAGGAGGATGACGAGGAGGATAACGAGGACGAGGATGAGGATGAGGAGGAATAGAAGGAGGAGGAGAAGGAGGAATAGGAGGAGAGGGAAGTGGAAGAGGAGGAAGAGGAAGAGGAAGAGGAAGAGCAAGAGGAAAAGGAGGAGGAAAAGGAGGAGGAAGAGGAGAAAGAGGAGCAGGATGAAGAGAAGGAGGATGAAGTGGAGGAAGATGAGAAGGAAGAAGAGGAGGGGGAGAATAAAAGGAAGAAGAGAAGAAAAGGAGAATGAGGAGGAGAAAAATGAAGGAAAGGCAAAGGGGAAAAGAGACTAAGAGGGAAGATGGAGAAGAGGGATGAGAGAAAGGGAGGGGGAAGAGGGATGGAGGAAATTAAAGGCAGTATTTCATTATTATTTTAAATATCTGCTATGAGTAGAACTTCTTCTATGCACTTGCTAGAGTTTGGGAATTTTTTGCATAGAGAAAGAAATTTGGTCCTTTTAAAATTTTCATGAGAGCACTGAAAAGTAATCCCCTACCTCTGAGAACCAGTGTCTCTTGCCTATTGCCTCCCTAAAATATATTATTTCTATTTTATTCTATACCCTCTATACTTCCCAGAGTCTTTGCTCTAGAACAAAGATAAAACATGTGCATGGAACCTAAGACCTCCCCAAAACAATCCATTAATATAAAATTTTATTCAATATAACCAAATTCTTTGTTCAAGGCATTTTTAATAACCCCACAACTGTCTATTTTCAAACTCTTATTGAAATAGCTCCTGAAATCACATTTTTTTTGAAAAATCTCAAGCTCTTTTGAACACAAAATACCTTTTTTGTACTCCCATGAAACATTTTCTCCAAGCTCTGTCTTTGACATGTAAGCCAAGTATAAACCCCTTTTCTTTGTAATATAAGCCTTTCTTTCTTATAATATCACCTTATATAGAAAATATCAATTATTCACCCAGTAGTGTGGACTGAGAAAAAAAAAGACTTTCAACATCAATACATCTAGAGATATCAGTGGGCGGGATCACTGTTGTCCATGTAGAGTAACTCATGGTCCTCCAAGCAGAAACAGCAATAATACCCGAGGAATGAGCTAGGAGTAGCCACTAAGAACCTCCAAGAATCACCCCAAAACAATAATAATAATAAAAATTCCTCTAATCACAACATCCAAAGGTGCTTCCCTACATGTAGCATCCTAGGTAACAAGAACAGGTAGATAAGTGGTTGAAAAAATGTGAAGCAAGCAAAGACATTTCTCTGCTATGACAACACAGGTATGACATACAGAAGGTTAAAGTAAGAAAAACTGGCAGGCACTGCAATAGCAATCATACATCTCCAGGAGAGGCTGCAGCATGAAGAGGCTGGGGTCACTGGAAAATTCATTGATCCATTGACGGTGTCCATGCAGAGTGACCACAGCGCTGATATGCACAGTAGAAGAGAGTAGGTTAAGTCGAGGCAGAGGCATCCTTTGAGAAATAAAATATCATAGGTAATAAATTTAGCATATAACTGTACTATAAAGAAGGTTCTGACATAAACAGATGGAGGAAAGAAGAAAGTAAATTTGAATCTTACAGAGGTGGGGATACTATTCTAAATATGTGCCAAGTGGTGAAAATAAGCAACTCTGTTTCTACCCATAAGCAAATAGTCTGTGCTTTTTAGTAGTCTCTAGATACTTGGAGCAGTTAGTATACTATATTTGTTAGTATACTAACAAATTCTCCAGGGTCATCATAAATGAGATAAATAAGCATCTCTGGTTGTGGGGAAGAAGAAAGGGTCTTATGAATAGTAGAAGTTTAGAAATTTATCTTCCTGCTTTGTTTGTGTGTTACAGTCTTTCTTAGTCACTAAGCCTTTACATCATGGTAAGAATACTTTCAGTAGAAGCAAATGGTGGAACGTTTTCAATTCCATTCCATAAAATTGGTAAAGTTTATGGAAAATGATGTCATTCATGTGCCAAGTCCACATACAACTGAATGATTAGTCATAACCCTAATTACTTCCACAACGTAGAGAAAGGATATGGTATTTAATGCTATGGCAGAAATTAATGGAGGTGGAACCAGATGATTTTGAACTCTATAGAAAATTGTTTAGAATTTTATTGTTCAAGAAAGTCTTGAAAGTTTAGATGATCAAACAAGTATTGTTTTTTTCAACAGCAAACAATCTCCTTGGCCTCCATGGGTATGTTTACAACTTTCACCCAATCTAGACAATCCACGTTGTCGTTTCTAACATTTTATTGTGAGGAAAGCTGCCAGAATTCAAGTTTTCATGGGATTCAAAGAACAAATTGGAGTCATCGGACTGGGAAAATGATCCAGAAATCTGATTTTTTAAAAGATCTTCTCTTGACCAGAGAGACAACACAATAGGCTGAGCACATGTTTTCCAGGCAAGAGGCCCAGGTCTAATTTCCAGCACCATGTGATCCTCAGCATCAACGCTTTTAGAACCACCCCAGCACCCACCCTGCACAAAGCTGGGGGAAGCCCCCAAGCACCAATGGGTGTGGTCCCAAAAAAGGCAAAACAAAAAGATATTCCTCATTATCTGTAAAGTCATACCTGAAGGGTTCTTGTATAAAAACACAAATAGAAATTTCCAAATTCATCAATTTATTTCTCAATAGCTGTGAGAATGCATACTGTTTTGTAAACTTCACTCACTGAAGTTTCTTGCAGCAAGTTATAGAAGCTTTCTTGGAATGAAAATGTCTCATATCTAATGTCAGCGACAAGTACAGTGCCCTAATTTCTTGGTTTACCACACACACACACATGCAAAAAACTAAAATTTGACCTCTATCTGCTTCTGCAAAGATTGTATTATGTTTCAGCCATTGCCAGGAAAGTGGACATTGGTCAGCTCACTTAATCTTTGATTTGAAGTCCTTTGATCTACCTTCCTCTACTGAAGATAACAATGGCAAATGCTATGACAACTGGACTTTTTTTTTAACAACAGTTTCAGCGGTATTGCAGCTTCCTTAGAAGCTGTGAGTGATGGGATTTGCTATATTAATTCATACTATAGCCTTTTCCTAGTAACTCATAGTACTCAAAATTACTAGGGGTAATCAAATTAGAAAGTCAATAGCAAGCATCTCTTATAATTGGTACATATAAATGTAAATTTGTTATATGTAAATGTTCCAGAGAAACAGAAGGAATTATATATTATATAATAGAAATTGTTTTATTTTATTATATAGAATATTTAATCACATAAACATGATGATGACTTTAATGACAATAAATGTAATAATTTATATATTTCTGTGATCACTTTTCCAATTACACATAATTTGACAAATTACTCATGAAAAACATAATCTGTTTTATTGTTGTTGTTTTGAATTTAGCTCTAGTGGTACTCAGTGGTTACTCTAGCAAAGTTCACAGGAATTACTCCTGGTGATGCTTGGAAAACCATGCAGTGCTGAGATTGAATATGAGTTTCCTTCTTGCAAAGCATACACTTCAGGCTTTTGAACTATCTACCTGAAACAAAAGGAATTATTTTAAATGAGCTTACTTACAACAAAATAATCAGAAAAATGTTATATTTTAATGTGATTGTATACATTTTACACTGTTTCCATAAGTATTGCACTATAAATAATAATAAAATGATGAGGTCTGATAGAGAGACTAAAAATCTCTTACACAGCTATACAAGGTTGAGGTTGAATTTGCCTGATTGCATCAGAGACTTAATTAGAGAATAAGGAAATAGAAACAATATGCAAAATGCTTAATTTTGACTTCACAAACTAAAGTGATTCCAGAAACATAAACAGTACAAATTTATTTACTATACATATCCAAATTCAGTATTTGACATATGGAAGAAATTCTGCCACTCACTACTCAAACATCTTAATTTATTTAATAATGGTTATATTATTTCAATTGTAAACCTGACCCCACCCCTGATGACAAGAATACGCAGAACCTTTCATTAGTCTATGTTAACTCTATGGTGTGTTCCTGGACACAATTCTGGCAAGTCAGATATAAACTTTGTGACCTGTACTGTCAACATCAGAAAGTAAACTCTTGATTTCACAGTCTAAATATCTATTTCCAGTGCATTGCCTTCATCACCTCCTTTAACTCTCCTTAACAACCGGTTTCCTCTTTTCAATAACTCCTAACAAAATGTCAAGGAAATTATCCCAGTAAATATTAAAATGCTTAGATTTTAATTTCCTGGTTTATAAAATATTAAACTTTTCAAGGGCATAAACTGCAAGGAAAAGCGATAAACAATTCTCATTGTTTGGAGAACCTCTCTGAAATAAAACACTTACACTAGCCAGTGTTTATTAAGCACTTACACTTTTTTTTTGGTTTTATTTATTGATTTATTTATTTTCCAGGTAGTTCTTAAAACTTTTTTTTATTAGTGAAACACCATGAGGTACAGTTATAGACTTATAAATTTTTGTGCTTGGGTTTCAGTTATACAATGATCAAGTACCCATCCCTCCACCAGTGCCCATCCTCCCCCACCATGTGTCCTAGCATCCCTCCCACCCCCCATCCCCCCCGTCCCACCCTGCCGCTGTGGCAGGGCATTCCCCCTTGTTCTCTCTCTCTTCTTTTGGGCACTGTGTTTTGCAGCACTTACACTTTTAAAAAATATTTTTTTATTGAATCACCATGAGGTACAGTTATAAAACTTTTGTGTTAAGGTTTTAGTCATACAATGATCAAACATCCGTCTCTCCACTGGTGTACATTTTCTACCACCAATGTCCCCAGTATCCCTGTCCCACCTCATCCCACCCCTTGTCTCTATGGCAGACAATTTCCCTCTTAATATCTCTCAACCTATGGGTTTTATGGTTTGCAATACAGATACTGAAAGGCTATCATGTTGGATCCTTTATCTACTTTCAGCACACATCTCACATCCCAGGCAATCCTTACAACCATCAATGACTTGGTGATCCCTTTTCTATCTCAGCTGCCTTCTCCCCCAGCTTATATGGTGCATTCATACACACACACACACACACACACACACACACACACACATCAAAACTAAAGGACAGAGAGTTGAATGTGAAAAAGTACTTGCAGTCAACACATCAGATAAAGGTTTGATATCCAGGACCTAAAAAGTACTTACAAAAATCAACAAAAGTTTTTTTTAAAAAACTATCAATAAATGGGGAAATGAAATGAATAACAATCACTTCTTAGAGAAAGACAAGGGGATGATCAATAAGAATATAAAAAATTCTCAGCATCACTTGTCATCAGAGATGTCCAAATCAAGATGACAATGAGATACCATCTCACACAAGTGAGAATGGCACATATCAAAAATAATAGGAACAATCTGTGTTGACAAGAATGTGGTGGAAAAGGAACTCATCCAATTTGGTGCAAATGCTGTCTAGTTCAACCCTGTGGAAAACAGTGAGAGTTCTCAAGAAATTTACACTTGAACTGACATTAGATTCAGAAATTCCACTTTGCGGCATCTGTGCTCAGGACATAAAAACTCTCTCAAAAAGACATATGCACACCATTATTAATTGCTGTACTTCATACAATAGCCAAGATATGGAATCAACCTATATGTCCAATAACAGATGAATTGATGAAGATGTGATATAATGGAACAACAATAGCAAGAAATGATGAAATTTGGTTAGAACTGGAAGATACCATGTCTAATGAAATAAGCCAGAAGAAGAAAGACTAACAAGATGATCTCACTAATCTGTGGAAAATAGAATACCAAATGACGAAATGTGTTGTAGTTAAAGGGAAATGTCTTGATCACCCTTGACCCTGGTGCTTGAGAGGAGACAGAGAAAGAAAGAAATCAAGGGGAAAGAAGAGAATAAGAAGTAATGGGTTAACAGGCATCAGGGCTTCAGTTATACCGGTGATGTCAGTGAGTAGAGCCATATAACCCAAACACAGATTCAATAGAACTGAAAGCATGAGATCTAAGTAGCAACCACTGAAACTATAATGTGCCTGTCAAGTTGACAGGTGGTGTGGGGGGTGAAATGGGGTTGGGATGAGGAGGGAATCTGGGAGCAGTGGTGGAGGTAAATTGACAATGGAGAAGGGATTAGTGTTGACTTATTGTGCCTAAAACGCAACTATCACTAACTTTGTAAGTCATGGCTCTTTAATAAAATATATTTCACTGTCTGTCCTCCCGCTGTTCATCGATTTGCTCGAATGGGCACAGTATCATTATGAGACTTGTTGTTACTGTGTTTGGCATATCTAATACATCACACGAAGCTTGCTAGGCTTTACCACAAGGGTGAGATACTCTCAATAACTTGCCGGGCTCTCTGAGAGGGACGGAGGAATTTAACTCGGGTCAACTGGGTTGGCCACTTGCAAAGCAAATGCCCTACTCGCTGTGCTGGCAGCACATATATATATATATATATATACATATATATATATATATATATACATATATAATTTAAATGTATATTTCAAATATATTTAAAAATAACTAAATAAACAATAAACACTGATGTTTCCTATCCAGCTCTGAGAGTGATGGAATTGATCTCTGACCAAATATCACCCAAGTTCTCACGAAAATAAGCCAAGAGAGTATTTTAAAAGATTTTTCAGAGACAGTGTTTGTTAAACTCAAACTCTGAAGCCTGAACACTTTAACAATAATCTGCAAATCACTAAATCCATCTGGCTTTAATTCTCTCATTTGAGTCAACACAATAGTTTGAGGTGATGTCATTTGTGTCCAATGTGATATTTTAAGTAATTATTTTTAAGGCTTGATTGTTAAAACTCGGCAAGCTTTACACACTGTTGAAATAAAATCACTACTGAAAGGTTTATATAAACTTCTAAAGTGATGTGCTTTAAAAAACTTCTATTATGGAAAAAAAAAAAAACCTCCAGGTCCTAGTTGGCATATGCAATTTGTTTTACTAACAAAAAGCTCAGCAAAAACTCTTTCATATAAAACTCTTTTAAATTGATCAGCTCCTTATTAATTCTACTTCAGCATCTCATAATTTAGATACATTAGATCCATTTTAGTCTGTTATATTTAGTAAGTGCTTCCAGCCTCTAGTTTTAAATTTCTCAGCAAAGTACACATAATATGGGTCTCTCTTTAGCCCCCCAAATTTAAATATGTCCAAACTTTATCAGTTTTTATTCATTGTTTCTTGAAAATAACTCCCAAATTTATTTTGTTTGTGGGGAAACAATCATCCTTACTCCAGTTGAAACACAGATTTCCCCCACTCTACAGAAGTAGAGCATTTGATGACACTTTCCATAAGTTAAAATGGTATAAATTGAAACAGCAATTACCATTTATTTATAGGGAGTTTTAGTACTTTTCTTTTTAGCATTACCAGGTCACATGCTCCCATCATACCCACTGACTTTGTCAACTGGCATGAAATTACTTTAAAATATATATTTCTGGCCAGAGTGATAGTTCAATGAACTGGAGTGAAAGCTGGGCAGGCAGGTGACCTGGATTCAATCCTGGGTGCCACATAGTCTCTCATGTATCACCAGGAGGAGCCCCACGCACTGAACCTGGAATAGACCCTGAGCTCTGCCAGGTGTTGTTAGGGACTGACCTTCTCGGAAATCTGTTACTGTGGCCATCAAACACTGTGACTGCCCAGAGTCCACCCACTAACTCCCCCAGACCATTTAGAGGACCCTCTGCTTTATGACCTGGACACAGAGATAAAGTAGAGTTATCCCCAATCAGTCACGTTCCTAAAGCCACACGTGGGCAAGGCCATAAACCTTTGCTCAGACACAGCCTCTAGAATAGAGCAATCTCATTGAGGACTCATATCTATGGACTCATTCTGTGAACTGACTCTTGTGAATCTTACTAAAATTATGTGATAGCTGAGACTATTGGGATATGGAAAGACTCAAAAACTACAGAAAATAAACTTTACTTAATGCCATCACAGAGTCCCACTGCCAGTCAGAATACAAACCACCCAAGTTAACATAATAATTGCAATCAAGTTTCAAAAGGTAGCTTCCGTGTGGGGTGTCTCCCAGGTGATGCAGCTGCTTGTTCTCTTGACAGATGCTGACTTTTTCAGCCTTGCATTTTCTCTTGCATCTGCCAATATACTCAAAAACTCTATCTACACTTGGTTTCAATATTAACTCTTCACCACCAAGCATCCTCATTTCTCAGGTACTCATTATCGTGTCCAAGAGAACAAGGATCTGAAACCTGGGATACCCATCTAAACACGTGTGGACCCCAAATAAACAAATTAAAATAAACTAAATTCCTTAACTATCCTTTCCTAGATTCAACCTGGCCTAAAAATTCTCCAAGATCAAGACCTTTTAAGAACCTTACTCCTCAGTTCTCTCGGAGTTCGCTAGGGGGTTTCAAACTATGTTGGCTCTGCTTGCTGACTCTCTACTTCTTGCCTACTAACTTCACTTAAATGAGGTCCTGAATGTGAATTTTCACATTAGCATTCTTTTAGTCCTATTCCCATTTTTCCTCCATGCACACCCTCATTTAATGGAAGCAAGACATTTTGATCTCCCGTACACAGCCTTCAAGGCCCTTCTTCCTCAGTTTCCTTCATTCTGAACATGTTCATTTGAAGAACACTTTTTTCTCCACCTCCCTTTCCATACCTTCTACCAGTTATGAAACCTAGAGCCTCAGAAACTTGGCTCATTAACGCTTCAACATTGTATATCTCAAGATGCTTCAATGGGTTGATTTCCCTGAATCACCATCATTTCTTATTTGTTGCACTCATATAGCTATATTTTATGTGCCTTGTATTCCCTCAAATATCCTTACTTACTACTAGATTTTTAAAAATCTTCAATTTCTATCCAACTTTTTATCTTATACCACTCTTCCTTGCTGAGAAAATATTCCACTCACCCTGAAGGTCTTAATTTTGTTATCACCTCCCTGAAGAAGCCTCTCTTGACTCTCAAGTCATCTGATTATCTGGAATTCTCATGCCTCATTTCTGACTTTGAGCTAATCCATGATCATTCTGTACTTATGTGTGCCTAACCTACAGGGATGCAAGAAGTGTCACGTCTTATTCAGTCTTACCTATTTTGTGTGACTCACATCCCATAAAAGGTCTATCTAATATTTAACATCCAGAGGCTAGAATAAATTTAGCCATATTAAGTTTGGTTTGGGACCTGAGAAATATTGCAGCAGGCAGGGCATTTGATTTGCATGGGAATCACCTAGGTTTGATCCTTGACACCACATATGGTCTCATGAGCACTTCCAGAGATTTCTGAGTGCAGAGCCAGAAATAAGCCTTGAAAAGAGTCAGGTGTGGTCCTACAACAAAAACACCATTCCAAAACAAAAAGAAATTTGTTTCTAAACTATGGTTCATTTAACCTCGTTTGGTCCTCAATATTTCAGCAGTAAGATGTCTTCTATCTGTAGTTATTAGTCACAGCAGAAAAAGAAATGGCAACAATGAGAAAGTCCAGATTTGAGAAATGTTGAATAAACCATGCCATAGTCACATATACATTGTAAACAACCATTTGAAATTATATTTATGAATGTCTGAAATGGAACAGAACACTTGAGTTTCATGTTCTTCAACCACTGTGCCTACACTATTAATGCAAAGTTCAAAATGAAAATGGCAATGGTAGCTCACCAACCGGCCCTGCGTGAAGTCTGACATCTCAAAATTTGATCCCATCTCTTACATGCCACATGTAAGGTCTGAGAACCCTTCTACCATTGAAACAAGAATAACAAACAACAATGGGTGAAGAGAGGAAAATAAATACATCTTTTTAAAAGGTAGGATACATATAACCAAAATTACATCACAATTTTCAAAGAAAATAAATTATTTTTAAGTATTAAAGTTTTAATAGTAAAAATGTTTTCCATTCTATTCTTTTTACTACTAAATATGCATATTTTACAATCTAAAGAACACAACATATTTTAAAGCTGGTGAAATCTACCATTCCAAGCTCAATTTATAAGTTATGCTTTTATAGGTCAAAGTTTTATTCGGATGAAATTTTGTTACTTTAGTTTTGAGTATGGTATTTTTCCTCTATTTTTCCTTCTCAAGGTTAATATCAACGTTGTTCAAACTTCAGGTCTGCAAGCTTAGTTGGTTTTATTCAAAATGAAATAACAGTTGCTGTGTTAGAGAAAGAGTTTTTGTTTAAGGGTGTGAAATGGAACCAGAAAACTCTGCTTTTCACAGCTTTCCACCTCTATAGGACTAGTCCAAAATTCACCAACAACGTGGAAATTATCACTTTTCTCTAAGAGCAGTATTCTTTTTTTAACATATTTTTTCAGTCCAAGAAAATCTACCTTATCCTTTTTTCTCTCTTATTGTTATTCTGTTCCACTTTCTTTATTTCTTTTTTTACTTCCTTCTCAAAAATAAACTACAAATCACTTGGATATTTTCAAATTTAGGAATAAAGTTTAAATGACCACTCTGGTTTACCAGGATAAGACGAAGTTTCATTGACTTCCAAGTTTTCCTTTGGTTTCATTTGTCTATGGAAGAGCATATCAAATTAATGCACAAGCATTTTTCCCACTGAGGTTTACATTGCAGTAATTTAATTCTGTGATTACAAAGTTGCTTTTCTTAAAATTTTCTCTTCTTGGCCTAGGGAGATGTTTCAAAGAACTAGTGTTTATTTTTGCCTTGTAGGAGGCTAAGAACCCTCATAGTCCCCTAGCATCAACAGGAGTAACCCCCAACACTGATCCGGGAGAGGCTCCCAAGCACTGCACAATATGGGCTCCCAATTTTTTAAAATTTTATCTTAGGGAAATAAATATCTTTGTTTATAACTTTTCATGGTATTCCTCCTCCTCCTCCTCCTCCTCCTCCTCTTCCTCCTCCTCCTTTTCCTCCTCCTCCTCCTTTTCCTTCTCTCACTTCTTTTCCATCTTTGTTGCTGTTTCCACATATATTATTTATTTTGGGTTCATCACATGCTACTAACTAAGCACAAAGATGTTGATAAAAACTGCTGAGCTATTTTTATAACAAATTATTTTTATAAGAAAATTATTTTTATAAGACAATTTTTCAGGGCCAGATCTGGCTCAACAGATAGGATGCTTGCCTACCCAGGGTCAGTCTCCAGCATCTTATATGATCCCGTGAGCCCTGCCAAGAGTAATCCTGAAGTCAGAACCAGGAGTAGGCTCTGATCACCACCAGGTATGGGCTCAAAAGGAAAAAAAAAGACAAGTTTCCAGACTCCTAATTATAGTAAGTTTCATTCCCATAGTTCCTGTCTAATTAAAAATATGCATTCACAATTACTTACACACCCACCAACTGACCCCCCAGCGCCATGTAATCCCATCAACGGCCAAGACCCAGAGACTATAAAACACAGCTCCCGGAAGAGAACAGCTCAGAGTCTCCTGCCCCCGTGCCTGGCTGTCCTCGCCGGGGCACCTTGGAGGGGTGCAGGGTGAGTTTCCCTCCCCACCCCAAGCAGAGCTCCGGCAGCCGAAGACCTCCAGAACCAGCCACAACCATGCTGAAACCACTCTCCACACACATGAAGGTAATGGCAGAGGAACAAAGGCATGTGGGTCCCGGGGCTGAGATCTTCAAGCCTGCTTGGATCGGGGCTGAGCATCCTCCTCCCAGATCCTCCATCTTCCAGTAGGCAGGGGTCACACCCACAAACTGCCCCCCCCACACACAGCGCTGTGTAATCCCATCAATAGCCAAGACTCAGAGGCTGTAAAACCCAGCTCCCGGACATCTTATTATCTTATTCTTACTTTTAACAACCTGACAGGCTACCAAATGTAACCTGCCCACACAGCAGAGTCTGGCAAACTCCCTGTGGTGTACCCAAAATGCCAAATACCAGTAACAATGATGGGTCTCATTCTCCTACCCCTTAAAGAGCCTTGAATATGGCGGTAGGGCGTTCGCCTTACAAGCGGCCAACATGGCCCACCCGAGTTCGATTCCTCCGCCCCTCTCGGAGAGCCCGGCAAGCTACCGAGAGTATTCGATATGCCAGACACAGTAACAACAAAGTCTCCAGTGGAGACATTACTGGGCCCGCTCGAGCAAATCGACGATCAACGGGAGGGCCTTTACCTTTACCTTTTACCTTAGGATGAAGGAGACGTTATTGGGACCTGCTCAAGGCAATTTACGAACAACAGGATGATCATGATGGTGATCGTGAATTATTTGACCAGTGAATTTACAGAATGCGTTGATCAACTGGCTCACTAAGTCGATGAAATCCACAAAAACTTTTTAATGTTGGGCTAGGTAGTTAGTTGGTAGACTGAACTGTGAGAAGGAAAACTAGTTTATTGTATGGATGATGGTCAGGCACTGCAAAGCTATTTACCTTTGAAGGAATAAGCAATGCTGCAGAGACGCCTTCATTTTGTCAAAACATAATTTGACTGCCTCAAGGTAGGGATGGTTAGAGTGACATCAGGACTCGTAGGGAAACACCGTCACTGGCGGGGAATGACCAGCACATTTTTTCTCAAAAGTTCATTGAACTCATCACAGAAGAAAATTGTTGTGCAAAACATGTGTTTATTTCCTAGGAAATGGAAAGCAAGAGATCAATGAGGATGAGGTGTTGTCATGGAAACAGTTTTTTCTAACATTTGCCTTTCAAAGACTTTTGAGACTTTGATGGCCATTGATTTTTAAAATAATTTCCTAAATAAATGACCCTACTTATGAACATTGTTCATAATTGGGGTAACAGAGAGTACAATGCAGAGTTCAAATTTAAATAGCTGTAATTAGGGCTCTCCATAATTTTCTTTGAAATTGAATTTTTACCTGACTATTTAATGATGGAGACAAAAGAACAAGTCTTTGAAAAAAATTCCTTATACACTCATAACTTTATTTATTCAGAGAACAATAGCTAATAGGTAGGTAGAACAATAGGTGGGAAAAAGTATGGAAACATAGGAAATCTCATAGATTTTTGTGGTAGGTCTTAGAGAACTTCCTAGAAGGCATAATATACCAGCAGAAAAGAGGCATTTCTCATTGAATTCCAAGGTGAAAGTCATCCATATGTATTCCAGAGAAAAGCTGCTTCATTCAAAGTCAGCTAATCCAGGTTAATTCTCTCGATGAGAAGAATCTAATTATGAAGAGATCATGGAAGCAAAAGCATTATTGCTCTTATGATAAATCTTGCAGACACGAAGGTACCCGTGTCCCTATCAGCAGGTGACACCTAGTCCATTCTTGATGTTTCCTGGACCTTCAGTCTTGCTGGGTATTTTTTACATAGATATTTCTTGCTGTAGATATTACTTTACCTCTACATATTAGTGATATTACTGTACGGATGATGGTCAGGCACTGCAAAGATATTTAACTTTGAATGAATGTATGTCAATCTGTAG
The DNA here is from genome assembly GCF_029834395.1 of Sorex fumeus. Classification (NCBI taxonomy): domain Eukaryota; kingdom Metazoa; phylum Chordata; class Mammalia; order Eulipotyphla; family Soricidae; genus Sorex; species Sorex fumeus. The sequence continues at coordinate 10,747,514 of NW_026606103.1, forward strand.
CAATATATTGAACTCAATGGAGAGAATATTACTATGGAATTTTAAACAGATGCTCTGAAGCTGGATTCCCTGGCTTAAAATTCTTACTGCACTCTATAATGAGTGACGTAATGAAGGTGACCTAATCACTCCTTAGTTTCATCATCCACAAGAAGAAGAAAATCATAGTAACATCCTCAAAGGGTTTTCATGAACAGAAATGTAAATGAAGATAAAATGTTTGCATACTTCAGTATGTGCCTGCTACTTATCGTTCATTGCATTCCATGAAATCACTGGTAAAAATTCACACAAAAAAATTAAACACCAAATTGAAGTTTCTTGTACTAATCTCCATGTCACCATATGGAGACTTGTTTATAATTTCTATTTTCTCAGAAGTGGATTCAATCAGAAATCAACTAAGTATCAGCTATGCTGTAATCTGCCTGAGAAACCCTGCCTTTCTCTCTAAGAGCAATAACCTTGAAATAAAAAACATTCTTGTTTATGCCTGGTACAATTACCTTATTTATACTCCCTTTTACTTATAAAATTTCTTGTCTCATTGCTCTTTGGAGTTATTTCTTTCTTTTAGCTTGAATGCTGCCTGATTCATGAAATGTTAATTAAAGCCAATAAGATTTTTTTTCACTCATCTAAAATCTCAGTGATGTTGTGCAACAGGAGTTACTTATTCTGACTATTACAGGTTGATTTAGAATTGCTAACTTTCACATTCAACACACCACTTCTTAAATTATATGTTAAAAATGCAGATGTGTTAAAAGGGGAAATATTATAACCTTGGAAAAGATGAAGGCTTCACTGAAAAGAATCTTTACTATAAATACCCAAACCTGTTACATGCTTCACGAAAAAGTGACTGTCTGAAGGTGAATGCTCAGCTTGGATGATTTGCTTTCCTAAGGAGTGCGCAGCCTGCAGTTGTAAGCTCTGCTAGCTTCTCACAAGCTTTCCTGTCCAGGTCACATACTGTGTGGTGGCCCTAAACAATGAGTGTGCAGAGCAATGGGATAGGGTCATAGAGTATTTCCCTGGAGACTGGCTGATACTGTCATATCTTTGGAATATTATGAGTTCTTTTTACCAAACTCTGCTACTTTTCACTCCCATTCAGATGCTGCTCAACAACAAAAAAAATTCTGTTAACCTAATTATATCCTAGTGACTCTTTAGAGAGAACCAAACCACCGAATTATCATTTCTGCTTCAGCCAATTTGGTTCATGTAGAAAATCCCCTCAAAGAAAGTTTTCAGTATTTATTTTAAAATGTTTTAAATTTTTTCTACAAAGGTAATTGTGTTTTATAAGATAGTAATATGAAGCAGAGATCCACAGTAACCATCAATGTTCATTCTTATAGGCATTTTTTCATATGCTTATGTTAATATATGCGATGCTATTCTTTTACAAAATAGAATCAGACTGTACTTTTGGGAACAGATTTTCTTTTAAAAATAGTACTATCATCCATGTTCACACATGTAGAAATACCTCATTTGATTACCACCTAGAAGACATTTCTTTGTATGAATACTCCATAATTAAGTATTTCCACATAAATAGGCATTTGTTTGCATCTGGTTTGTTAGAATTATAAAATAACTTCATACTGCTTCATTTGAGTTTACATATTGAATATTTGAGAAGACATGAATTTAAGTTTCATACTACTATTTTTGTCACATCTATTTTGATATCTTAGGGAAGTATAAAATAAAAAGTGGTACAGAACCCACGGTTATAATTTAGATTTTTAGGTAGTAAGGACCAGTGAATCATTTTCTGCTAAATAGATTTTTGCTAGAAGTGGTGAGGAATCTCCATTCTTCATCTATTCTCTCTCTGTCACTTTGTGATCTTAAAGGTAAGCTAACTTAGATGCTGGGTGAGGGAGGAAAGATGAATGATAATTGTAGGATTTCTCAAGTGTAGGATTGATTCAATAACTAGCCACATAAATGGCTCTTCTTTTGAGGAGGTCTCTTTACTGAAATAGGCTTTCTCTGAGTGCTGATAGTGCATTCAGTAACATTTGAGATTGTTTTATGTATTTGAACAGTGTGTTATCACATGTTCTAACATAGCCCAACCTTTTTTTTCCTATAAAGAATGCTTTTCTGACCTTTAAAAACAGATGTTGCATAAACCTTCTTTGGTCAAAGTTCTAAAAAGTAAATTATGACAAAAAAGAAAAAAACACTTAAATCCAATCAGTGTCTGTTTTACTGCCTTGTTGGTTTGTCCAATAGTTCAAATAATTTTACTAAGCTGAGTTTACCTTGGCATAAGCTTCTTGGTCCTAAGAAAAAGTTTAAGAATTACTGTAGTAATACTGTAGAAAAAGTGTACTTGGCTTGCAAATGTCTTGTGCATTTGTTTAGTTAAAGGGCACAGATAACCTTTGGGATGGAGGTCTATAGAAACAAAACACATTTTACAAATACAAGAAATAGAGATCAGGAAATTGATGGAATCCATTCTTTAGTGGTTCATAGCTTCATTTCTCCAATGAAGATTAAAATGGGAGACATGTAAAAGTGTTCTTAGGCTTGGAGGCCAGCCACACATGCTAGGGAAAAAGGCAGCTCAGATAGAGAAGGAAGCATCAAATAAAGGGTGTTGGGAGGATCCTCCCAGGATGGGAGAAGGATACTGAGGGTAGACAATAGACCAAACATGATTGCCACTCAATGCCTCTTTTGCAAACCACAACACCCAAAGGGAGAGAGAGAACAAAAGAGAGTGCCCCGCCACAGAGGCAGGGTGGGATGGGGAAGATGGGGGTGGGAGGGATACTGGGATCTGTGGTGGTGGAGGGTGGGCACTGGTGGAGGGATGGGTATTTGATCATTGTATAATTGAAACTCAAACACAAAAATTTGTAAGTCTACAACAGTACCTCATGGTGTTTCACTAATAAAAAAATTTTTTTAAAGTGTTCTTAAAAAATTAAGTAAAACAGTTTCTTTTCTTTTAGAGTTATTTTTCCCCTTGCTTGAAGAATAGCTACTGAATTTTAATATTTTAAATTTATATGCTTAGGAAGATAAACAGACAAGATGAGAAATTGCATTTTATGAGTTTTTGGGCCTGAATGTGTTAAGTAAGGCCCATCCACGTAGCTAATCAAAATGGCAAATTCATCCACCGACTTTGCCAAAATCCTGATTCCATTAATCTAAGATAGGCTCCAGTTTATCAATCCCAGGTGATTTGCATATGTGGCTAGAGAAACCACAACTTGGATAGGTACGGAGTTTGAAAATTTCTATTCCGAGTCCATTAGTGAGTTTTACACAGCCAGACAGTGTCAAAGCCACACTCAGTGTGTCCCAATTTCAGCCCATAATGTGGAGTTTGTTGTATTTGCCACATACCTCATTACCCATCACATGTGAGTTCATGAGCTAATGCCTGTGAAGTTGTTTAAATTCCTAAGGATAAAGGCGCTATATTTCAAGTATTATCAAGTATTTATTTCAAGTATTACAGTGACATTTTGTTTAGAAACTAATTAGAAACGGTATTAAAGTAGGCAGAAAATTGGGGCAGAAGGAGAGACCCTTAGCAACGAAGTTCAGTTGAATTTCAAGGAGTCAAAATGTCCAACTGGGGTTAGAACAGATAGGGCTTTTGCCTTCCATGCAGCTGATCTAGGTTCAATCCTTGGCATCCCATAGCTCGGGCATCCTGAGCCCACTAAGAGTGATCCCTGAGCTCAGAGCCAGGAGGAAATTCTGAGCAACAAAACAAAAATGGTGGTAAAGGACCCATCAAGGAATAGTCAGCACTTTCCTTGACAACACCCAGTAACAGATTCCATGGTGGGGCAACTAGGAGCTATCTTAAAAGACTAGATCTGAAGAAGTGAGGCACAATGTCCTATATATCTCAAGGTAGCCTACACTTGTCAACTCTGAATATGCACTTGGTTTTCTTTCCTTTGTGGCCCGTACCTCATCTTGGATGTCACTTATAAGCAACTGACCTGAGCATGCCTCCTTTTTCCTTTACGTATATGGGTTATATACAGAGTGGACAATTCCTTTACTTAACAATAGCTCCTGCCTTATTGCATTTACTCAGAAATGCGTTTCCACCTTTCTTTCTCTCCTTTCTCAAATTTCTGCAGTCAAATTTCTTTATTTCACTGCTTGTCTTCTAAAATTCTTTCCTGTGAGAATAGACTATGAATCTGGAAAATCTGGGTGGAGAATGGACTGTCTTTTAAAATTTTTATTGAAGAGTCATGATTTACAAGTAACAGATAGTTGTGTTTTAGGCATACAATAATTCAACACTTACCCCTACACATGTATCAACTTTCCTCCACCATTGTTCCCAGATTCCATCCCCACCTCATCTCCCACTTTACCCCTGCCTGTCAACTTCACAGGCACATTACAAAGTTTCAGTGGTTGCCTCTTAGACCTCATAGTTTTGGTTTTGTTGAATCTGCAAGGAGAATGCCAGTACGCAAATTTAAAAAGTGTTCAGTATCACTTATCATCAGAGAAATCCAAATCAAGATGATAATGAGGGTCAAACTTTAATGATTCCACTATGCAGGAGTTCTTGTGGACATTTGTGAGTTCTGAACTCTCTCATAAGTGAGGTCATTGTGGTCCAATTAGGAAGGTGGTAGTAATTCTTACTTTTTTACCTAATGTGCCCCATCTTGACTCCCTGTGCTCATACTAGTACCAGTAATTCTGTTGCAATGATGTGTCAAACAACTACAACACAGATTCAATCACATTCATGACTTGTATATTGAAAGCAATGTGTTTGCACCTCAAGTTTGACTTAAAAACCTACTTACGTGTGGGATCAGAGAGTAGCACAGTCGGGAAGGCACTTGCCTAAAATGAGGTAAACCCCAGTTCAACCCAGTTCAATACTTGGCACTGCATATGAATCCGGAGCAAACTAGTATCATCTCTGTGCATCAATGGGTATGGTCCCCCCCAAAAAATAACTAAAACCTGATTGACATGATGGTCAATGGCCTTTTTAAGTTGTTGCAATGCTCTCCTTTTATATAATTCATGCAAACCCTAATTTGACAGTCCAAGGTTCACTATTCAGAGTTTGATCTGAGAAAAAAAGTCTATATGTACAACATATATATTTATGTTTATATACATTTATGTCTCTACGCATAGCATGTGTCATACAGACACATACATATACACATAGATTAGTTGTGAATAGAGTAAATTAATAGTTAATATAACAGCGTAACTTAAATTGATACATAAAAGTACACAAAACTTGCTATCACAATGAAAACAAAGAACATGAGAACTCGTACTCAGTAGGAAACATGTCACTTGAGGGGGCTGGGAGATAGGACAGGAGGAGGTAATGTATATGGTAGAGCAAGCGTTCAACCAGGAGGAGGATGTAGTGTTGAAGGACAGTAAAGTATTGTGTATGAAACCCTATCAGCAAAGGTACTGTAAATCACATTGCAAAAATTTATAGATGAGAGCAAATGGGGACATGGGGGCATTGGTAGAAGGAAGTGGACACTGTTGAAGAAATTGGTGTTGAAACATTATATGACTGAAACCCAATCATGAATAACTTCAATTTCAGTGATTATTTTTTAAAAAATCTTAAAGAGAAATGTTTTCTCAAAATTAAAAAAAAATTAAAACTTTCCATCACACACAGTGTTATGATACATCACAGGTATTGTTAGTTGAATCAGTTATTGATTTCCAGTTAAGTAATTTAAAGTAAGTAAAGTAAAGGCCCTCCCGTTGATCATTGATTTGCTCGAGCGGGCCCAGTAACGTCTCCATTGGAGACTTTGTTGTTACTGTGTTTGGCATATCGAATACGTCACGGGGAGCTTGCCAGGCTCTGCCGTGCGGGCGAGATACTCTCGGTAGCTTGCCAGGCTCTCAGAGAGGGGCGGAGGAATCGAACTCGGGTCGGCCATGTTGGCTGCGTGCAAGGCAAATGACCTACCGCTGTGCTATCACTCCAGCCCATACTCTTAAGTAATTTATACAGAGAAAAACATAGATCTTTCCAGAGAGCTTAATAATAACATTAGTGAAGTAAAAACTTATATTAAATTTATTCTTTTCTGTTTGTTTGTTTGTTTTGGGGTCACACCCAGTGAAGCTCAGGGGTTACTCTTGGCTCTGCACTCAGGAATTACTCCTGGCAGTGCTTGGGAGACATAAGGGATGCCAGGGATCAAACTCAGGTCAACCACATGCAAGGCAGATGTCCTACCTGCTTTACTATTGCTCCAGCTCTTCAACTTATTCTTTTTTTTAACCACTATACTGATTTGACAGGACAAGTCAGCTATCATGGGCATGGAAACATGGCAGTGGAAGTGGAGGGGAGAAAGAGAGGGACAATCTAGTTGAGTACAATTGGTCATTTTAAATCTCATCTGTGTGAGATATCGCCAGTCAAATAGATAATGGAAATAGCTATGGGGAAAGGAGATATATACATTAATGGGAGGCAGAGGTCAGGCAATCTTCTCTTTGACTCAGACACCCAGATAGTAGTTGCCTTTTGGCCTTCACTATTTCCCAGCTCACTTTTTCAGAGATCAGCCAATAAACAAAGGGTGCCTTCTTAAAACTGTAAAATAAAGTGTTATCAGAAACAGCTGATAACACTTTATTTTATTTATTCAGCACTTTATTTTATTTATTTATTTACAGTTTATTCAGCTTGATCTATTCCAAGCTGAAGTTGTGCATTCTAATTTACATGCAGTTCTCAAGGACATTCTCAGGGGGAAAGCCCAGATTCACTACATCGGAAAGAACTTGTACGGATCCTTCAGATTGTACCCGGGGCCTTTTATTTGTGAGAGTGTGATGTTGTATGATTTTCTTATGTTTTGGAACATTCTGATGTTTCTCAGAGTTCAACTTCCCAGGTGGCAATCAAGATCAACCTAATTTATTTCTCCTTCTGCTGCAGAGCAGAATGAAAGCGAACCTCTCTGGATGTTACCAAAACCCAGCTTCTTTAGTGCTCAGGAAATAGAAAATTATGTAAGACCAGAGCTGTTCTTCACAGACAAACTTCAGTGAGGGAAGGAACTTGTGAAAGAACAGAGAAGGGAGTTAGTCTTTGAGCATGGGGAATAAGTACAAGCCATACTGTCTTGATTGAACTCAAAGACGAAATCAGGATCATGGGATTTAAGCTCTAGTGGGTGGTATTCCAAAGCATCTAGCCAAAGCAGAAACTCCAAGGTCTATTCCAAGGAAACATTGTACTTTGTTATAGGAACTGAAGGTGGCTGACTATTTTGCAAAAGCCTATTTAGGGTCTGCTGTGAGCAGTGCATGACTAGTACTGATGGACAGAAAATGGCCCGAGCTGATGGAGTTGCTCATCATCTATCATCCCAGGATAGCTGTATAGCAGACAGGTTTGTTGTTTTGTTTTGCTTTGTTTTCTAAAAAAGAAATACTCTGCAAACAACAGTGTTAGAAATTTTTCCCCTGCCTGCTGGCTGGAATGTTTGCAGTTAAAGGTCTTCTTAGCTTGTATTAAAGGACCTGTAGTCTGGCAGATGTTTTGCCTTTAGGTACATTCTCTGATGGGTTGAGGGTCCAAGTTCAGTTCTTATTCTATTACATGTATTCATTCAGCTCCTGTTGGGATCATTTGATGGGCTCTCCTTTGTGCATAGGAGTCAATGACAAAATGGACTGCTTTGACAGAAAGTGATAAAAAGTGGCATAACATACAAATAAGCCCCTATTAATCTACCATGTGCCAGGCACTGTGTCAAATAGTTTCAATACATACAGTATGTCAGAGGATTCTTACTATATTCTTTGAAGTTTTGTGAAATAGTTCTGCGAAATCTTTTCTATTGTTTTTGTATTTTGTAATTTGTTTTGTGCCAAACCAGGGCTTACTCATGGTTCTGTATTCAGGGACCACTCCTAATGTTTCTTGGAATACCATAGGGATGCCATGGATTGTACTTGAATTGGTCATGTGCAATAAAAACATTGGCTGTGTTCTACCTACTGTACTATTGCTCTATCCTACTGGGTTCATTTTAATTGCTGAAAAATCAGATTCATAAAGATTTACTCAACTTGTCTAAGATCATGGAATAACACATTTAGTGGCAGAACTAAGGTTACCTCTCTGCTCCAACATCTGTCTGTGTTTTTTTGAAAACACCCTTCTTAGAAACCTCATGATATAAAAGAAATATAAAGGAGAGAAAACTCATTTTAATTTTTGTAGCTCACAGACACACACACCAAAAAAACCAATAGACTTCCCTTAGAAATGTGGGATTTTTAGAAAATAATTTGAAAAGCATGAAAGGCATTGTGAAAAATCTTCTCTGGAAAAAGATAAGACTCACTTCAGACACCAGGTTTTCTATAACAGAAAGGTCAAAAAAGGTGAAAGAAGATGATGATGACACCAACTACAATAAGAACAACAAAAGCACCCAACCAAGTTCTATCCAGTTTCAGTACCTACACAGACTGGACCCAGTACAATTGCTTAAATAGTTGTTAAATAAACAACACCAAAATGATTAACTTTAGTAATAATAGAGAGAATCAGGAAAGTTTACCTCCCTTATTTTACTTCTCTTGCAATAAAAATTTCCCTCCAAGTTTAGCATTGGATTATATATTTTTATGCTAAGGTGTTAGTGGTGGTTTGATGACTGCCTATCTTATAAGATATGGTGAACACATCATCCACCATTTGATCTCTGATCTTGGTAACAGACAAAAAGATGTGAAAGACTTTTAGAATCACTAGGAGAATACAACTAGGAGGAGTGGATGGAATGTTATTGTGGATGGATTTTATGTTGAATAAAACTGCAAGGTAATTATAGGATAACACAGTTCTGTCCTTCCTGCATAACCTCAGGAATAGTTGATAGTTTATTATGACTGAGGAAAAGAGAAAAACACCTTAAGAGGTATTTTGCCCTTGGGCAGTCAGGAAGGGCTTTCTTATGTTGTTTTGGCTACCTGACTGGGTGGGGTGTCAGCCCAGACTGCCAGGGAGTTGGAGAGAGAGAGAGCGCCTGACTGCAAGAGGGACCACGGAGAGACTAGCAAGGGGAATGTGTGCTTGAGAGAACCTAGGCCCTCCATAACATAAATTTCTTCTATGGGATAAACTTCCTTGTAATAAACTGATACTAAGATCAACTGGCCTGGTCCTTGTCTCTTCCTTCGTCTGCCCTTGGCCAACAGCCGGTTGGATCCAGGCCACACACAGCGGCTCTAGGGCACCGAACATGGGCGGTGAGATAGAGCCGCCCAGAGAGCCCACAAACACACAACCTTCTGCGAGCATAGTATTTTACAGTAAAAATTTACTTTCTTTGCAATTCTAACTATGACCTCTGTTACACTGTTAAACAAAGTCCTCAAATGTCATTCGAGTGTACACAGTCCTGAGATATATGTTTGGAAAGACATCTTATGCATTCTAACAGGTTTAGAACTAGCATCAGCTGAATTCCTCATATAAAGGAAGGTCTAAAATGGGCAAATGTTTCAGGTGCTCTATATCCAGATAAACTTAAGTGTATGCCCATAAGGTTAAGACTTCTTATGTTTTATCTTCCAGGAAGATGTTCATCCTTCATTCTCACCTTCTATACTCTGGTCATATTCACTCCATGCCCAATTCCAATATGTGGCTTACACCTGGGACATAAAAGGAAGTGTTATTTCTGGGTACCATAATTGGTTGAAGAAAGGGAGCATGACTCACCAAGAACCAGTCTGAGCTGAGAAGAACTAATTCCTATTTATTCACTTGCTCCCAGTCCCAAATATTTTTAATTTAATTATTATTATTTTGTTTTTTGTTTTTAAACCACACCTGATAGCACTCAGAATTATTCCTGGCTCTGTACTTGGAAGTTGCTCCTAGTAGTGCTCAGGGGACCATATAAAATACTTGGAATTTAACCTACATCTTCCACAGTCCATCAAGCTATCTTTCTTATCCCTGGATTTTAATTTGAGAAGTTGTCAAGTTGGAATCATCTTCTTTTCTTCCTTCCTTCTTTCTTTATTTCTATGTCTTTCTTTGTTTCACTTTTCCGTCTTTTTTCTTTCTTCCTTCCTTTCTTTCCTTTTCTTTATTTCTTTTTATTTCCTTCTGTATTTCTTCCTTCCTCCTTCCATTTTTCACCCCTCCTTCTTTCTAAACTTTCTTCCTTCCTTTCCTCCTCCTCCTCCTTCCTTCCTTTCCTCTCTTTCCTCCTCCTCCTTACTCGTCTTCCTCTTCTTGTTCTTCTCTTGTTCTTCTTGTTCTTGTTATAGTTCTCCTCCTCCTCCTCTTCCTCCTCCTCCTCTTCCTCCTCCTCCTCCTCCTCTTCCTCCTCCTTCTCCTCCTCCTCCTCCTCCTCCTCCTCCTCCTCCTCCTCCTCCTCCTCCTACTCCTCCTTCTTCTTCTTCTTCTTCTTCTTCTTCTTCTTCTTCTTCTTCTTCTTCTTCTTCTTCTTCTTCTTCCAAATTATTCCCCAATGAAACCCATTTAAGTTGGATTTTCAGCCACTGACAACTAAAAACGTTCCATTTAATGCAGATATGCATTGTGTGTGCGTGTGTGTGTATTCCTTTTATTCACATCCCAAATAGTCCTATCAGGAAAGAAATACTATAATTTAACAATAACAAAATCAGGACTTTTGATTTTGTTATTTTGACAACTTTTGACAACTCCTTGATAACTTTTCATAGCTATTAAAATTTTTTGACAATCTGAGTAACGTGATACTTTCAGGTTTCATGACATATTTGTCTTTTGAAATGGTCTGTGTAATGATTAAGAACCTAAACTCCGAAGATAAGATAGAATGGGAACTGGACTTGACACCTCAATCCATCAACCAGTCTACCCTGATAATTCCTCAAAGAACATACAAACAATGTCCAGCCTACAAGTTTTTCGGGGCACGCTAAGCGATAGCACAGCGGGTAGGGCGTCTGCCTTGCATGCGGCCAACATGGCCGACCCGAGTTCGATTCCTCCACCCCTCTCGGAGAGCCCGGCAAGCTACCGAGAGTATTCGATATGCCAGACACAGTAACAACAAAGTCTCCAATGGAGACGTTACTGGGCCCGCTCGAGCAAATCGACGATCAACGGGAGGGCCTTTACCTTTACCTACCTTTTTATTAAAAACTACCTCTGTAGTTTGATTCTTTTATTAAAAACTACCTCTCTAGTAAGGTAAAAAAGATTGCCTATCCTTGACATTTGCATGGTATTAAACAACGTGTGCCCTTACAAATTTCTCATCACCATCTTAGACCATATGCCACAGAACTCCAGCAGGTATGTGTCTCCTGTAATATTGAGTTTAGATCTTAGCAAGTCCCAATTACGGGTGGGCAGGCAATAGAGTCATTGACCGTCTCTCTTTCTCTCTCTCTCTGATACTCCATGAGTAATTATGGTATCATCTATAATATCTAACTCTGTGGCTTTTAAATTTTTCTTTTATTTCCAAGTGTCTGAGGATATTTGAATATTAATTCCTTATTCAACATAAAATTTAAAAAATTGTATGTGCATGCTCTATTCACACAGTATTTCTTTTCCCTCCCATCTCTCCCTTTATTATCATGATAGGTTAAAAATCCTTAACTGAAACAAATCATAGTGATGTATAAAAAATAGTTTACTTTGTTTAGATAATTTTTTCATTATGATAAAGGAGAAAACATATTATTTATTTCAGTTTTTTATACAAAGGTAATCTCCAGTGTCTAAATAATGCATATAATCCAATGGTAATGGTTAAAACTGAGTATTTTTTTTTTGCTAAGTAATGTAAGCCTACACTTGATCTTAGCCAAAAGGCCGAGATAGCACAGCGGGTAGGGCGTCTGCCTTGCACGCAGCCAACATGGCTGACCCGAGTTCGATTCCTCCGCCCCTCTCGGAGAGCCCGGCAAGCTACCGAGAGTATTCGATATGCCAGACACAGTAACAACAAAGTCTCCAATGGAGACGTTACTGGGCCCGCCCGCTCGAGCAAATGTAAGCCTATGGAGTTATTTCCTGCAGAATGAATACTTACGAGGTTGAGCATATGACACCTCAGTTAAATCTTAATTGAGACAGAGTGATTCACTCCAGATTACCAAATCCAGCCTGACTGCTACAAAGCTTGTCCCAGTTAGTAGTGGTATACCTCCTCATTCTGAAAGTTTTAGTTGTCTCTTCAGTTTTATAAAAGACTCATATCAGGATCTTTTTCCACTAGTAAAAGAACTCTCAAGAGGATTATTGTCTTTACAGCAAAGGCATAAAAGCCAATAGAAGTAGCATTTGAGTTAACATCCAGGTTTCTTTTGTTCGTTTGTGTCTGGACCACGTTCTAGAGTGCTCAAGTCTTACTCCTGGCTCTGTACTTAGGGATCACTCCTGATGGTGCTAAGGACAGCAGGGTGGATCTTATGTGGGGCATGGACTCAAATCCTCTCTGCTGGACTAGCACTTCTGCCCCATGTTCAAGTTTCTTTGGCAGCAGCTTTACAAGAAGCAGCAACAACCTCAGCAGCAAGTTCCTTCCTCTGAATACAACTTCCTCTGTATACAACTTGAGACCACATATATAAATATCACACCTGTATACAGTATGAAGAATAGAATATTTGATGACTATTTGGAGTGGTATATGTTATTCTATATGATAGGTTATTTTATTCATGTGCACAGTGTGCAAAATATAGTACACAATAAGTATTTGGGTTGTACATGTCTTGTGGTATGGTTTAGTAGATTGTTTTGGAAAAACTATTTTTCTATAAAAGTTAATAATTCCCTCAGCTCTTTCCATTTGAGCTGCTAAAGTCTTCATAGAATTGCTTTTATTAGAAAGGGAGACCTGTATTCATCTTGGGAAGAAATACTTCACATTGGAATGCACGGCCATCAAGTCCAACCACACCATCTGGGGCCCTTATTTTTAATTTCAGAATAATATGGAGAAGTTGAAATTGCTGGACCCCCCACCACTTCCAGGTAGGTTGATTTAACAAGGAAGTGAGAGACCAAAGCAGTTAGGTTTTTCATGGTAAATGTGCACTTGAAAGCCTCAGTTAGCATCAGGGTTTTGTCATATAAATATCTTGGGCTTCTCTCTCATTTCTAGACGATAAAGTTCATATTTTTGGAACAAAAAGATAGTAGCACTAAAACATAAATAGAAAATTATAAATGTAGTTAATAATGTAAAAAGTTTATTCAAATTAAATCTCTTTAATGGTCTTAAGTCAATGTTGAGATCTTAGCAAGTGTATTGGATAGGAAAAAAGAAAGAAAAGAGAGACAAAGAGAAAATTCTCTCCTCGGTATAGGCTCTGGAGGAGCTGGCAGTCTCAGTGTGAGATGTCTAGCACCACAGAGGATGTCTGGCTAAGGCTGAAGTATCAGTTGGAGAAGCAGTTTACCATTCTGCTTGTTCCGGAAACCGCAAGCAAATTGTAATTATGCTGTGTTAGTGCGGAGGGGCCACTGGAAAAAATATCAATGGTTAAAGTATCTGGATGATTCTATGTAATTGTAAATGAAGAGTGAAGTTCCAGGAAATTTCTTTGTGAAAATACTGACAGGCATGATTTGTTCTTTTTTCTGGCATATTTTGTTCATTTTCACTGAAATAGAAGGATCAGTTGGAGTTCCAGAAGCCATCTTGGACAATGACAGAGGGTATGATGGAGCGAAAAGTGGAAGCCTGTATCTTTGCCCCATTATCACACTGGGAATGTACACCAAAAAATGTACTTTTATCCATTTACCTACTTTCAGTACTTATATGTGATAACCTTGCAATACCTGTATTGCAAACTATAATGCCCAAAAGAAGAGAGAAAAAAAGAGAGAGGGAGAGCGAGAGAGGAAAGAGAGAGGAACAAGAGAAAGAGACAGTGAGAGAGAGCATGCATACCAGAGAGAGAGAGACAGAGAGAGAGAGAGAGAGAGAGAGAGAGAGAGAGAGAGAGAGAGAGAAGAAAAGTTCCTGCCATAGGAGTGGGCTGGGAGGGGGGTGGCAGGGAGAAACTGGTGAAAATGGTGGCAAGAAATGTACACTGGTGAAAGAATGGTGTTGGCACATTGTATAAGTGAAACCCAACCATAAAAAATGTTGCAACTGTGTATCTCATAGTGAATTAATTTTAAAAAAGCAAATTTTAAAAAATTACTTTTATCATATTTATTGTTCTCTTTGTTAATTTGGGCTTATGTCTTTGCAGATAAAAGTAATTGTAGCTGACCTATCTTATTTCCAAGAACTCTCAATAAGCATCTCACATTGGATTTGAAAAAATACACAAACCTACTCAAGAATCTGACCATTTTTGTCAATCTATTACCTCTATCAGACAGGACCAGACTGATGAGTGTGCTAGAAATTGGGGAGTAAGGGAGATGGTCTCCCTGAAGAAGTACCTGGGAAGGTTAGAACTAGTCAGATTTTCCAAGCAAAACCACACAGTGTGGACCGGGGTCTCCAGTCCCACAGGTAGTTGCCCACTTGCCCTTAGGTTGTCTTGATCATCACTGCCATGACCTCAGGCTGGAGCAAGGGATGTTCTTTGCAGAAAAGGAATATCAGTCTACACTTCTGTTTAGGTTTCCCAGATTCAAACTTGCAGGGAAAAAAAAACTCCGGAAAGAACCAAATAGTGAAGTAAAGTTATTTAGGCAATCCGAGGGGATGGGAGTGGTGGGTGTACAGAGATGGTACAGTGGATATGGCATTTGCCTTGCACACAGAAAACCTGGTTCGATTCCTGGAACCCCATATGGTTGAGCAAGACTGCAATAAGTAATTTCTGAGCCCAGACCCGGGTTACGTAAGCCATGATCATCGTCTAGTGTCACCCCAAAAATTAAAAACCAAAACCAAAAAATTCAAGGGCCAGAGCTATAGTACATTGGGTATGGAATTTACCTTGCATAAAAGTAATTGTAGATGATCCATCTTATTCCAAAGAACTCTCAAGTTTGATACTTGGCATCCTGTATGGTCCCGTTAAACACCATTATGAATAATTGCTAGGTTCAGAGACAGGAGTAACTTTTGAGCATCTCCTGGTATGGCCCAAACCTCCCCTCCCCTCAGAAAAAAACCACCAATGTTCCTGATTGTTCTGTGTAAAATAATAATTTGTTGTGATCCATGCGTTGTATGCCAGCAGTGTCTAGTGATGCTGACACTTCTGATTCTAGTTCCTTTTCCTCAATGGGAGAATATGCAGTCATGAAGAGAGTAAAGAATCTGTAGAGTGTTTTGAAATAAAGTCTTTTTTACTTTGTGAAAACGGGTTTCACTTCTGAAGGATGCAGTTCTGCTAAATGTTTCTAGGATAGAGAATAACAGAGGTGTGAGAGGTTATGAAATTAAAATCCAGGCACAAGTAATGAACAGGGAAATTGCAAAGTTATAGCATGTATTTACAATGTAGGTTTTGCAGTTTCTCTAGCTAAAGTAAGGGCCAAAGATTATATCTTACATGTAGCCACTTCCTTCTCATGAATGCCAGGGTGGCTTTTATGACTGAGCTCTGGAACAAGTCCTATTTAGAGCTGACACTGCACTTGCCAAAATGTTTCGAATTTTGAAGCATGATGATATAACGTGAGAATCTTGAAGTGGGTTTTAAAACTTGAACAATTGTTATTTCACTGGCCTTAGAAAGTATGATTGTGGCAGGATGATGGACAAGTATGTGTTTTATTATGTATTTTAGAGAAGCATAAGCAATATAAGCAGAGTTTAAAAGTAATACATATTTTTGTAAGTTGGGTCATATTGGGAGTAACCCATTTAATTATATTCCTTGCAACAGCAGCACTGATTATATGTTGTATATTTTCTAATTATATTTTATATTTACTCACCAACTCAACAATCACCCAAGCCATAGGCTTTTATTTCTCTCATCCTAACTTTTATTAGTAATATTTTTGGCAGGGATAGGGATGGTGGCACCACTACTGGCTAACCGCAGGGATTCTCGTGCTTCTGGACTCAAGGATAATTCCTGGAAAGACTGGATGAAACATTAGATGAAATTGGGATTGAACCTAGATTAATGCCAATCAAAGTAAACTCCCTAACCACTGTACTATCTCTCTGGCCCTCTTATTCCAATTTTTAAATGAGGGGTCTGAGGCAGAGACAAATTAATTTGTCCAATAATAAAGTATAGCTTAATTTTAACAAGGAGTATATCTCTGCTATAGATAAACGCAGCTTATAGATACAGTCCAGAATTTTGATTTCAGAATTCTGTTATAGATACAGCCCAGCTTCTTTGACTCTTAAGAAATAGCAATCTAGGCTGTACAGGTGGGACCATCTGTGCACCCCCTATCCCCCACCATTGTGCCCTGTCCCACCATGCCTGCCACCCTGACAGAACCCTGAGGGCAACCACTGGAGTTCCGCCAAGCGCACCCGCCCACCTAGCCCCCGCCTTTCTTCTGTACAAGCCTTTCGCCTGGGTATCAGCATCCAGATAGGCTGGGGGTGTGACCTCCATTGTAGGGGCTGTGGCCTCCTAAAAAGTGGGCATGACTTTCTGTGAGGCCAGCGGATGCTTAGCAGCAGTTATTTTCCTCATTTCCAGCACTCTCAACTCATATTCCAACCTATATCACATAATTTTGTGCAAAATATCCCAACCACCTCAAACACGATACGACAAAAAATCCACTGGCCTACACCAACTCCATTAAAAGACCAGTGTATGCAAAAAGCTGTACAGGTCCTATATAAAAGAGTATGTCAACTAAATGCTTCATTAGATGTCTATCTTAAGTCACAGAATAATGTTTGAGAGGAAGGACGTATTCTAGAAGGGGAGAAGGGTGACCACCATCCACCGAGCTTATTCAGAACCCTTTCCTGAAATAAGAAGGAACAGTGCTAGTGAACTTGAAAGTTCTATTTCTATACAACTAGAACAACACGAAGAAACAGCACAAATCTCCACTACGAGGGGATGACGAAGGAAGTGTCCCGAATTCTCAACGAGTGTTACCCACAAATATGATCTCTCCAAATAATGATTTCGGAGATTAAATATTGAGGATGTTCAAGGAACTCAAAGAATCAATGGAGCAGACATCCAGAAAAAGGAAGAAATAAATGGATCAAGCACTCCTGAAATTCATATGGAACAACAAATGCCCACGAATAGCTAAAGCAATTCTTGGGAAAAAGATGTTGGAAGGCATTACCCTCCCCAACCTCAAACTCTACTACAAAGTGATAATAATTAAAAACAGCAAGGTATTGGAACGAAGGCAGAGCCTCAGACCAATGGAACAGGGTGGAATATCCTTACACACAACCCCGAATGTATGAACATCTAATCCTTGATAAGGGAGCAAGAAATGTGAAGTGTAGTAAGGAAAACCTCTTTAACAAGTGGTACAAGTGGTACTGGCAGAACTGGACGAGCACATGCAAAAAAGGTGCTTAGACCTCGACCTAACACCATGCAAAAAAGTCAGATCAAAATGAATTAAAGATCTCAACATCAGGCCATAATCCATAAGGTACATTGAAGACAAGATTGGTAAAACCCTCCACGATATTGAGGCTAATGATATCTTCAAAGATGACACTCTGCTGACCAACCAAGTGTAAAGAGAGATAAACAAATGGTACTACCTCTTTTTTTGGCTTTTTGGGTCACACCTGGCTATGCACAGGGGTTACTCCTGGCTCTGCACTCAGGAATTACTCCTGGCAGTAGATCAGGGGACCATATGGGATGCTGGGAATTGAAACCGGGTCAGCTGCATGCAAGGCAAACACCCTACCTGCTGTGCTATTGCTCCAGTCCCCAAATGGGACTATCGTAATCTAAGAAGCTTCTGCACCGCAAAAGATACAGTGACCAAAATAGAAAGACAATCCAGAGAATGGGAAAGGATATTCACTCAATACCCATGTGATAAGGGGTTGATATCAAGGATATACAAGGCACTGCAAGAAGAAAACATCCAACCCCTTCAGAATATGGGGTGACAAAATGAACAGAAACTTTCTCATATTAGAAATCTGAATGGCTAAAAGGCACATGAGAAAATGCTCTATATCACTAATCATCAGGGAAATGCAGATCAAAACAACAATAACATATCATCTCACACCACAGAGACTGGCCCACGTTCAAAAGAACAATAGCAACTGGCGTTGGTTCAGATGTGGGGAGAAAGAAACTCTCCTTCACTGCTGGTGGGAATGTCAACTGGTTCAGCCCTTTTGGAAAACAATATGGACGATTCTCAAAAAATTAGAAATTGAGTTCCCATTTGACCCAGTAATACCACTCCTGGAATATATGGACTATATTTTTTGCCTCTCATCCTGGAGGCAGAGTGGGATGGGGGGAAAGGGGAGGTGGGAGGGATACTAGGATCATTGGTGCTGGAGAACGGGCACTGGTGGAGGGATGAGTCATCGATCATTGTATAATTGAAACCCAAGCACAAAAATTTGTAAGTCTACAACTGTTCCTCATTGTGTTTTACTAATAAAATTTTTTAAAAGCTTAAAAATTAGTGGGTAGGAGTTTGGGTTGAAATTTGAAATTTAATTGAAATTAATGATGCTAAGCATCAGAATACCACTCCTCAGAATACCTGCTTTGTATGTATGAGACTGGGAGTGAGGTCCCAGGTCACTCTGTCTGTGTCACCTGAGTGCACGGGGAACCAAAACAGGTCACATAGTTCATCCTATTTTGCACTATGTGACCTTGTACAGGCTGGAGCAATCTGCTCTACTTCACTGCAAATGAGTGAGCACAAGTGATGTTCAAGCCTCCAAATCACAGAAACAAAGGAAGGAGAAGGATATTGCATTAAGAATTAAATAATAACAAGGAGAGATTATTATATTAATTATGTTGCATCAAATTAAGCTTGGGGTGTCAGAGACATTTGCTGCTTCTTTGTGTGCCTTTCCAAAATCTCAAATTCCCTTATCCTAGGGGTTATTACATGTTTAGTTTTTACATGGGAAAAAGAAGTATGTGTCACTTGGAGAACTAACTCCTAAGAGCTTCTCTGACTCTCTTTTTCCCCCCAACATGGAACTCGTATATGTAAGAGGGTCACTTGACCTCAATTGGGCTTTGCCTGAGTCCTAATTAAAGTTTTGTGGTGTTGAAGAAATTTGTTAAAAATGGAGTATCTTTAGCACATCATCAGGTAGTCTAGAACACTAGTTTTTGAGAAAGGACAATAGATAAAATCTTGGTGGAGGAAAATGTCCTCCCATTCATTCCAATACTAGTAGTTATAGATAAGTCTCTTATCTTCAGATATTTATTTTCTAGCACTGTTCCCAGTATCTATAAATCTGTTTAAAGATGAGATAACAATAAACTTCAGGCATATTTATATATCTACTTTTCCTAATACCTAGACATGTGTACCAAGTTCCATGGAGAGTTATAAATGACAAATGGTGAGTGAATGTGTATATGTGTGTGTATGCTGTTATGTTTAGGAAGTTAAAGATCTTAATATTTCCCAGGTATCCCTGGAAAGAATAACATAGGCACTTATTGACAATTCTCACATTTACTGACCTCAGTAGAGTTAGTTTCCTTTGGTGTAAAGAGACTAAGAGGAACTAAGCAGATGTTCTGGCCACTCTGCAGGTACCTGATTTACAGTGTGACGCCAAATTTATCAAATAGGATGGGAAACCTCATGGGCTTTTGAAGTTTCAGGAAGGGAAATTCATGGGTTTGAGTCAATCCAGGTTCCATGTTGCCAGGTGCTCTGCAATGGAAAGTTTCTGTGGGTTTCCCAAAGGATAGCCATGAAAGTGGGTGGAAAAAATGTGAAAAGAACAAACAGAAAGCAATCTGCTCTACTTCACTGCAGGATCAACAAGAGGGTCACGGTGTGGAGGAAGCTTAGACAGGAATTTCAAGGAGGAAGGAAGGAAACTCCATTTCTCAGATTAATTATTCCCCCTAAATTTGCTTTCCATATTCATCCCTCAAGCTTCCCCAGCCTGGGGAAGATTGAGGAACCATGTCTGCCACATGAGAGGACACTTGTGCTGGCGTTCTGCCGAAGTTTGTATTATTCTTTCTACAAGCTTCCTATACTTGCTATGCTTGCAATAAAAAAAATGGGGTCTCTGTGGGCTAAAATGAAGTTAGTGATTAGTAGGCTAAAGAGAATCAGTATTTCAAAAAAATAGCGTTGAAAAGCTTATACTAAAACAATGCACGTAGCAGTTGAAAATAAAGTTTTAGTGCAGCAACTTGAAAGAACACAGTCTTAGCAATCTATTGTTTTCTACTTCTAAGTGGAATGCATAATAATTGCATTTTGAAAGGTCTCTTTGAACTTCTCCCTTGATACATAACTGGCCTTGAAGTTTTTCGGATATTCATGGGAAAAATAACAAAAACAATACTATAGGTTTCTATAGCCATTGCATGATTTTTTTGAATCAATGGAAGAATGAATAAATGGTCAAGAAAATGATCAAGAGAACAATGGGAAAAGATTAGGGCAACATTGAAAAATACAGTTTTTAGACATGTTTCTGAGATACTAGTTGAAGCATCTAGTCCTAGACAGAGCTGACAACATGGCAACAATACATGCATACATACATATATAGAAATAATGTCACTGATTAAAGGACTAGAGAGACATCTATCAAATTGTTGGCATCACTTTCGTTTGGGCTAGGCAAAATTATGGGAGAAATGGGGAAGTTATTTTCATGCTTTTCTTCAACCATGTCCATGTATTCTTTATTACATGGAATTTAGGAGACAGGAAATTAGTGGAATATAAAGCAAGTGAATTCAATTGATCTTATTGCTTGGAGACTTAGAATAGAATAAGATCATGGGCTCTAGAATCATGTTTTGTGGTTTTAAATCCTGCTAGCCCTGCCCTGTTTTGCACTATGTGACCTTGTACAGGCTGGAGCGATTTCATACAAAATTGTCTTTTTCTGCCCAACTTATTTCACAAATAATATATATATTATTTGTATTTGTATATATGTATATATTATATATATAAATAAAATATATACAGCTACAGCAAATAGGCTAACTTCTGAGTTATTGGGAATGGTATGCAGGATTAGAATTCCAACTACCAAATGCCATGGATTTCTTATTCAAAATCTGTGTATAGATAATATGGGTGTAGCTCTGCTGCCTAGAGCACATGCAGAACCATGAACCAGTGCATGAGGAATCACAGTTTCTGTCATGATCCTCCTCTCTTCACCACTTTCTCAGTCTCTGTCCATGCCCTCTTAGTCTGTGCTGTCACACAATCTAATGCTGCTTCCATTGTCTTCTCCTCCTGCCATCTGGTCACCTACTCTGTACCATCATCATCATCTGCCAACCTATTGTTCTAGACAGTGATCTATGTTTAAACATATCATTTATGCCCATTCTAAAGCGGAGGTGGTGTAGTTGATGACCATCTATCTTCACTCCCATTCCTTTCCATTCCAGTCATCACATGATGTTCTCGACATGTCGTTGCATGATGTTCTCATGTTCTCGAGGTTGGCACTGAAGAGTTTCAGTGAAATGGTATCACCCTGCCGAACCCCTCTCTTGACATCAATAATTAATTGATTTGATTAATCATGGATCATTAGTCATTAATCATCTCTTTGATTTCACTGTTCTTCCTGCATTAACATATGTCTCAGAGACCTGGGCCCTATGCAAACAGGATGAGAATGTTATTCGGGTCTCCCAAAGACGAATTGAAAGAGCTATGCTTGGAGTATCACGTTTCACTCAAATGAGAGAAAGAATCCGGAGTTTCGACCTCCTTCGATGATCAAGAATCAGGGGCACTGTCTCGTTTGCCAAGGTGTTCAAAAATCAGATGGGCTGGGTAGGGTGGGGCTCCTGGTTTTAATCCCTTCGTCACCTGTGGTTGGTGGGAGCAAGCAGAGAATCTCTGTCCCCAGGTCCATTGAGCCTGGAGACCAAGGTCTCAGAGTTCCGCTTGTCTTGTTGTGTGGGGCTTCACTTGTGCGTGAGTCTCGGCCCGAGTGTCCACTACCCAGCTGCCGCCACACTCCAGGACGCTTTCCGGACGCTCGGACGGAGACTCAGACGATAACATGGGCTACACTAGCATGCGGCAGGGATGAATGGAGACATTACTGGTGCCCTCTTGAGCAACATTTGATCACTTGACTTCCCGTTACTCGTCGATTTGCTCAAGCAGTCGCCAGTAATGTCTCCATTTGTTCCTGTCGCGTGCTAGTGTAGCCCAATGGTGTCTGTTTGTTCTAGGAACACGAAGAGCCACAAACCGATTGTTCATGATCTTGATGAAGAAGTCTGCCTATCTAGTAGGTGGGCGGCCACGCAGTCTTTTGACATCCTGTGGAATCCAGTCGGTAGCAGCTCTAGTCCAGCGGTCGTCTCTAAATCTCATTATGATTTTTGAACGCCTTGGCAAACGAGACAGTGTCCCTGATTCTTGATCATCGAAGGAGGTCGAAACTCCGGATTCTTTCTCTCATTTGAGTGGCAGACCTCCACTACTTCCACTACCTCCACTACCCAGCAACCGCCACACTCCATGACTACAGTATTGTGATCAAATACAATCCTAGATTGTATACTTCAGGTCTGAGTAAAGTAAAATCAATCATTCCCACCACGGAAAAAAAGAAACATAATAATCATTTGATTGATAGAGGTATTAGCTAATACTTCTGTGGCAAACATAATGTATTACATAAATGTGTCAAATCAACATGTTGTACATCATAAACTTATACAATGTTACATGACACTTAAATGTGAATAAAAAATTCTTTAAGATAAAGTTGGTCTGGTAGTCTTTTATATGTGTTAGCGTTATTAGTAATGTTTCTTTGGGTGGAAATATTTTTTTCTTGGGGTTCCTTCCAGTCATAATAATGAGTTTAGCAATAAACATAAACATAGTAAATTTTCTTTGCTTCTTTTGGGTCACACTCGGTGATGATCAGGGATTACTCCTGGCTGTGCATTCAGGAATTACTCTTAGCAATGCTTGGTGGACCATGTGGGATGCTGGGAATCAAACTCGGGTCGGCCACATGCAAGGCAAATGCCCTACCCACTGTACTATCGCTCCATCCCCAAACATAGTAAATTTTTATTATTGTTAATATTTTAATGAACATATCACTGTATCACTGTCACTGTCATTCCACTGTTCATCAATTTACTCGAGTGGGTGCCAGTAACGCTTCCATTTGTCCTAGTCCTGAGATTTTAGCAGCCTCTCCATACTCATCTTTCCCAACACTGCCATATTGGAGGATCTTTCAGGGTCAGGGGAATGAGAATTGTTATTGTTACTGCTTTTGGCATATCAAATATGCCACGGGGAGCTTGCCAGGCTCTGCCATGAATGAACATATAGAGAATGTTGATTAAAATTTACAGAGCAGAAAACATATGTGACTAGCATTGATAGTACAATAATAATAGTTGTTGAAAAAAGCAAAATGGTAAAAATAATAACTAATTTAAAAAATGAAAAGAGACATTCACTTACATTTCTTAATTTAGATGGTTGAGCTAAAGCATTTGATAATAGAGAATCATTTGATGCTAGGGTTTTTTTGGGGGGGGATTTTTATACATTTTATTTTCACTAAGTAGTTCACAATACTTCATTACAGATAATATTCAAACACCCATCCTACCAGCGAGCATCTTCCCACCACAATAACAGGGAAGTGTGTGAAGGTTGTTGTTTTTCATTCTGAAGCCATTTGAGACTGTACATAAGAGAATACAAGCAAGTATGTTAAAACCAAACAAATGTGAGCTATTTTAGATACATCAGTGGACTTCAATACTGCATCATTCTCTTCTGGAACTTTTATTTTATAGTCTTTGGATCTTGGCCGTAGATGAGATTACATTGCGCTAGTGGTGGATTGTGGGGGTGGCTTCCAAGCTACTGGAAAATGGGGGACCTGGGTGGAGGAGGCCCAGTCCTGATCTGAGCAGGCTTATAGATCTCAGGCACGCGTCCCTCATACCTGGGTTCCTCTGACGGTTCCCTCATGGCTGAGGCTCGTCCAAGAGAGTGGAATGGCCTTGAGCATGGCTGTGGCTGGATTCTGGAGGTTTTTTGGCTGTAGGGGCTCTGCTTGGGGTGGGTATGGAGACTCAACGCCTCCCCCCCAAAGGGGCCTCAGTGAAGACAGGTTGGTGTGGGGGCAGGAGATTCTGCCAACTATAGATATAAGAATGGTGATTGATCTCTGTAGCTCCAAAATAATGTTGGTGGTTAATAACAGAAAGCCACGTGGGTGGAAGGTAGGCAGCAGGGCAAATGTGCTGCCACCCTCCTGCTTGTTCACTATGGCCTCACTGATAAGTAACAGGGCTGTCAGGACTCACAAGTTCCCATGGGAATTCCTTATGTGTAGACACTAAAGTTTGATCTACACCCAGATTTCCCAGGCTCATAGTTTGTTATCACAAGAAAAAATTCACAAGACGAATGGTGAAGCAAAGAAATTTTACTTAGTAAATTTAATTGAGGAGTAAGAGAGAAGAAAGAACACAATCCAGATTGAATATAGGTATCTCCAGAGAGAGGTACAAGAGGAAAGACTGTCATAAAAGATTTACCCACCTCAAGTTGTGAAGCTAACTGCTCCCAGAAATTGGAGCATGCACCATAAGCTTCATGTAAAAGGAAGACACCCTGAAGAAGACAGGAAGGGAAACTCTGAGGCAAGATGAAGAGTATATTAGTCATAAAAAGATTTTTTTCAAGAAGCTCACTTCAGGGGCATGGTCAAGAAGAGATTGCTGACAATTTTTAGATGAACCCTTGACACATACTTGATGGATTCAAGTTCTTTCTATATGCAATTCACCCAGGGGGCCTCCTACCTGCCTAAATAAGGACTATCTTTGGTTTTCCACAATGCAGAAATGCAAGACTTTACTGAGGGACACAACCAAGTCAATCACTCTTCCAATAAATCCAATAAATTCTGAGATTACTTGGATTTTCTGCCTTTTCAGTTCTTCCTCCTGATGGCCAAGAGCCAGGACCATTTTGCCCTTGAATGCCCTTCCCAATAAAAGTGTTCCTTTCTTAAGGATCTGATATCAGAATAGAGTGTCTGCCATGTTTCCATCATTTCTTCTTGTTCCTCTAATAGTCTGAATGAAAAGCTTCCTGTGGGGTCCTTAATTTCTACCTTACAACTTTGCCATCTACAGCTCCAGTTCTGCATTCCCCACATAGGATCTCCTGAAGTATCTGTCAAGTGTTCTGCAACTCAAAAAATAGAAAGCTCATCCATGATAACTGCACACAAATAGGTTGTAAAACTGATGTGATCCCAAGTAGACTCCAAATAATTCTACTATAGGGAATTGTGTAATAAAGATGGATTTTGTGGCAACTGGTTTAGCTGCACCATTTCCTATCAGCAGTCTCACTAATGGAAGTGAGGCTGAGCAGTGTAGAGTCACACATCAGGAGTGTCTCCCAGTAACCTGAACCAAGTCCAGGAGCTCCTTGGTCTGCACAAGCGACTCGCGCAAGTGATCACTGTGAGGCACAAATAAATAAGCCTTAGATTGACTCTGAATTTGAAGTTGGCTATGACTCACTTCTATTGTCCTGCACTTAATTCTCTGGTGCAAAGAGAATTCTTGAAGATTATTAATGAAATGCTGCACAGCTTTTCAAAAAGAGGAGAATCTGGAGCTGGAGAAACAGTACAGCAGGAAGGGCATTTGCCTTGAGTGTGGTCAACCTGGTTTTGATCTCAAGTATCATATATGATCCCCTGAGCACTGCCAGATATGATTCCCGAGCCCAGAACCAGGAGTAAGCCCTGAGCACAGCTGGTATGACCTAAAACAACAAAAATCACAACAAGAACCAGAAAGAATATTGTGCATTTTTCAATATCACACAAATAGGTATGAATGCTCATTCCAAATTTAAAAAGTCATAAATTAAAATTAATTGCCAAAATATTTCATCCAAATATAAAATATAAATAAACAAACTAAGCAAAAATTGATAAAATCAAAATATAATTATTAGCTTTTGTGAAAAATTGATAGTTTCCAGAGGGAAAGGGGAAGGGACTTGGAGAAATAGGTAGAGGGGATCATTCTGATAGTGTGATAGTGCTAAAAGTTTGGCAGTAAGTGTGGTGAGGCTCATACACATATCACAGTGCAAAACTGTACTTGGAAATTTGGAAGTTTTAGTGACCAGCAATTTTTTTTAGGAAATAAATTTTAGAAAAGAGACAAGAGGTTGTGCAAAGGGTTATATGCTACTCCATGTTCCAGGGCTTGAAGTTAATCTCTGGCACACAATGCATACAATGCGCCCATCTCAGAGCACTGTTAAGATGTAGTTCAAATCCCAATAATTAATTTTTTGTCATTTTAGTTAAAGAAACTTTAAAAATAAAATAAACAGTAAAACATTTTAGTCTTTGCTCTCCCTGTTTCATAATAAGAAATACAAATTTGTTCTCTGGTTCAGTTCCAAAGAGCTTCCAAAACCCTTGTAATTTTCTGAGTGATATGGGTGCTGGGAGAAACCTTCATCCTAATATTTTCTTTTCTTTAATATTTAATGATTTAATCCTTTTATTCCAGTACTTCACAATCGACTCCTAAAAACTTTGTAGAGTAAAGCCGCACCTAAGGTCCTTAAAGGGTTCTTGGAAACTGCCAGTGTAAGTGAAATAAAGAATGATGGAACCCTTTCATGGCATCAACCCAGTTTCATGAAAATTGCAGTGAAATAAGATGACCAGAACAATCCTGTGCAAGGACTTACTAATTGTACTCAGAGGGGCTTTTGTTCTAATAAGGTGACTGATAATGTCTTGCTGGGTGAGTCCTAGATGAAAGCTGGTCATCTGAAGACCAAGCCATGATCAGAAATTTGTATCATTCAGTCTGAGTGATTGCCCTTTCCTAGGATGGGGCTTATAAAATTTCATAAACATCGGAGTTCAGAAAGTTTTCAGGTTGGTGAATATACTGGGTTGGTGAACATCATTCAGCCTGACTGATTGCCCCTTCCTAGAATGGGGCTTGTCTGATGAAGCCTTATAAAATTTCATAAACATTGGAGTTCAGAAAGTTTTCAAGTTGGTGAACATATGACATACTAGGAGATTTGGACGCGTGAAGAGGGCCTAGAAAGCTCTCTTCTTTCAGTAACCTTTGCAAGGGGGATCATGGAAATCTCTGGGTGAGGGCAGATTATTTAGATGGAGTCATATCACTCCAGTCCTTTGAGTTATGTCCAGTTCAGCAATTTTTATCTATATTATAAAAATACATTTAATATGTCTAGCCTAATGTGACATTTTTAAGTAAGAAAACTGATACTTCTTGATTATAATGTTATAAAGTGAATTCTAATGTTCCTAAAAGGCATGGTTAGAATCCGCAAAACCCAGATTTGAGGTCTGACTCAACTTTACAGAACTAACTCAGATGAAAGATTAAAGAACTGGGTGCTAGATGAAAGCCTCATATTAACAAATTGGTCAATACGTAAGAGGGTTTTATTAAAACACACAGAATTTCAATCTCTCAAAACTTTGCCTCTTTTAACATAACATTTTCCCCTTCATTTAAACCCTAATTTTTCCAAATGAAATAATTCAGACAATGTGTTATCATAATTAAATAAAGAACTCAGATATAAACACCAAAATGATTGTTTAAAGCTAATTATTTCCTGGCTTCCAAGATTGCCAGAAAAAAAAGTTTTAAAAGAACTGTGGCAGTTAAGAGCTTTCATAGAGCCGAAGCGAGAAAATAAATCAGAATTTTTCATCCAAGCATGTTGTGTGGAGCCTGAGGTGTATGAAACTCTCACTCCTTGTCTTCAAATGTCCTGACCACATATGTAGATTAAGTACTGACAACTGTGAAGATCTCAGAAGTCTCAGCTCTTCTTCACGTACCGTGGATCTGCATTTATTAAAGGGCAGCATGCACTCCTCAGTAAAGCCCAAAGCTCAGTAAATGCCACATAAACATTATTCTGGGAGTTTCAGCTGTGTTAGTTTATCACCAATGATGTTTCATCCCAGACACTGAATATCAAAATGATGAGTTGAGGGTAATTCTCTTGGAAAATATAAAGTTTTAAATAAAAAACATAAGACAGGCGGAAAGAGAATGCTTGGAGATAATTGAAAAACAATGAAGAACATCTCAACAACAAAGGACTGAATAGTTGCCTAGAAGGCCAGACAAATTTCTTTCCAGCACACCAGGAAATGTCTGATTATTTTATGGATTATGGCAACCCTGCATGAATATGGAGCTCTTTGCTATATGCTTTACCAAGGACAGAGATTTTAAAATGGCATTTGGTTCCAATTAGGTATAAAAAAGTCAAATGGGTCAGCCCCAGACAAGGTCACCACCCAACCTCTGTTGACTATACTGTGGTAGATAAAGTTTATAGAAAGGA
The DNA here is from genome assembly GCF_029834395.1 of Sorex fumeus. Taxonomy (NCBI): domain Eukaryota; kingdom Metazoa; phylum Chordata; class Mammalia; order Eulipotyphla; family Soricidae; genus Sorex; species Sorex fumeus. Next base: position 10,776,072 of record NW_026606103.1, read on the forward strand.
GGTGCTAAGACTAAGGGGGGGGGGGGGCGGGTATGTTGAAAAATTAACCTAGTCCCCTTTTCCTTTGAGGAAGTGGTGGGGTGGAGGAACATAAGCTGACAGTGTATGAGGAGAATATGCAGTTCTGGGGACCAAAACCAGAACTTCTGAATTTAAAGTATGTTCACAGTACTCTGTGTTTTCTCCACACCCTACCCAGATCTGTGTCCTTTTTATAACCATTGGGTGACTGATTATCTTCTTCAAGGTAATTTCATGGTTCCCACCTTGACACATGGTGCTACCATTTTTTTCAGGCACAATACTATAGATTTAGAAGCACACAGAAAGCCAGAAAAGAGCAGAAAACAAGGAAAAAGAGGTAAATGATCCGCAACATCACTTCTCTCTAGTCAAGGAAGCTCACATGCTCTGATGAGCCAGAGGACAAGGTGGTATATTGAAATGTGATGCTTCTTCCCTTTGCTAGAAAAGTCATATCCCCAAAATGCCAGTCAAGGTTATGGGCAAAAGGGTCAATCAAACAAAGCAATTAGTTAAGAGCAGGGTATGGATCTTAAATAATCATGAGTTAAACAGCCTATTTAAAGGAGAGAGGCAGACAAAACAACAGAGTCTGGATAAAAATTTTAAAGTCTATTAACAAAAAAAAATATCAGTTTTAGTAAGTACTACTTCTTTAGCTAAAGGAACTCTATAGGCATTAGTCCTATATACTTAGGGAGAACAACAATAACTGGTGACATTTATTAAGCATGTACTGCATGTCAGACACTTTTCTTAGGAATTTACACATTTTATCCCAATTAACCCTCACAACATTCATCCTTGAAGTAAGTTCAACAATAATTGTTCCACTTTATCAGATGAAAAATCAAGGTACTGAGAGGTTGAGTAAGTTGCCAAGGTGGCCCTACTTGCAAGAGAAGTTATTTTAGTCCCATAGTATGTGAGTTTGTGAGTTTAATTAACTTGCTGCTGGACAATCAGAGTATAAGGCCCAGCAATATTCTTCACATTTGCAGCACTAATATATACCATATTTTACTGCATAATTGTCTCAAATGTTATGTACTCATTAATTAGCAAAAATGGAACACAATCAATACATGAAGCTTTTGAAAAAATTTGTGCTTATATTAGTGACTAGAACATGGTGCAACAATTATACACTAGCAATTATACAGTTAAATATGGTATTATGGAGTTATCTGGGAAGTATCTCACACTTTGGTCTCACACAGTATAAGTGACATAACCTCTGATCCTGAGAGTAAACTTACTCTCCTCTCCTAGCATGGTAGAACTCAGAATTTAAGGTAGGAGCTATGCCCAGGAACAGGGGCAGTGGAGATAAGATTAAAAGAATGAGATGCTGCACAGGTAGCTTGATCCCTGGAGTTCATGAATTCTGCATACCAGGATATAATCTCCGCATATCTGCAGTGTTCAGAAGACCTAATTTTAGATCATATGGAAGAGTTATTAACTAAAAAATAAATGGAAAAGTTGAATCTGAAAGCAGAAGTACCTCATAAAATGGTAGTTAGAAACTGTTTTAAACATTCTAAATATTCACATTTTGAACATCCCAAATATTTGTATAACTTCACTCCAAGAGGAATCTTAACAAGGGCTGTTCAACTTACAGAGGTTATGAAAAGGTGTGTGTGTGTGGGGGGGGGGGGTGGTTCATATACATGTGTTTGCAAAGAGATCAGGAATTGTCTGACAAAACTAAAGTGAACCATATATTTTCTTAGTGAATGTACCAGGATCTGTCTTCATATCTCATGTGTGCTTCCCTCTTATGCCTATTAAGTAGACATCAGACCTTATCTAAGTATGTACAAAGTCCCAACTAGTCACTATATAAAATTGAGGATTTAAAGTAGTGACACACAAAAGGCAAGGTAGATATTAAACAAGCAATGTTAGCAAGTTGTGATTAACAGCATAACAGGAAGCACAGAGCCAATGATAGACAAAAATGAGATACAAGGGTTTCCAAAGGCCAAATGGTCAAGAAAAGCCACTCTGAATGTGACATTTCAAATAAAATCAAGCTGCTTTGTTTGTGGCTTCTTGTTTAAAGAAAAATTAAACGTTGCAAACCTTTTATTAGAAAAGCCAAGAAGAGAGGAAAGAAGAGGACATAAATAATATCAGAAATGAAGGAGGAAACACTACCACAGAAATACAAAGGCTCTTAAGAGACAATAAAGAACAATTAATACTTGATCACTTGATATCCCGTACTCATCAATTTGCTCGAGCAGGCTCCAGTAACGTCTCCATTAGTCCCTGTCTTGTGCTAGTGTAGCCCAATGGCATCTTCTGGCTCCAGGAAAACAAAGAGCTTAAACCGTTCATTCGGGTTTTTTTTTCTTTTTTCTTTTTGGGTCACACCCGGAAATGCACAGGGGTTACTCCTGGCTCTACACTCAGGAATTAGTCCTGGTGGTGCTCAAGGGACCATATGGGATGCTGGGAATCAAATCCCGGTTGGCTGCGTGCAAGGCAAATGCCCTACCTGCTGTGCTATCATTCCAGCCCCATCGTTCAGGGTCTTGATGAAGAAGTCTGACCATCTCATAGGTGGGCGGCCACGCGATCTTTTGATGTCCCATGGAATCCAGTGGGTAATGGCTCTAGTCCAGTGGTCATCTTCAAATCGTACTGTGTCCAACCCGTCTGATTTTTGTTGCCTTGGCAATCGAGACAGTGTCCCTGATTCTTGATCATCAACGGAGGTTGAAACTCTGATTCCTTCTCTCACTTGAGTGAAGCATGATACTCCAAGCATAGCTCTTTCGATTCCACTTTGGGTGACCTGAATAGCGTTCTCATCCTGTTTTCATAGGGCCCAGATCTCCAAGGCATATGCTAATGCAGGGAAAATGGTGGAGTCGAAGAGATGTGCCTGGAGCTGGAGGTTTTTCATCCTCTTAACTATTTCTTCAAAGCTCTTGAAGGCATTCTGCGCTGTTCTCTTCCTCCTCCAAAGCTCAGGTGCCATGTTGTTCGTCATGTTGAGTTCTCGACCTAAATACACACAACTGCTGCATTTGGAGATGTTCATTCCATTGAAAACAAAGGGAACACCAGGAGTTAGTCCTTTTTTCATAAATATTGTCTACGTGAGATTCAGCTGCAGTCCAACATTTCCCCACTCATGATTGAGGTTGGCCAGCATTTGTGCTGCTTGGCTAATGCTTGGTGTTATTAGAAGGATGTCATCAGCAAAGCACAGGTGGTGTAGTTGCTGACCATCTATCTTCACTCTCATTCCTTCCCATTCCAGTCATTGCATGACATTCTCAAGGGTGGCACTGAAGAGTTTCGGTGAAATGGTATCACCCTGACAAACCCCTTTCTTTATGCCAATGACATAAATAACAATTATACAACAATAAATTGAGTAATTAAAAGAGAGTACTATGTAGCTGTTAGAAAAGATGAAGTCATGAAATGTACATTCAAGTGGTACTACATGGAAAGTATCATGTAACGAAATGAGTCAGAAAGAGAGGGACAGACATAGAAAGATTGCATTCATCTGGGGAATATGAAGTAACAAAATAGGAGACTAACACCAAAGAATAGCCGAAATAAGTACCAGGAGTTTTACTTCATGGCTTGGAGACCAGCCACACATGCTAGGGAAAAAGGCAAATCAGATAGAGAAGGGAGCACCAAATAAAGGGTATTGGGAGGATCCTCCCAGGATGGAAGATGCATGCTGAAAGTAGACTATGGACCAAACATGATTGCCACTCAATGCCTCTTTTGCAAACCACAGCACCTGAAAGGAGAGAGAGAACAAAAGGGAATACCCTGCCACAGAGGCAGGGTAGGATGGGGGAGATGGGGTGTGGGAGGGATACTGGGATCATTGGTGGTGGAGAATGGGCACGTGGAGGGATGGGTACTCGATCATTGTATAACTGAAACCCAAGCACAAAAATTTGTAAGTCTACAACTGTACCTCATGGTGTTTCACTAATAAAAAATTTTTAAAAAGGTGGACAGAAAAAAATAAAAAATTTTTAAAAAAGAGATGGATAAATTCCTTGAAACATACCACCTAAACCAAGAATAAAAAATCTAGCCAGTGGTGAGAAGGCATCTGCAGCCTCATGGGAAGCGGGGCAAAACCAGCTTGTCCTTCGTGCCTGGCCAAGGCCATGGGTTGCCCCCCACGCGTGGCTCTCCAGCACGGCCATGGCTCCAGAGGCACAAGGACTTAATTCAGAGCCCGGCAGCTTGCAGCAGAAATGTGAATGGACTATACGTTAAACTATGGTGCCATGCCCCTCCGGGAGGGAAAGGGCATTTGTCTCTTCTGCCTTCTCTCCCCCCCACTCCCCCCACCCGCCGGCTGCATGGTGGCCACTGCCTCAGAGCTTATTGGAAAGCCAGGTATGAGCCGGCAGTGACGAGGCAACTGCAGCCTCATGGGAAAGGGAACAAAACAGGCTCATCCTTCGTGCCCAGCTGAGGCCACAGGTTGCCCCCCACGAGCGGCTCTCCAGCACGGTCATGGCACCAGATGCACAGAAACTAATCTCGTAATTATTCGGCTCTTGGCAGAAATCCCTCCAGACTTAATTAGTAAAGTATCAGAAATCCAAAATTGTGCGGCCGCAATAGCTGCCGCATGACATCATATGGTTTTCATAACCAGCAATAGAAAACAAATTATTTCACAATGCCTTTTCAGCAGTTCTGATTGTTGGGGGGGAAACTCCAAACAATAACAGTGCATCTTTTGTCAAAATAATGAATGTAATCAAAGTAGAGAGAGAGTTAAGTAGAAATCATCTGCCTCACAGGCATTGGGAGGGGTGAGAGGGAGGTATATTGGGTTTCTTAGTGGTGAAAAATAACTACTGGTGAAATTGTAACACCTAGACTTAAACTTGAAAACTGTAAATTTTCTCATGGTGATTCAATAAATAAATTTTAAAAAAATCTAAAGTGACCAATAATAAATAAGGAGATGAAGTTAGTAATTTAAAACTTCTAATCAAAGAAAAACCAAGACCAGATAGATCATTGAGGAAGTCTAGGAAGCATTTAAAAAAAAAAAAACAATTAGACCAATCTCTTTAAAAAAAGTTTGATCAGGGTGAATCTTCTTAGAATACTTTTGCTCCATAAATCTAAAAACAGTATGCACAAAAAAAAAAAATATTTGGGGCTGGAGCAATTGCACAGCGGGTATGGTGTTTGCCTTGCACGTGGCTGACCCGGGTTCGATTCCCAGCATCCCATATGATCTCTGAGAACTGCCAGGAGTAATTCCTGAGTGAAGAGCCAGGAGTGACCCCTGAGCATCACAAGGTTTGACCCAAAAAGCAAAAAAAAAAAAAAAAGAAAGAAAGAAAGAAAAAAAGAAATGATTAAAAATTTGAAAATATAACCCATGGAAGAGAAGAAAATATTGCAGATCTGATAAGCTAATTACAAATATATCACGATCACGATCACGACCACCCTGTTGTTCGTCGATTGCCTCGAGCAGGTGCCAGTAACGTCTTCTTCGTCCTAGCCCTGAGATTTTTTTTTTTTAAAGTGCCATATTCAAGGCTTTTTCAGGGTTAGGAGAATGAGACCCATCATTGTTACTGGTATTTGGCATATTGGGTATACCACGGGGAGTTTGCCAGACTCTGCCGTGTGGGCATGTTACATTTGGTAGCCTGCCAGTTTGACCGAATTAGGAATGAGATGATAAGATGTCGGGAGCTGAGTGTGATGATCTCTGGATCCTGGCCGTTGTTGGAGTTACACGGCAGTTGGTGGGTGTAACTGTCTAGTTACTGGCAGGTCCAGTCCCAAACTGTACAGGCTTGGAGATCTCAGCCCCGGGTCCCACACACCTGGGTTCCTCTGTCAGTTCTTTTATGCGTGAGGCTCATCCAAGTGTGTGGAGAGTGCTCTCAGCATGGCCTTGGCTGGGCCTCGGTGGTCTTCAGCTGTTGGGCCCTGGTGGAGACAGTCAGGCATAGGGTAGGAGACTCTGTCTTGTTCTCTCCCAGGAGCTGAGTGTGATGATCTCTGGATCCTGGCCGTTCTTGGAGTTAGTTGTTAGTTAATATATAATTACAAATATATATCTCTTAAAAATCTCTTACAATTCACTATAGAAAGCAAAATAATCTGATTTTTTATGATTGCCAAAAAAGTGGAATAGACAATTTCCAAAGAAAATTTATACAAATGAATATTAAAGTGAAGGAAAGGAACCTCAACATCCCTGATTATTAAAAACAAAAACATGTGAATCAAAATCACAATGAACCTCACACATATTATGAAGACTTTCATTAAAAAGGAAAAAAATTAGTAAATGCTGATATGTAGAGACAAGGGAACCCTACTGCACAAACTTACACCACATAGGAACACCATAAGGAGATTCCTCAAAACATCATAGAAAGAACTACCATATAACTTAGAAATACCACATCTGTGTATAAGTCCGAGGTAGTGAAAATGCAATCTCAGAGAAATATCTGCATTTCCATGTTTATTGCAGCGTAATCTATAATAAGCAAGATATGGGTAAATCTAAGTGATGATGTATATCAATGTGTGAATAGATAAAAAAGATACAGTGTGTATGTAGATATATATGTATATGTGTTTATATCATTTAGCATGAGTAAGAAGTAAATCTTGCAATGTAGGACATCAATAGGGCATTTGAAGTCAGAAAGAAAACAGAAAAATTCATATATCACTTATAAATAGAATCTTAAAAATTGGAATTATTAGGAATGAAAAGTAGAATGATGGTTGCCAAAGCCGACGGTTATGGAAAACAAGATATGTTACTCAAAGGGTTTAATGTGAGCTACCATTCTAGGGATTTAATGAAAACATGGTGTTCATGCTAATAATGTATCTATATACTTGCAAGTTTATAAATGTTTAGATATAAAATGTTCAAACCACACATATGTTTATGACAAGATGGAAGTATTTCCACTGTGGGGATAATCACTTCACAATATAAAATGTATATGTACATCAAATCAGCAAATTACATATATTAAAACTACACAATATTATATGCCAATTACAAAACTGAGATACAGTGGGAATATTTCCATATATAGGAATGAAGAAGGTCTGAGAAACCTAGAACTTGAACTTTTCAGTTACAAGAGACTCAAATGTTGTTCCAGGTGAACAAGCATTCCTCATTCTTGTTTTCAGAAATTCTACAATCCCATTGCTGCTTACAAACCTATGCTTCTAAACTTACTGGCCAGTCCAGTGTTTGGTATTTATTGTCTTGACTGTGAGCAAACTTTTCAGTATTTATCTAGGCTTTTCTTTCTGTTCATAATAGTTTTTTATCTTTATTTTTTTTTTTAAAAAACCCATTTTATTAAAGCATCATGATTTACAAAGTTATTTCTTGTTGAGGTTTAGCCATGCAGTGTTCCATCACTAATCACCACCACTGTCAACTTCCCTCCACCAATGTTCTCAGATTCTTTCCCACAATCCCCCTTCCCTATATATTTGGGCTTATTTTGCTTCTTTGCGTATTTATTCAGTTATTGTCCAGATGAAATTATAGCATTTGGCCCACCATATTGCATTTGGAAGTTTTCTTGACTTTCTCTTAAAGTGTTCTGCTGTCCAATTAAGCATTGATGTCTACTGTTTAAGACATTTTAATATCTCTCATATCTATCTATTTAACTCTTGCCACCATAACTTCCACCTCTACTCTAGCTCAACCTTGCATTACTAGATATCTGAATTAAAGAAATAACCTTCAAAATGGTATTTCTGCTACTATTAATACCATTAAAAACCAACCAAAATATAATAGAATTATCTGTCACTCTGTTGATTCCTGTCACTCTATTGGTGCATTCAATCATCTACCTCCCCTGATGAAACCTCTATTATTCCTTCCCATTGCACTTAGCATATAAACCAAAGTTCTTCCATGGTCTCTAATGCCTTGCCTTGTCAAGTCTTATTCACTTCCATATCAATTTTGTTTCTCTCTTTCCCTGGTACCTTAAAGGCTCTCTTGCTCCCAGCCTCTATTTTTACTCTCAAACCCATATTCATGTGGCCATCAAGATTCTTCCAGTTCACCTCTTACAGCACTCAGGCTACTTCCACAGAGAACGTATCATCATGTCCTCAACATTCTTAATTAATCCTGTGTAACTCTGATGACAAATATGACTCCACAAAACAAGGCAGTATGTGGCTTAATGTCATCTGCTCTACTCTAAGGATTCCAAAGAATAGAAACCTTAATTTACTGTTCACTGTTATATCCTTTGCATGGATTATAACAGACTTCCAAAGACTCTTTCAAACAATCAAATCATGTAATCTCTTAAAGGGTTGAATGTTGAGAGGGATTATTGCTGTGCACTTTCCTTGCAGAAGCATCTCCATTTGTTCCTGGCATGCTGTCCAGCTTGTCAGAAGCAGTTAATGAAGATTTTGAAAATGGCTAAGAGAATAGTACAAGGATTTTCACAGGGACGATCCAAAATAAGCACTTGTTGAGGGAATGAGTCCATGGCATGGTGTTAGTTTTGTATTTTATAATGTAGAAAAATAATAAGAATCCAAAAAGTGGGAAGGTTTGCCAAACTTTAAACAATGGATTTGTGAGTGTGTGTGTGTGTGTGTGTGTGTGTGTATCCAGTTGTTCTCAGGGGCTACAACCTACAGTGCTCGGTGGGAATGTATGGTGCCAGGGATTGAACCAGCATTTTTCATGCAAAGCATGTGTTCAGCCCTTTGAGCCCTCTAACCCTAGATAGAATTTCTTTAAAACTCAATCTTCCATGTAAATTTAGGTCAAGCATATAACTTGCCTTCACTGCCTATGCAGATACAGCTTGGATTTGTACATGAAGATATCATTTTCAGTTTACCATTCTTCAAATAAAATATGATTCTAAATTTTAGATACCATTTATGAATCCAGATAGGAATAATTTCCTATGTTGAACATTACTTAAAGGTCACTCATTGTTTGGTTGTTGAATTATGTGTTCTTACTTTGTTGCACTATAAAAATAGGAAAACATTTGTTTTGAGTTATCAGAGAATTTGAATCTTGGCAGCCTCCACCTCTGCTATATGTAGAGCCAAGGTCTCTCAGACATAAGCTATTCTCTTAGACATTTTCTAAAGCTGCATTAACTGCTTCAGGCAAGCTGGACAGTGTGCCAAGAACAAATGGAGATGCTTCAGCAAGGAAAAGTGTTTAGCAATGATATGTCTATAAAACAAAGCCAAAGTCTGGAAACTCAAGAAGAGAAAGACTAGGGTAGTTGTTGCTAACATATAATATAAAATTCTCTTTGTCACAAAAAATTAATCAACCATACTGCAGCAGTAAAGTTTACAAATGGTAATTCTTCATTACACACCTAGAAATAAGGCATTATTCCATAGTCTGTTTTTGCTGGAGTTACATGTAGGAAAAAAAGTCATACTTATTAAAGTAGTGATTAATGAAATGTATTCCATAGAGCACTCATAGGAAATATAAAAGGGAGGTTTGCTATGCTTCTTCCTGGAATTTAGCATACTTGCTAACACATTACTTATAGAAAAGAAATCTGTTAAAACTTCCATTTCTCAACATAAAGTGAAGCATCTGAAGCATCTTTTATATTTAGGCAATTCTCAATTGTGTATCTTCCTGGAAGATCAGGCCTTTCTCTCACCACTAAATATTACTCTGCCTAACTTCCTGGAAACTAGAGCATTCCAAGTCCCACAGAGACCAAATATATGTTCACCCAAGATTTTGACTCTGAGTAAATGGCAGAGAAAAAGCAGCAGTAGAGACTCATTCTGTTGGCTAGGATCGGAACAATGTTCAGAACCATTGATAGATATCTACAGGAATAGTTATCTACAGGGGTCGTTATCTACAGCATAGATATCTACAGAGGTAGTTATCTACAGGAGTTATCTACAGGGGTGGCAGAAATGGCCCCTTTAGGCTGTCCATGGTTTGTTTTGATTGTGATTCTAGCTTCCATATTTCTATAGACTCCCAACCATTTCCTCAAACTGTTGTTCTCCAGACTTCCTATTATGATTGTGAATTCTAATATCCTTTTTTCCAATGTAAATTACCTAAATTCAGTCATTTTCTGTTGCCTATATATGAGAGTTTTGACATTACTTATCCTTCAACATCTGGAAATTAGCTTAAGATTTAGTAGAACTGGTTTAGAACATGATGCACTTTTATGTGAATAACCAACCTTTTGTGTATGAATATATATGATATAAATGATATAATTCACATATATGATACTAAGATGATAGCATTGTAAAATGATATGTCTTTACTATCTTGACTTTATGCCTCCACTGACCAGACACATTTAATAAAACTTCTAAAAATATTTATACTATGGGATCAAACTGCAGCAGGTAGGGCACTTGCTTGGCATGTGGCAGACCCTGGTTTGATCCCTAGCATTGCATACGGTTCCCCTAGAATTACCAGGAGTTGGCTCTGAGCACAGAGCCAAGAATGGGCCCTGAGCACTGCCAGATGTGATCCAATACTCCACCTCCAATTTTTTTCTTTTATGCATGCAGTGAATGGGAAAAGAAATGTCACAGAAATGATTTAAACTATTATCTCATGCATCATTTATTAGGAATTTTGTAGATATTATCTTATTATTCTTATTTGACCATTATCTCTTGTCCTCACCCCCTAATTCTATATGTATTTAAGATTAATTTTCCTTTTTGTCTTAACAAATCTACTCCTATCATGGCTGAAAATATTGTGAATTTTGTTTTGATTATAGAGACTGCAAAATTAAAATGAAGTTAAAAGTTGTGCAGGATGATGTTTCAGCAAACAGATCTTAAGTCCTTAAATTTAAAATTTCTGAGGTTCCAGAGATACATATTAGACCAAGTTTTCATGGTCCACCTTAGTGGAGGAGTTGAGATCTTTCACTAACAAAGGACTGAATTCTATGAGCATAAAGATAATAACACTGGAGATTTACTTTCCACTCTTTTAGTTGGCAAAAATAATATTATACATGTCTACCTAATAAAAGCACAACATGAAGGGAAATTTGACATTCTTCTTCCTATGGTAGTTAATCTCTGTTCCAAATATTTCATCATTAAATCTGATAACATTCTATGTCATTAATTCTCTTAGCTTCATCTAGCATTTCATCTAGTGATGCTGTACTAATAATAAATGAAACAATATTTTTCCATTCAGAAGGAAATTCTTTGTCATCAACACACAGGTGGTTCCTGAACCCACATATTCTATTTGTTCTTTTAAAGAAATAAAAGTTCTATGTTGTGCCTCATTTAAAGCATTGACATTTTTTCCAAGGTTTTAGGATGTTTTTTACTTTTAATTTAAATTGTGAGCAAGAAATTCAAATTATTTGGAGACTCAGTCTTCCAGATATTATGATCACGGCCATCCTGTTGTTCATCAATTGCCTCGAGCATGCCTCAGTAACGTCTCCTTCATCCTAGCCCTGAGATTTTTTAAAAAGTGCCATATTCAAGGCTCTTTCAGGGTTAGAAGAATGAGAACCATCATTGTTACTGGTATTTGGCATATTGTGTATGCCTTGGGGAGTTTGCCAGACTCCGCCATGTGGGCAGGTTACATTTGGTAGCCTGCCAGTTTGTCCAAAGTAGGAATGAAATAATAAGATGTTGCTTCCAGGATCTGGGTTTTATAGTCTCTGGGTCTTGGTCATTGATGGGATTACACGGCGCCAGGGGACCAGTTGGTGGGTGTGACCCCTGCCTACTGGAATTTGGAGGATCTGGGTGGAGGATGCTCAGCCCCGATCTGAGCAGGCTTGGAGATCTCAGCCCCGGGACCCGCATGCCTTTGTTCCTCTGCTGGTACCTTCATGCGTGTGGAGAGTGGTCTTCAGCATGGTGGTGGCTGGTTCTGGAGTCTTCGGCTGCCAGAGCCCTGGTCGGGGCGGGGAGGGAAACTCAACCTGCTCCCCTCCAAGGGGCCCCTGGGAGGACAGCTAGGCATGGGGGCAACGTGTAATCCCATCAATGGTCAAGACTCAGAGACTATAAAACCCAGCTCCCGGAAGACAACAGTGCAGAGTCTCCTGCCCCCACGCCAGATATTAACTAAAATTTTCTTTCTTTCTTTTTTTATTACCCACTTCCCATGAGTTGCCAACACACATGTAATTTTTCCAAAGGTATGGAAAGAGTTTAGAGAGTCAGAATAAAAACAACACAAAGGTATCCAATTCTAAAGTGAAAAGTTTAGAAGGTAGTACTTTGAGTATTTAAAATAAAGAGAATTAGAAAACAGACATGTGAGTCAGAACTGGAGTTACTTCCTTTCACTTATTCACTAAAGATCTAGGAAGCCAAAGTACAGCTTCACAGGACAAGTAGCAGAAGCGGCCATCTCTAAGGATGAGGTATTACAAAGTATATCTTCGGGGCTAGAGCAACTGCACAGCAGGTAGGGTGTTTGCCTTGCACGCAGCCAACCCGGGTTCAATTACCACCATCCCATATGGTCTCCCGAGCACTGCCAGGAGAATAACCAGGAGAATAACCCCTGTGAACCGCTGGGTGTGACCCAAAAAGAAAAAAAAAGTATATCTCCAAGGTAACATAGATCAGATAGCTACACAGGAGTAATCAAGTGACTTTTGATTGAACAGCCCATTTTCTATGCTTAGTACATTTAAGTGGGAGACAATGAGTTTATTAAGAAAAAAGTTGTAGGACCTGAGCTATATATAGTATAGAAGATAAGGCACTTACCTTGTACATGACCAGCCTGGGTTTGATCCCCAGCATCACATATGGCACCCCAAGTACCACCAGGAGTTATTCCTGAGTTGAGACAGGAGCAACCCCTGAATACTGCCATGTGTGACTCAAAGCATCCCTGCCCCAACCAGAAAACAAAATAAAGTATGAAAGGGAAAGAAAAGCCCCCAAATGTAGCTAGTTTTAATCTGAATTGAGAAATTATGAAAGTTGACTGGGTTTATGAGAAAGTAAAATAACCCATATTCTGAAACTGTGCTGCTGCAAGGAATGATAAAATCATGGAATTTCTTACAAAACTTTGATGGCACTGGAGTATTTAATGTCAAGAAGAACAAATACCAAATGATCTCACTTCTTTGTGATATATATATTTTTAAAAGGACAAAGATGGAATACTAGATATTAAAGTGAGTTATAGAGATTTCCCTTGATCTTCAAGTATAGAAATGAGTAGATAATAAAGGACATAATCAAGAGGGAAAGTAAGAAGAGGCACATGACCGTATAGACAAGGGTCAGGTTCCATGTACATATCTGTGGGGTTGAGACATGGTATACACATTTATCTAAATTTCAGAACCATGTAATCATGTAATCATGATACTTAAACTAAAACATCGAAATTTCTTAATTTGCCTGTCAAAGAGGTGGACTGGGGTGTGTGGGAAGAAAATGGGGAATCGGTAGAGGAAGTTGACACTGGCAATGGGATCGGTGTTGAAACATTGTGTGCCTGAAACTCTATTACAAACAACTTCGTAAATCACTGCCTACATTTCAAAAATAAAATTTAGAATAATACATAAATATAACTATCACATTTTTGTATTACGAAAAATAGAAGCCCAAGGGCAGAAATAAAATTTTTGTTACTAAAAATGAGTCCAGGGTCCAAAAATAAATAAACAAAAATTACTCTATTTCACTAATCTGATCTTGAGAATTGTAATATTTCTATCCGTTTTACTTACACGCACTTACTTAACAGAACTAGTTCTGAGTAAAATCTAATTAAACTTGGTGTTTCTGATTAACCTAAAAATCTCAAATCTTCAGAGATTGTTGAACTGGGGAAGAAAGAAAGAGATCTGGGAAAAGACATTGTGGCACAAGGCAGCACCTGGAAAAGTAATGAGAAGGCCAATTTGGAAATGAGGGAAGAAGGGAAATGGAAGAATGAAAAGAAGCAGGCAGCATCATTCATCTTCTCTGAACTCCCAAATGGGGACAGTCTTTTGCTCATCACTTATGCAGCCTCAGAGCAAAAGGAAAAGGTCAGGAATAACAAAACAGAGGAAAGGCTATAGATGATGTGAGAGCGATGAGTTGAATGTGAGTATGGCAGGAAGTAGCTCGCTTGGAAATAGTTATTTTGAGAAATTCAAGAATAAAACACTGGAAGCTATCAAATAAAAATACTGATCTTATATTTAAATAAGACATTTCTGTGTAAGAAATTTATATGGTGAGATGAATAACAAAACTTACCTCTGCACTTCTTGTTTTTGAGCTGACAGAATGATGTTATCATCACCTTAGATCTAATGTCAGATAGTAAATGCATTTCTGTTATTCTGGCCCAGTACCAACAATTATATCCTACTTACTTATCTCCCCCTAGAATTTCTATCAAGTATGTTTCCCATCCCTTTGGCCTGTGGTTTATTCCCTATCTCTGTTACCCAAAGGAATAATGAATGATGGTAAGCTAATATACCTTGAGCTTTTTGAATGAGGAGTGTTTTTAAAAGTACACTTTTATCTTTTAAGCAGGAGCATGCAAGTACTTGTTATATTTAGGAAGTCCAAATAATCTTCTCTTACAGACATGACCTAGCCTCATTTTCTAGTAATAGACACTTATCTTGCACCTTTCTTACATCCTTTATAAAAGACATCTCAGAAACAAGGAATATGACTTCTCTTTTTTTGGTAGCTTCCAATGAATAACAGAAATGGCAATAAGGCTTAGTGAAAAAATGTTCAAGTCATAGAAAAATCTTATTTCTTAAGGTGCACTATAAACTCCTATTTATTCCATCCTATCTAAATTTAAATAACTATTAAAATCATTATTTCCCTAGTCAATGTGGAAAAAACAATACACCAAAATGAGAACATGGAGAGATGGATGAATGATGACATAAGCAAGTCCAAGAGAGGGATTTAGTAAATACTTGATCAACACATATGAGTGTACACTCCAATATGTTGATCAAGTATCCATTCAAGCATTTATATATTATGTAATATATAAATATATATATATATATATATATATACGTGAATGAAACAAGCCATTAAACAACAAACTGATGTCAAGTTACGAAGTTAGGGCTCTTTGTGGGTGTAGAGATAAAAATCTTGGGGCTGGAGAAATAGTGTAGGGGATAGGGCATTTGCTTAGCACAACGCTGACCTGGGTTCAGTCCTCAGCATTCCATATGGTCCAGAAGTGATCCCTGAGCATAGAGCCAAGATTAAGATCTGAGCACTGCCAGGTGTGACACAAAAATACAAAAACAAACAAAAAAAAGATAAAAATAAGTATGGAGAAAATTAGGTGCAGAGAATTTTAAAAATGCAGAATTAAGAAAGTGCTGCTCTCAAATTGCAATCAAGGCAGGTGTTTGTCGCCGGGCCTCCAGAGCAACAGGAACCAGCATGTTGACAGCCTCAGATCTATTTACTTTCATCAACCAGTTTCATCCTTTCCCTCCTTGGCTGACTTTCTTTTATAGGGGAGTTGGGGGGATTTAGGGACCACACCCAGTGGTGTTTGACAAGGCAAATACCTTAACCTCTGTACTAACTTATCTCTCTTTCCCTTTTATATTTTCTAAACAAACTCTTCAATAGCTCTCAATTGTATATATATGGTTTTATTAACCAAGTAAAGTGTAAAAGATCCTAAATAAGTCCAAAGTCTAAATGTCCTAAAAGACCCTCCTTGTTACCACTAAGGTCAGATGTCATTACAGAACCTTAGGAAGGTGCTACCAGAGGCATGTGAAGGAGGAAGATAGAGTGGAGGAGATGCCAGAGATTTAATTCCCAAAGTTAAGGATTGACTCAGGAATTTGCAGAGAGCTAAGAATAAACTAAACAGTGGTTCCAAGACTACATGTGATTTGGTGCCCTTTTTTCTTGTTGTTTCAGATCCTTTAAGTATGTCATTTAATGAAATGCGGCTTCCAAATCACATGATGAGAAACAATCATGGCCAATGTTATAATGAAGGCATAAATTCTTTAACCACTTGAATCAGATTTACTTTTGTAAGTAATGCCTTCCACGACATTATCCAGATAGATTTTCTATTCATTGTGTTCTAGTCTTAATTTGTATAAATTCACCATCTGTTGTCAATAAGAAATTGTTCATAATACCAAAAATGAAAGAAAAAAGCAAACAATCCCTGCAAACATTGAAAAAAATAACATTATTTGAGGACCTGATTTCATTATATGTTATTTGGCTTAAAGTCAGTTTTCAAGAACCTCTGGGTAGCATTTAGTTAGCACATACTCTAGAATAAAGCTATGCCAATAAGAGCCCTAGAGATAGTAGAGTCCTTGGATTCCTGGTTACACAAGGTCTCACAAGCACTACCAAATGAAGGCCCCAAAACACCATCAAGTATGACTCTGGACCAGCATTGCCAAGGTAGCCCAAGTCATCTCCAGCACTGCGAGGTCCAGGCAGCCTCACATTTTCTGACCCTTGCATTGAGCAGTCTGTTCAGCTTACCTAAAAATCATCAGTAGGGACCCTGGTCCTCTAAATACCTTATTTTCCCTGAGAAAAATATGTCAATAAGGGCTCCACTAAAGCCACTGAGTCATCAGCCCATGTCCTAACCAGTTTGCCAGCAGTCTGAACACACTTATTTTAAGGGACTTGGCAAATAACTCTGATATACATGCAAGCCCATGCAAGCCCACTTTCCAAAGTTTCAATGCCAAGCTACACTTTCCTTCCTAAAGGGAAAGAGCTGACTGGAGAAGCTGAGAGAAAATGACAGATGAACAACAGTGGGTTGGAGGGGTGATAGCCCGGTAGTCAGAGGGTGGACTTGCTGCTGACACAGGAGCAAACAAGGCCCATGAATGGAGTGTTTCTTTCCATTCCTGTCCCTGAGGACTTCCAATACTTTTCAAAACCTCCAGAACTGGTGCTCAGGCATACCATGTGCCACAAGGTAAGTTACAGGGTTATCCAGAAATCTGGGTTTTTTTCCCTGCTCTCAGTAACTTACTAACATCCTTAGCCTCACCTTCATCCTTTGAAAAGTTATAGGATGATCTCCATGACCACTTCTCACTGAAGAGTGACAAGTGGTTACTCTTACCTACATTATAAGTAGAGATGGGCAGGAGGGGAGACTAGTAAATTAACAGGCATTATTTAAATGAAATACAAGCAAGAGGAGGCAAACATTCAAACATCTTTTGTGTCCATTAAAATCTGCGGGTATTGGGAATTAACTCAGCGGTAGACCACATATCTTACATTGTAAGACTCTGAGTTCAACTCTTGGTGCTGCAAAAGTGCATAATAAAATAAAATAATATTTACTGTTTTTCTAATAAGATCAACAATTCTGTATATACACAATCCTTACTCCATAACAGTGGCTTTCTTACCTCAATAAGAGTCAAGAATTTTGTGACTTTACACAAACACTGTAATAATTGTAGTTCCATGAACTGGAATGTGAAAAAACAATAACTGATTCTGTGCATAACTGGGTTTTTATAGACAGCGTTTCAGAGCAGTGCTTTTTTGTGTGTATCCCATTACTGCAATTACGATTTTATTAGCTTCTCTGATAAATAATGCAGGACTTTAATGATGTATTTCCTCTTCTCTAAAAAAAAAACCCACAATGCAAATTCCATTTCATAAAGCAAGGAAGAACAATGAATTCTGTTTAATTTTTATTACCTTTAAATTAATTTTTATGGTTTTAAGTGATGTAAAACAGCTTCAGGAGGAGGAGAAGGAGGAGGAAGAGGAGAAAGAGGTGGAGGAGGAGGAGGAGAAGAAGGAGGAGGAAGAGGCGGAGGAGGAGGAAGAGGAGGGGGAGGAGGAGAAGAAGAGGAAGAAGAAGAAGAAGAAGAAGAAGAAGAAGAAGAAGAAGAAGAAGAAGAAGAAGAAGAAGAAGAAGAAGAAGAAGAAGAAGAAGAAGAAGAAGAAGAAGAAGAAGAAGAAGAAGAAGAAGAAGAAGAAGAAGAAGAAGAAGAAGAAGAAGAAGAAGAAGAAGAAGAAGAAGAAAGAAGAGGAAGAAGAGAAGGAGGAGGAGAAAGAGGAGGAGAAGGAGGAGGAGGAGGAGGAGAAGAAGAAGAAGAAGAAGAAGAAGAAGAAGAAGAAGAAGAAGAAGAAGAAGAAGAAGAAGAAGAAGAAGAAGAAGAAGAAGAAGAAGAAGAAGAAGAAGAGAAGAAGAAGAAGAAGAAGAAGAAGAAGAAGAAGAAGAAGAAGAAGAAGAAGAAGAGGAGGAGGAGGAGGAGGATGAGAAGAGGAGGAGGAAGAAGAGGAAGAGGAGGAGGAGGAAGAGAAGTAAAAGAAAGAAAGAGAAGGTTAACTTGTTTAAAGGATGTAA
Source organism: Sorex fumeus (assembly GCF_029834395.1). Lineage (NCBI taxonomy): Eukaryota > Metazoa > Chordata > Mammalia > Eulipotyphla > Soricidae > Sorex > Sorex fumeus. Next base: position 10,794,511 of record NW_026606103.1, read on the forward strand.
TTATTTCAGGGTTACTGCTGAATGGATATAGGTCAAGAAACAGTGTGAAAGCCCTGGCTTTCTCAATTGAGCCCTTTCTAGATAACTAAAGAAAAGTCCTCCTGTCAAATTAAAACCTTCCACAATAATAAAACCTGATTTAATGCAGTCATTATTTTTCCATTAAATCTGAATATCATCTAATGCATGGAGGTTATTTTAAACCTACCATACTAATGCAAATCTGGCATTACTTGTAAATCAGATCTAAATGTTCCATCAGTTGTCATTTCCACTATCAAGGATCACAATGCTTTATCCCAAAGGACACAATCCCCTCAGCCCTGACTCCAGAGATGGGGAAAGGAAAAAGGAAGTGTGTTTTAATTTTGAACTACAAGCTAGTTTCTAAAGTGTTGAGGTGGATCGGTAACACCCAGGAGGACTCTGTTTCATTCAGTTCAACATGTAACCCTTGCTTCCCCACAACACATCAACTTGTAAAAAATTCCAGAACTTGGTTTGGAACAATTGAGAAAAGAGAAACTATTTAAAACATGGGCAACTGGGGCCAGAGTGATAGAAGTGCTGGCAGAGTGTTTGCCCTGCACACCACAGACTAGGGTTCAATCCTCAACACCGCTTATGGTCTCCTGATCCCACCTTAACACAGAGCCAGGAGTAAGCTCTGGGCACAGCTGAATGTAAACCCCAAACCAAACGAAACAACAATAACAGAATCTGACTGCTGACGCTGGATGTAGGAGAAGGCAAAATTGAGCAGGAAGACTCCAGGCTCCAGTACATCCTTTTGTCGATCCAAGCTAGTGGAAAATCTCAAGCCCCACTCGACCGACTGCATAAGAGGTTGAGCCTTGTCCGGCATCTACTCCTCCACACCACCGCACCCCTGCACCATGCCTCACCTCGCCTCGCCACTGCTCAGTGCAGAAGGCCAGAGGATGAGTTCTCCTGGTCCCAAGTGACCTGCTGGCGGTATGAACAAGCATCAGTAGCATCTAAGAATTTTACTGTAACAAAGCCAAAAGCACAGTTCCTTGGCCTATGTCAAGATTTCCTATGTTCTGATTTATGAAAATCTGCATCAGGTTAATATTGTCTTGGAATTCCTGAGATGAAAGTTTAGGTCAAAGTTGTGCAGAACAAATTGGAAATATATTTTTATCAAGCCACCTCTCAGAGGAGTTAGGAGAAAGAGGTGGAAGTTGTAGTTAACTGTCAGATGATAGAAATATTTTACAGGAAAATCCCATCCAATAAATGCCTTTTTAATTAGTGACATAACAAGGTCACTTATTAAAGGTTACTATACTGTAAAAGTTAAAATTGAGCAACAATTTTTCTGTATATTTACATCAGATTATTGGGAGCATGCTTGGTCATCATCTCTCATGTTCAAGGACAGAATCTAGATAGTATGCTCCATGGAACTGAATTAAATAAGACTTGGACCAGAAGAAGGCAGAAAATGAATGACCTTAACCCCAGAGGATCACTTAATCACTTAATCACTTAATCACTTAATCCCCGTTATTCATCGATTTATTCGAGCGGGTGCCAGTAACGTCTCCATTCATCCCGGTTGCGTGCTAGCGTAGCCCAATGGTATCTGTTCGTTTTAGGAACATGTAGAGCCTCAAACCGATCATTTAGGGTCTTGACGAAGAAGTCTGACAATCTTATAGGTGGGCGTCCACGTGATCTTTTGATGTCTCGTGGAATCCAATCAGTAATGGCTCTAGTCCAGCGGTTGTCTGCAAACCTCATTACATGTCCAGCCCATCTGATTTTTGATGTCTTGGCAAATGAGACAGCGTCCCTGATTCTTGAGCATTGACGAAGATCAGAACTCCGGATTCTATCTCTCATTTGAGTGAATCGTGATATTCCAAGCATAGTTCTTTCGATTCCTCTTTGAGAGACCCGAATAGTATTCTCATCCTGTTTTCGTAGGGTCCAGGTCTCTGAGGCATATGTTAATGCAGGAAGAATAGTGGAATCAAAGAGATGTGCTCGTAGCTGGAGGTTCTTTGTCCTTTTAGTTATTTCTTCAATGCTCTTGAAGGCATTCCAAGCCGCTCTCTTCCTCCTACGCAACTCAGGTGTCAGGTCATTCATCATGTTGATTTCTTGACCTAGGTATATATAACTGTTGCATTCGGAGATGGTGGTTCCGTTGAGAGCGAATGGAGCATCAGGAACAAGGCTGTTTCTCATAAGCATTGTCTTCGTAAGATTCAGCTGTAGTCCGACCTTTCCACATTCACGGTCAAAGTCGTTCAGCATTTGTGCCGCTTGGTTGATGTTTGGTGTTATTAGAACGATGTCATCAGCAAAGCGGAGGTGGTGTAGTTGTCGACCATCTATCTTCACTCCCATGTTTTCCCATTCCAGTCGTCGCATGATGTTCTCGAGGGTGGCACTGAAGAGTTTTGGTGAAATGGTATCACCCTGCCGAACCCCTCTCTTGATATGGATGATAACTTCTTTGTAGAATGGTGAGATCTTGGTAGTGAATCCGCAATAGAGCTCACGAAGGATCCTGATGTATTGAGTTTGTACGCCCTGATTGGCTAGGGCTTCCATGACCGCTTCCATCTCAACAGAATCAAAGGCCTTCTTTAAATCAATGAACGTTAGACAGAGTGGCATCTTGTACTCCCGAGATACCTCAATGAGCTTGGTTATTGTGTGGATATGGTCGATGGCACTGAATCCTTTATGGAATCCAGCTTGTTCACATGGTTGTCCTTCATCTAGTGTTCTGCTAATCCTATTCAGGATGACTCGAGTGAATAGTTTGTGGATGATAGACAATAGGCAGATTGGGCGATAGTTGCCAATGTCGTGGATGTCTCCTTTCTTGTATAGTAGTACAGTCTTGCTGGTTTTCCATTGGGATGGAACCTTGCATTCAGACAGGTAGCGTGTGAAGAGTCGAGCCAATGTATTGATGAGTACTGATGGTAAGTTCTTCAGGTGTTCAGGTCTGATCTTGTCTGGGCCAGGTGCTCTTTGTTTCTTTACCGACGAGATGGCATGTTGGATTTCGGAAGGGAGAACATTGGGAACGATATATCCATCATGTGGTATGTGGTATGTGGGCAAGTGGATGTGGCTATTAAAGAGATCTGAGTAGAAGTCATGAATAATCTTCTCCATTGCCCTTCTGGAAGATGTGATAGATCCATCATGATGTCGGAGGGCAGTCATCTTGGTTTTGTAGTTGGTGAAGGACAGGCGGGCATTACGAATGTTTTTCCCAGCTTCTGCTGCATCTACCAGTACTGCTGCTCTCCTGTTTTTGAGGTCATCCTTGATGGCTTCTCTGCACTGTTTTGCCAGTTCAGACGTTTGTTTGTGGTTGCCTGAGGCACGTGCCAAGCCACGTTGGCGAATAAGTTCAAGAGTGTTCGAAGAAAGAAGGTTTTTTGTGGTTATCTCTCTCTTGGCATTCCTTGCACAATCATGGAGGTGCTGAATCATTCAATCGTATTCCTCATCAATGTTGTCAATGACGGCATCTTCCCATGTTGCCGCAACAGAGCCAAAGAGTTCCCAGTTGGTGGTTGTTCTGGGAGTCCTCTTCTTAAACCTTGCATTCTTTTCTCCTCGTTCTGTGAGGTAGAATTTTGCACAAAGAAGACGGTGGTCTGATCCCGTTTGGAATTTTGGGACAACAGCAACATCGGTTAGGCAAAACCGCCGATTGAATATGATGTGGTCTATTTCATTGTGGAACCGTCCATCGGGAGACTCCCATGTCCAACGTTTAGATTTAGCCTTTTGGAATTGTGAGTTACCATGGAAGGTTTTGGTTGACATGATGAACTCAGACAGTCTGTCACCCTGTTCGTTCCATTCCAGGCCATGGGTTCCGATGTGGAGTTCATCGACTGGTCTTCTTGGTCCTATCTTGGCATTAAAATCACCGACAATGATCTTGTAGAAGGTGTGATCTTCTTTATAGAATTTCTCCAGCTCCATGTAGAATTTCTCAGTTTCTCTTTCACCATAACTGGATGTTGGTGCATAGACAACAAAGATAGAAACTGCCGGTAGTGAGCCACATTTATTCAAGTGTAATCGTCCGATTCGGGTTGTTAGGCATTCAAATGAATCAATGCTCGTGACTAAGTTTGTGTTGACAAGGATACCGACACACCGACGCCTCTTTTATCACATGTTCCAAGGAACAGTTCTTCTCCAGTGTCAAAAACAGCATGATGGGATTGATGTCTTCTCGTTTCGGTCAGACCAATGATGTCGTACTTGATCTTTCGTGCTTGTACCATAAGGTCTTCAATGGATGCAGCAGATGCCAGCGTACGAGCATTAAAAGTACAGACAATCAGACCCACAGGATATCAGACCTTTTTTGTCAAGTGCTATTGCTCAGGACACTGCCCAGACTATGCTATTAGTCACAGGTGCATAACTAAGGCACTGCTTTGCCATCATAGAAGAAGATGACCAGGGAGAAACCACATTAGTATCAGGGTATATGAAATATGAAGTATTTAATTTTTAGTGCAAAGGACAATAGAATGTTGTCAGAGTAATTTATGTAATCAGTATTTACAGCCTTTATCCCCCCCCCCTATTGTTATAGGTCCACATTTTGAAGGTAACATTTGTTGGCTGGTTGTGATTATTTCCATGGTTGTCTGCATAATTTCTATGATAATCTTTTGCAGATGCTTTTGTTACAAACATTATGACAGAGAATCTCAAGCAGGCATTGTTAAGATCCTACTTTGGGACAGGTGTAACATTTATTCCCAGTGGTGAATCATTAAAGACCTTATTGACCAGTTACAAAGCTCTTGTAGTGGTTTACCATTATTGGTTCAGCAAACTATTGCCAAATAGATTCAGATGGCTCAACAAGTTGGTAAAGGTGGATATGGAGGCTTATGGGGATGAGTAAATGGAGTGGTAAGAAAAAAGTGGCAGTTGAAGTGGGTTTTTATTTTTTACCACTGAAGTAGTTAGCTGGTTTTGGGAAACTGAAATGTATCAAACTGTTGATGTGCTGTGAAAATATGCTTGGTTTGATAGCAGCAGTCATTAAGGGCATGGACTCCTGGGCACAGCTCTACTTACTATTATTTAGTACCATGAAAACGGTCTCTCTATGATTTCCTGCAATGTGCTACACTAGATACCAGAGCTCTGCTCAAGTCAGTGTATTCCACTTGAGGCCTGTGGTCTTTGCCATTAGATATATAAGGGCCATGGAAAGCCTACAATTACTCATTGAAACTTAAATAGCAAAAATATACTCATCAAGAAAAATGGAAGTTGATATATTGCTGATATTGGCCTGGCTGTTAAATTCAATAGTGATAATAAATGAAGTTGATATATCCTTGAGTATCAGAATGGGTACCAAACTTTACATAGTTCCAGAAGTGTTTAGATTAAAACCCAAATAGAAAACATTTCCAGCCTCATATAATGCTGACATCTGTACTATTACAAATGTATTTTTAAATGACCTCTCAATGCTTATTTGTAAAAAGTTTTTTTAGATTATATGGCTTAGTATAAAATGGCTGAATCTCTGATTGTGACTTTCAAATTACTATATAACATATAATTGTGTTTGCAAAGTGATGAAAGCAATCTACACTTGGGACAGTGTAAATCAAGGGTTATAATCATTATTCTGGATAAGCATCCTTTGTCAGCTTCCAAATTATGTTATTTTCTTTAAATTTTATTTCGTTTTCTATATTCTTTGGGACCATATGCGCAAAATTGAAATTATCTGTTACAGGAATATAGGGAGCTCTTACCTATCACATGATCTGAGAATGTTATCTTGTATGAGGAAGATTTTCAAGCTATGGTTTATAAATATAGGATTCATCTGATGTTTTATTCTTGAAGTATTTTCAATAATTTATATATTTTGTCAAACTCTCATCTAGCCTTTCAACTTCTGTAGCCATAAAGTTGATTCATCATTTTTTCTCACTATCTTTGAAATCCTCAATGAATTAGTTTTTTTCTTGATCCTCTTGCCAGAATTCCTCTAATCTACTAGAATTTATAAGCATTCTCTTTTGGCTTCCTTGATTCTCCCTAGCTATTTGTATTTTAAATTTCTATTGATATCTATATATGTTTATAAATATACATGCCTTGATAGATCATATATGTGATTCACAGTTATATATAAAGTCTTTCATATGTGTGTATGTATGTATATATATGTATATGTGATATTGAATTTATCAGGCATGGAAAGGTGTATTCACAGGAAAATCCAGGAAAGAATAGAATTGATGAGTTTAATCAAATGTGTATCTGGGAAAGAATAGAATAAAACAGTTTAAAGTCTTTTAGATATAGAGGGCAACATAGGCAAAAATAGAATAGGAAATTATCAGGTCTTTCCTTAGTACTTTAAGGGTGCTTCTTGAATGGCTATGTGAAACATTCCAGTCTCTCTCCTACAAATGGATTTATTTTTTAAGTTTTTATTTATTTATTTTTATTGAGTTATCGGACTGGAGAGATAGCACAGCAAGTAGGGATTTTGCCTTGCACACAGCCAACCTGGGTTCAATTCCTCCGCCCCTCTCTGAGAGCCCGGGAAGCTACTGAGAGTATCTCCAAGCATGGCAAAGCCTGGCAAGCTACCTGTGACGTATTCAATATGCCAAAAACAGGAACAACAAGTCTCACAATGGAGACATTACTGGTGCCCGCTAGAGCAAATCAATGAACAACGGGAGGACACTGACAGTGACAGTGATTGAGTCACCATGAGATACACAGTTATAAATCTGTTCATTGTTGGGTTTCAGTCACACAATGTTCCAACATCCAACCTTTCAGCAGTGTAGTTTCCCACTACCATTGTCCCCAGTTTCCCTCCCATTTCCGTCCCCCAGCCAGCCTCTACTGTGGGCACTTTCTTTCTTTCTTTCTTTCTTTCTTTCTTTCTTTCTTTCTTTCTTCTTTCTTTCTTTCTTTCTGTATTTCTTTCTTTCTTTCTTTCTTTCTTTTCTTTGTGGGCATTATGGCCTGCAGTACAGGTGCTGAGAGGCTACTAACTGTTCTCAATGTCTCTGTCTACTTAAATAACGTCTCACAACTTTGGATCCCAGGTGAGGAAGCAATATTCTATTGAATAAATGGCCAGCCTACATAGAGCTAGTGAAGTTCTATTAAAAAAAAGACCACACCTTCTACAAGATCATTGTTGGTGATTTTAATGCCAAGATAGGACCGAGAAAATCAGCTGAAGAACTCCACATTGGGACCCATGTCCTAGAATGGAATGAACAGGGTGAGAGACTGTCTGAGTTTATCATGTTGACCAAGACCATCCATGGTAACACACAGTTCCAGAAGGGTGAATCTAAATATTGGACATGGGAGTCTCCCATGGCTGTCCATGGTTCCACAACAAATTGACCACATCATATTCAATATACAGTTTTGCCTGACTGATGTCGCTGTTGTCCCAAAATTCCAAACAGGATTGAACCATCATCTCCTTCCTGAAAAATTTTACTTCATGGAGTGGGGAGAAAGGGCTGCTAAGGGCTGCAAAAGGGCGCAAAGCTTAAGAAGAGAACTCCCAGAACAACCATCAAATGGGAGTTCTTTGACACTACTGCGGCATAATGGGAAGATGCCGTTGTTGACAACATTGACCTGTTCAGCAACTCCATGATTCTGCAAGGAACGCCAAGAGAGACATAGCCACAAAAAATGCCTGTCTTCGAAAACTCCTGAGCTTATTTGCCAACGTGACTTGGCGCAAGCCTCAGGCAACCACAAGCGAACATCCGAACTTGCAAAGCAGTGCAGAGAAGCCATCAAGGAAGACCTCAAAGAGAGAAGAGCAGCAGTGCTGGCCAATATGGCAGAAGCCAGGAAAAGCATTCGCAATTCCCACCTGCCCTTAGCCAATTACAAGACCAAAATGACTATCTTCCAACATCCTGATGGATCTATCACATCTTCCAGAAGGGCATATCCACATGATAACCAAGCTCATTGAAGTTTCTCAGGAGTTCAAGATGCCGCTCTGTCTAATGTTCATTGATTTAAAGAAGGCCTTTGATTCTGTTGAGACGGAAGCAGTCATCAAAGCCCTAGCCAAACAGGGCATTCAAACACAATACATCAGCATCCTCCGTGAGCTGTATTATGGATTCACTACCAGGATCTCACCATTCTACAAAGAAGTGATCATCGATGTCAAGAGAGGGATTTGGCAGGGTAGTACCATTTCAACAAAACTCTTCAGTGTCACCCTCAAGAAAGCCATGCGACAACTGGAATGGGAAGGAATAAGAGTGAAGATAGATGGTCAGTAACTACACCACCTCTGCTTTGCTGAAGACATTGTTCTAATAACACCAAACATTAGCCAAGTGGCACAAATACTGTCCAACTTCGACCTTGAGTACGGAAAGGTTAGACTACAGCTGAATCTCACGAAGACAATCTTTATGATTAACAGTCTCATTCCTGACATTCCATTCGCTCTCAACAGAACGAACATCTCCAAAAGCAACAGTTATGTATACCTAGGTTGAGAAGTCAACATGACGAATGATCTGGCATCTGAGTTGCACAGGAGGAAGAGAGCGGCATGGAACACCTTCAAGAGTGTTGAAGAAATAGCTAAGAGGATGAAGAACCTCTGGCTCTGGGCACATCTCTTTGATTCCACTGTTCTTCCTGCATTACCATACACCTCAGCGACCTGGGCCCTACGAAAACAGGATGAGAATGCCACTCGTGTCTCCCAAAGAGGAATTGAAAGAGCTATGCTTGGAGTATCACACTTCACTCAAATGACAGAAAGAATCCAGAGTTCCAACCTCCATCGACGATCAAGAATCAGGGATGCAGTCTCATTTGCCAAGGTTTCAAAAATCAGATGGACTGGACACGTAATGAGATTTGTTGACAACCACTGGACTAGAGCCATTACCGACTGGATTCTACGGAATGTCAAAAGACTGCGTACCCACCTACCTATGGGATGATCAGACTTCTTCAAGACCCTGAATGATTGGTTTGAGGCTTTTCATGGTCCTAGTATGATCAGACACCATTGGGCTACACTAGCACTTGACAGGGATGAACGGAGATGTTACTGGAGCCCGCTCGAGCAAATTGATGAATAATGGGATGTCAAGTGATCAAGTGAAATGGCTAGCTTGTGAGCTCCCTGGTGGTTTCCTAAAACTGGATAGTCCTTGTGTGTTTGTTTCCTTGTTTGTCTGTTGTCTCAAACCATGACTATCACTGCTGGATGGAGGTCTGAAGTACCCTCCCAATTGGTTTTACTGTAGTATATTGCCATCAGAAAAGCACTTTCCTGGTCACAGGGTTAAATTCTATGTCTTTATAACTTGTCAGTCTCTTCATTTTCAATGGTAGAAATAAAGCCCAGGGCTGCACACATGCAAGACAAATGTCCTACCATGAAGTTATATCTTCAGCCATCTTGTAAATCTTTTAATTTTGTTTTTTTCTTGCCTATTCTAAGTTTTCTTTTCTTCTTTCCTTTCTTGACATATATTTTTATGACTTCATATTTTTATTCCAATTTTTTCTTCTTCAATTTGGAAATTACACATATTTTCTCTCTTTCTTGAGGGATGGCAGTTTGCCTAAAAATTTTAACATGCAAAGTTTCATCTAAGTAATCTAAAATTTATCACTACTTCACCTTTTTCACAAAGAATCCAAGAACTCTATAACATTTTAACATTAATAACCTCTATAAGTATTGATATGTCATTCAAAATCAGTTATTTTGAAATATATTGATTTTATTCACAACTCAGAAAAAGTTACATAATTTCATTAATTTTACGTTTAATAATCACTTTCAAACTGATTCATTTGCATGGATTCCTTTCCTTCCAATGTCTCATTTTTTTTAAATATTGGATTATTTTTAGTTTATCTAAAATAGACATTTCCTTCATAAGCATATGTGGGTGGCAAAAATAATTTTCTTGTGTGTGGGTGAAATTATCTTAACTTTGAAAGCAGTTTTATTAACTATAACATAGATAAAGCGATAGCACAGCGAGTAGGGCGTTCGCCTTACACGCAGCCAACATGGCCGACCCGAGTTCGATTCCTCCGCCCCTCTCGGAGAGCCCGGCAAGCTGCCGAGAGTATTCGATATGCCAGACACAGTAACAACAAAGTCTCCAATGGAGACGTTACTGGGCCCGCTCGAGCAAATCGACGATCAACGGGAGGGCCTTTACCTTTACCTTTACCAAATAAATTTAAATTGGGTATTTAAGGATATTACTCTTTGGTTCCATGAATGCTTTTATGAAGTCAACTGCAAATTAACTGTCATTCATTTTTAAGTCCATTTGTCTTTTCTCTAGCTTCTTTTGATTATCTTATTTATCTACAGAAACCTGTGTTTTCTCCATATTATTTCTACATATGCTTTTTCTTTCTCTATCACTTGGAATTTATTAGGGCTTCCTCAGACTGGAAATTGATTTTCTTAATTTCTTGAAATAGAGCCCATTTGGCTTTGAATAGGGCTTCTTCTTATTGTCTTCTTATAATCTTCTTAAGTTAAACATATGCTTAACCTATCTTAATTATCTCACTTTTCACCTCCACTCCTCCTGCATTAATATTTTATAGGATTCCTTCAAGTGTACGTTCAGTTCATTTATTCTTTCATCAGTTGTGTCACATCTGATATTTTAACATCTCTATCTCTCCTGAATATTAACTATGATATTTTTCAAGTCTTTTTTAGTTTTTATTTATTTATTTATTTATTTTTTAATTTTTATTAATGAGACACCATGAGGTACAGTTGTAGACTTACAAATTTTTGTGCTTGGGTTTCAATTATACAATGATCAAATACCCATCCCTCCACCAGTGCCCATTTCCCACCACCACGGATCCCAGTGGCCCTCCCACCCCTATCTCCACCATCCCACCCTACTTCTGTGGCAGGGCATTCCCCTCTGTTCTCTCTCCTTTTGCGTGTTGTGGTTTGCAAAAGAGGCATTGAGTGGCAATCATGTTTGATCTATATTCTACATTTATCATGCGTCTCCCATCCTGGGAGGATCCTCCCAACATCCTTTATTTGGTGCTGCCTTCTCTATCTGAGCTGCCTTTTCCCCTAGTATGTGTGGTTGGCCTCCAAGTCAACCATGGAGTAAAATTCCTGGTACTAATCTCGGCCACTCTAGGGGGTTAGTCTCCTATTTTGTTACTTTATGTTCCCCAGATGAATGCAATCTTTCTATGTCTATCCCTCTCTTTCTGAGTCATTTTGCTTAACATGATACTTTCCATGTAGTACTACTTGTATGTAAATTTCATGACTTCATCTTTTCTAACTGCTACACAGTACTCCATTGTGTAAATGTACCAAAGTTTCTTTAACCAGTCATCTGTTCTCGGGCACTCAGATTCCAGATTCTGGCTATTGTAAAGAGTGCTGCAATGAACAAACAAGTGCAGATTTCACTTTGACTATACTTTTTTGCCTCTCTGGTATATATTCCCAGGAGTGGTATTGCGGGGTCAAATGGGAGCTCAATTTTTAATGTTTTGAGAATCGTCCATACTGTTTTCCAAAAGGGCTGAACCAGTCGGTATTCCCACCAGCAGTGAAGGAGGCTTTCTTTCTTGCCACATCCGTGCCAGCACCGGTTGCTTTTGTTCTTGTGAATTTGGGCCAGTCTCTGTGGTGTGAGATGATATCTCATTGTGGTTTTGATCTGCATCTTCCTGATGATTAATGATGTGGAGCATTTTCTCATGTGCCTTTTAGCCATTTGTATTTCTTCCTTGAGAAAGTTTCTGTTCAATTCAACAAAAAAATAGCTAAGAGGACAAAGAACCTCCAGTTCTGGGCACATCTCTTCGATTCTACTGTTCTTTCTCCATTACCATATGCCCCAGAGACCTGGGCCCTATGAAAACAGGATGACAATGCTGTTCGTGTCTCCCAAAGAGGAATCGAAAGAGCTATGCTGGGATTATCACGTTTCACTTAAACGAGAGAAAGAATCCGGAGTTCCGACCTCCATCAACGGTCAAGAATCAGGGACTCTGTCTTGTTTGCCAAGGCCTTGAAAATCAGATGAACTGGTCTGGACTGGACTGGATTCCATGGGACGTCAAAAGATGGCATGGCTGCCCACCTTATGAGATGGTCAGACTTCTTCAAGACCCTGAACAATCCGTTTGAGGCTCTTCGTGTTCCTAGAATAAGCAGAAGCCATTGGGATACACTAGCACGTGACAAGGACAAATGGAGACTTTACTGGTGACTGCTCAAGCAAATAGATGAGTAACAGGATGTCCAGTTATCAAGTGAACAATTATATCTCCATTATTTTAAATAGTCTTCAATCAAAGGCTAAAAGTAAAAATATATAGAATTTTTCTAAATTAGTAAAAGAGGAGGGTAGGAGCAAAATGACCAAAATGGAAAAGTTCTGTGGTAACTCCTTTGGCATCAACACAAATAACACATTAAAAAATGTAACTGAACACAAGATCCTGAGCCGAGTCTCTGTAAGTAAAACTCCCCAGAGAAAACAGCCATTATTTCAGAGTGACTCGACTTTGGAAACACAGTGTTGGGGAGAAGTTTTTAAGTGTCTCCCCAAGGTGTGATGACTAGGGAGCAGAGATGTCAGGGGACAGAGATGACAAGAGACAAGATTCCAGCAAAAGTGCTGAATGCAAAGGACTAAAGAACATCAGCTTTGTGCTGACACTTACAAAGCTGAAAACCAACAATGGTCTCATTGAGCAAAACACAGCAGATGCCACTCATGGCATAAGCTGGGAGCAGGAATTCCTGAGGTGAGTCTCACCTAATGTGGTTCCTGTCTTGGCTCACCCAATAGCCTCACTGTCTGAGAAGACAGCCGCACCAAGCCGACAAGTTCACACTAAGGTTCTGAACAACAAAAGTTTTCCAGATATGAGTTTTGTACTTTAACTGAGATGTAGTGTCTTGGGATGAAAGGTCAATAAATGGTGTGACTATACCTGGCCCTGTTTATGGGCAGCTGTTTCCAAGTTGAGCCTTCCTCAGTAGTGCTGAGACCCAGTCCAGTTTCAGTTCTTTCTGACAGGTTCACAGTCTCAGTTCCACCCTGACAGTGTCACCAACCTCAGCCCCACACCCCCACACCCTTTCACACAAGTGTAAACTGTCATACAATCTGACGGGCTTGTAACTGCAACCAGATCATAATCAATGAAAGGTCCCCCAAATGGGGGCACACCATACTTAGTCTCCAACCTATGACAGAGGACACTAAGTGCCAAGATTCCACAAAGGTTCAGTTTTCTGCATACAGTTGTATCATTTGAAATTTTTTAAAAAAAAAGACTGGGAATTGAAAGACCCAGCTCTGAGAGGGGGACAGTCTCTCCACAACACAGCTAGGAATAGTTGTTATCAAGAATGTAACTAGGAGATTTAGTCCCGGGGTAGTAACTGTAGAAAACAAACATCCTGCATATAAGCCCTGCCCATCAGATCATGGTTTGGAGAAGAAATTCTCAAACTGGTATCAAAAAATGAAAAAAGTAAAATACACTCACTGCAATAAAACTCAGCTTTATTCATAGTTCTTATTGTGTTCATATGACTGTAATCACCAGTTACTGTCCAAGTCAGTGAACTATGATGATACATCAACTACAAACTCTAGCAACTGTGAACCTTGGGCAAGAATTGTATCCAACTAACTAGACTTTGGGTTTATAACAGTTCTAGAAAATTACTTCCAGAGGCTGGAGTGATAGCACAGCGGGTAGGGTGTTTGCCTTGCACGCAACCAACCCAGGTGCGATTCCCGGCATCCCATATGGTCCCCTGAGCACTGCCAGGAGTAACTCCTGAGTGCATGAGCCAGGAATAACCCCTGTGCATCGCCGGGTGTGACCCAAAAAGAAAAAAAATTACTTCCAATGTTATCATCTGGATATACACAAATTATAATCATGGCCCCAGCTCTAACATTACAACATTTATGAAATCTGCACAATTGCACATGGCTGAAAAAAAATAGAATCACAGGCACTCGCCTGTGAATGGGGATTTGGATAGCAGCTCTGGTCATCTGAAACTCAAAACTCCACCCCTAGCCACTAAAAGCCACCAGGAATAACTGAAAAGTGAAGGAATTCAGCAGTGTTAATAGATTACATCAGAGCTTTCTACACTGCCTATGGATAACTTCAAACAAACAATCCTCCCAATGTTCACTGAAGTGAGGAAGTTGTTGGGAAAGAGATACAATAAACTTAAAAAAATATATTGATGAAAAAGAATTTATTAAAACAAATTAAAGTGCTAATGATTTAGTGACAGGATATAGAATCTCAATGGGAGAGGTCAATAATTAAACCAATGACCTTGATGACAAAACTTAGGTTTTACCTAAGTGACCAAACTTAGGTTTTACTTCTGGTTCTACATGTTCCTTGAAGCATTGCCAGAAGTTTCCCAGGAACAAAAATAACAATGATAAAATAAAATTACTACTGAGAAACATATATAAAAAGAGCATAATAAATTATAATAGATTATCTAGAGAATAATCTTTGGACCTTGATGATGGTGAGCTTGAAAGGTGTGATAAAATAAATAATTTTCTGGTAAACCTTTAAATTGTGACTCAGGTCCTCTTTTCTAATATACTTTCAATGCATAAAAGCACAATTTATTACTGAAGAATTCAAAGAGCTCTTGAAGCAGTTCCAGAATAAAGGAATCTAGAGTAACAGTGCTCTTTTCTTAAATATTAGGTACATCAAATATTAGGACAACTGTATCCCAAGATTATAATATCATATTGAATATTAGTATACCATATTTCCAGAACTAACTCTGGGGATAATTAATTGAAATACATTGAAAATCTGTGAGTTATATGTGAACAATAACCTATTTTGACACTGAAGCTCCTTGAAATCAATGAAAGGAAAGGTCATAAATAAGTGCAAGTTAAATATAGAATTCTTTTGGTTCCAACACCTCATCTGGAAATTCTAACTTTTTAAGATGTAAAATCATCTTTTCAAAGTCTGTACTCTTGAGGCATTGCTCATATTCATCATTTCTTGGAAACATGTCAATATCATATTCAGAGGATTATTGTTCAGATGGAAATGTTTAAAAACTCACAAAAAAGAAATTAATAATGATATTGTTTCCAAGATCAGTTATGCAGTTTACTAAAAACTACCTATTTTCAAACCAAAAAGTGACACTCAAATACATTTTCTGTTGTGTGTGGAAGGAAGATAAGAAGAGTAAATTTACCAGGCTATTTATCAAAAAAGAGGCTCTGGAGATGATGTATTACAGAGAACTTTTGACAATATCTGTCACTATTGAACCATAAAAATTGCCTTACTGTGTTTTGCAGAGCTGGGAAAGATTCTCTGCTTCCTTCCTTCCTTCCTTCCTTCCTTCCTTCCTTCCTTCCTTCCTTTATTCCTCCCTCCCTATCTTCCTCCCTCCCTCCCTTCCTCTTTCTTTCTTTCTTTCTTTCTTTCTCTCTCTTTCTTTTTTCCTTTCTTTTTTCTTTCTCTTTCTTTCTTTTTTCCTTTCTTTCTTTGTTCCTTTCTTTCTTTCTTTGTTCCTTTCTTTCTGCCTTCTACATCCATCCATATAGTGGCAAATTGTATGACTTTTGTCTTTTCATATGGCCTAGTATTCTCTGATTATGTATATATAATACACAATTTATTTATATCAGTCATTTATTCTTGAGCAATTGGAATGGATAGTTTTACTTATTGTGAATATTGTTAAAATTAACCTGGAGCATAAAAGTCTTTGAATTAGTTTTCAGTCAGTTATGAAGATATTAATAAGTGCAACTGCTGCATAATATGGAACCTACCTAGTTTTCTGAGAAGTGTCCTTATTGTTTTCCAGAGAGGTTGAACTAGTCAAAGTTCCCACAACAGTGGATAAGGAATCCTGTTCCCCAAAGGCCACACCAGCTTTGATTGTTTAGTTCATTTTCATATGTACCCATTTAGGTGGTGTGAGATATCTCACAGTTGTTTTGGTTCTCTCATCACTATCACTATCACTATCACTCCATTGTTCATCGATTTGCTCGAACGGGCACCAGTAATGTCTCCATTCATACCTGTCACATGAGTATAGTCCGATAGCATATTGGGGGTTCTTTCAGGGTCAAGAGAATGAAGACCATCATTGTTACTGTTTTTGGCATATTGAGTATGCCACAGGTAGCTTGCCAGTTTCTGCTGTGTTGGCGGGATACTCTCAGTAGCTTGCCAGGCTCTCTGAGAGGGATGGAGGCTTTTGGAGCAGCCTCTAATCACCTTTACAGATGTTCCCGGTCAGGCATACATGTGGGCAAGAGACTCTCAGTAGCCTGCTGGGTTCTCTGAGAGTGAGAACTAGACAATAAGAGGTTGCGCAGCTGCCAATGCTGCCATGTGTTTCGGGGAGCTTGGTTTTATAGTCTCTAGATTTTGGACATCGATGGGGTTACACGGCAGTTGGTGGATGTAACTGTCTAGTTACAGATCCACCCAGATGGGGGATCTGGGTGGAGGAGGCAGTCCCGAAATGAATAGGCTTGGAGATCTCAGTCCTGGGTCCCCTACACCTGGGTTCCTCTGCTGGTTTCTTCATGTGTGAGGCCTGTCCTAGCATGTGGATAGTGGTCTAAGCATGGCTGTGGTTGGGGCCCGGAGGTCTTCAGCTGCCAGAGCTCTGCTCAGGGCAGAGACGGAAACTCAACCCACCCCCTCTCCAAGGGGCCCTGGTGAGGACAGCCAGGCAGGGGGACAGGATTGATATCTCATTGTTGTTTAAAATTTCTCCAAAGGCTGTTTTATAAAAGAATTCACTGGAAGAAGCTGGAAGTTCAGAGCATGGTCATTGGTTTCTCATTTGCTGGGTAATGCACTCCCATGATCTGATCTGTTGCCTTGGCAACACAACAGTATCACTGCCTGTAGGAGGAGACTTGAAGCCTTTTCTTTCCAGTTGTATTCTGTAGTTTATAATCAGATGCATGTGTGAAATCTCTCTTCTGGCTTGCTCAACTCACTTAAATAAGGCTTTTGTATGTATACTATCTTCTACAGAGTAAACACAATAAATGTTTGTGTGGGATTATCTAAGCCCAAAAATCCGTTTTTAATTAAATCAAAGTAAATTCCAAATTCAAGCTTCACACTATTTCATCAGGCTGGCAGAAAACCTACCCTTAGTACTTCCTTACATTGTTCTTCCCCATTCCTAAAAGGTAGATCAACAACATAGTGCTCCAAAATCATGATTTCTAAATTAAATACATCACCCAACATTTCACTAAAGAAACCGCTAATCTTGGGAATCTTTTACATAGAGCAGGACTTTGACTCTGTACATTTCTGAAACATAGATTTTCTTCTTTTGCTTATTCTGACCCTACAGGTAAGAACCACTTATTGTAGGGTCAAACACAATAAATTCAAGGTTATTTCTACCATCAATACCCATGTGGCATTTTACAAGCTAAAAGGGATCTCAAGTGAGTAAAGTTAAAATCATGATGTAAATCATCAACTCTCCTTCACCATTTGCTTCTTCTGTAAATCCCCAAAGCTTCTAAGGGCTCTATGTTTATAAAACAAAAGCAAAAAATGGCTAGGAAAAATTGGTCTCACCTGGTGGTGCTCAAGCTTACTCCTGGCTAAGTGCTCAGGGATTATTCCTGGCAGTGCTTAGGAAACTATATGTGGTGTTAGGATCAAACTGGTTTCAACTATGCACAAGACAAGTGTTTTAACCCCTATACTAACTACCCAGTCTAAAAAGCCAAACATTTTACTGGCTTCTATTGCTTATAGTTCTGAGCAGAATTTTCCCAAAGAAAATTAAGAATAAATGTTAATTCATTCATATTGAGGAAAAGCCAAGAAGGAAAACCACATGCATTCACATCTCAAGATATTAACTTGGTTCACCTTAGAATAAATCAAGTTATCATATTATAAAAAGAATAATAATTATTCCAGGATATCTAGAGAGAGAATAAGTAAATACAAAGAATTAATATATGTTCTAAATTAATCTTGGTGATAAGCAGTTCAAGTCAAGGAAGAAAACAGTATAACCCAGACAAACGGCAATTTTGAGATTAGTAATTTAGACTACTAATTTTTATCTTAGCATTAAAACCCTTTTTCATTAAATATTGTTCAATCACGACGATTCGTCGATTGCCTCGAGCAGGCCCCAGTAATGTCTCCTTTGTCCTAGCCCTGAGATTTTTTAAAAAGTGCCAAATTCAAGGCTCTTTCAGAGTTAGGAGAATGAGACCCATCATTGTTACTGGTATTTGGCATATTGGGTACGCCACGGGGAGTTTGCCGGACTCTGCCGTGTGGGCAGGTTACATTCGGTAGTCTGCCAGTTTGTCCAAAATAGGAATGAGATAAGATGTCACGCGGCCACTAGCACTTCCAGGAGCTGGGTTTTATTTTTTTAATTTTTTTATTTTTTATTTATTTATTGAATCGCTGTGGGAAAAGTTACAAAGCTTTCAGGTTTAGGTCTTGGTCATGCAAATATCAATCACATTTCCCTTTACCGATACTTATTTTTCAGCACGAAGAACCCCAATAAATCCCCCCACCCTTCCCCCAATGCCTGTGAGGCAGATGAATTCTAGTTAACACTCTATCTACTTTGACTAGCTTCATTGTTTCGATAAAAGTTGCACCATTATTATTTAGAGTTTACCCCCCCCCCAAATCAGCCATGCTGAAAAAGCATTGTGAAATGATTTGCATTCTACAGCTGGGTTCAAGAATTAAATGATATCGCGTGGCCACAATTGTGGCCGCGCGGTTTTGGATTTCTGCTATTTTACTTATTAACCCTTATTATTGTTCAAACTGACTTTAAATTTTGTTTTTAATTTTTAGCATACCTGAAGTAGATAGGTCTGTAAACACTACCAGTTTGCTAACTTTTATATAACCTCAAGGACCTCCCTTGTTTCCTGCCTCCAGTCTTTCTCCTAAACTCTGGAGGGTCATTCACCTAGTCTCAGAATAATCTCAGAAGTAGAGAACAACTAGTACTTCCAAGGCCAGATTCTATCAGTGGGTCAAATTAATAGGAGTAAAATATCCCAGGCTTGCTGTTCACAATTGTGCCCCAGAAAATCAAGTACCTAGGAATCAGCTTAACTAAGGAAGTAAAGGACCTGTACAAAGAAAACTACAAAACAATACTTCAGGAAATAAAAGAGGACACGAGGAAATGGAAAAATATCCCCTGTTCATGGATGGGGAGAATTAACATTGTCAAAATGGCAATACTTCCCAAAGCACTGTACAAATTCAATGCAATCCCTATTACGATACCCATGACATTCTTCAAAGAAATGGAGCAAACACTCCTGAAATTTATATGGAACAATAAGCTCCCACGAATAGCTAAAGCATTTCTTAGGAAAAAGAAAATGGGAGGAATCAACCTCCCTAACTTCAAACTCTACTACAAAGCAGTAATAATTAAAACAGCATGGTACTGGAACAAAGGCAGAGCTGTAGACCAATGGAAGAGGGTTGAATATACTGACATCTCCCCCCAAGCATATGATCATCTAATTTTGATAAGGAGGCAAGAAAAGTTAAGTGGAGCAAGGAAAGCCTCTGTAAAAATTGTGCTGGCAAAACTGGACGGCTACATGCAAAAAAGTGGGCTCAGATCTCTGCCCATGTACAAAAGTAAGATCAAAGTGGATTAAAGACCTCAACATCAGATCAGAATCCATAAGGTACATTGAAGACAAAGTTGGCAAAACGCTCCATGACATTGAAGCTAATGGTATCTTCAAAGATGTCACGCCACTGGCCAAGCAAGTGAAAACAAAGATAGACAAATGGGACTATCTTAAACGAAGAAGCTTCTGCACCTCCAAAGAAACAGTGACCAAAATACAAAGACAGTCTACAGAATGGAAAAGGATATTCGCCGAATACACATCTGACAAGGGGTTGATATCAAGGATATACAAAGCACTGGTTGAACTCCACAGGAAGAAAACATCCAACTCCATCAAAAATGGGGCAATGAAATGAACAGAAACTTTCTCAAAGAAATCCGAATGGTGAAAAGGCACATGAGAAAAATGCTCCACATCATTAATCATCAGGGAGATTCAGATCAAAACCACAATGAGATATCATTTCACACCACAGAGACTGGCCCACATCCACAAGAACAAAAGCGACTGCTGCTGACTCGGATATGGCGAGAAAAGGGACAGTCCTTCAATGCTGGTGAGAATGCCAACTGGTTCAACCCTTTTGGAAAACAGTATGGACGATTCTCAAAAAATTAGAAATTGAGCTCCCATTTGACCCAGCAATACCACTCCTGGGAATATATCCCAGAGAGGCAAAAAAGTATAGTGAAAGTGACATCTGCACTTGTTTGTTTATTGCAGCACTCTTTACAATAGCCAGAATCTGGAAATAACCTGAATGCCCGAGAACAGATAACTGGTTAAAGAAACTTGGTACATTTACACAATGGAGTACTATGTAGCTGTTAGAAAAGATTAAGTCATGAAATTTACATACAAGTGGTACTACATGGAAAGTATCATGTTAAGCGAAATGACTCAGAAAGAGAGGGATAGACATAGAAAGATTTCATTCATCTGGGGAACATAAAGTAACAAAATAGGAGACTAACCCCCTAGAGTGGTCTAGATTAGTACCAGAAATTTTACTCCATGGCTTGGAGGCCAACCACACATGCTAGGGGAAAAGGCAGCTCAGATAGAGAAGGGAGCACCAAATAAAGGGTGTTGGGAGGATCCTCCCAGGATGGGAGAAGCATGCTGAAAGTATACTATAGATTAAACATGCCTGCCACTCAATGCCTCTTTTGCAAACCACAACACCCAAAAGGAGAGAGAGAACAGAAGGGAATGCCCTGCCACAGAGGTAGGGTAGGATGGGGGAGTTGGGGGTGGGAGAGATACTGGGATCCGTGATGGTGGGAAATGGGCACTGGTGTAGGGATGGGTATTTGATCATTGTATAATTGAAACCCAAGCACAAAATTTGTAAGTCTACAACTGTACCTCATGTTGTCTCACTAATAAAAATTAAATTAAAAAATATATATATATCCCAGTCTACCCTCATTCAGAAGGACGAGTCTACTTTCCGACCCCTACACACCAGCTTCTAAGAATCGCTCTCAAATTAAAGAGCTGTTTTATACTGTGCTTTTGGGAAACCAATGAAGACAACCCTTTCTTCAGGATATCTTTTCTGGATGAGGTACTAATAAGAGGTGACAAAATCAAGAAGTAAATACAAAATTGAGCAGAGGAATTGGGGACAGGGATAGGAAGATGGAGATAAACAAAAAAAAAAGCTGGATAATAACTTACAGAACTTCTCCCAATGAAGAAATTGTAAATTGGCCTTTAGAGTTCATCTGTGCAATGTCTGGACCAAGTTCAAGAGGCAGAACATGCTGTTTTCAGCATCAGGGTATTGACAGATTGCTGATGGCAGGTAGATACAGAGTGCAATCTCAGAGCTGACAACACTGCTTGAGCAGTACAAATGCTGATGTACCAACTATACTGTGACCTCATCCTTAGCTCCTCAAAGTGGGGCAGTCAGAGGAGAGGAATGCTTAGACAGCTCTCTGGGAAGAGAAGAGATGCCAGCATGAGATGAGAGCAGTGAGGCTGCTGGGAAAGATCAGAGCATCTGGTGCAAGACAATGGGGTCACAGGCAAGGAAAGGAAGGAAAATGGAGGAATGAGGTCAAATATTTTCTGAACTCCTCCAGGGCGCTTACCAGCAGGCTGGGAGATCAGTCTGTTTAACTTGGCTGTCTTGGAACATACCAATGCAGGGTTTAGTCTAGAAAACATATTGTTCAAGTGTGATTTTTATTATTATTGGGTCTGATGAGGCCAATGTGTTAGGAAATCAATGAAATTCAAAGTTCCCATGAGGACAGGGTTTGTTGTGTAATGCTGGAACTTATAGAGTAGTACAGAATCAGTCAGGAGACTGATGACAGAGTCAGGAGAAATGGTGAAAACAAGCCTTTATGATTATTTCCAAGGAAAGAAATGATCAATACAGGGTAAATGGGCTGCAGTTTGTGAATTTGTCTAATTTCACTGGACTTTGGAGTGAAAAGGCTGCCTAGTATTGACTGTACATAACTCTGGGGTGATCGGGACAAAAGAAGATTGTCTGATTGTAGAATCCCGGAAAGCAAGATTAGAAAAAAAAATTAAGATAGGGATACGAACCTCGGTTTGGTGGTTTGCAAATAAAAGTCACTTGCCCAAGTAAATTTCTTTCTAATTCCCATAATGAGCTAATCTTGGAAGAGGCATTCCCTTCCAGTATCTTCAAAGCCCCAAGATAATAAAGCATCACTGTAGCACTGTCCTCCCGTTGTTCATCGATTTGCTCAAGCAGGCCCAGTAACGTCTCCATTGTGAGACTTGTTGTTACTGTGTTTGGCATATTGAATACACCACGGGGAGCTTGCCAGGCTCTGTCATGCGGGCGAAATACTCTCAGTATCTTGCTGGGCTCTCTGAGAGGGGTGGAGGAATTGAACTCGGATTGGCAAGGTCGGAATGCCCTACCCACTGTGCTATCACTCCAGCTCTAATAAATAAAGCATCAGGGGGAAAATACGTGTTCAGGATACATATTAAGAATAAGAATCTGTATTTGATCTGTTAATCTTATTCACATCTACATCTGCAGGACTAGCCCCTACAAAAGATTTTTGATAAATTTGGGCATGCCAGAGAGAGAGGGGGGGAGAGAGAGAGAGAGAGAGAGAGAGAGAGAGAGAAGTACTTGCAATAGAGGCAGGTTGGGTGGGTGGAGTAGGGCACATGAGGGAAATTGGGGACATTGATAGTTGGAAATGTGCACTAGCAATAGGACATATGACTGGTGAAGATGAACATTGTATGACTGAAACCCAGTCATGAACAACTCTGTAGCTGTGTATCTCACAGTGATTCAATTAAAAAAAATTTAACCCAATTTCCCCACTTCTGAGTCCCAAACATCCTGTTATTGTATATTCACAGCCTCTTTGGTATTTTATTATCCACCAAAGTTCAGTGGTGTCTAGATTAAAGGAGAAGCTTGTTTTTTTATTTGTTTTTTTTTTTTATTTAGTTGAGGTCTATAAAATGTGTGTGATGGCATACATGGCTTAAACTTTCAACTTGATCCAATGTTGTATTCACAAAATAATTGTCCCCAAGGTGCGTCAGAACATGTAAAAACATTTCCATATTTAGCCAAAGAGATTTTGCGAATATGATTAAAATAGGAATATTTAATGGGAAATTACCCTGTTTATCTAGGTGAACAGATGTAATTAAAAGGTCCCTGAAGTGCTAGATAGAACAGTGAGTAAGGCATTTGCTTTTTCATGCATCACTCAAGTTATATCCCCAGAACCCTATTTAGTCACCTGATTCACTAGGAGTAATCCCTCAGCACAGAGTCAGCAATAAGCCTTGAGTAAAGGTGAGTGTGGCATATATATATGTGTATATATATATACACATATATATGCATATGTGTGTGTAAAATTAGTTTTATTAGCTTACCAAAAGGAAAAAAAACTCTTCTAACATTTATTACCATCAAATCTAATAGTAGGGGAAATTAAATGTCCAGATAACAGTCATAACTACCTATACTTGAGCTGATGATCATTTTGCACTGCCCCAGTTTAGACATAGCAAAACACCAGATTAATGAAAATGATTCTCCCCAGTATAACGAAGAGAAATTGGTTTTGAATGTCCTGGGGAGTGGGAGGTGTTATACAGGAAAGAGCCATTTCTACCATTTCGTAGGAATGGTAGAGACTTTTCCTGACTCATCCTCCCTCCAGCTTCTGCTTCCAGGCTGAGACAAGAGAAAATTGTGCTTCAAATGTCTGTTACACTCAGACTGGCCCCATATCCTGGGTATGACTTGTTCTGCTGATTCCTCTTGTCTTTTGATTGTGTTCTTTTAGGCATGCTCTTTATTTACATATGAAGGCACTAAAATCATTGAGAAAATGACTGAATCACTAAAGTTGCTTGACAAGGTCTTTAACCCTACACTTTCTAGAGGGCAGAAAACTCAGTTTTGAATCACCACTAATTACAGTTACAAAGCTATTCATTATTAAGTTTCAGCTGTGCCATGTTCCAACAGCAATCCCTTCATGAGTGTCCAATTCTCTCCACCTATGACCCTGGTTTCCCTCCCACCCTCAAGCTTTCATCAGGAGCATGCACTTTCCACCTTTACCATTCTCCTGGTGGTCCTTCTCTAATTTATCCCTCCCTCTGCATTTTAATGTCAAACTTCTACTAAAGAACAATTCTTGGGCTTTTTGTTCCTATTGCCTTTGAGGCTTTGTTATTTTCTTATAGTTTCTTTAAATCCCACATACCAGGAAGATTGTCCCTCTCCCTCTGACTAACAACTCAACCTGACAGTCTCCAGATCCATCCATACAGCAGCAAATTGCGTGACTTTACCTTTTTTTATTTTTTATTTATTTATTTATTTATTTATTTTTTACTATTTTTAATGTTTATTTTTTCCTCAAACCTATGTACAATAAAGTGAAAGCAATGCAACATAGATCCAACTTTTTTCCTTTGAATGTTTTCATGTACCTTGCAAGAGTACTAGGTAATATGTCTACATCACATGTGGTTTTGAGGAGAGGGGAGTTTGAGCCATTGCTAGCAGTGATCAGGGGGCAATGCAGTGCCTATGACAGACACCAGGTCTTCAACCAGGTGTCCCACATAAAAAGCATGTTTTAACATCCTTTGAGCTATCTCTGAGTTCTATTGTTGGTATTTTTTTAAATTTTATTTTATTATTTTTTTATTTAATCTTTTTTTATTAGTGAAACACCATGAGGTACATTTATAGACTTATAAATTTTTGTGCTTGGGTTTCAGTTATACAATGATCAAGTACCCATCCCTCCACCAGTGCCCATCCTCCCCCACCATGGGTCCTAGCATCCCTCCCACCCCCCATCCCCCCCCCCCCGTCCCACGCTGCCGCTGTGGCAGGGCATTCCCCCTTGTTCTCTCTCTCTTCTTTTGGGTACTGTGTTTTGCCAGAGAGGCATTGAGTGGCAATCATGTTTGGTCTATAGACTACTTTTAGCATGTCTCTCCCACCCTGGGAGGGAGAGACAACACCCTTTATTTGGTGCTCTCTTCTCTATCTGAGCTTCCTTTTCACCTAGCACATGTGGCTGGCCTTCAAGTCATGGAGCAGGCTTTTTTTAGAGGATCACACCTGGTGATGCTCAGGGGATACTCCTGGCTCTGCACTCAGAAATCACGCCTGATGGTGGTTAAGGGAACATATGGGATGCTGGAGAGCAAATCTGGATAAGCCATATATACAAGGCAAGTGCCCTACCCACTGTACAATTACTCTGGCCTGACTTTCTTTTTTTACTGCTGAGTAGTATACCATTTTGTATATGTACCACGGTTCTTTACTCAGTTATCTGTTCTTGGGCACTTGGGTTTTTTCTACGTTTTGGCTATTGTGAATAGTGCTACAATGAACATAGGAGTACAGATGGCTTTTCTGGATTGTGTTTTTGGACCTTGGCATATAATCCAAGGAGTGGAATTGCTGAGTCATATATAAACTCATGTGCTAGTTTGAGTGATGATGATATTGACTCCTCAAAATACTGGATTAGCCAACATTCCTAACAATAGTAAATGAGGGTCCCCTTTTTCCAAAATCCTCACCAACACTGGTTGTTGTTATTCTCTTTGATGTGTGTCAGTCTGTCTGGTGTTTGGGGTTTCCCATTCGCAGACACCAGTTCCACATGTGAGATTGCAAGAGCAAAGGACCTTCATTGCTAGCTCAAGCTAGGGTCCAAGTCTCATCCAATGCAGTAGAGTCTTCACAAGGACCCCGAGCCCTTGTTACAGCAGGTTTTTATATTCTTAATTACGTAAGCATAGATAGCAGGTGCCAACATTAAGCATGCTTAGGATCATGTAAGCATGGGAGATAAGTAAGATCAAACAGGAAAGTAGCAAGGAGATTGCACACAAGGGACAGTGGACCAATTCCACACCAGAGATTCCAAGTTCATTCCAGAAGAAACTTCTTGCTCCAGTCTAAACTTGAGGGAGCTGTGAGTTTAATGCTAGAGAGGAAACTGAACCTCCAGACACTTCAGATACTCTTGACTTTGGACATTATTTTCTGATCATTTCTCAATAAAGATTCTTTCTCACAGCTATGGTGGATGAGTACCCATTTCCTGTGACAGACAAACTCCAAACGAATACCACAAAGCTAGTGTCTAAAATAGTAAGCATCTTTTTCTAATAGTTCTGAAGGACAGAAGTCCAAACGCAGTTTCACTGGGTTAAAGTCAAGTTATATAAAAAGATAGGGAAGTAGTGAATGTCATGTCTAAGAACATGAGAGTATGAGTGAAAACAGAGAAATGGGAAGTAGGATTTTCTGGTGCTTAACCAAATGTCTGGAAGAGAGACACCAAAACCAATTTAGAGTGAGGAGAAAATCCCAACCTGTCATGCCTCTCCCTTGGTAACAACCAGAGGTTGTTCCAGGTAACTGTTAAGAGAACAGAGGTCATTATATGATTATTATGATATTTTAATACATGTAATAATGCCTACCAGTGCATGACAGTTAAGTTAGCATGGCAATCTGTATCTGGCCAAATATGGTCATAATTTTAGGCCCCAGATATTCTCACATTTTTAGGGAGGAGAAGGAAGGTCATAGGAAAGGTCAGAAGCCCAAAACCATAAAAAGAGACTAAATAAAGGCAGCTGTGGGTGGTTCTTCTTTAGACCACAGCACCACACTTGCAGGAGAGTCTTCTATAATTTATTTCTGCTAAAGTAAATACCTAATTTTATCCCCCGTTAGGTACTAGCTTTCTTCACTTGCCTCCTTGACCTTTTAAAATAAATACTTGTTTTAATTATTTCCTGCTCTCAATTAAATTCCTCTTTGGGAGAATAACAATCAGGGAAGGGAGGTTGTAAGCACACTTCTCTGGACCCCTTCCCCCCCCCCCCCCCCCCCCCCGCATCTGAACTTTTTATCATCTGAAGGTGCTGCCAGAGAATCTGTTCTCTGCTATTCCCAACTTCCGGTGTCTTTCAACAACACTCCTTGATCCTTTGGCTTGTGCTCTCTTCCTCCATCATCAAAACAAGAAATATCCCATTCTTCCTTAATTGCCACATTGCTTTGCCCTCTTCTATGTTAAATCTCTCTGTCTCCTTTTTTAAAAAAGATTATTAAAAAGTATTTTTGCCTACAAAACTTTAATGGTTTCTCATAAGAATAATTCTCATAGAAAACACCCATAACCAGTGCACCCTCGCCTCACTCTCAACCACCTTCCCTCTCACTCTCCCCGCATTCAGTTGTGTGGTTCAGTTCCCCCATTATGTTGCCTTCAGATCTTTGTTGCTACCTTGCTGTCTCTCTTTAAGTCCTGCATGTGAGAGAGAGAGATCATTTTGCATCTGTCCCTTTAGTTCTGACTAATTTCACTCAGCATATTCTAATTCTATCCATGTTTCTGCAAATTGCATAATGTGTTTCTTTCTTAAAGTTGCATAGTACACCACTGCTTCTTGATCCATTCTTTTGTAGTTGGGCACTTTTGTTATTTCCATATCTTGGCTGTTGTACAAAGTGTAGTGATGAACATATTTATCTTTTTGAATTAATGATTTTATGTTTGGAAGATATAAGACAAGACATAGTATTGCTAGAGCATCTCTGCCTCCTTTCAAGTATTCTTGTGATTACTTTTTAGGAGGAACCAAATTAATCAGGATAATCTCCTCATCTTAAAATTCTTACTTTATTTTTCTTTAATTTTACTTTATTTTATAAAGCTGTTCACAATAATTTGTTACATTTAATATTCAAACACCAATCCCACCACCATTACATCCACCTACCATCATATTTTGAATGTTTTCACACTGACGCCCAGACCCTGCCCCAAAGCAGGACCTTAAATTATGTATTTTGTATTGTTTATTATGAATAATTCACTAAAAATGACCCAAAATTTTTCTTAGAGAAAAGTGTGTGAAGATTGTTGTATTTCACTCTGGAGCCATTAAGCCCTTGTATCAGAGATTACTAACATGTTGTTAAAGGTTAAGCCTAGTGAGCTTATATAAATATATATATTATATATAATTCTTATTTTAATCATACTATTGTAGGAAGATAGGTGTGGGGGGGGCAGTAATGTACTTTTGGGAAATAATAAAACTTAAGAAGAGATTCCCTAGTCCTGAAGTAAACCAAAGGCATGAAGTTTACATCCCTTTGATATACAAATCTTAAACTGTTTGGAGAAGAGAAACTGAGATACCTAAGATGCAGGAATTCAGAGCTCCACTCAGAGAATGATGAACCCCTCAGAAAATGAAACTCTACAAAATATTCTATAAAATTATAAAAAGGCTATCAACAGTGCACAGCATAAGATTATAAGATCATCAAAGTGCAAGGCTTGCCTGTGACAACACACAGTTAACATTTATTTATGAAAAACTCCAGAAAAAAACTCATTTGGAAGAATTGTATAAAGTATTTTTTACATTCAGGCTTGTTCTTCAATCACATGTTCTCCCTTAAACCCACAGATGGCTTGTTTTTCTGTACGTTTCTTTGCTTATTTCTACTCTGGAGAGGCCCATTGTTCTCTCTTGAACACCTTTTCCCTTGTTCTTTCGTATCACATCTTTCTAAACAAGTTTCATTCAATAAAAACAACTTTGCTTCACTGTTTTGCCTCCTCCTGAAATTATTTTCTTTGAGGGAAAGACAATGAACCAATAACCCCTATGCTAAGTTAAGGATTTATTTTACTTTCCCATAAAGAGCAATTCTTCTCTCCAACTTGAGTCCTTGGATCTCCAAAAAATTGGGTGACAAGGATCCATAATTCCTTTACATAATTCCAACAATATGAGGTGAGTATTATTCAACTTGTCACAGAGAGACCTCTAAATTCCTCTCAAGCCTAGTGACAAAGATCACTTCCCACACCATACAGATAAAGTAGGCTTCTGGTACACCTTCCTGACTGTCTCATTGGGTTGGTGAGACATGAATGACTTTGTTGTGCAGATGCTCACGTCAAACTTTTACTAGTTCTGACCCAAGCCAGGCATTTCCCCAAGCACAGGTGGTGGAGGTGGGTCTTTCAAAGAGGTGAAAGCACTCTTTTCTCATTATACCCCTCTCCTCCTGCCACTTTACCAAGCAACTGGCAATAATACCTTCATAAAACCTCTTCCACATCCTCAGCATTACATAATTCCAACAATACGAGGTATTATTCAACTTGTCACAGAGAGACCTCTAAATTCCTCTCAAGCCTAGTGAAGGGAGAAGATTCATGAGGGAACTGCATAATGAATAGATTTGAATCTGCTCTTTCAGTCTCTGAAGTTCAATTTTTCCCTTCACCATCTTCTATGAATAAATATTGCCTTCTATGAATAACTGTGAGCCTTGAAGTATTGAGGGCTACCAATCTGCACAGGACCCCCAGGATAGTAAAAGATTCCTAGGCTTCACTTAAACTTATAAGTAAATGTTTGCTACCTCCATCCAAGTGATAGGGACACCAGCAATACCTCATATGGCCTTGTCCCCCTACCAGTTCCCAGGAATAAAAATTAATAAATATCTGAACAGAGAAAGGAATGATGAGAGGTAGGTAGGGGAGAGTCTAGGTGATCAAGTTGCTATGACTTTGAAAACACAACTTATTTCACTTATCATTTTATATGAGGAGTATGCTAAGCCTTCGGTTTTACGAAAGTTAGAGAACAATTACATTATAAAAATACCTGTGTTGTATGAGAGGCATGAAATAGCAGGCATGCACCCAACCTGGATGCAATCCACATATGGTCCCCTGAGCACTACCAAGAATAGTACTTGAACATAGAGCCAGAAGTAAGCATTGAGAACTACTGGGTGTGACCCCCAAAGCAAACAAAATCCCCAAAATCTGTGTTGGCTAAATGCTAAGCTATAGCCATAACTGTCCTTTTGGGGTGTCATTGCTTATCAGTTCTAATTTAACTAATGTCACATGCACTTAATTCACACATTTTTGTGAATCTGAATAGGCACTTTTTTGCCATCTTTTGTTTCAACACAAACAGTGTGTACTTCATAGTTGCTGGGAATTTCCAGGAAATCTAAATTCATGTGTATGAATTTCAATAGCTTTTTCTTATTGTTTTTATACATATAAAAACAACACTGTTTGACTCATAGATTCTACTAAGATGACTCTCAATGTAATGCTGAGAGTCAAATATCTGCAATGTATTTCAAATACTGTCAATAATACTCCAATTTCAGAGAGGTTTTTTTTTTTTTTCAACTGTACCTTTGTTCTTAGCTTTGGAGAGAAGATATTTTTCAGTGTTGGTTATATATATATATTTTAAAAACAAATCTCATCTTGGGGCTGGAGCAATAGCACAGCGGGTAGGGCATTTGCCTTGCACACGGCCAACCCAGGTTCGATTCCCAGCATCTCATATGGTCCTCTGAGCACCACCAGGAGTAATTCCTGAGTGCAGAACCAGGAGCAACCCTTGAGCATTGCCGGGTATGACTCCCCCACAAAAAACCTCATCTTAACATTGTTTTCCATTGTCTCAGATAATTCTCACAAGTCTTTTTGTTGTTTTTTTGGGGGGGAGGGGCATACAAACAGTGCTCAGGGATTACTCCTGGCTCTGTACTAGGAACTCTCTTTTGGCTTGGTCAAGAATGGAACCTAGGTAGGCCTCATACAAAGCAAGTGCCCTACCCACTTTACTATCTCTCTGCTATGTCTCCCAAATCTTCTGTTCTTAGTACTTTTTTATGATGACTAGGAAGTAAGATAGAGTAAACTTCATCAGAACCAGCTGCTTAACTGGAAAAGACAATCTAATAGATGAGGGAGTTCAAATCCAAGAATGTGTCTCCTTCTGTCCTATAAAAATTGATCAAAGTCCTTTCCACCTAAGGTAACATCTGACACTTAGCTGAACCAGAAATTTCATGTCAAGATAATGCAGTGAATTGCCAGGTCACGCAAAGATGCCAAACTACAATACAGTTCTCTTGTAAAAATGTCCAGAAACTGAGGGTGATCCATTGAAGGACAAGGTGTAAATTTGTGGCATATTCAATGGGTTAGCTTAAGTTTCATGGGTCTTACTTTGGTGAAATTGGATGGACATCAAATGTATTTCACTAAGGCTTAGATACTTATCATATCAGGTATGTCAGTTAAGTCAGGTATGTTCTCTGAGTCTGTTTCTTTGTTTTTTAACAAATTAATTATTTTGCAGGTAGGTAGTTGTGAGAATTAGACATAAAAGGTCAGCATACTTTTCTGTGAAAGGCCAATTTTCTTTTTTTAATTGAGGGGCTGGGGACCTACCTGGCAGTGCTCAGGGGCTTTCTGATTCTGCTCTCAGGAATGATATCCTGACAAGGATCAGGGAACCATGACTTTTTGGCCACAGGCAAAGCAAATGTCCTGTCTGACTTACTATCACTCTGGCTCCAGGGCAGATAAAATTTTAAGATATGCAGATTATATGATCTGTTTTTCAATGAACATAGTCAAAGGCAGCCAAAGACAGTACATAAATGAATGCATGAGACTGTATCATAATAAAACTTTATTTAAAAAAGCTTATTGGTCTGAACATGACCCAAGGGCAATATTTTGCCACCTCCTCCTAGTGAATGTGCCAGGTATACAGCCTAGTTAGGGCTCCAGATCTGGACCCATTTCCCTCAAATCTATTTAAAGTCCTTGTGTGTGATTCTCTGAATTACAGGAAACTGGACTCTACAATGGCTATTGACATCCAGCTGGCTTTTGAATATACATAGCCAATGGGGGTCATGAGTAATAGAAGGGTATTGGGAGTTCTCCATTCAACCGTCAAATCTGACAGTCAAAGCAGCTAGAACTATTATCAGACCGTCACTCCAAGGCTCTAGATTTCAGCTCTTGGGGTTCTGCATCTAGGTCCCATAGCACCTTCTTCTCTTTTTCTATTCTTTCTACCCATTTGCCAAGGCAGTGGTTAGTCTCTCACATGATTCATATTCCTGCTGGTTTTCCAGTTTTTACACCTTTATAAATAGTTTCCCATTTTCAGAGGCCTCTATTGAACTGTTTGATTTTAACTCATTCACTTTTCTGACTGAACTAAGACTGCAAGAATTAATCTTTCATAAAGTCAATATCATCATAGCTCAGGCATATTTTAAATTTTATGAGGTAACATCTCTACATAACAAATACCTGCATATGCATTCTTAAACAGTTTTAACAAGGAAGAATGCAGAATCTTATTCAGGTAACAAATATAGATTGATAGTCTATGTACTGGGCATTCTTCTATGCCCTGAGAATATAGCAGTGAATTATATGATAATTTTGTTGATCATATTAACCAATCCCTTTGTAATACACAGACAATCATGAACCCCATTAATCATAGAGCATTGGAAATGCAATGTGTACAAGATTCCATCTAAGCGCTTCTTAAGGAATAACTTATTTAATGCTCATAATAACCCAATGAAGTAAGAAATATTATCCCATTTTACAAGAGAAGATTGAAATTAGAGAGATGAATAAGTATGTCCAAAGCACTTAGCTAAGAAAGTGGCAGATGTGGAATTTTAATTCAGGCAGTTCTGTTCTACTTCTCGAGCTCCTGTCATATCATATACTGCCTCTTCACAAAAAAAGTGAAAAATGCATTCAAATTCATAGTTTGTGACTGTCATGACTAGACTCTTGAGTTCTAATTATATGTTACTACCAATGCTTAATTAGCTAACCACTGCTATTTCATCCCATTAGAAGAAATAGCAAAAATATCACCATATGCCTATGTTTTGTTCCTAATACATTTCATTAAAAAAAAAAAGAACATCAATAAGGAATCCCTAGTACATGATTTTCAGAACACCCAAAATCTTACACATCCTGGAAAAGTGAAAAAAATCAGAATTTTCTAAGTGGGAAATAAACCAGTTAAGTGATTTGTCTCATATCCCTTTATTTAAAAGTTTCTAGTGGATTTCAGTTACAAAACAATTGATCTCTTAAAGCAAAACTTGTCCCTGAGCCAGAGAGATAGTACAATTGTTAGTTAAAGTGCTTGTCTTACATGCCTCTGACATTGTTCAGATCTTGGTAGGGGGTAGAAAATGCTAGGAGGTCCTTCTCTGTCCCTATATTCAATAACCATACATCTTAAGTAAAACCCCTTGAGCCCAGCTGTAATCTGTCAGTACTACCACAGCCTGGTATTCTTCTCTGAACCCCTGAATATTGGTGGGACTTCCCCAGGGCCATTCAGTTCTGTAGTAGAACACCCACTTATCAGAGCACTCCGTCACCAATGTCATTTATGACACTACCACTCTGTGAGACTTTGACATGGCTTGCTGGGGCCCAGAGGTATGTATCTTTGCAGCTGTCAAGGATATGAATCTTCCATACAGGCAGGAGGGAAGAAAGGTGGGATGCCAATAAATAAAAGATAAATGGGGGGCTGGAGCAATAGCACAGAGGGTAGGGCAGTTGCCTTGCACCTGGCCAATCTGGGCTCGATTCCCAGCATCCCATATGGTCCCCTGAGCACCGCCAGGAATAATTCCTGAGTGCAGAGCCAGGAGTAACCCTTGTGCATTGCCAGGTGTGACCCAAACTCCCCCTCCCCCCAAA
Organism: Sorex fumeus; assembly: GCF_029834395.1. Lineage (NCBI taxonomy): Eukaryota > Metazoa > Chordata > Mammalia > Eulipotyphla > Soricidae > Sorex > Sorex fumeus. The sequence goes on from NW_026606103.1 coordinate 10,828,433, forward strand.
AAAAAGATAAGTGGAGCAAAGCCTCCCAAAACTTGATGGAGTAGACCCACTCTCTAGGATCCAACGACCCCTACTGCTCTGCTAATGCTGTATTGAGATAAATGCAGAAGAAAACAACGCTCTGATCTACGTGGGGTAGCACTCAAAACTGCTCAGAAGGAAACATTTCCCAGAACATCCAAAGCCCCATGTCACTCAGATCCGCCTGAGTTGGCGGTATGCATCTGTGTCCCCAGGCTTGCTGTTTGCAGTTGTTTTGCTGGCAAAGAAGCATGGTTCCTGGAGTGCTCACACCAGGAGTCAGAGGAAATCTACAGCCTTCCACAGTGCAGTGACTTTTACATATTCTGTGTTTCTCGGAGGCTTTCCTCTAACCTAACTGACAATCTCCAGCTGCAGCTTAGACTTCCTGGGGGGTCTCAGAATTCAGCAGGAAGAGAGGAAAGCCCTGGAAACCCCAGCTTGACAAAATTTGCTTAGCCTAAGAAACAGAATTCAGAGACTAGCTCTTACTGACTGATAAGGGTCTGCTGGGTAGAGGTCGTAGGATGCTATATTCCTATTACAGAAGCGTTTCTGTTATCTATGAATTCCCATTCCAGCCCACTGATCACAGATAGGTCATAAATGTCATAATAAATCAAAGGGATTTTCCCTGCCACAATACACAATTTTATTATTCTGATTTTCTCTCCTTTTAGTAAATTATCTTCACATCTGCTCTGCGCACACTGAACCCAGGCGTCCAACCTTCCTTAGGACTCTTTTTTTGCCCTAAACTGTTTCTTTTTATCACCATTAGGGACTTATAGAAAACTCAGAAGTTTTGTTTGAATTACCATCAAACCAAGTCTTCTAAAGACATAAAGGACTGACAGTTTTCCATTTATGGATTAGACAGGCTTTATTTCTCTGGCTTTTAACAGCTTTTCAGTCTCAATTGTCATTCCAGTGTTCTTCCTATTCCAAAATGACAGTACAAATTGGACACAGATCATGCACTTAGGGCTGTCCTTCCAGAAACCCTGTTCCTAATGGTTTGTGGAGTTATTGACATGCTGTTGTTTTTTCTAGTAAATTCTTTCTAAAATTCCAGTAAATCGGTTAAGTTCATGTCTTAAAGAAGAAAAAAAAATGTCAATGTTCTTAATTGCTCTTTCGTCTTTTAGGATGGTCTCTCGAGGGAATGGCATCAGCCTTGGCCAAGAGTTCATATTAGCTCCTTCCTCTGGTGTACCAAGTGCTCCCTTTTTCTTTCTTCAGATACTTTCTGTAGTTTTATGCCTGAGTGGAAGAATAAGACCATAATAGAGGCTCTTTTCTGCCCCGCCTTGAATATCAGGACCGTATTTCACTATTTTTTTAAATTTAATTTAATTTAATTTTTTATTTAATGAATCACCCTGGGATACTGTGTAAACACAAAAAGAGGGCCGGCGAAGGGTCAGCATGGCCTATCTCTCCCACTGTCCACGTTCGGTAGTCTCAGGCCATTTCCCCACTCCAGGGAGGCTGATGGCGATGGGCAAGTGAAGAAAGGAAATGAGGGTCAGGCTGGTTGGTATTAGTAAGCAGTTTATTACATGGAAGAAATGTATGTCATGGAGGGCCCAGGATCTCTCAAGCATGTGCTCTCCTGTTCTCTCAGCTTCTGTCCCCATTCTCTCAGACCTGTCTCTTCGGTTCTCTCAGCCCTGTCTTCCCAGGTTCTGTAAAGCATGTGTTCTCTAGAAAGCCCCGAAAAATGTCCTTATATAGATCATGATACCTCTAAAGGGCATAATACAGTGATGTAATCAAAAGGAGTTACAGAAAGAACACTGAGGCAGCAAAACATACATTGTTTCTTTACATCTGCAGGCCAGTAATCTTGGCCTCTAGAAAGAAGATACAAAACCAAGACTGAAAACTTTCACAAGCACTTTCACTACAAACACTTGGATTTGCTTCCCAAAGACCAGTCTGCTAGAACTTGGAATCTACATCCCAAAGACAAGCATCTGGCTAGAGCCAGAATCTATATCTAAAAGATCAGGCCTAGCTAGCACCTGAGTTCTGTGAGTAAAAGAAAACTACCTCTTACAATACACTGAAATTATTTACTGAAGGCAGTTTGAAGGGGAGAAATGTTGAGCCTCATCCAAAATCATCAAGACACACGGGAAAGCTGCTTCTAGGACAGATTCTCATTTAACAGATCAACCCACCCTAGAATGGAATTCCCTGGGTGTGTTTCTCCTCTCCTTGTCCAACAAACATATACGCATACATAATATAAATCATTTCGTATGGGCACAGTAAGAAATACCTTAAGCTTATAGAACTGCTCTCTTAGGGTCATCTTGATCTCAGACTACAGTGCTCAGGCCAGATACCTTTCCTTAGCAGGGTCCTAGTCTTGTGACTTTTAGATCATAACAGCATTTGTCTATGATCAAACTCCTAACCTATAGTTAAGAATCGTGGCGCTTTGGCCTGGCCCATCTTGATGCCAGGTTAATACATAGTTTACCTGCTTGCCCTGGTTCCATCTGGTCCCTCGTCGGGACCCAGCTTTTGGGGGTGCTAGGAAGCGAGAGCAACTGAGGCTTAAGTCAAGAAAGCAGATGCCCGGGAGAGAATAATATTCAAATTCAATTAAATCCTAAGTTACAAATCATAATATAAATTGTCTTCCTGTATCTATACGAAAAGGACATTGCATTAAGGTAAACTATTCAAAAGACATAAGGAGAGGAGAAAGGCAATATTAACTTACAATACAAGTTCAGTGTCCTAGAAGGATCAGACCTTACAAATTAGCAGATTCTGATTAGGGGAAAAGCTGATTAACTGGTTGCGGGAGAGAACATAGAGAAGTGGTTACAGACAAACAAAATAATGGGAGTGACTCGGGAACACTGTGATAGGTGTAACCTGATAAAACTAAGCTTCTTGTATTCCAACAGGGTACAGTTACAGACTTGTGAACTTTTGTGCTTGCATTTTGGTCATATAATGATTGAGTTCCCATCCCTTCACCAGTGCCCATTCTCCATCACCAATGATCCTGGTATCCCTCCTCCCACCCCCATCCATCCCCACCAACCAACCCTGCCTCTGTGGCAGGGTATTCCCTTTTGCTCTATCGCTTTCCTTATGGGAGTTATGGTTTGCAATAGAGGTATTGAATGGTCATCATTTTGTCTGTAGTCTACTTTCAACATGTATCTCCCATCCCGAGCTGGCCCTCCAAGCACTCCATACTTGGTGGTCCCTTCTCTATCGCATTTCACTGTTTGGATCTTTACTTCTTAAATAGACACAAACACTTTTAGATGTGATAGAGTTGGGTGGGATTTTAAGTTTCTTCCTTGTTTTATTCTAAGTTTAGGATATATTTCCCATGGGATAAAGGAGCTGTAATCCTGCATTTCATTCTAACTATGCCACCTATTTTCATTACTAGTCAATTATTTTTAGTTTCACTTGTTTTGAAATTTCAAATAAAAGTGGGTTTTTTGTTTATTAAATAAAAGATAAAAAGATGAAAATGCAAAAAGGAGTTGCTTAGCACTTACTGCCTAACAAAAGTACAGGCAAACACATGTGGCACTGAGTATTTGAAATGTGACCCATGCAAAGTAAGATGAGCTGGAAGTGACAAATGCACACCAGATTTTGAACGCATAGTTTCAAGAATCAGAGACATACTTTATGGAAAAAAAGGAATGTGGAATACCTCATTAATACTTCTATATCAGCTACTCATTGACATGGTAATGTCAAATTAATTGTTTGAGATAAAAGGCTATCAAAATTAATTTGTCTTATTTTAATATTTAAATATAAGTATTAGGACATTTCAAATCACCTATATGCTTGTCATAATATTTCTATTAAACACTGCTATAGCCACAAACTCTGAATTTATTTCATTTAAAATTCTCAAAAAACTGTGGTAAAAAAATTTGGTGACTGATGGACCCCTATTCCAGGGCAATTGTTTGGCTATTGTTTTGTTTTGACTATTTATGATATTATAAAGCTTCTGTATAACCCTTTACACATCCTCCTGAAATCCCCCTTCCTGCCAACCATGATGATTGTTACCGGTGCTTCAGTGCCCTAACCAAATGATCAGTCAGGTTGTCATCCTCCAATTTCTTTGACCTTTCCTCCTTACCTTCACACTGCCCCTTCTCTTATTCACACAAGCTTTTCACTCTTGGGCTTGGGGATGACCTTTCCACCCTTAGCCTATGTTTTCATCAAACATATCATTTAATATTTGATTAGGTTAATATATAACAGATGACCATCACATCAGTCACAACCACATCAAGAAGAGCCAGGAGACACACTTCAAACAATAAAAGACATTATAAGTGGGACAACTATGCAAACAAACAGCAGCAGTAAAATGAAGCATGATTTCTGCTCTGCCGGAGATGTTTTGTTGTTTTGGGTAGTTTTTAATATTTAAAAATAATCTTTATTGTGCCAGATAATCTCGTCATCGACCAACATCCAGATCACATGGCTTTTTCTCTCGGAAGGGAGCAACATGACACCCGCCATAGTCATGTCATGGGACCCTGTGTCAGGCTGGTTCACTCGGGACACCCCGAAGTGGGGTGGGTGAGAGCCCTCCCCACCCTAAGGGACCGGGCCCTGGCAGCCGAAAACCACCAGAACCCAACTGCCGCCACACTCAAGGCCGCTCCCCACAGGCTTGGGCCGAGTGAGCATATTCCAACAAATCATAAGACACTCCCAACCCATTCTTCAAGAGTACCACACCACATCTGATGGAGTTCAAATAGTAGGCAACCAATCAGAGAGGGAAATATATATATGCATATATACATATTTTCAGATATTTATATGAAAGCTCACAACACTCAACCTTTAATACATGTTAGTGATAGCATAAGAATGTCTTAATGGCCCCTGCCAAAATAGAACAATCTGTTTCCTCTATGGATACTTTTTTTGTAGCATTTTCAGCGATTTTTCATAACAGATAATACAAAATATATTATTTGAGACAGGGATTGGGGCTTAGAATGGAAATATCCCAAATGTAAGTAAAGTAAAGGCCCTCCCGTTGATCATTGATTTGCTTGAGTGGGCCCAGTAACGTTTCCATTGAAGACTTTGTTGTTACTGTGTTTGGCATATCGAATATGTCATGGGGAGCTTGGAGACTTTGTTGTTACTGTGTTTGGCATATCGAATACGTCACGGGGAGCTTGTCAGGCTCTGCCGTGCGGGTGAGATACTCTCGGTAACTTGCCGGGCTCTCCGAGAGGGGCGGACGAATCGAACTGGGGTTGGCCATGTTGGCTGCGCGCAAGGCAAACGCCCTACCGCTGTGCTATCGCTCCAGCCCATCCCAAATGTGGTGGTGAAAATGTGTATTGGTAGTGGGATTGGTGTTTGAATATTAAATGCAGTCAAATATTGTGAACTACTTTATAAAATAAAAATATATTTTTAAAAAACTTTATCATATTTTAAATAACATGGTTATTTAGTTTCAGCATTTATGGCTTTGATATAAAGGGGCTGGAGTGATAGCACAGCAGGTAGGGCATTTGCCTTGCACGTGGCTGACCCGGGTTCGATTCCTCTGCTCCTCTTGAAGAGCCCGGCAAGCTACCAAGAGTATCTCACCCGCACAGCAAAGCTTGACAAGTTCCCTGTGATGTATTTGATATGCCAAATACAGTAACAACATGTCTCACAATTTATTGTGAGAGGTTACTGGTGCCTGCTCGAGAAAATCGATGAACACCGGAGGACAGTGCTACGGTGCTATGGCTTTGATATACAAAGATACAGGGAATTCTTTGAGGACTTGGATCCTCCAGGTATTCCTGAAATCATGACTAATGAAAGGAGCACAACCTTTCCAGCTGGAAAAGACCTCTCTCGGGTTACACTGGACTTTCGAAAGAGGAACTTGCTTCTTTCAGCACAGATTATGCATCTGTGAATCCTGTGACTTCAGTGTGCCCCAGTGGTAACATTCTATTAGCAAGAAGTTAATTGTGTGGCTCCTCATATCTGAGTCTCACTTTTCCTTTCAATAAATACAGATCAATAGCAGTGCGTATCTTAGCTTAATGCCAAGAGTAAATACCAGTTACTTTTCAGAGAAGCACACTGACTTGTTAAATGACTAGCAACATCTTTTTAGTGACAAATTATGCTCATCTTAATGTGCACTTAAATTCAGTAGAAACTATTTCAGAAAACTTCTAAATCAATTTTACTTCCTAAACTGGTATGCTCTCAATATCCTCTCTTCCTGGCTAGTTTAGATCAGTTTCCAGTGGCAGTACAGTGGCACAATTATATCCTGTCATGGTAACATTAAGATTTCTGAGAGGACAGGAATCCTCCCTACTTGCTTTAGGGTTTTGGAGAAATCTCTCTTATTGTTTTCTCTTGGAATAAGGGTTGAGGAGGAGCAAAGCTAGGTTTGAAACATACCAGTGATTCTTACAAATGAAATTCTCCTTCAAATTACTTCTATCAGGGGCTGGAGGAATAGCACAGCGGGTAGGGCATTAGCTTGCACGCAGCTGACCCGGGTTCGATTCCCAGCATCCCATATGGTCCCCAGAGCACTGCCAGGAGTAATTCCTGAGTGAATGAGCCAGGAGTATCCCCTGTGCATCGCTGGGTGTGACCCAAAAAACCAAAAAAAATTACTTCTATCACTACCAATTCATGTGTATAAATGGGGAGTCCTAAATGGTTCTGAGCTTTCTACTTTAAACATGACATGCTCAACTCATGGGTGATCATGAGATCACTAGGATCTCAGCCAAAATATCAGTTTTGCCATTATGATTTTGCATTATAAACACTTAACTATCTTCTCTTCTTCATTCTCTCCTCGAGTTCAAACAGTAAAAAGAACAAGTCAAGGAATGAGGGGCACTTAATTCAGAGTCCTAGAAACAGACATTTTCAATTTATATTTCTACTAAGCCCTACTTGCAGATGCAAATGCCTCATTCACAAGGTGGCTCAATGGATAGTACCTCAAACAGGGTCAATTGAGATAGACTCTTTGATTCAAGTAAAATTGTTCAAGTAAATTTTCTAGCCATTTAGCTTCTAAACTCATTGCTTTGCAGGAATGATAAGGTTAAATCATGGTAAATACTTAAAATATAGGTAATTTATAGAATTTTCCATTAAGTTCCTGGCCCACAAGTTAGAATCCGTTTTCTTGTCTACTAATGAGACTATTTTCTTTTTTCTGATCTCTTTTTAGGACACTCACATGACACAGACTTTTAACTGAATAATATTTCCTGGATTTAAATAAGGACAAAGAGTAAAGTTTCAGAATATAAACCAAAAAAATGGAAAATAATTTCAACATTATATTCATTTTTGCACAAGTTCAGAGAACAAAAAAATACCTGGAGACATCTCTCTGGCTCCAGTCATTTTGTGTTTTATGTGTTTGTGTTTATGCATTTCATGTCTGTTACGTTTTGTGCGTATGTATTGTTTTCTGTCTTATATCTGTTCCATGACTCAGATTCCTCTATTCTTCCCCAAATAAGCATTTTTCCATGTAGACTCATTTAAAAATACTCTGCCCCTAAAATACAAAGTACTACTATGAAATACATGAGCACATTTTATAGTAGTACTTTGAACTATCAAGATATTTTTGTAACCTAACACTGAATCATCATTGTCGCCGTTGTTTTTAAAGTAAAATACAGTATCTCACAATAATCTGCCTCTACCATTGACTTAAATGTTTCTGTAAAAATTGCCTTCATCCTTAACTACTTGGGAATATGTTTTAGAAATGACAGACCACAGATGCAGCAGAATAGCTGAGCAAACAAGAAAGAGGCCAATACAGAACCAGACAGGATGTTGTGCTTGGCAGCTGTGATAGGACAGGGAATGTGTTAGGAAGCTTCCCAACTTACTAGAGAATCCCACACATAATTTTTGAAGCTTATGCCTGGATGATCCTATTGTAATAAGAAAAATGGCAGCCATGTTTGGTCTATTATACAGCTCAGTGCAAATGACTCCTGTGGAAAAATCTACACAATGAAATTCTGTCCTCAGTCATAGACCCTGACCTGAGATCATGGATTGTGTGTGGTTACTTAAGAAAGGAACAGTACAAAAAGTACTGAAGGGTCATATGACCAATCCATCCATCCTTTCATTTAAGAAAACAATTCAGTGACAGTCCCAGTGATAGTGGAACTCATTGGGAGAAGACCACCCCAGGCTGTGAGGGGGTGTCACAAAATATTCAATAGGTCTTTTCAGCCATATTCACACATCTGGTTTTCATCAGATGTACCATCAGTAATATGAAAGACCAGAAATATAATAAAAAGCAAAGTGTTCCTACAGATGAGAGTGGAAAGGATCTTAGAAAACTAGAGTTGCTTCTGGTCTAGACAGTGGCTCACTGCACTATAGACTATTTGTAGAACACAAAGCAAAAGCAATAAAACCTGAAATAAGCACCAAAGGACTTGTTATAAAAACTACAAAATACTGCTGTCCCTTCTTGTAGTTTATAGAAGCTCCCTAGTGGGTGCTGCAGTCTTGCCTTTTTATTTCTGCTATTCAGTGCCTCTCCTAGACTCCTGAAAGTGTATTGGAAGGGCAAAGAGAGGTCACTTTGCTGTAATCCTTTGAACTGAAATAGATAGAGGTAAACTTTGCTTATCTTTGCAGGCAGAAGATGTCATTGGCAATTTTTCCCACTCTATTTGCATTTGTTTGTTATATGAAGAGAAACAGGCAAAGGATTATCTCACAAAATAGGAAGACCTTCCAATACACTTCCAATACACACACACACACATACACACACATATACATCTATAAAGACACACACATATGCATGCATGCTAGCATAAAACCCCAAGAACAATAAAGAATATTTTTAATCTCAGCCATCATATGAGTAGAAGTGAAATTTTAATTCAAATAAACATCATGTTATGCTTTACACAATGATGTAATGGCAGATCCTTGTGGAAACTACATGATACATAGCAACACGTGTGAAATGGAGGTAAAATAAAATATAAAGTGAAAATACATATTTGTGCTAGTTAGTAGAAACAACGTTCCAGGAATGAGTCACTTGAGGAAACGGTTGATTTGACTAGGGATGAATAGTGTCTTAGCTGTGCCCAGTGAGGGCACAATCAAAATTCAGTTTTAAATCCAAAGATTGTAATAAGAACTTGGTTATTTAAGTCACTGCCAAAGGGAAAGGAGAAAGCATAAACTAACCCCCTGGAGAACGAACTGTCAGACACTCATGTTAACCACAAGGTCAGAGGAGGGTAAGAGTCTCATTAAATAAATTGAAGCTAATTTCTCTGATTTTTAAAATGCTCTTGCAATGGGAATCTTCTGATTATAAGGCTCTCTGACATTAGGGGTGAAACAATGAGCTTCCAAGATCACCATGAATGTAAGTGGCAGAAGGGGGAAAGCGACTCATGTTCAAATCCATAGAAAATCTCTGCAGACTCAGGGTTCCTGCTGAGAAGTTTATAATATGAAACGTTTGGTTTTCATCTTCTCACTGACAGATTTTTACTTTATTGAACTGCAGGGGCCCCTGGTAACCACTCTCCGGCCCGCGGAGGTGGCCCGAGGATTGATCCGATGGTGCAAGGAGGGACCAACTGAACGAACACGAGACACAAGAGACAGAGTACAGTTTAGAAACAGAGAGAAAAAGGACAGGCTTTATTGAGGGATACAGACTGTTTATATAGGGTCTGGGCAGCTCAGTCAGGAGCAGAAGCAATATAACCATATATGGTAAGGTCAGCAACAAGAACTTTACCTAACATTCAAGGTAGACATTTGTACATCAAAGGGTCTTGTGGCAGTAGGTGCATCCTGAGCTTTACATTTATGTATCAAAGGGTCTTAGGGAGTAGATGCATCCTGGAGGTTTCTATAGATAAGGCCAGATAAGCTGTCAGCCTGATGTGTGGCTATAGATCAGGTATCCGCTGAGATCAGGAAGTCCTGGGAGACTGTCACCAATGTCTGTCCCAAGCAGTTCCTAACATGGGAACCATGGCCAGGGTCTATGAGAGGGCTCTTGGCTTCCCACATTGAACACTCATAGTATTCCTTCCAAACTGATGTTTTTTTTGTTGCTGTTGTTGAAGAAGGACTGCTCAATGAAACCCAAGCACAAAATTTGTAAGTCTACAACTGTACCTCATGGTATCTCACTAATAAAAATTTAAAAAAAATAATAACCATTCTTTTTGCCTGAGATAGACTGTAACAAAAAGAATACAAAATAGGTGTTGTTCTCTTGCTTTCTAGAATCAAGTACAGTCTTGACACCTACAACTTACTGTCTCATTGAAAGTGTGCTTGAAAGAATATATTGGAATGGAATAGGAATGTGTGAAGGGTAGGAGTGAATTGGATGTTGAGTAGTTCCTGAGACTGTACTGTGAAGTAACCTAGGAAATGAAGCTGCCAGTAACTAACGGCTGAAAATGAAGATTGGGAAGCCAGCACCTTTACATGTAAACTTAGATGAAAAAAAGCGAATAAAGTGGATTTAAGTCAGAATTATCTGAAATTAACTCTAGTCTTTACATATTACCATAGAGTCTACAAATAAATCACACCAGGTACAAATTTCCCATGTATTTCAATCATCTGTCTATATGCGTCTCACTTTAAAAGCATCAATTTCTTTCTCAAACATAAAAGTAAATGTTATGAGTTACAGAAAAGTATGAAATTTCAAGGTCAAATGATCCTAAGTCACTCACGCTCCATTTCTTTTAGTGTATGTGTGCGTGTGTGTAACTAAAATTTCTAGTTTTTGAAGGAATGTCCATATTGTTTTCCAGAGAGACTGGACCTTGCCTGACTACAGCTCGCTGACCTTCAAATGCAATATCTATTGTTGCAGTTACTTTCATCTTTATGTGAGTGAAGAAGAATCAATGTGCTCGACTAGCAATTCCAATTAAGCAATGTGGACAATCTTGCTGAATCTGCAAGGCTTAAATTTATATTGAATTAATGAAAAATTAAAAAAGGTTCTCACATTACAGCCACACTAAATGGATTCTTGTCAAAATAAATGTAATTAAAATATTGCATCTACATAGTAGGTTGATCAACTTACACAAGGTGACAACCATGAATTGATCATATGGAGTGTCAGTGAAAGTTCCAATAGTTATTATAAAATGTAGAGCTTTTTTTAAATTTCATTGAATCACCGTGAAATATAGTTAAAAGCTTTCATGTTTGAGTTACAATCATACAATGATCAAACACCCATCCCTCCACCAGTGCACATTCCCCGCCACCAATCTCCCCAGTATAGCCCCCTTTCCCACCCTCCCCTTGCCTCCACGGCAGACAATTTCCCCCATACTCTTTCTCTACTTTTAGGCATTATGGTTTGCAATACAGACACTGAGAGGTTACCAATTTTGGCCCTTTATCTACTTTCAGCACACATCTCCTATCCCGACCGATTCCTCCAATCATTTTTCTCAGTTATCCCTTCTCTATACCAGCTGCCTTTTCCCCCAGCTCATGAAGCAGGCTTCCAACTATGGAGCAATCTTCCTGGCCCTTGTGTCTACTGTCCTTGGATGTCAGTATCATGTAATGTTATTTTATATTCCACGAATGAGTGCAGTCCTGCTATGTCTGTCCCTTTCTTTCTGAATCACTTCATTTCTCATGTCTCCATGTCTATACACTTATAAGCAAATTTTATGACTTCATCTCTCCTAGTAGCTGCATACAAATTTTCAATAGTGCATACAAATATTCCATTGTGTAGATGCTCCAAGTTTCTTTAACCAGTTTTCTGTTTTCAGGCATTCGGGTTGTTTCCAGATTTTGGCTATTGTGAACAGTGCTGCAATGAACAGATAGGTACAGATGTCATTTCTACTGTGCTTTTTTGCACCCTCTGGATATATTCCCAGAAGTGGTATTGCGGGATCATAAGGAAGCACAATTTCTAGTTTTTGAAGGAATGTCCATATTGTTTTCCAGAGAGGCTGGACCAGTCAACATTCCCACCAACAGTGAAAGAGCATCCCTTTTTTCCCCATATCCACACCAACACTGGTTATTTTTGCATTTTTGAACTTGTGCCAGTCTCTGTGTTGTGAGATGATATCTCATTGTTTTGATTTGCATTTCCCTGATGATTAGTAATGTGGAGCATTTTTTCATGTGCCTTTTGGCCTTTTGTATTTCTTCTTTGAGGAAGCTTCTGTTCGTTTCTTCTCCCCATTTTTTGATGGGTTTGGAAAATTTTTCCTTGTAAAGTTCTACCAGTGTCCTGCACATCCTGGATATTAACCCCTTATCAGATAGGTATTGGGTAAATACTTTTTCCCATTCTGTGGACTCTCTCAGTATTTTAATTACTGTTTCTTTGGAAGTACAGAAGCTTCTTAGTTAGATGTAGTCCCATTTGTTTATGTGTGTTTCCACTTGCTTGGTTAGTGGTGTTTCATCGTTTAGGATGCTTTTAGCTTCAATATCATGAAGGGTTCTGCCTACATTTTCCTCCATTTACCTTATGGATTCATGTCTGATGCTGAGGTCTTTAATCCACTTTGATCTGACTTTTGTGCCTGGCATTAGACAGAGGTCAGAGTTCATTTTTCTGCAGGTATATATCCAGTTTTCCCAGTACCACTTGTTGAAGAGGCTTTCCTTGTTCTACTTCACATTTCTTGCTCCTTTGTCAGAGATTAAATGATCATATATTTGATAGTCTGTGACAGAATATTCAACTTTATTGCACTGGTCTGAAGGTCTGTTTCCAGTCCAATAGCATACTGTTTTGGGTTGGAGCAATAGCACAGTGGGTAAGGCATTTGCCTTGCACGTGGCCGACTTGGCTGACCTAGGTTCGATTCCTCCGCCCCTCTTAGAGACCCTGGAAAGCTACCGACAGTATTTCGCCCACACAGCAAAGCCTGCCTGGCAAGCTACCCGTGATGTACTCGATATGCCAAACACAGTAACAAGTGTCACAATGGAGATGCTACTGGGCCCGCTCGAGCAAATCGATGAACAGTGGGAGGACAGTGACAGTGATAGTGACCATGCTTTTTTTTTGCTTTTTGGGTCACACCTGGCGGTGCACAGGGGTTACTCCTGGCTCTGCACTTAGGAATTACTCCTGGCTGTGCTCAGGGGACCATATGGAATGCTGGGAATCGAACCTGGGTCAGCCGCGTGCAAGGCAAACGCCCTACCCACTGTGCTATCTCTACAGCCCCGTGACCATGCTTTTTTAATTACTACTGCTTTGAAGTACAGTTTGAACTTGGGGAAGGTGATGCCACCCATCTTCTTTTTCCCAGAGATTGCTTTAACTATTCATGGGGGGCTTATTGTTTCATATAAATTTCAAGAGTGTTTTGTCTATTTCTTTGAAAAATGTCATGGGTGTCCTGATAGGGACCACATTAAATCTTTGTTTTGGGTAGTGCTTTGGGGAGTATTGCCATTTTGATAATGTTAGTCCTCCTTATCCATGAGCAGGGGATAATTCTCCTTTTCCTAGTGTCTTCTTTTATTTCTTGAATTAGTGTTTTGTAATTTTTTTTAATTTTTATTAGTGAAACACCATGAGGTATAGTTGTAGACTTACAAATTTTTGTGCTTGGGTTTCAATTATACAATGATCAAATACCGATCCCTCCACCAGTGCCCATTCTCCACTACCACTGATCCTGGTGTCCCTCCCACCCCCCTTTTCCCCCATTCCACCTTGCCTCTGTGGCAGGGCATTCCCTTTTGTTTTCTCTCTCCTTTTTTTTTTTTTTATTAGTGAAACACCATGAGGTACAGTTACAGACTTACAAAATTTGTGCTTGGATTTCAGTTATACAATGATCAAGTACCCATCCCTCCACCAGCGCCCTTTTTTTTTTTTTTTTAAGATTTTCTTTTTCCATTTTTTTCCCTTTATTTTATTTTATTTTTTTTAAAGTTGTAAATTTACATTTTTTTGTGCTTTGGTTTCAATTATACAATGATCAGATACCCATCCCTCCACCAGTGCCCATTTTCCACCACCATGGATAATATCCCTCCCACCCCCATCCCCCCATCCCCCCTGTCTCTGTGGCAGGGAAATCCCCTGTGTTCTCTCTCTCCTTTTGGGTGTTGTGGTCTGCAAAAGAGGCATTGAGTGGCAAACATGTTCAGTCCATAGTCTACTTTCGACATGCATCTCCCCTCCTGGGAGGATCCTCCAAACATCCTTTATTTGGTGCTCCCTTCTCTATCTGAACAGAAACTTTCTCAAAGAAGAAATCCGAATGGCAAAAAAGCACATGAGAAAATGCTCTACATCATTAATCATCAGGGAGATGCAGATCAAAACTACAATGAGATACCATCTCACACCTCAGAGACTGGCCCACATTCAAAAGAACAAAAGCAACCGATGCTGGCGTGGATGTGGCGAGAAAGGGACACTCCTTCACTGTTGGTGGGAATGTCCACTGGTTCAGCCCTTCTGGAAAACAGTATGGACAATTCTCAAAAAATTAGAAATTGAGCTCCCATTTGACCCAGCAATACCACTCCTGGGAATATATCCCAGAGAGGCAAAAATGTATAGTAGAAGTGACATCTGCACTTGTTTGTTCATTGCAGCACTCTTTACAATAGCCAGAAACTGGAAGAAACCTGAATGCCCAAGAACAGATGACTGGTTAAAGAAACTTTGGTACATCTACACAATGGAGTACTATGTAGCTCTTAGAAAAGATGAAGTCATGAAATTTCTCTCTCCTTTTGGGTGCTGTGGTCTACAAAAGAGGCATTGAGCGGCCATCATGTTCGATCCATAGTCTACTTTCAACATGCATCTCCCATCCTGGGAGGATCCTCCAAACAGCCTTTATTTGGTGCTCCCTTCTAGATCCTTCACCTCTTTGGTTAAGCTGATTCCAAGGTACTTGATTTTCTGAATTATTATTGTGAATGGGATTGCTTTTTTAATGTCTCTTTCTTCTCTTTTGTTATTTGTGTATAGGAAAGCCATAGACTTTTAGGTATTGATTGTGTAGCCTGCCACTTTCCTATACAGAATTATTGTTTCTAGGAGCTTTTCTGTTGAGTCTTTAGGATTTTCTAAGTATAGTATCATATTGTCTGCAAATAGTGATAGCTTGACCTCTTCTTTCCCTATCTGTATGCACTTGATATCTTTTCTTGCCTGTTACGGCCAGTACTTCCAGTACTATATTGAATAGGAGTGGCGAGAATGGGAAACCTTGACTTGTGCCCAATCTTAGAGGGAAGGCTTTTAGTTTTCCTCAGTGAGAATGATGCTTGCTATGGAGTTGTGGTAGATAGCTTTGGCTATATTGAGGAAAGTTCCTTCGACGCTCATTTTGCTTAGAATTTTAATCATAAACTGGTGGTGGATCTTGTCAAGTGCTTTCTCTGCCTCTATTGACATGATCATATGGTTTTTATGTAGCACTGTCGCACTGTCCTGTAGCACTGTCCTCCCGTTGTTCATCAATTTGCTCAAGAAGGCACCAGTAACATATCCATTGTGAGACTTGTTACTGTTTTTGGCAAATCCAATACGTCAAGTTAGCTTGCCAGGCTTTGCCATGCGGGAGAGATACTCTTGGTAGCTTGTCAGGCTCTCTGAGAGGGGTGGAGGAATCAAACGGGGGTCAGCCCAGCCGGCTGCATGCAAGGCAAGCGCCCTACCCACCGTGCTATCGCTCCATGGTTTTTATAATTTCTTTTATTGATATGATGAATTATGTTCATTGACTTACAAATGTTAACCATCCTTGCATCACCGGGATGAATCCTACTTGGTATGGTGTATGATCTTTTTTTTTTTAATTTTAGGGAAACATGGTGAGATACAATTACAGACTTACATACTTTCGTGATTATGTTTCAGTAATATAATGGTTGAGTACCCATTTCTTCACCAGTGCCCATTCTCCACCACCAATTTTCCCAGTGTCCCTCCCACCACCCCCACCCCATCCCCACTCCCCCACCTCTATGACATTCCCTTTTACTCTCTCTCTCTTATTTAGGGTGTTGTGGTTTGCAATGCAGGTAATACGTGGCCATCATGTTCATCCACAGTCTATTTTCAGCATGCATTTCCCATCCCAAGCAAGCCCTCCAAGTATCCTTCGCTTACTGGTCCCTTCTCTATCTCAGTTGCCTTTAACCCCAGCATGTGAGGCTGGCTTCCATGCCGTGAAGCAATTCTCCTGGTTCTTATCACTATTACCCTTGGGTGTTAGTCTCCCATTATGCTACTTTATATTCCACAAATGAGTGCAGTCATTCTATGTCTGTCCCTCTCTTTCTAACTCATTTCACTTAATATGATACTCTCCATGTCGATCCACTTATATGAAAATTCCATGACTTCATCTTTTGATCTTTTCGATAGTCGTTGAATTCTGTTTGCTAGGATTTTGTTGAGTATCTGCCTCTATGTTCACCAGGGACATTGGCTTGTAACTCTCTTTCTTTGTGGTATCTCTGTCTGCTTTTGGTATCGGGCTGATATTTCCCTCATAGAAATTGTTTGGAAGTGTTTCTGATATTTCAATTTCCTGGACAAGCTTAAAGAAGATTGGGAGTAAGTCCTCTTTAAAGATTTGGAAAAATTCACTAGTGAATCCATCTGGGCCAGGACTTTTGTGCTTGGGGAAACTTTATTACCAGTTCAATTTCCTTGATATTGATAGGTCTGTTCAGGTATTCTAGGTCTTCTTAGTTGAGCCTTGGGGGCTATAGTAATCCAGGAATTTATCCATTTCCTTGAGGTTTTCTTGTTTCATGGCATAAAGATTCTCAAAGTAATCTCTGAGGATCCTTTGAATTTCTGTAGTTTCTTTAGTGATGTCCCCCCTTTTCATTTCTGATTCAGTTTACTAGGGTGTTCTCTCTCTCTTTCTTTGTGAGTCTTGCTAGAGGTTTATTGATCCTGTTTATTTTCTCAAAGAACCAGCTCTTAGTTTCCTTGATGTTTTGAAGGGTTTTTTTTTAAATTTTATTATTTCCTTCATCCTGACTGGTTTGGGAACCATTTGTTATTCATTTCTCAAGAGTTTAAGCTATGCAGTTGAATTATTGAATTGGACCCTTTACTCTCTGATGAATTCTTGCAGAGCTGTAATCTTTCCTCTTAACACTGCTTTAGCTGTGTTGCACAAGTTCGGGTGGATTGTATTCTCACTCTCATTTGTTTCCAGAAATCTATTGATTTCCTCTTTGATTTTCTCTCTAACCATTGATTGTTCAGTAGTGATATGTTTAATTTCCAGGTATTTGATTTAATTTTCCATTTTTATGTGTGACTAACTTCTATTTTCAGTGCATCATGGTCTGAAAGGATTGTTGATACAATTTGTATGTTCTTGATTTTATTGAGATACATTTTGTGACTGAGCATGTGATCTATCTTGGAGGATGTCCCTTGTACACTGAAAAAGAATGTGTGTTCATCTTTCTGGGAATGAAAAGTCCTATGTAAATCTATCTACTAACTCCCTCTATCCCATGTTTTTCCTCAAATAAAGTATATCAGTGCTGAGCTTTAGTCTGGTTGATATATCGAGAAGTGACAAAGCAGTATTGAAATCTCCAACTCTACTATTGTGTTGTAATCTTGCTTTAATGTCTTTCTTTATGTCTGTTAGTGGTTGTTTTAGGTATTTTGCTGGTCTCTCATTAGATGCATATACACTAAGAAGTTTGACTTCTTCCTGATACACTGATCTTTTGATCATTAAGAAATGACCTCCGCTGTCTCTTATAACCTTCTTCAGCCCAAAGTCTATGTGGTCTGATACTGGTATGGCTATCCCAGCATTTTTAAGGAAATTTTTGTTTGGAGAATTGTTTTCCAGCCTTTTAACCTATGTTTGCTTTGATTGTTTAGATGAGTTTCTTGCAGGCAGCTGTATGTTGGGTTCTATTTTCTAATCATCCTGCTGCTCTTTGCCTCTTCTTTTTCTTTTTTTTTGCCTCTTAATTGGTGCATTTAGTCCATTGTCATTGAGAAATTGTTATGATGGGGATTTATGCTATCTTAATGTAGGAATTTGGTGTACTTGTGTCTTAAAGTAGCCCACTTAGTTCTTATAACAATGGTTTTGAATCTATAAAATTCCTGAGTTGTTCTTTATCTATGAATCTATGTATTGTTCCTTCAAATATAAATGAGAGTCTGGCTGAGTAAAATATTCTTGGTGAGGTGTTCATTGAGTTTTTTCACTATGTCTCACTAGTGCTTCGGGCCTGGAAGGTTTCATCTGAGAAGTTGACTGTGAATCTTAGGATGCTCCTTTATAAACAATTTCCTTCCTTGATCTTGCTTCTTTCAGTATTCTATCCCTTATCTTTGGTTTTTGTCATTCTGACTAGGATGTGTCTTGGAGTATTTTTTTATTTGTATTTCTTTTATCTGGTATCCTTCGGGCCTCCTGGATTTGAGTGTGTGTACTCCTCAGCTCTGGGAACTTCTCAGCAATGACCACTTTGATGGTTCTTTCTTCATTGGGTTTTCTTCCTGCCCAATTATTCTTATGTTGTTCCTCTTGACTTCATCCTGATTTTCTCTTGTCATCTGTTAGGTTTATTTTGAGGGTCTTTTCCATCTTCTGCTCTAGTCTGGAGATTCTCTGCACCTCATCTTGGAGCTCACTGATTCTGTCCTCAGCAGCTGTTCTCTACTGCTGAGGTCTTCCAGGGAGTTTTTCATTTCACTTATCAGGTTTTTCAGATCTGTCATTTCTGCTTAAATTTTCATTTGCATCGTCCTCATTTCTGTTTTCATATCCTCCTATATTTTATTGATGGTACATTCCATTTTTTCTTTGAGCTCCTTATGTATCCTTAAAGGTTCCAGGTTCCATTTAAATTCCTTATCAAAGAGGACATATAGCTCATTATTGCTCTTTGGGTCACCTGGGATAGCTTCTTTGCTCACTGATCCTGGTGGGATTCTGCTTTGCTTTACCACTGTGACCTTTGCAGTTTGGATTCTTTTGCTCACAGGAGATTTTGTTTTGGAAGGAATGTAGATTGATGTAGGGCTACTGGACTATTGGCCTAATCTCATTAGGTGGTCGAACTGCACTTGGGGGTTCCAGAGAAATGCCTAATTTGTGGTTCTAATGGGATATGATGGGGGAAATTAACTGTTGGCAGTGAAAGAGGCCACCGCTCAGGAGACCAGGCCACCCAGTCTTCTACCCTGGGAAATCCAGAAGTCACAACCTTGTCAATTCCAGTTAATAATATTTAAAATGACTATTCCATATTAGTCTTTTTGTTGTTGTTTTTGAGGGATCGTACCCCACTTTACTCCTAGCTCTGAACCCAGGGATCAATTCTGGCCAAATAGGAAAAATAGGAAAATAAGAGACCACATGGAGTGCTAGGGATAGAATCCACGTTGGCCATGTGCATGTCATGTGCCCTACCCACTGTGCAATCTCTTAGCTCGAATTAGTTCTTATTATACAAACAAAACTTAGGTCATAGTCTAGCAATGTATTCCCATGTTGTTAAGTTTGGGGGAGAGAGGGTACTTTTAGAGAAAGGATGAGTGAGACTATGTGACCAAGAAGGGACAGTTTTGTAAGAGTACTTGTGGCTTCAGTACAGAGAACACATAAAACTAAAGGGAGAACAGCACCCTACAAGGTTTCACCCTGAAAATACTTACTAGGCAAGCCCAGAGTTATGGTGTAGGGAGAAGCAGAGACTTGAAAGGGAAAAAGACCAGCAAGACTTGCTGGCTTATACTGAAGAGAAAACACCATCCTTGCTTGGAACTGTGCTGAATGTAAAGGACTGAGGGAATATTAGCTTTACCTGGCATCTGCAGAAGCAGACTCAGGCTTCTGTCCTGCTCATATAGGGAGCAGACACTCCTGAGGTGGGCCAGACCCAAGATAGTTGTTGTTCCAAATCTCCCTGGAAGGCTCGCCAGGCCCCACTGGGCTCTACAGACAGGTTCATGCGGAGGTGTTGAGTGCTTGGGCTTCTCACAGAATTTGGTTTTGTGTTGGTACTTAGGAATAATAGACCCTCAGGGTTTGTGAAACCTAACATAATATGTGACCACATCTGATATAGATTTCAAAGACCCATTTTATGTGGAACCGTGCCAAAACAGGGTCTTAGTCATATCCTCGTCCACCAAGGTCATAATCTTAGCTTAACTCCAATATGGTCCACCTCCTAATGCCAGCAGCTTACAATATGGCAAGTTTAGAGCCATAGACAGCTCAGGACCAAAGGAAGTCCCCTGAAAGTGGGCACAGCAGAGTAAATCTCCAACTGTCAGAGGACACTGAGCAGAAGAGCCAAAAAGTTTTAGTCTTGTGCCTGTATACTGTGTGTCAGAAAGAAACCAGGAGGTGGCAGAATCTGTCACAGGCAGGGAGGAATGTTTTGACATCAGTGCTCAGAGCAGTCGTTCTCAGGAAAGTGACTAGGAGATAATATGACAAGGGTGCAACAGAGGGCTGACACCCAGAGGTGAACCCTTTTCACTAAATCATGATTTGGAGTAGTCATGTCCAAATAGGAAGTGACAAATGTAAAAGTTCCCCTGTAACTTCAATGAGTCCTTGAATCACTTTGACTAGGTACATTGACCTTAATCTCCAGTCACTGCCCAACTCAGATGGACTGCGATACCACATCAGCTGCAATATACCAACAATATAGCAACTCTGAACCCTGGAGCAGGATTCAGTTCAGCTTGGCTTTGGTGCTATAGCACCGACAGAGCAATAGTGACACGAATTCTCTGTTGTCGCCTAGAAACACACAGATCAGAGCCACAAACATCAGTTTGATCTCGCAAGCATTTAAAGAATTATCTCAAGGCACTGAGAGATTCCAGACATAGTAGAACTCAGATCCTAGCCTGATATTACAAACCAGATAGTAGTTTGTAATAATACAAACCAGATGGTCTGAATAGCACCAAGCTGCTGTTCAGACCACCGGAAACTTGGAAATGCACTTTTAGCTGTACAAATCACCAGTAATAAGTGAAAAATGAAGGGAGTTAGCTGAATCAACTGGTTAGAAGCCAAGGAAAGTCCATCATAAACTTTAACATTGCCTGAGAATGACTTTAGAAAAACAATGCTCTCAATAGTCACTGAACTAATGAAATCATTGGGGAAAAGATTCAGTAAGCTCAAAGAAAGGGTAATAAAAAAGAAAAGATTCATTCAAAGAAAAAAAGAAACTAAAAACAATAGCACTGTCTGTAGCACAGTCCTCCCATTGTTCATCGATTTGCTCTAGCAGGCACCAGTAATGTCTCCATTGTGAGACTTGTAGTTACTGTTTTTGGCATATCAAATTTGTCATGGGGAGCTTACCAGGCTCTGCCAAACTGGCGGAATATTCTCGGTATCTTGCCAGCGTCTCAAGAGGGACAGAGGAATCGAACTTGGGTCGGCCACGTGCAAGGCAAATGGCCTCCCTGCCATGCTATCACTCCAGCCCAAAAACAATAGAACTCAGCAAAACAATGAAAAAAACTGAAAATGGAAATCAGTTATCTCAAGTCAGCCCAAATGACATCAACAATAAATAGGAGGTAATAAAAAAGAGTGAATAAAATATTAGGTATTTAATGCATAAATAGCAAAAGGAACAGCAACTGACTTATAGGAATTCCATGAGGAGAGGTAACAGAAAGGGGAAAAAATAGTTGGTGGAAGAGATAAAAACTGAGAACTTCCCCCACTCTGAAGAGGGAGACTTGGACACTGATCCAAGAGGTCAAAAGAATGCCAGACAAAGTAAACACAAAACAAGGCACCTAATTAAAATGGTAAGGAGAGAGACAGAGAGAGAGAGAGAGAGAGAGAGAGAGAGAGAGGGAGAGAGAGAGGGAGACAGAGAGGGGGGGGAGAGAGAGAGAAAGAGATTCCATAAAGCGTCAAGGGAGAAACAAACCCTAGCATACAAGGCAGACTTCACATGAATTTCTTAAATGAAACTTGATAAGCAAGAATAAAATGGAACAATATATTTGAAATAGTGAGTGAAAAGAGACTTCATCCAACAATTTACTTCAAATTTGAGGGAGTGATAAAACATTCTCAGGGCAGCAATAACTGGAGATATTCATTGCATCTAAATATTGAATGGTCTCCATAAAAAGCAATTGGAAAATGGCAAACCCAACCCAAATAAATCCTCATTGAAAATTTATAATAAATTCATTCGTATCAATATTTTTTTCTAAATGGCAATAGAATAAATGCTTCTATCAGAATGCATGGAGTGACTGGACCAAGAAACAAATCCAATATGCTGCTGTATATGAAAGACACCGTGAACTCTCATGATAAATACAAGCTCAAAACGATGGTTTGGAAGATAATCTGTAGACTAACAGTACATAAAAAATAGCAGGGATTACTGTACTTGCATTAAACCAAGAAGGAGTTAAGTAAAAGAAAGCAATAAGACAGGGATGAATATTACACACTGGGTAAGGGTCTAATAGAGGAAAAAAAAGTTTAACTCTTACTCATATATATGCATATATATGTGTATATATATGCATACACATATATACATATATAAACCAAACAAAGGACCAGAAATTATAAGAAATCAATCACTAATACACCTGAAGAGACACACATAACACAGTAATAAAGACTCTGACACCCAATTTTCATCCTTGAAAGAGCAATTAGACAGAACATTGATTTGCTCGAGCGGGCCCAGTAACGTCTCCATTGGAGACTTTGCTGTTATTGTGTTTGGCATATCGAATACATCACGGGGAGCTTGCCAGGCTCTGAGGGACGGGCGAGATACTCTCGGTAGCTTGCCGGGCTCTCTGAGAGGGGCGGAGGAATCGAACTCGGGTCGACCATGTTGGCTGTGTGCAAGGTAAATGCCCTAGCGCTGTGCTATTACTCCAGCCCAGACAGAACATTAGTTTAAAAAATAAATAATTAAAAGAAATGGAATCAATAGACAAGAATAGTACCCTCAATAGTACCTCAATCCCCACCAATCAAAAAAACTAAACATTTTTCTCTAGTGCACATGAAACATTCTCTATTATAGATCACATGCTGGGGCACAGGTTAAGTTTTCATAAAGTTATAAAATTGATATAATATCAAATATCAAGATAGACATTAACCATAAAAAATAGGGAAAAATACACCATTTGGAAACTGAATAATAGACTGGTAAATTAAATAGAGTCAAATAGTAAATAAAAGAAGAAATATAAATTCCCTCTAGATGAATGAGAATTATCATAACTTATGGGAGAGAGCAGAAGGAGTACAAATGAAGTAGTTTATAAGCCTACATCAGGAAAAGGAAAAAGCTCAAATATATAACCTCACAGTTTGATATACTGGAAAAAGTATCAAAAATAAATCTCAAAATAAGCAGGAAAATAATAATACAAAGGATAAATGAACACAGAAACTGTTTTTTGTTTTCCTTTGAAAGAATGAACAAGACTGACAAGTGCTTGTTAGCCTGGTGAGAAAAACAAATAGAGAAAATTCAAATAAATTGCATTGGAGGTAAAAAGAGAAAACAGATGCCTCAAAAATACAAGATTGTAAAAGTTTACAATGATCTCTTAGCTCTTAAGAGGTTACTACAGTGACAATAAGTTAGGGAAAAAAATAAATTTTTAGAATTACCTCCTGAGGTTGAGTAGGAGAAAGTAGAAAAACTAAACAAACACATTATGAGTAAGGACATTGAAACAGTGATTAACTACATCTCCGAGGAAACAAATCATGGTCCAGATAAGTTCACTTGTGAGTTCAACCAAACCTCCAAAGTAACCAATATTCTTGTTATTTAAAAATATCAGAAAAGTTGGAATCTTTCCTAACAACTTCTGTGAAAACAAAAGAAAACTGAAATATTCCTACAAAAATGCATATACATACCTCTGATACACCATTACAAAAACCCTACACATAATCTTAATGGTTCAAATCCAACAATATATCAAAAGAATCATGTGTCATGATCAAATGGAACTTATTCTTGATTTGGAAAAATGATCCAGAATATATCAATGAATGAAAACAAAATATAAACAAAAGAAATGATTAAAATCACGTTCATATCAATTGAAAGAGAAAGCTTTTGTGACTAGATTCACCAACCACAAAATAAGAAGAGTAAGAACAAACCTCATAATAATGTACCGACTTACAAGTAACTTGAAGTCAACAGCATACTCAACAGCAAAAAACTAAAAACTTTCTGATAGCAGAAAAAAAGATAAAGATGTGTGCTTTTTTCACCATGATTCAATAAAGCTTTGAAAGTCCTTGCCACAGCATTTAGGGAAGAAAAAGAATCAAAGTCATTCAAGTTGGGAAAAAATTTTAAGTTATCACTACTTGCATATGGCATGACAAAACATATTAAATATTTTAAGTTTTATAAATAATAAATCAATACATCAAAGTATTTACAGCACTGTCACTGTCACTGTATCACTGTCATCCCATTGTTTATTGATTTGCTCGAGTATGCCCAGTAATGTCTCCATTGTGAAACTTGTTGTTACTATGTTTGGCATATTGAATATGTCACAGGTAGCTTGCCAGGCTTTGCCATGAGGGTGAGATACCCTCGGTAGTTAGCTGGGCTCTCCAAGAGAAGCAAAGGAATCAAACCTGAGTCGGCCGGGTTGGCCACATGCAAGGCAAACACCCTACCCAAAGTATAAGTATACAAAATCAATACACACAATATTTTGTGTTCTATATGCAAACAACAAAGCAAAAGAGAAAGAATGTGAGACAACCCCATTTAACTTTAAAATATCAAATACTTACGAATCGACTTACCAAATGATGTAAAATATGTATCAAAAACAGCATCTGTACTGAGAGAAGTAGAAGTGCAAATGGAAAAATATGCCATGAATTACCCTTGTCAAAATAACCAACCTACAAAAAGCATTATACAGACCAAAAAAAAAATCACCATCAAAATTCTGATGACATATTTTAAAGTCTTAAAACTGTCACTGTCACTGTCCTCCTGTTGTTCAATTTGCTCAAGCAGGCCCAGTAATATTGTGAGACTTGTTACTGTGTTTGGCATATCGAATACGTCACATAGCTTGCCAGGCTTTGCCCTGTGGGCGAGATACCCTTAGTAGCTTGCCGGGCTCTCTAAGAGGGGCAGAGGAATCGAACTCAGGTCAGCCATGTTGGCTGTGTGCAAGGCAAACGCCCTACCCACTGTACTATCGCTGCAGCCCAAGTCTTAAAACAAACTACCTAAATTTGTAAGAAATCATAAAACTACAAAATAAACAAAATTATTCTGAGAACAAAGAAAGTGAGGGATTTTTCATTTCTTGATTTTATACTAATAACCAAAGTAATCAAAACTATGTCTCATACTTATGAAGTATAGTGGAGAGTTCAGAGATTAGCCCCCAAATTAACATTAACATTTAACCTATGACAAAGAAACTATGTAATGAAGTAGAACAAGAAAAATCTATTCAACAAGTGCTGTGGTAACTAGAGCATCACATACAAAAAATGAAATTTGACTGTACCCCACAGAAGTAAATTCTGATTATAAGCCTCAAGATCACACAAGAATGTATAAACAATGTTAAGTAAAACAAGGCATAACACTACAGAATAAGACCTCTGAAACGTCTGCAATACATTGGCTCATTTGGAAAAATAATAAATAAATGAATAAATAAATAAGACTAAATCAAGTTAAAAAGATTTTGCATGGTAAAATAAACTGAATCTAGATGTTTCCTTGGAAAGGCTTGGCCTATGAAAGGCTCAAGAAGTGAATATATGTTGCATTCAGAGATGTTCGTTCCATTGAGAGCAAATGGAATGTCAGGAACGAAACCGTTTCTCATAAACATTGTCTTCATAAGATACAGCTGTAGTCCTACCTTTGCATACTCATGATTGAATTCGGCCAAATTTGTTCCACTTAGCTAATGTTTGGTGTTATTAGAATAATGTCATCAGTGAAGCAGAGGTTGTGTAGTTGCCAACCGCCTCTCTTCACTCCCATCCCTTTTCATTCCAGTCATTGCATGATGTTCTCAAGGGCGGCACTGAAGAATTTCGGTGAAAAGATATCACATTGCTGAACCCCTCTCTTTACATGGATGATCACTTCCTTGTAGAATGGTGAGATCCTTGTAGTGAATCTGTAATCCAGCTCACAGAGGATCCTTATGTATTGAGTTTGAACTCCCTGTTTGGCTAGGGCTTTGGTGACCGCTTCCATCTCAACAGAATCAAAGGCCTTCTTTAAATCAATGAACTTTAGGCAGAGCGGCATCTTGAACTCCCGAGAAACCTCAGTGGGCTTGGTTACAGTGTGGATATGGTCGATCATGCTGAATCCTTTACAGAACCTGACTTGCTTGCATGGTTGTTTTTTGTCTAGTGTTCTGTCTACCCTATTCAGGATGACTCGAGTGAACAGCTTGTAGATGACAGACAACAGGCAGATCGGGTGATAGTTGCCAACATCATGGATGTCTCCCTTTTTGTACAGTAGAACAGTCCTGCTGGTTTTTCAGTGGGACAGAACTTTGCATTCAGACAGGTAGCATGTGAAGAGCTGAGCCAGTGTATTGATGAGTACTTACAGCAAGTTTTTAGGTGTTCAGGTCTAACCACGTCTGGGCTGGTTGCTGTTTGTTTCTTTACTGATGAAATGGCATGTCAGATTTTGAAAGGGACAACATTGGGAATAACATATCCATCCTGCAGAATTTGGTATGTGGGCAGGTGGGCATGACTATCGAAGAGATCCAAGTAGAAGTCACGGATAATCTTCTCTATTGCCCTTCTGAAAGATGTGATAGGTCCATCTGGACGTCGGAGGGCAGTTATCTTGGTCTTGTAGTTGGCGAAGGGCAGGCAGGCATTGCAAATGATTTTCCCAGCTTCTGCCGCATCTGCCAGCACTGCTGTTCTTCTCTCTGAGGTCTTCCTTTATCTCTTCTCTGCACTACTTTGCGAGCTTGGACGTTCTTTTGCAGTTACCTGAGGCTCACGCCAGAACGTTGGTGATTGAGTCCACGAGTTTTTGAAGACAGGCATCTTTTTGTGGCTATCTCTCTCTTTCAGTCTTCCTCACTCAATTATGGAGGTGCTGAACCAGTCGATCTTATTCTTCATCAATGTTGTCAATGACAGCATCTTCCCATGTTGCTGCAATAGTGCCAAAGACTTCCAATTGGTGATCATTCTGGGACTTCTCTTCTTAAACTTTGCTGCTCTTTCTCCCCACTCCGTGAAGTAGAATTTTGCACAAAGGACATGGTGGTCTGATCCCATTCGGAATTTTGGGACAACAGCAAAATTGGTCAGGCAAAACTGTCGATTGAATATGATATGGTCAATTTTGTTGTGAAACTGTCCACTGGGAGACTCTCATGTCCAACGTTTAGATTCAGCCTTCTGGAACTGTGAGTTACTATGGATGGTCTTGGTCTGAACTCTGACAGTCTTTCACCCTGTTCATTCCATTCTAGGCCATGGATCCCAATGTGGAGTTCTTCACATCATCTTATCTTGGCATTAAAATCATTGACAATGATCTTATAGAAGGTGTGGTCTTCTTTATAGAACTTCTCCAGCTCGATGTGAAACTTCTCAATTTCTTCTTAATCATAATTGGATGTTGTTGCATAGACAATGAAGATAGAAACTGCTGGCAGTGAGCCACATCTATTCAAGTGTAATCATCTGATTCAGGTTGTTAGGCATTCAAATGAATCGGTGCTCATGGCCAAGTTCGTGTTGACAAGGACACCGACACCACCGACACCTCTTTTGTCGCATGTTCCAAAGAACGGTTATTCTCCAGTGTTGAAAATGGCATGATGTGGTTGATGCCTTCTTGTCTCGGTCAGATCATTGATGTTGTACTTGATCTTTCGTGCATGCACCATCAGGTCCTCGATGGATGCATCAGATGTCAGAATGCTTGTATTGAAAGTACAGACTGTCATTTTTGTCTTCATTTTAGCAGCCTAGTTCGGCCTTGAGATTTTATCAGACTCTCCTTCCACATCCTTCTTAAAGCTGTCGTATTGGTGGCTCTTTTGGGGTCCGGGAAATGAGACCCATTGTATTTACCATTTTTGGCATATCAAATACGGCATAGATAGCTTGCCAGCTCTGTTGTGTGGGTGGGATACTCTTGGTAGCTTGCCAGGCTCTCCCAGAGCAGTAGAGGCTTTTAGGGCGGCCTCTAATCACCCGTGCAGGTGTTCACATGGTTCAAACCATATTTGAACCCCATCAAATATGGTGCAGTAATCTTGGATGATGGGTAATAAGTGTCTTATTACACTTCGGTCCGAAAAGTGGCCTGGAGCATGGTGGCGGCTTGGTAGTGGAAGTAGTGGAGGTCTGCCAATAAAGTATTTAAATTATTTATGGTACAGGTAGGGTGGGGATTCTGGGTGTGATCCCTATGTAGCCTGAGATTTTTGGAAGCAGGCAGGGCAGGGCAGGGCAGGGTGGGGCTTCTGGATTTGATCCCTGGGTCACCGGAGATTGGTGGGAGCAGGCAGAGGATCTCTTTTTCTGGCTACCGTTGAGCCTGGATTCCAAGTTCACAAAGTTCCACTTACCTGGTTCTGTGGGGCTTTACTTGTGCGTGAGTCTCGGCCTGAGTATCTAGAAAGCGGCCTGGAGAGTGGCAGCAGCTGAGTAGTGGAGGTAGTGGATGATAAACCTAAATATAATCGTGATACTATAGTATTTCTAGAAGAAAGTTGAGGAAGAAATCTAGACACTCTTGGGTCTGATAGTGATTTTTGTACACACAGCTTTAAAAGTACCATAAATGAAAGAAACAATTGATAATCTAGATACTATTATTATTATTGTT
This sequence comes from Sorex fumeus, assembly GCF_029834395.1. NCBI lineage: Eukaryota > Metazoa > Chordata > Mammalia > Eulipotyphla > Soricidae > Sorex > Sorex fumeus. The sequence goes on from NW_026606103.1 coordinate 10,857,422, forward strand.
ATTTTGCTTATGGGTATTAGATTTCACCTTGAAAGGAACCATAGTTTTTTGTTTGTTTGCTTGTTTTTAATTTTTTATTTTATAAATCAGTTCACAATATTTCATTATATTTCATTTTCAAACACCAATCCCACCACCATTACAACTTCCCACCACCATATTTCATATGTTTCCATCACAAACCCAAATCCCGGCCCCAAAGCAGAACTGAAGTAAAATATATTTTGTATTGTTTGATATGAAAAACTACTGAAAATGCTACAAAAAATTATCCTTATAGAAAAGAGTGTGGAGATTGTTGTATTTCACCCAGGGGGGCATTAAGCCGTTCTATAAGAGATCACAAACATGTTCTTAAAGATTGAGCCTTGTGTGCTTTTTATAAATATATCCGTAAAAACAAATGCATATTACCCTCTAAGATTGTTTGCTTCTACTTTGAACCCTATCAAATGTGGTGCGATAATCTTGGAGTATGGATAGGGTGTGTGATTTGAAGCATTGTGCTCCCACAAATGCAGCCGTGCAATCCAGAAATAGATTCATTCATGGGAAAGACTTGGCCGGATCATGTGAAGAGTGGCCATGAGCATGGTGGCAGCTGGGTTCTGGAGGTTTTCGGCTGCCCAGTGGGGCTGGGTCCCTGAGAGCAGGGAGGGATCTCACTCACTAGCCTTCGGGGCTCCTCAAGTGGAGCAGGGTCCAGTGGCATGGTTATGGCAAGCATCATGTTATGCTCCCTTCCAGGAGAAAAGGACATGCAATCTGAATGGTGGCTGAAGACAAGATTATCTGGTGTCAGCCAGAGATGGCTTATGAGCATGATTGCTCAGTTGCCAGAGGCTGGGTGGGGTACAGGCAGAGGATCTCCGTTCCCCATCCCACTGAACCCAGAGTTCTCAGTCACAAAATCCTGCATACCTGGGTTTTTCCAGAAGTTCACTCATGGGTGAGGCTCAGCCCTGGTGTGTGGAGAGTGGCCATGAGCATGGCAGTGACTGGGTTCTGGAGGTTTTTGGCTGTCAGTGCTGGGTCCCTTGGGGCAGGAATAGATAGTATTAAAAGCTTTAAATGCCTGATCTTAAAAATTTAGTTAAATGAGAACCAAAAGTTTACTGACAGTGAAAGGGTATTTACAAAACATGGATCTGATATGCATTCCAAATACACAAAAAACTCTTAAAATTCAACAATAAGAAAGCAAGCTAGTTTTAAAATAGGAAGAAAACTAATCTAAAAAGACATGTCATAAAAGAATCACAAACAGTGGAGCAAGAACCAGTGTATAATATTTTTACGGGGCAGCCAGGGAGAGGCCCTGATGGCTCTTCCCCTAGCTACCCACGTTCATGGTGGGCCCGGGCCACTCGCTCAGCGTGATGGCCCAGCCATGGGTCAGACAGTGGACGAAACGAGGGCCAAGCCAGTTGATTTGATCAGATGCCGTTTATTCCATTCTTCTCAAGCACCTACCCCAGTCTCTCTGAGCCTCTCATTCTAGTCTCACACTGCCCCGCATTCCTGTCTCCTCCTGTCTCTCCCGCTCATCTCTCCATGCTCCATCTCGCAGCGTGGGCTCTTTCTCTCCACCTGCCTGCTCCTGTATTCTTCTATATTCTTCTCCCTCTGTTCCCCTTGCTAGTCTCCCTGCACACCATCGTGCTGCCCTGCTCTTTCTCTCCTCTCCAACTCTCTAATCTCTCCAATTCCCAGTCAGGTAGCAAAATCAACATAAGAAAAAGCCCTTCCACCAGGTTCAAAGAAAATACCACCTAAGAGGTATTCCTGACTATCTTCCTGACTACCAAGGGCAAAATAACTCTTAAGGCATTTTTCTCCTTTCCTCAGGCCAATAACTCTATCAATATCTTAATACTAGTTATTTTTGTATGGACACAGTAAGAGATAACATTGAGATTTGTAGGGCAGCTCTCCTGGGAACATCTTGCCACAGACTCAGACTACAGCACTCAGGCCAGATTAATCATTCCTAACCCTAGCAGGGTCTGAATCTAGTTATTGGGTTTTGGATCATGTCGGCATTTGTCCATGACCAAGCTCTTAACTTATAGTTAAGCATTACGGCACTTTGGCCAGGCCTATCTCGATGCCAGGGTAGCACATAGCTTACTGCTTGCCTTGGTTCCACCCAGTCCCTGGTCGGGACCCTGCCTTTGGGGGTGCTAGGAAGTAAGGGCAGATGAGGCTTAGGTGAAAGAACAGATGCCCAGGAGGAAAATATCATTTAGAGTCAAATGACTCCCACATCACAAAAGCATAGCACTTACTGTCTTCTTGTGTCCACACAAAAAGGACATTGCTCTGAATAATCTATGCAGGGGACTTAAGGAGAAGAGAAAAACAATATTTACAAGTCAACAGAGCACAAAGAAAGAAGTTACACAAATAAACACAGAGGAATGGGAGCACTGTAATGAGAGCAATCCAATAAACCTAAACTACCTGAGGCTGTGGAGAAAGATCAAATCAATGCTATCCTACAAACCAGAACATAGAGAATAGGATATTTTCCTTGCATCCAACCTGGCCTGACATCCAGTACCCAGTAAGGTTCAGCTCACCAGAAATGATCCAAGAATGCAGAGCTGAAAGCAAGCCCTCAGTATAGCCAGTGTGGAGCAAAACAAAACAAAACAAATCAAAACAAAACAAAACCCAAAGATAAACAACTGAACTTTCTCTCATTGCTGAGTTGATAGTAATGCAAAATCATGATCATCATCATCATCAGCAGCAGCAGCAGCAACATTGTCATCCCATTGTCCAGACAATTTAGAAAACATTTTAACAGCTTTTCATGCTATATATACTCTTCACAATATAACTGAGTAACTGCACTCCTAGGATTTATGCAAATAACTGAAATTGTATGTTCATACAAAATTGCACTCAAATACAATATAATACAATATGTTTTATTCCTAAGAGTCAAGGGTTGGAATCAACCAAGATGTCCTTTGATATATAAATGACTAAGTAAACTCTGGTATGTTCATACAATGGAATATTATTCAATACCATAAAATTGGCAGCAGAAAAGTATGTGTAGGATCCTCAAATGCACATTGTTAAGTGAAACATAGTCACTTTGTTTTTAAAGAGAAATATTTAAAATTCTAGGTGCCAGAGAAGTAGTACAGCAGGTTGAGCATTTGCTTTACACGCTGCCTACCTGGGTTCAATACCAGACATTCCATATGGTCCCCAAGCCTTGGCAGGAACTCAGGTTGCTGAGTAGAGAGTCAGGTGTAAGTCCTAAGCACCACTGCATATTCCTGGGGGGAGTGGGGGGGTAGTATTTAAAATTCTAAAAACATGACATTCTGAAGAAAAGCGAAACTATAGAGGAAAAAAGCCAATAGTTGCAGAGGATTAGCAGGGACGGAAGCATGAGTGTATGGACATAGAAATTTTAGGGCAGTGAAACTTCAGTATAATACTATAATGGTGAATATATAACATCACATATTTTCAAATAACATTTTCAAATGGGCTGGAGCGATAGCACAGCGAGTAGGGCATTCGCCTTACAAGCGGCCAACATGGCCGACCCGAGTTCGATTCCTCCGCCCCTCTCGGAGAGCCCGGCAAGCTACCAAGAGTATTCGATATGCCAGACACAGTAACAACAAAGTCTCCAATGGAGACGTTACTGGGCCCGCTCGAGCAAATCGACGATCAACGGGAGGGCCTTTACTATTTACTTTACTATATTTTCAAAAACCATAGAATGTACACAACAGGGGTAAATGCTAATGTAAATCATAACTTTAATGGTAATCTATTGAGTTCTCAATTATTGTAGGCATACCACATGTTTTAAAAGCTAATAATTGAGAAAATTCATACACATAACTAATATTAATACAAATATTTTCATTATATTTGCACTTTTGAGTGAGAGTGAAATTTTTACTAACTGGTCAACTTTTCTATAAATCTAAGACTACTCTAAATTCTTTAAATTTGGTAAAATGTTTAAAAAGTAGGATAAATTTTTCAAGTTATTTACAAAACCAAAAGATCACCTATGAGATGGTCAGACTTCTTCAAGACCCTGAACGATCAATTTGAGGCTCTTCGTGTTCCTAGAATTAGCAGATGCCATTGGGCTACATTAGCACGTGACAGGGGTGAATGGAGACGTTGCTGGCACCTGCTTGAGCGAATCGATAAATAACTGGATGTCAAGTGATCAAGTGATTTACAAAACCTGCACAGGATAAACAAAAACAAATCTATATGTAGACACATCACAGAATTATTAAAGTGGCTAAATTTGTTAGTCATACAAGCTTTCAAAATGAAAAAAAATCAAATAAAAAGTTTAGACTGACTTCCGGATTCTTACTGGCAACTATAAGAGAAGAAACAATTAATATTTTAAAACACAGAAAGAAAATACCTGTCTAGTGATGACTCTGTAAATCAGGAGAGGAGAGAATATTTTCAGAACTATAAAGATCAGGAGAATTCACTATGAACTTAGGGTAATAGATTTTTAAAAATTCAATTGAGTGCATATGCTGCCTGAGCCCATGTGCTGCTATTACTCATGTGGCCGAGCACATGTAGGCTGAGCACATGTGTTGCCTGCATCTCCCCTCTTTAGATGTGTACTTTTATGCTTTCATGTCTAATGCTAGGATGTGTGTAGGGGCTCTCTCTCCGCCCTTGGAGAAGCCCGTGTTCTCTCTTGAGTACGCTACTCTCTCTCACTCTCTCTCCCTCCATACCTAAAAATCCTCCAAATTAAATCTATTTACTTAAAAAAAAAATTCAATTGAGAAAAAAAATGAGATTATAAAAAAATCTTGACAAAGATGTGAGTACGATTTACTTGCAACTCTTGTGATGATTATATTTGTTAATGGGGATATTAAAAACATGTTGGGATATAAAAATACAAAGTAAATATGGCATAAAATATGAAAGGGAGAATTTAGATAAATTGTTAATATTAGTTCTGTCACTGTCACTGTCCTCCCATTGTTCATCTATTTGCTCGAGCGGGCCCAGTAATCTCCATTTTGAGACTTGTTGTTACTGTGTTTGGCATATTGAATACATCACAGGGAGCTTGCCAGGCTTTGCTGTGCAGGTGAGATACTCTTGGTAGCTTGCCGGGCTCTCCAAGAGAGGCAGAGGAATCGAACCCGGCTCGGCCAGACTGGCTGAGTGCAAGGCAAATGCCCTACCGCTGTGCTATCGCTCTTGATATTTATTAAACTTCTGAAGTGAATAAAATAAGCAAAATCATTTTGATTTATTTACCAAACAGCAAGAATCAAACATATATTCCAAAGTAGTGTGATAAGGAGAAATATGATTAATAAATAGACAAGCAATTGCCTAAAATGGATGCCATAAAAATAACAAAAAATTAAATTCATAATGTCATTCATGTTAAACCATTCTAAGTCAAATTTTTCTTATTTATAAAAAGGCTAAAAATAAAACAGTGATAAAACACATTACTGATATCTAATTGACTTATTTGCAAGAACAATGTGATCTATGTGCATGTCATGACTGTAAGCAAGAACAAACTCATTTCCTTTGGAAATTTTACTTTATTAACACATTTTTCAAGTACCAATCCAGAAATTACTTAAAGAAATGCAATATGTTGGCAAAATGTTGAACTCTCATGATACAAATGGGATTTTTCTGTGATCCTTAATTTTAGCTTAAATTTTTTGTCTCAATAATATTTGATGTGTTCCTCTGTATAATGAGAGAATAAAAACATGCCTTTTTAGATTGTCATTAGATTCAAATAAAATCATATACATAGAAGAAACTCATGAACTTGTATGTCCCTTTATGACACAGATTATTTAATTGACTAATGATACACATGCTCCATTTTCTCCTTAGTAATTAAACTACCAAACTTTAGTTTGACATCTATCATAAACTCTTATTGATAGTTTTTATTGCTGCTGATGTGGTAATATGCTTAGAAACTGTCAATGAGATTGAACTGGAAGAAATGTGATCGCTTTCTGTCAAGAATATTTATTGGAATGGAAAGCTTTCCATCTGAATGACTGGAAAAGAAAGATGGTGGTTAGAGAGAGCCATAATGACTTAGGCCCGGGAGAAAGCCTAAGTCTTGGAAGTGGAAACCAAGATAACCCTGGAAATGGAACCCAAACAGAAATAAAATAGTAAGAAACAGTTTGCATTTCTGACAACGCCTAGCATCAACATAGTCTACCTGCCTGAACTTAGATGAGAACAAAAATAAAGTTTGTTTTGCCTGAGTCATCATTATATAATCAGAAAAAAATCAGCTACTTTCAATAAAATTAAATCGAATTAATATATCCATTAATCTTTTTTTTCCAAAATGCATCTTACTCTTTCAGTGTGTGCATATCTTTGAAAACATAAAATAAATCAGAATAAACTTAAATCTCAAGTAATCTTTATTCACATAGGAGGAACAAAATGTCATACATGTGCATGGATTTTTGAAAACCAGATTTCCATTAATTATATTAACTTTTGTGTTTACTCCTTCTTTAAACAGCAATTAGTTTAAACCTATTTTCCAGGCAGTGTGCAAAACTGTTCATTGTGTTTCAGCCATGTGATGAAAGAGTTCATCTTGAGCTCAAAAATTGAGTAAAAGAAGGGCGAAGAAAACCTTCAACTAACACAAGCACAAACATAGAAGGCTATTATGGGAAACCCATAAAATAGGAACGCTCATCTATTATGGAGTTGTGGAAACTTTGCAGAGAGAGAAGGAGAGAGAAAGAGAGAGAGAGAGAGAGAGAGAGATACACCAGACTGAAACAAAAACATAAATGAAAATGTTTACTTCGCATTGATCTCCAGAACTATAATGCGAAATACAAACCATCAAAAATAACAGGTTATTAAGGAAGAATATTACGTTGAATTAATCTTTAAGTGCCTGTACTGCAAACCAGAATGACCAAAAGGAAAGAGAGAGAGAGAGAGAGAGAGAGGGAGAGAGAGAGAAAGAGAGAGAGAGAATTAAAGTAACTGCTATAGAGGCTGGCTGGGGGGGGGGCTGCAGGGGTAATGGGGGTTAATGCAGGAGGGAAAGTGGGGACATTATTGGTGAGAAATGTACACTGGTGAAGAGACATTGTATAACTGAAGCCCAATCATGAACAGCTTTGTAACTGTGTATCTAACAGTGATTTAATTAAAAAATAATCTTTTTTAAATGTTTAATTAAATATATGTCAGCATATACAGCAGAACTCACAGCTGCTCCTGCCAGACGGGAGTATAAAATGAGGCCCCCATAACCATGCCACTGGACTGTACGCTAGGCTGTTTTCACTTGGGGAGTCCCAGAGGGGAATGGATGAGAGCCCTCCCCCGCCCAAGGGACCCAGCCCCAGCAGCCAACCTCCACTACCCAACCGCCACCACGCTCCAGGCTGCTTTCCACATGATTAGGCCAAGCCTCACATATAAGTGAACATATTCCTGGTATTCCTGGACTACGCGCAACACATCATAAAACACTCCTTACCCGTTTTTCCATAATTACCACACCATATTTGATAGAAATATATATATATCTAAATTCATAGTGAATAAGTAAAATACTTTTAAAAATGTCTTATGAATTAACTCGCTTGAGGAAACTCATAGACTGGTAAATAGGTACAGATAATTAAAGTTTTATAAATTAAATTTTATTTCACTATAGAAATAGCATTTTAATAGAATGATCAAAAGTCTTTTATAAGAGAGAGAGAGGTGCCTGCCATAGAGGCAGGCTGGGGCAGGGGGATTTTGCAGGATGGGAGGGAGACTGGGGCCATTGGTGCTGGGAAATTGCATTATTAAAGGGATAGGTGTTGGAACATTGTATGGCGGAAACCCGATCACGAGCAGCTTTATGGTGCTCTATCTCATGTTGATTCAATTAAAAAAAATTAAAGAAAAGAAAAAAAGGAAAATATAACCCTGCAGAAAAGAAAAAAAGGAAAATATTTCAGGGGACCCCTGCAAAAGCAACAAGCTGCAAATATTTAGGAAGATCAGAGATAGCATGAAACTGATAAAACCAAAATGCCCATCAGAGCAGAGGAAATTAGTAAGAGAAAGCAGTACTTTTTGTTGTTGTTATTATTAATTATTATTAGTTAAAATCTGTTTTAAAAGTTCAACTTCTCTTTGGCAATCATTTTCTTTTTTGGTTATTAATTTCCTCATTTGTTTGTTTGTTTGTTTTGCTTTTTGGATCACACCCAGCGATGCACAAGGGTTACTCTTGGCATATGCATTCAGAAATTACTCCTGGCAGTTCTCAGGGGACCAGATGGGATGCTAGGAATTGAACCCAGGTTGGACGCGTGCAAGGCAAATTACCCTACCGGCTGTGCTATTGCTCCGGCCCCAAATTTCCTCATCTGAAAGAAGATGAATTCTATGCTGGCATGTGCATCTCCCTCTCAGCACTGAGCTCCATCGTTGGCTGGCATGCTTATGGCTTGTCAGCACCAGTGAAGTCTAGCAACTGAGAGACAAGCACTGTACAGACTGAAGCCTGCCAGCCAGGCTCGCCTGGACTTCACAAATACAGATGTACATGTGCAGGGCGGGCTGGAGCAATAGCACAGCGGGTGGGACATTTGCCTTGCACGCAGCCAACATAGCTGACCCGAGTTCAATTCCTCCGCCCCTCTCAGAGAGCACGGAAAGCTACTGAGAGTATCTCGCCCGCATGGCAAAGCCTGGCAAGCTCCCCATGACGTATTCGATATGCCAAACACAGTAACAAGTGTCACAATGGAGACGTTACTGGGTCCGCTTCAGCAAATCGATGAACAACAGGAGGACAGTGACAGTGACATATAAATATATAAATATATATATTACAAATATATATATCTTGGAGAGTCCGGCAAGCTACCGAGAATATCCCACCCACTTGTCAGAGCCTCACAGGCTCCCCGTGGTGTATTCGATGTGCCAAAAACAGTAATAATAACCGGTCTCATTCCCCTGACCCTAAAAGAACCTCCTATACATTGGGATGAATGGAGACGTTACTGGCATCTGCTCAAGTAAATCGAAGAACAACAGAATGACAATGATACAGTGATACAGTGATGTCAGCGTATGAAAGAATCACAAGAGTAATGTTCAGGGCCAAAGAGGTAGTACAATGGGTCAGATGTCTCCTTTGCAAGCAGCTGACCTGGGATAAAGTCCTAGCCCTGTTTATGTTTTCTGAGCACCACCAGGAGTAATCCCTAAGCACAAGAGTTATACTCACTCCTCTATTCAAAAGTAAGCCTGGAACACAGCCAGATATGACCCCAATGTTACCCCACAAAGTGTTTTTTAATATTGAAAATAATTTTTGAAGTGAAGAAAACATAATTTAAAATTACAAATCCAGGATATTTATAATTCTAGTGTTTTTGTAATGGTCTGAATTGGGTTACTTAATGTATCCCTGAAAGGAGAGAACTTAGGCACCAGAATTTAATACTGAGCTTCAATACAATTGTTCCTATTTGCTAATTGAAAGATTTTCCCAGACATTAAGTTCTAATTAGCAAAACATGTTCTTTCTCCCAGACTACTTAAATACTTCTTGTGTCAGGAACATGGGACACAGGATGTTAAGATACAAATTACGATCCTGACACATCATATCAAAATACTAGATAGGTCAGCAAAGAAGAATACTCTCTGGTTGTGATTAAATCATTTAAACAGATCCCCACTAAATTCATCCACAATTCTATTTCCCTTAGCTAAATTCCTCCTACAAAATTATCACCACATGATATAAAAGAATTAAGATAAAAATTTTAGTGAGATAAGTAGCAATAAATTTTAGGTCATTGTTTTTACTTTTGTAAATTCTACAGAACATGGCATCGTTAGGGTTCCCAGGACTGAGAAAGTTTTCCTTTATATTTTGATAAATGAGAAACTCTAATGTAGAGAGAAGCAGTGTGAAAAATAGCTGAGAAGAGGAGAAAGGTCAGTCTTCCATTTAACCACTTTCTGATAATAGCACTCTGAACAACAACCAGTTAAAACAAGTCACAAGCGGACACATGAACATACAGAAAGTAAAATGTTGAGCCTAATTTCATTTTTTCCTTCAATGTACTCAAAATACTTGTTAATTCGTCTCCCTCCAACCTGCATAATGGTGGCAGGGATCAAACCCAGGTGGCCACATGCACCAAGATGGTCCTCGGAGCACTGCCAAGCCAGAAGTAAACCCTAACCACAGTTGAATGTGACCCCAAAACAAAACAAACAAACAAAAAAATTATGGCTTCTGGAAAACTGTTTAACCTTTGCCTGACAGCAAATTCCATACTTATGTTTTTAGCATAATTTAATCAGGAACATTGTGACACAAGAAAAACACCACCACTCTGGAATGTGGAAACCTGCTTTTCAAAAGGAAAGAATAGATGAGGGAGAAAAATAATGGAAGAGAATTATGAAAACACTCAAAGTCTTTGGGTCTCAGCAGCCAGCCTGAGACTTTGACCAAACCCCCTACCCCTGAAAGCAACAGGGGCCCAAAGGTTTGCTCCAGCATTCCACACACATAGGCACTCTGGTTGAGGAGACAATGGGATGAGGAGAGAGACAGTTAACATTTGCCTGAGCTGATTAACCCGGCCCTGAGATTGGGGAATGCAAATCATTAACTAGCATCTGTACTGAGCTCAACAAGATAAAGAGATACAGGTGTGGAATGCCCCCCGAATGTGTGCATGAGAACCCGTGTGTAAGAGTCAATAAACAGAGAACTGCTTGACCACCAGACTCCACTGCTCTGCGGTGTTCTTTCTCGTTTCTTTTTCAGCCTAGGCTGGGCAGGAATCCCACGGTGAGCAGAGGGCCAGGGCAGAGGCTTCTTCACTTCCCACTCCCTCTCCCATAGGGAATAAGTCTGGGGACCAGGGGGATCGTACTCCAGTGTGCGGGGTCGACTGGTCAGGACCCTGACATCTGGTGCCCAAACAGAGACAGTGTGGACGTGGACAGTGCGGACATAGCTGGAGCAAGGTATGAACCCCTGATTGCCCCCGAATCCACGCAGTAAAATAGGCAACTGCATCAGAGATACCTGCTGGTAATTCTGGTAGGAGAATAAACAGGCACTCAAGCTCTGCCCCTGATAGTTAGGTAAATTATCAGAAGAGTCCTCCTTGAGTCAGGACTGTTTCGGTCAACTCCCACTCTGTTTTCGCTTCTCCCCCTGCCTATGGGTTGCCTAGCATCTATTCTGTCACAGTCATCATCTTTCTTCTCTGAACAGTGCTTCTTCTAGCTCCATAGTGTCCACCTTTCTCCCCACCGTCACAGGTCGGTCACTAAAATGCCATCAGGGCTCCCACTGCTAGAAGACACCTGTGATAGGATAAGGGGGTCACAGCCGCGGGTCCCAGATAAACTCACGTCCCCTGCAGAAGAAAAACTGTGCTGTGGTCAGGCACTCTTTAACAAGCATTTCATTTGTCACCATTTATTGTTGGCACCGCTGAGCCTCTCCTCTGTATTCTTTCCTTTGCTTCGCTGGTCTCCTAGTGGAACCATCATCTATCCTGATCTCCTTGACCCCACTAGATTCCCCAGTATCATGGGCAACTCCAAGGTGCATCACCTGGCTCTGAAAGTTTTGAGCTATCTGCCAAAGACCCAGGGGCTAGAGTGTTCTGAGGATAGGGCAGCTAAGATTTGGGGCACTATTCTTGACGTGACTCTTTGGGTCCCTAGTGGAGATCTCTGCTCATGGGACATCTGGGACCAGGTAGAGAAGCTTGTTATAGAACAGGCTGAAAGAAACAGGAAAAAAAACCCCACCAGGTTCGCATGCAACTGTAGCCCAAAACGCATGCTTCTGGAAGGAAAGGGAGTGCGTCTCTCCTAATACTAAGCTAGCAGCTGTTTCAGGGCCACTCTTCACCAATCAGGATATAGAGGATAAAATAGTGAAATAGATTTTGGGGGGGAGACAGACCTGAACCCTCTCGCCCTACTGCCTCTCCAGAAGGAAGCTCTATTCCCCTTTTTGACCCAAGACTGGAGAAGGATTACTGGAAACCCCTCTGGGCCTTCCCAGTCAAGCTTAACCCAGGGAAAGGCTGGACTTGCAATTTGGTATCCTTGGGAACCTGGGAACTTGAAAGAGTTAAAATAGGCAGTGACTGAGGATGAGCCCAACTCCCTGTGGGCTGACACCATCCTCCAGGGGCTGGCCCATCAGCCCCACACCACTGCAGACTGGAAAGTCCTTTGTCAAGCAGTGCTCCCCAGCATCCAGTTCATAAGATGGGGCTTTTTCTATAAGAAGAATTCCACATGCAGGCAGACTGCAATGCTGCTGCTCAACCCACCATCCTCATAACATAGGGGCAGCTTTCAGGGACAGCAGACCAGTGGAACATAGACCTCCAGTAGGCTATCAACCCGGACCCTTATCGAGATCAGGTTCGTGCTCTAGAGTTATCAGCCTGGCAGTGGCTTGAGGAAAATCCCACTGAAGCTCCCTCAGGTGGAATGTGGCAAGAGATAGGGAAAGACCTCCCAACCTTTGTTGACAGGGTCCAAAAGATTATCCAGGGCAAGTTTCCCCCAGGGTAGCTGAAAGATCAGTTTATCAAACTGTTGGTATTGGAAGACATGACTACAGAGCATAGAACCACTTGCACAGGCATAAAAAACCGGCTCCATAGATAATTAAATATGTGCTGCCCAAAATTTAAGGTCCCCTACTCAGCAGATCCAGGTGCTAGCTGCAGCCTTACAGAATCAGAATGAATTACAGGAGGAGCAACTCCCAGCCCTGCTAACAAAAAGGGGGAAGGAGCCCAACGTGCAGGGGGGTACAACCAAACAAAGATAATTGTGCTGTTGAACAGCAAAGAGTTCGAAGGGCTGCTAGACATAGCTGCAGATAGGAGTATGATTAGAATTGAGGAGGCCCCCCGGAATGAAATCTGAGAGGGCTAGGAAGAGGACAGCTGACTCTTGAAACCACCGATTAGGTCCAGTGGGTAGATCCTGATGGTATTAAAAACTAACCTCATAAACCTCGACATCTTACCTGGTGCCCTGGTTACCAGACCCCTGGAGTGATGGCAGCTTTATCAGCAGCACCCAAATGATCGTGAAAAATTTGCCCTTTCAATCCCTAGCACCAATTTTTCAGTTCTAGATGAGAGATATGAGTAGACGGTACTGTCTCAATGCATGGCTAACAGTCCCTCTTTCTGCCAAGAGTATGAACTTGGGGCTGTGGAAAGGGCTGTGCTAGATGAGGTCCAGAAGGCTTTCTGGACAGTCCAGAGGGCTTCTCTTAAAATTAAAAAAAAGCAGGTAAGAAGTGTGTCACTAAGGCAGCCTATTCCCTTGTCTAATAAGATACTAGCTCCTTGCCTCAGAACTAATCTTGACCTTAAAATGATAACATCTGCCCACCTTAGGTTTCAACAATTTTGAAGAAGTTTATTTTGCCGGCTTATATCAATAAAAGCGCTTTCTTGACCCATTTTTAACAAGCAGGAAACTGGCTGGTCAGGCTGGGAAACGGGGAGCAGTGTTCCCAATCGGCCGACAGAGCAAATTTTGCCCTGGGGACTGCTCCTTCCTTTCTCAGCCCATCCATTTTCTCCCTGCCATTTTTGAAGGGTCAGATAGATCAATCAACTGCATATGTGTGCACATGTACGTGTAGTGTTTTTAGTCAGTTTATTGTCTGTCTGTCTGTCTGTCTGTCTATGTGGAACACTCAAGTATTAAAGCCAGTTATAAGTAAGTAGTAGAAATTCTGGGCAAGCAAAATTATCAAGAGAGGTCAAAGTGACATACAACTCAGCAATTTAAAAGGTCCAGATATTTTTGGACCTTGTTAGACTAGGTTTAAACATAAATTTCTAATCAGAATGTGGCACTTACAAAGAAATTGAAAAATCTCAATCTAAATTTCTTATTAGAAGAACATTAATGGTTATTGACAGGTGAAATTCATTTGAACTTTAGGATCTCTACTATCTAGGAAAAACTGCAGAGCTAGAGCCTGAAACTAAAGTTAAGATTAAGAATTCAGAGAATGCAAGACTTTATCTTACTGGCCTCATTCTAGCCTCAGCCAAATTTAATGAAAAATCAAGGTCAATTTACAAAAAACAGAGGTACAAAAGTCACTAAAATAAAGTTTTCTTAAGCCTCCATAAACAGCTGCAGTTAAAAATGTTTCCTTATGCTGATACCTAAAAGTTTAGTAAGAACCAAAGTCCTTTTTTTTTACATCTGAAAGCATATTTGTATTGTGAAATTGTTAAAAGTATCTGGTGTAGAAAGCTCGTGATTTGAAATAACTAAGGTACAAGAACTATCAAAATTAAGTCAAAGAAGGTTTTCTCATGTTTTGTAAAAATTGATGATCCAAAGGTCTTATGCTGTTATAACAATGTACATATTTGTATCTGCACTGTATTATTTTAAAGAATCTTGTGAATTAAAATAATTGTGATACATGAAAACAGATTCAAAGAGTAATGCTTCAGTTTAAAATATGATTTTCTAGAGTTGAAAAATTGGTTGCAAAACTTATTGTACCTGTGTTTTACTTGACATCTGAGACTTCTGGTAACTAAAATTTTTAAAGCTACTTAACATAGGGTTATGAGGGGTTAATCTCAGGTGTCAGCCTGAAAATCTCTTAAATATTTTTTCTGGGTCTGCCTATCCCCCTGCATTCCCGGCTTAGCCAGCTCTGCCTCAGTTAAAGACTGGATATCCAGACCCTCGCTAACTTCAACAATGAATTCTAATCACACTTCTAACCAACAGATAAGACTTGCTAACTTGTCCAGGTATTTGGCTCTTGCAACTTTGTAAATGTGAAAAGGCTTGGAAACAATTGATTCTTATATTTGCATTAAAAGAAAAAAGAAATAGTGGGAAACCTCCCTGTAGAAGGAAAAGTCTATGCTTATATTTTAATAGATGACAGACCCACTAATACACTCTGAGTCCTGCTATGGTCTCATCTAGAGTAAAATTTATCCTGGTTCAGTCCCCAGACAACCTAAGCCTCCACAATCCTCCAAATTTCAGCTCAGATGTTCAGATCTCAGCTGGAAGTCACAAGGAAATCTGAGGAAGAGTCAGCAACACAGGACCTCCATGGGGAACGACCAGCTGAACTGGCCTGAGGACTTAGTCTGGAATTTATATAAACCTAATCCTGACCCTGGAGAACTTTGTGAAATACTTACTGTTTCATGGTAATCTATGACAGGACATAATTGATGTAAATGAAGTTTAAGGTTGTGTTTTGAAGGAAAGAAACTGTATCCTTGATATCAACCCCTTATCTGATGGGCTTTGGGTGAATATCCATTCCCATTCTGTAGATTGTCTGTGTATTTTGGTCATGTATCTTTTGAGGTGCAGAAGCTTCTTAGTGTAAATATAGTCCCATTTTTTTTATCTGTTTCCACTTGGTTGGTCAGTGGTGTGTTGTCTTTGAAGATACCTTTAGCTTCAATATCGTGGAGGGTTTTGCCGACCTTGTCTTCAATTTACCTAATGGATTCTGGTCTGATGTTGAGGTCTTTAATCCATTTTGATACAATTTTTGTGCATGGTATTAGGTCGAGGTCTAAACCCATTTTTTTTGCAAGTGGTTGTCCAGTTATGCCAGCACCATTTGTTAAAGAGGCTTTTCTTGCTCCACTTCACATTTCTTGCTCCCTTGCCAAAGATTAGATGTTCATATATTTGGGGTTGTGTATAAGGATATTCCATCCTATTCCATTCATCTGCAGTTCTGCCTTTGTTCCAGTACCATGCTGTTTTAGTTGTTACTGCTTTGTAGTAGAGTTTGAGGTTGGGGAGCGTGATGCCTCCCATCTTCTTTTTTCCAAGAATTGCTTTTGCCATTTGTGGTTGTTTGTTGTTCCATATGAATTTCAGGAGTGTTTGATCGATTTCTTTGATGAATGTCATGTGTACACTTACAGGGATAGCATTGAGTCTGCATAATAAGTGCTTATGGCTGCCCTCTACTAGATTAAAAAATGTTTGTTTATGCCTAGTTTGCTAAAGAATTTTGTTTTCAATAAATAATTAAAATTTTATTTATATTGAATGATCAAATGTTTCTCTTTTATATCCATAAGTAAAGGCCCTCCCGTTGATCATCGATTTGCTCGAGCAGGCCCAGTAACGTCTCCATTGGAGACTTTGTTGTTACTGTGTCTGGCATATCGAATACGGCACGGGGAGCTTGCCAGGCTCTGCCGTGCGGGCAAGATACTCTCGGTAGCTTGCCGGGCTCTCCGAGAGGGGCGGAGGAATCGAACTCGGGTCGGCCATGTTGACTGCATGCAAGGCAAACGCCCTACCCGCTGTGCTATCGCTCCAGCCCTTTTATATCCATAGAGATTTTTATTGCATTCATTTATTTATTAAATGCTGATGCTTAAGCAGTAATCTATAATACTTTCTATCATAAAGCCAATATTTCCTTTTTGGGAGAAAAACTCATTTTTGTTTATTATCTGGCTGTGCTCAAGGACATTTGCCTTGAATGTGGCTAACCTAGGATGCCCAGAACTACTTATGGTCCCCCAAACACTTCCAGGAATGATTCCTGAACACAGCACCAAAAATAATCCCTTAGCACTGCTGTCTGTGCCCTATAAAGCCAAAGAAGAAATAGAAAAAGAGAAAAAAAAGAAGTAGAACACAAACATTGCATGTACAATGCCCTGTTTTCAACAGCTGGCCCCATAAGCTCTACCAGTGTAGCCCACAACAATAGCTACTACATCAACAGAAGTCACTTAGATGGTTGTGCAAATGGAAGAAAGCAATTGGGGGCTGAGGCGATTTGCTAAGGCATCTGTGGTGGGGGCAGAGGGAGAAGGGAGGCAAGCGCTGAGGCACAATCTGCCCTCTATAAACTGAGCAGCTGCAGTCATCTGCATGTCTTGTGATTTTTCTAAAGGTGATAACAAATGTCCTAAAGACAATCCAAATAGAAAGTTTTCTTTAGATAGAGAAGAGACCAGTATGAAAGAGAGCTGGGAATGATCACGTTGCACAAGAACTTTTAAAAGTAGGTAAAGGGATATTCTTGATAGCCTTTCAGAATCAATATGGCAAGCCACAATGCCCAAAAGGGGAGAGAGAGAGAGAGAGAGAGAGAGAGAGAGAGAGAGAGAGAGAGAGAGAGAGAGAGAGACAGAGAGAGAGACAGAGACACAGAGAGAGAGACAGAGACAGAGAGAGTCAGAGAAAAAGACAGACACAGAGTAGAAAAGCACCCACCATAGAGGCAGGCAGGGGGTGGAGGATAGTGGGTGATTGGAGGCAACCTGGAGACACTTGTGCTGGGAAATCTACACTGGTGGAGAGAAGAGTATTAGAATTCTGTATGACTGAAATTCAATCATGAACAGCTTTGTAAAGTTCTATTTCACAGTGATTTAATAAAAAATTTTACAGTCACAGGCTCAAAACAAAGGACTATAGAATCGGTTTATACAAAATAGACCAGAACAATGAACTTACACTTCAGTCAGAGGGCTCAGTTGGGAAACTGTTGAAACCAGACTAGAGGATGCAGAAAGATAGTACAGTGGATAGGGTGTTTGCCTTGCATGCAGCTGACCCAGTTTCAATTCCCAGCACCCCATCTGTTCCCCAAGCTCAAGAGGAATGAACCCGGAGCACAGAGCATTGCTAGTGTGACCAAAACTGCAAAACAACAACAAAAATCTATACTAGAGGATCCAAGTTAGAAAAGCTCTGAAATTTCAAGTTCAGACACAACAATGTTACTCCAAATACCTAACAATAATAGATTTTTTTAAGAAGAGAAATGAAGTCATGTCAGATTATAACAAAAGATAAATCTGTTAATGAAGGAGACATAATAATAGAATAATAAGCAGAACTGGGTCAATAGTGAAGGGATGAGCAAAAAGGGCCAGGACTAAAAGGGAGAGTAAACTCAGTAGAGAAAGATGAACTAAGGGCTAGACAGATGGGCAAAAAAAAAAAAAAGGGATAAAGAAGGTATAAAGGTAAAGCCAAAAAACCACATAAATAATGTGCAGTGATAGACATTAAGATATTCTAGCACATGAAGGGGCATTAGTGTCATTGTAATGGGAGAATAAAAATGTGACATGGCTTGCAATAGTTTTAGGAAAATGTGTCAAATTTGCATGCTAAAATGTTTAGGATCACCACCTATGACAGTTATTACCTTATTAAGAAATCAAAAGGGAATCTGGACAAATATATCACAATCTCAGATATGGGGAAAGAGAAAAAGGAAAAATGTAAAAGAATGTGGAAGAGCATGAAATAGAGGAGCAAGTAATAGTTCTTCCTTAGCAGTGCTCATAATTAAACTTGCTAACTAAAAGTAATAAAACTGTGCTGATTTCTTTTGTTCTGATTACAAAAGAAAACCTAAAACAAAATTATACAGAAAATCATGCAATTAGGTGATGGAAAAATTGGTGTATAAATTTTTTGCGAAGATGCATTAAAGTAATAGAAATTAAAAAGAAAGAAATAAGAGAGATTATTAGAATTTCACATAATACTGGTTAGAAGGATATATCAGGAAAATGTTAAAAATCACAAATATTTATTAAAGAACATTATAGGCCATATATAAATAAAACAAAACTAAGACAATGACAAGAATTTTTAAAGTATAAAATCAGGGTGGGTAATATTAGCACCTTCTAACAGAAACTGAGATCAAGTTGACCGAAGGTTAGTAAGGGTAGAATATTTTTAAACCAAATGAACAAACTCAAACTAACACATAAATTAACTAACAGAGAATGCATAATCTCTTCATGTATAAATGGGACAGTTATAGAAACAGACTACATACTAGGTCGCAGAAGGGACCTTAACAAATTTATCGACTAGATGTCATGTAAACCATGTTCTCCTACAATAAAGTAAATGCAAAAAAACATAAGAATAGTTTCAAAAGAAAGGACTCTGCCAGAGCAGAAAAACACAGAGCCATGGAATCTGAAGAATATGCTTTTGAATGCTAGGCCCGGCACATACCTGGTGAGTATCCTTGGAAAAAAATCACTGGCTATCTGAAGGCGAATTTCTTCACAAGCCAAATGTGTGTAGTAAGATCACTTTCACACGACTCTCAGACACACCAGTGAGTAAATATTTGAAAAAGTACCTAGCACAGTGTGTGGAAGAAATTATATTATTAATTTTACTTCTTTCACATCATAGGTGTTCAAAATATACCAACTGAAAGAATAACAGTATAACTAAATACCAAGTAGAGATAAATAGACTGACGGTGTTTTATAAAACAGAATTCAGAATAGATTCATTAACTGGCAAGGTCTGATTAAAAAGAGACACAAAAAATATGACACATTCTATGTTTTTAATTAATCTGCTGATTCAAAAAAGAAAAAATATTGTCAGAAACCCTGGAAAATCTGATGCCACATCCTGTTTTTTCCCTCTTTGTAATTTTTTATAATCGGTTCCGCTCATGAGGTCACATTGCCCAAATAAAATGTTCTTCACTTATAAAAGATGAAGGTGAAGAGTTTTAAGTGAAAAATGTCTGGTACCTTGCAGCCTATACTACAAAGCAGAACAAGCAACAGACATTGATCTTCTGAAGGGACACAACTATAGTTAATCTACATAAGTCACCTAGCTAGACAAAGAACTTCCTAACAATAAGAGTTACCATTCAACTCTTCAAAATTTGTGTGATTTCCTTCCCAGTTAGGTTTCTAGACTTGAATAGCCTGAGTGACAAGCTGAGGCCGTTCACGTGCTGACATTATCAGTAGAGAGGTGTTTGCTGTAATGTGGCACAAAGGAAACCTCTACCTCTCTCCATGCTTTGTTTATCCCTCCTTGCCAGGAGAAATGAGAAAGGTTCAACATGTATTCAAATAAATTATTTGTTTAGTTGCTTCATGGGCTGGAGCGGTAGCACAGCGGTAGGGCGTTTGCCTTGCGCGCAGCTAGCCCGGCAGAACCAGGTTCGATTACTCCTCTCCTCTCAGAGAGCCCGGCAAGCTACCGAGAGTAGCTCGCCCGCTCAGCAAAGCCTGGCAAGCTACCCGTGATGTACTTAATATGCCAAACACAGTAACAACAAGTTTCACAATGGAGACGTTACTGGGCCCCACTCAAGCAAATCGATGAACAACGGGAGGACAGTTTATATAGTTTATAGTTGCTTCATACCTATACGAGTCAAAGGTTTCATTCCCTCTTTATTTTTTTGCCAAAATGCCACAAATTTGTTAATTTAATTATAAAATATAATACAACATAGATCATTATGTTCTCAAGATCTGCTTGTTCTCAAGAGTTACTGGAATTTTTTGGTGGGGGGTAGGGGGTCTCAAGGAAAGATGGGAATGGTGACAAACTGGCAAGCACAGGATGGACATGGACAATTTAGGAATTCTGCTCCTTAAAAATGCCAGGAGTGTCCAAGTAATAGAGTCCTGGACTTATATGTCACCTGAAAGTATAATGTCTTGGGTTTCCATTACCTGTAAAAAGAGTAAATGTTCTAGGACAGAGGACAGTACAGAGATTAAGGCGCTTGCTTTGGATATAGCCAGCCTCGGTTCAGTTTGTAGCACTGCCTGCTCTCTAGAGCACTGCCAAGAGAGTCAAACCACATAGCTGGGAGCATCTCCCGAGCACTGCTATGTGTGGTTTCCCCACACCAAAAATTGCACTGTAGCACTGTCCTCCCGTTTTTCATCAATTTGCTTGAGCGGGCTCAGTAACGTCTTCATTATAATACTTGTTGTTACTGTGTTTGGCATATTGAATATATCACGGGGAGTTTGCCAGGCTTTGCCATGCCAGCAAGATACTCTCAGTAGCTTGCCAGACTCTCTGAGAGGGGCAGAGGAATTGAACCAGGCTCAGCCGGGCCAGCTGCGCACAAGGCAAACGCCCTACTGGCTGTGCTATCACTCCAGCCCACCAAAAATTAATAAATAAGTATTTCCAAAGTATCATAAAATGTGAATAAATTAGTAAAAAATAAATGGCTAGCCAGATCAGTTCTTCCTGTCTTATACCAAGGAAGTTCCAGGTAGATTAAATTTTCATGATAAAATTGTTATCAATGAATAATTTTAGAATCCCAATGTGGAGAAATCCTTCCAAAGCTTAATATCAAATGCATAATCTTCAAATAAATACATAGTCTAAATGTTTATAAGCTTATAAAATCATAAAAGCAAACAAAAATAACTAATGGAAATAGTCTTAATATACTTAACAAATTGATGTCTCAATAAATGAAAATCATTTATATATTACAAATTTTACTTCAGTAAACATGTTTAAATATTTAAAAAAGAAAAATGGAAAATGGATGTGGTCATTTCCCCCCACACACACACACAAAAACATATATATGGCTAGTGTACAGTTGGGGAAATGCATCTTTAACAAGGAGCAAGCATAAGAATTTAAATTTTCCTTGCTAAAAACTAAAACAATGAATGAGCATTTTATTATCTTCAATGATCAATTTGGTAGAAACTCAAGTGACTGCCCAATTGAACCCACTGTAGACAAGTACATGGAAAAACATAGCTCTCTTATATAGTAGATGAGATCAAAATTTTTTCGGTTAAAAATAAAAGCAAGTACAATTTATAGGGCTAGAGCGATAGCACAGCAGTAGGGCGTTTGCCTTGCACGCAGCCAACATGGTCAACCCGAGATCGATTCCTCCGCCCCTCTCGGAGAGCCCGGCAAGCTACCGAGAGTATCTCGCCCGCACGGCAGAGCCTGGCAAGCTCCCCGTGATGTATTCGATATGCCAAACACAGTAACAACAAAGTCTCCAATGGAGACGTTACTGGGCCAGCTTGAGCAAATTGATGATCAACGGGAGGGCCTTTACTTTACTATAGAAAATTGGGGGAAGAAAATCGAAATTGAAGTATATATTATTTATTTATTTATTTATTTATTTATTTTTTGCTTTTTGGGTCATGCCCGGTGATGCACAATGGTTACTCCTGGCTCATGCACTCAGGCATTAGCCCTGGCAGTGCTCAGGGAACCATGTGGGATGCTGGGAATCGAACCCGGGTCGGTCATGTGCAAGGCAAATGCACTACCCACTGTGCTATTACTCCAGCCCCGAAGCATATATTTAAATCCTTAAAAAGAGCATACTTTTCTTCGGTCAATAATTGTTTTCTATGAATTATTTTAAGAAAATAAAATAATTGCAGTAGGGAGAAAAATGCCTTAAATTATTCCAAGCTTGTTCATAATGGCACTAAATCAAACAACCAAACATGTCATTCAAATAGTAAACATTTAAGCAAGTCACAAAACTTGCATTTATTGACAATCTTTGCAAGGATTAGAAAGGTAAATGCAGAACTAAGATCTTTTAGGGTGGAAATAAGGTCCTGGATGAAAAGTAAAGGAATTTATGAACGCTACAGGCAAACACTGAGCTTACTGAAAGGAAAGGACAAGCTGTTTCTCAAGAGCAGAAGAACGGATTTCTCCCTACGGTACTGTGATGTTGGTGTATTCCTTTCTGTAATGAAGAGTAGGAATAATTGAGTTCAGGTGTGAGATGTCAGTGCTTTTTTTTTCCCCCCTAGATAGTTCAACTCCTTTACCTGGAATTGGGCCTGTATCCCATTTCCTTTACTTTTTAAAAAAATTTATTTTAGAGCTGGAGCAATAGTACAGTGGGTAGGGCATTTGCTTTGCATGTGGCCAACCTGGGTTCGAATTCCAGGATCCCATATGGTTTGAGGATTAGCAAGAGGAATTCCTGAGTTCATGAGCCAGGAGTAACCCCTGTGTATTGCTGGGTGTGACTCAAAAAGCAAAAAAAAAATTGTTTTAATTTTGGTCACCATATTATGAATGATAGGATTTTATTTCAACACCAGAATCCCCACCCATCAGAATGTCCACGTTCCTTCACCACTGTCTCAGAGTCATCCCCAGACCCACCCCCCCACACTGCCTCAACACCACCATTTCACTGCCATGGTTTAAGCTCTGCTCAGGAGATCAGTTCTGGATTCTGTTCATTTCAGACATTTGTTGTTACCTATTCTTCATTATGTCCCTCATATGAAAGAGATCGTTTTGTACGCTTCTCCCCTTCTGGCTAACTTTCCTCAGCATGATATCTTCCAGTTTCATTCAAGTAGTGGAAAATTGCACAATTTCATCTTTATCTAGAGCTGAGTAGTATTCCATTGTGTATATGTACCATATTTTCTTCATCCAGTTATTTGTTCTCAGACACTGGGGTTGTTTCTAGATTTTGGCTACTGTGAACAGTGCTGGAATGAACATTGGAGTGCAGATGGCTTTGCTGAATAGAGATTTTTGGGTCCTTGGAGTAGATGCCCAGGAGCTGAATTGCTAGATCAGGTGGAAATTAAATCCTTAGTTTTTTAAAGAAGTGTCCATATTAGTTTTTCCAAAGGGTTAAACCAGCCAACATTCTCACCAGCAGTGACTAAGGGTTCCTTTCCCTACCCCACCTCCATCTCTGCATTAATGCTAATACTAGCTTAGCTGTTGTGTTCTTTTGTGATGTGTGACAGTCCCACAGGTGTGAGGTGATCTCTCATTGTTTTTATTTGCATTTCCCCGATAATCAGTGATGCAGAGCATTTTTTTCATAACTTTTTGGCTGTCTGTATGTCTTCCTTAAGGAAGTTTCTGTTCATCTCTTCTCTGGAATAAGAAAAAAACAGTTGACCCCAATAACACTAACTAAGATAAAGCCAACATGGATAAAGCCAATATGGATTAACTATGGATAAAGCCAATATCTGAAACCCAGCTTCACCTCTAAGAAAGCACTCTAGATTTGATAGAGGAATAATGTTTGGACCCAGGGGAAGTGAGGGAAGAAGCCCAGAGAAACACCAGTTTAGGTAGTTTTCTCTGAGAGAAAGCAAGAGTTGTGTGAATTTTCTCACACATTCCCTGAAGCCAGACTGCTGTGTCTATGAGCCGCATCACCTCAGGCAAGTGATTATGTCTCCAGTGTTCCCATTTCCTGATCTTTAAAATAAAGATGATGAAAACAGTCCCTAACTTTGTTGTCAGGGTTGTGTATATCTTAGGTATTTGAAAAGGGTCTAGCACTTTGGTAGTATTCTACATTTATTAGATTATTACCCTCCAAGGGACTCAGAATGTCCCAACTTCCAAAATCAAAACTGCATCAGAATTTAGCAATGGCCACTTTCACACACTATTTTGGAATTGCAAAAGCTTACTCAAAGTGAAAGTGCACCAGAACATTTGATTCCAATTCCTTCCTTTACCCATTTGCTTTTCATGAGTGTTAAATAGTATGCTAGTGGCAAGGCTGATAATCTG
This sequence comes from Sorex fumeus, assembly GCF_029834395.1. NCBI lineage: Eukaryota > Metazoa > Chordata > Mammalia > Eulipotyphla > Soricidae > Sorex > Sorex fumeus. Next base: position 10,881,875 of record NW_026606103.1, read on the forward strand.
AGTGTCAGAACTCAAGTCAACCTGTGCAGGGTTCACCTTACCCCATTGCTTTCTGTTCTTTTCAATAGGCAGAGAGGTAAATATTCATGTATATCTGAGGCTTCACAGGTCAACATAAAAAAAAAGTTTATGTAGTAACTTCTAGCATGTGTAAAGTTCTCATATTTGTTTTGTTTTGTTTGTATCAATGTGGTATAAAGTATTTTTGTTGAGTTGCCTAAGATATTTGACCTCTAAAAGGATGATAAACTAATAAATAAATTTGAAAGAAAAGAATTCAAACTTTAAAAGAAATAAGGATACTGGCCAAGATTCTGAAAATGTAGTTTCTAACTGCTTGTTTTTTGCAGTAACATTTCCCATCCACCATCACCAGACAACATCTGGCATACCTTACAATTCTGCTTAAAACAACATCAGTAACAGCAAAAACAACAAAATTGGCTTATATGTTCAGTATATTTAGGCTTTGAAAAGGATTTTGATTCCTGTTTCACATTTTGTAAAACTTAAACTTGATTGATTAATGGGGTAGGAACTCTAATTTGCTTCAATCATACTCATATATGGCTATAGTTTATGAAATAAAAATCAGAAATGTGGTTTGACAATTAGGGAATATTTAGAGGGGGCAGAATAGTGAGGAAACAAAAGAAATCAAGCCATCCACAATGCTATTATCTAAATATAAGAGGAGTCGACCACATGGGCTGGCTAGCATCTTTCAACTCCACAGGAACAGTTGGGGAGAAGTTGACTAATTGTTGATTCTGCTTTCTTTCTCATTGCTTATTTAATTACTATCAATAGTCCTAATTAGGACAGCTAATTTGGCGAAATGATAGATTATTCCAGTATTTTTTCTTCTCTAAGGCTAATTATAACAAATTTTTTTTAATTTTTTAAGTTGCTAAGTTAGATGAGATCTATTATATTAATAATTCATTTATTTGACAATGGTGATTAGAGTAACATTGTATTAATTTGCCAGTTTCTAATGAAGAAAATAATGGCCCTGAGGCTATTTTGAAATTTTATGCCTATCCTAATAGAAAATAAATGTTGTGGAGCATTACTTTGAACAGGAGTGCAGATTTGCAAAAAAAAAATGCAGAAGATTCCTGTCTAGATGTGACTTAGAGAACAATATCTAAAAGTGTCTACATCATAGAACTGTTATTTGATTTAAAAAAATTATATTTGTATTACACTTAAAACAATGCCTGGCACATGGAATATGATATATAAATACTATTTGCAATGTTGGTATTAAGTTAGAATTGCTGGATTTTCTTTTCAAACATCTTTTGAAAAGCTTGTCAAAGGTTTAGCTAAAGTATAGTTTTAATATGAGTAGTTTTGCTTATTAAATTTAAAATCTGTGGAGTAATCACCATGGATTAAAACTCACAACCTATTTGTACTTCTGGCTTTTGCTTTCCTTTGTAACTGTATGGTTGCTTATCAAAATCCAAATGTTTGCCTAAACATGATGTGCTGTTCCATCTTGTTCTATCCAGTGTAACCAGTCAGGACATGACAAATACACACACACACACACACACACACACACACACACACACACACACAGAGAGAGAGAGAGAGAGAACTACACAGGTTCCTAAGACAGGCTCCAAGCAAACATGAAAAACACATGAAACCTGAAATTCATAGAGAATGTTAAATAAGTTTGACTAATTACTTTACAAATAGGCTCTTGAGTCATTGATTGTCTCAGATGGTTTGAATTAAGTGTAGTGAAATTCAATGAAAACAAGATATATCCTTAGGTACTCAGGGAGCTAAGGTGAATAGAATGACTGGGAAGGCCCAGTCAGCTTGTTTCATCCTGGAGGAGAACTGTCTGAGCCTGTCATCCCAGTAAGGTGTGACCTTCCTGAAAAGTCTATTCTATATGGGACTAAAGCTTTATGGGAAAAGATTCTTAAGAAAGAGAAAGAGATAATAAGAGAACTTTTACTGAAGAAAATCCTCTCATTGTGTTGCAAAGATGTGTCTCCAAACCTTAATCTCTATCTGAATTTTGTGTGGACATGTGGGTGTTTGATGAGGAGTCTAGATTGAAAGAGAAAACACTAAGTGGTGAAGGCACTCAAGATAAAAAAAAAAAGGGGGGGATTTTATAGCAACACAAGGAATCTTCTGGAAAGTGGTCAAGAAACCACTTTCAAAATAGCGTTTCAAACCCCTAAGGTCTTATTATAATTTCTTTTGTCCAGTAAAAACAAACTTTGACTTTGATTATAAAAGTCTATAAAAAGATGCTCCCTTCTGGATGAAAATAGGAAAAACGTCTATTGGCTGGGGGACCACAAAAAAAAAATAACAGCATGATTACTAACTGCACTTCTAACTTAAGGGACTCAGCCAGAGTAAACTACCAAAATTTTCCTCTGAGCGGCTCAATCTGATTACCAAATCGTCATGATATGTGAATGTGATAACAACCACACCAGTTGTGCAGATAGTCCTGGGAAATATCTTTTGGCTTGATGTGTGTACTGGGTTTGCTCACTGAGTTAGTAAACAATTGTGTGGTTTTTTTGAAGTGTAATTAAAGTTGGATTTGAGATCACAGTTTAATTGTAGTTATGTGTATGTGGCACTCAATCAATCTTAATGCTTTTCCCCCTTTCATACTGATTTTGCTTATTAAACCACTTATGGTTTATACAAGAAAACATATATATGGCTTTAAAGGCATTCAAAAAACACTTAACAAAGAAAAATGCTTAATAAGTAATTATAATTTGAAGAGTTTTTTTTGTGTCCCATTTTGACAAAGAAAAGAAGACAAAAAACACATCCCCCTTACTTCTGGATGCCACGGTGCATTCAAGATTCAATGATCCAACTGTTTATATAGTCTCTCAAGATCAGTACCTTCTGATTTTACAAAATACTTTCTTTGACTTAAACTTGAGTGTCCACTCTGAAGTCCAGATACTTCCCTTTTTTATTAATTTCTTTTATTCTGCAATACTCCAGTTTTCTCCAACATTCCACTCTGCTGCTCAGGTTCTTTTCATGAAACCCCTTCCTGAACATCTTAAATCCAGATGTTCACTGTAAGAAAATTTATTTATTTCCTGATCATTCACCCTACTCTGTGTCATAGTTTTTGCAATATGCCCTTGAATTCTTCCCAGTGAAGAAAGGAGGATGTTTCCTTGACCTTTATAAAATTTCAAAATATTGCTTGTATGTATAAATGAAAAGTAGGCATGATGTAATCCCATCAGTGTTTGAAGCTTGCTCTTTTTATTTCTAAAATTGCTATGAGAATATTCTCAAGCTATCCCCAGGGACCCAGAAGATCAGCACACTATTTCCAAAAGAAATGTGAGAAAGCCCTTATAAATAGAGATCAGCCAGAATTAACTGATTGTTGATGCAAGGAGAACTGGGTTTGGGAATGTTTGTTATACAGCACCGTTTGGTTAACTGATAGATTTCCTGAAATTCTGTTCTTCTTGCTTAATAGCACTGTAGCACTCTCCTCCCATTGTTCATCGATTTGCTTGAGCAGGCACCAGTAAAGTCTCCACTGTGAGACTTTTTGTTACTGTTTTTGGCATATCAAATAGACCATGGGGAGCTTGTCAGGCTCTGCCATGCAGGCGGGATACTCTTGGTAGCTTGCCAGGCTCTCCAAAAGGAATGGAGAAATCGAACCCGGGTCAGCCACATGCAAGGCAAACATCCTACTCGCTGTGCGATAGCTCTTGCTTAATAAATTTCACCTATTTCTGATTTCCTAGAGAATAACCAGATCAATAATGTCAGATCAAAAATAACAAATAATTAAGAAGTAAAACTAAAATAAAATGATAAATAATAATGAATCAAGATTAAAAATAATTTAAAATAAATTATAAATGGATATATAATTTTAAGTTCCTACTTACATTTCAAGAGTGATGCAGGGAGCTTTATAATTATAACTCTTAGATTCTATATGAAATTAATGATATTCTGAAGGATAAATAAGATTATGGCTAATTATAAAATGATGCACTGAGGTTTGAGGTGGGGTTGTGGCACCAGATCCCAAAGTAAGGAAAAAATAACCAGTATTTTGACTAGATTTGGATGGTAATCAGCAGTAAGAGGGTATATCCTTGTTCTATTTACCAGGTTGGCAAGTAAAAAACTAAGTCATAGCAATTTTTTTTAAAGAAGCCAAATTATTTTATTTATTTATTTTTTCTTTTTTGGGTGACACCCAGCAATGCTCAGGGGTTATTCTTGGCTTTGAGCCCAGGGATTACTCCTGGCAGTGATTGGGGGACATATGGGATGCCAGGGATCAAACCCGAGTTGGCTGTGTGCAAGGCAAACGTCCTTCCCACTGTGCTATTGCTCCAGCCCCAGTCATAGCAATTTGAATAGTACTACAATATTAAAGTCATTTGGTTAATATTTGGGTAATAAATATAAGTTAACAAACTATTAAAAAATGGCACTAAACAAAAAATTACATAGAAACAATGCAAAAATATTATTCTTGCTCCAGAGAGGCGTGCCAATGGAGAAGTGACAGTGAACTAGCAGGGTCCTCCTTGCTCAAGGTGCCAGGTGAGAACCTAGGTGACTGGGGACACATGCAATTTTTAACAGTGCACCAGAAGTAAAAATGTAGCCTACGATCATCTTCAAAGCAGGGCCTTTCCACACAGGAACAGCGGCAGCAGAGGGCATGGCATCTCATGGGGTGACAGCCACTCACACACCTCCCAACTAACTTCCCCTTTCATAATGCATTGAGCTCAAATCTCAGTCTCCATCAACCTGATTTTTACAGGGGCAGCCTGACTGCCACCAACCACATTAGTCCAATAGGACCACTAGCCTATTCCAATCAAGTTACTCCCAAAACTAATGAAATAATGGTGAATACAATAATCTGTAGAAACCTAACCTAAAATAGCATGTCATCTGAAGCTGTGATAGAGGCCCTATATAAGTGATGCAGGAGCACCAAAGATTAAGGTAATATTCTTGAAGAGGAAAGAGGAGACCACCATCAACTGAACTCACCCAGTGTCCTCACTGGCAGTGAGAAGGGGACACTGATAGTGAACTGGAAGGATCCAGCTCCAGACTACCACAACATCATGAGGAAAAAGCTCAGATGTACAGCACAAGGAGTGGGTGAAGAAAAGAGCTCTGAAGCCTCAACAGAAAATACACACATACACAATCTCTGTGAGAAAGAATTCAGAGATGAAATGGTGAAGATGTTTAATGAGCTCAGGGTAAGAATGGAAGGGACATCCAAGAAAATACAGGGATATATGAAAGAAACAGTGAAATGAAAAGCCAATAAAATACAAGAGGAAATGAGAAGTAGAAATAATAAAACTAAAAAGAGAAGTGTCACTAATAAAAAAATTGGTAGATGAAATTTTAAAAATATGCAGTAGATGCCCTCAACAGTAGAATGAGAGCAGCTGAAGACAGAATCCGTGAGCTTAAAGATATGCTGCAGAAAGTATACAGGCAACAACAGAAGATGGAAAAGACCTCAAAATAGCTCAAGAGAAGGTAAGAGACATATGGGATGAATTCAGGAGAAACAATATGAGAACCATCAGAGTCCCAGAGGGACAGGGAAGCAACCCCAATGAGGTAACAATAGTTAAAGACATCATAGCTGAAAAGTTCCCAGAACAGGAGAATGCCGGCCTCCAGATCCAAGAAGCCTGAAGGATGCCAGCTAAAAAGAGAGCCTAAGAAAAAGACTCCAAGATCTATAATAATCAGAATGGTGAATACCATAGGCAGAAACACAATACTGCAAAGCAGCAAAGTCAAAGTAGGAAATTACATAGAAAGAAGCATACCTTACATTTACAACAGACTTATCAGATAAAAACCTCAGGCCAGAAGACAGGGGTATAATATAGTGGAAAAAAAATACAATGAAATGAACGCCTCACCAAGAATATTTATCTGGCTAGACTCTCACTGAAACTTGAAGGAACAATATACTACTTCGTGGATAGACAGCAGCTCAGGAATTTCAGAGACTCAAACCTTAAAAGTAGGAGTGAGGGGTTCTGTAAGACAAGACAAACCTCAAAAACAAAACTTCTATAGAAATTTGACACAAAACCCCATGACAATAATATCTTTCAATGTCAATGGCCTAAATACACCAATTAAGAGACAGAGAGCAGCAAAATGTATCAAAATCCTGAATCCAACACTCTGATATCTAAAAGAGACACATATGAACTTCAGCACAAACAGGCTCAAAGTCAAAGACTGAAAAACAATTCTTCAAGGAAACAACTCCTTCAAAAGTCAGGTGGTGATACTAGATCCCGAAAACATAGAATTCAGGCTGAAAAAAGATTAAAAGGGACAGCCAAGGTCATTTTTTAAAATAAAGGAGTCAAAAGTAATTATATTCCTAAACCTCACATGCTGAGGGAGAAGGCAGCTCAGATAGAGAGGGGAGCACCAAGTAAAGGGTGTTGGGAGGACCCTCCCAGGATGAGAGTTGCATGCTGAAAATAGACTATAGACCTAAATGATAGCCACTCAATGCCTCTTTTGCAAACCACAGCACCCAAAGAGAGAGAGAGAAAAAAAAAGGAATGCCCTGCCATAGGGGTGGGGTGGGATGGGGGGGTGGGGAGTGAGAAGGATGCTGGGAGCATTGGAGGTTGGGAATGGAAACGGGTGGAGGGATGGGTACTCGATCATTGTTTAACTGAAACCCAAGCACAAAATTTTGTGAGGTCAACAACTGTACCACATGGAGTTTCACTAATAAAAAAATTTTAAAAAAAGAAAGTACAAGCAAACAGGTATATTTGTTCCAACTTCTTTAATAAAAACATGATAGCATTGAATTCTGTACTTTGAATTTAATGAGCTTTTCCATGGTCATAGGAGAAAGAGAGACAAAGATTATTTTACAGCTATCTAAGGAATTTGAAAATTCCTTCAATGAATTGATGGAATAAAAACTTGGGAAATGTCCACTAGTATAGAAAAAAATGTGATTTATTTATTTATTTACTTTTCTATTTATTTATGCATTTATCTGTCCTCATCTGTTTACTTTCTTCAATTATTCCTTCACTATTTTCTTCTCCTCCTTCCTTTTCCCTTATGTTTTCTTTCTTCCTTATTTTTTTTGTTTTGTTTTGAATGCATACACAGTGGTGCTCAGGGGCTACTCCTGAGGGCTTCTGGATCTCTCATGGGGTTAGGACCCAGGATACCATGCAAAACCAGGCATTTGAACTAACATCCTGGTCCTTTATTTCTCTGTTTCTGTTCTCAAATAAATTCAGTAGGTATTTTCTACTGTCTTGATTTTCCCAGACTTTGAGTTTTGACCTTGTTGCTGAGACATGAGGCTCTTACTGAGTAACACCACCCTTCCTCTGTCTCTACCCGCCACAAAATTTGATCTTTCTCCACAGTGATCCTCCTGCCAAACATAGCTGAGTTTATGTATCTATGATGGCAGATTGTCTTCCATCAAAATGTGCAGTCACAGTCTTGTCAGTTTTAGTGAGACTTTCGATGTAAAATTCGCCTATTGGAATGATTCTGACTATCAAGTGTAATTGTGCTTGGTTAAATACTCAGCAAATAAACTATTTCTGCTTCATTACTCTGTGAGTGAGAACCTCTGTGATGCCAGTTCAGATGAGCCCTTTGAACTGCTCTTGTCAAAACACCATGTGGGGATTTTTTTTACCAGGGCCAGCTTTAACCAACACTGCCAATTCCTACTTAATAATTTAATGAACATGTTGAGTGCAAATCAACTGTTTTGTGAGGCTAAAGGAATTTAGGAATGTGGCAAAATGAGGAATGGGCACAAGCTCTCCTCTTTGCAAACAAGGAAATTCACTTTCTCAGTGTTATGCACTTGCTTTCTCAGACCAGGACTTGCCATACCCTTAACTCTGGTGGACCATTTGTGATAAATCTTTTCTTATGGCTGATAATGAAAAAAAGATAGATGTCTATAGAGACCAGGAATATAGCTAAAAGAATAAGATGCATGATTTTTATGTACTTGGAGCATGCTTCAACTCCCAACTCTACTCCTCACAGTTCTCCCCACCCCTGCCCCCACCACCTCCAGTAAGAAATTCCTTTTATATAGTGAATATTTAATTTAATTTGTATTATGAGGTTCTCTAGTATGCATCCTCCTCAGTCTCTAACCACTGCCCTCCCCAACTGCTGCACAGTCTTAGCTTTTCAGTAATGTTAAGCTTGTCTATGGCTACACCACCCTGAATGTGGCCAAATCTTGTCAGTCACATTAAGCTTGCTGTGACTTAAAGTGAGCTGTGTTGGCCCTGCCCATTCCATCTCTGAAGCTACTCTTGTCCCTAGGCAATTTCTAGTTCTGGTGATTATAGGCAGAAAATGTTGATGATAAGTATAGCTTTCAATATATTATTCATGAACTTTTCCCTTTCCACAACGTGTTATTTTGAAAAATTACTATAGTTAGTAATACAGTAGGTGAGGATGAATGCATAATCCCTAGCAACTCCTTTGTAAGTCCCTTAGAGAGATATGGGTGAGTCTTAGGATTCCCCTGTGGATGGTCTACCACAGAGTCTGGTGATTGCAGCTGCACAGTTTATATAAACAAGAAAATAATGACTGAGAAACAGTTCCTCCCCTGGACAAAGCCTAGTTATACAAGTTCATTTACAGGCCTTGTTTCAGAGACCCATAAACAAATCTTGAAAGAGATCAAAAAGCCACAGTTAATCTCAGACCCACACAAGCCTGAATAGACTGGAGTAAATCAGAGGAGGTAGGGTGACTCTGGTGCCCACCCAGCCAGTGGTTCCCCAAACCCAAAATCACTGCCATGCCCCAGGACGGACTCCATCATCTTGGAATGAACCTCACTGAGATATTATATACTGAAAATCAAGTTTTGTGACTGAAATCTCCAGGCTTTCTCTAAGTCAGTATGGGCTACCTGCCCCCACCTCCCTGTACTTCTGGAAGCCTCAGAAGTCATGTCCATACCCCAAAGCTGCCACTAGTTAACAAAGCTATTCCAGTCTTACCTTCCCGATAAAAATACTGATTTCCCTAAACAAACTCTTAGTTGCCTGTATTGCAAACCATAATGCACAAAAGTTGATAGGACAAGAAGAAAAGTGCTGGCCATAAAGGCAGGCTTGGGGGGTTTGGGGGATGAGGAAGAAAGCAGGACATTTGGGGTGGAAAATGTACACTAGTGGAGGGATAGGTGTTGGATTACTGTATGACTAAAATCCAATCATGAACAGCTTTGGAAATGGTCTATAACACGTATATGTCTAAAAAAAATAAATTAAAAAATTTAAGTGTAGTATCATGTCGGGTTGAAGTGATAGCACAGCGGGTAGGGCATTTGCCTTGCACATAGCTGACCTGGCCAACCCAGGTTCGATTCCTCCACCCCTCTCGGAGAGCCCAGAAAGCTACCAAGAGTATCTCGCCCACACGGCAAAGCTACCTGTGATGTATTCGATATGCCAAACACAGTAACAGGTGTCACAATGAAGACGTTTCTGGACCCACTCGAGCAAATCAATGAATAACAAGAGGACAGTGACAGTGACAGTGACAGTATCATGTCACTTTGGGCAGTTAGCTCAGTTTGTTAGAGCATGGTGTTAATATAGTATCACGTCATCTGCATATAACAATAGTTTGAATTCTCATTTTCCAATCTGGATGCCTTTAACATCTCTTTATTGACTAATAGCTAGGGCAAAGACTTCCAACGCTGTATTATATGGTAGCAGTGAGTGTGAGCATAGTTGTTCTGTCCAATCTTAGATGAAATGCTTTTAATTTTTCATTATTAAGTATGATTATCTCTATTGGTTTGTGACAAATAGCTTTAACTATATTGAGGAAATTTCTATTTCCATTTTACTGGGCTTTAAAAAAATCATGAAATGGTGCTGGATCTTGTCAAATGTTTTCTTTCATCATTATTATTTTTGGAGGGGCATAACTAGCATTACTGCTGGCTTTGCACTCAGAAACCACTTCAGGTGGGGCCTCGGGGCCATATAAGGTGTTGGAAATACTTCCCAATTAGGCCCCATACAAACAAGCACCCTACCCACTGTACTAGCTCTCCAACCCCAATGTTCATTACACTTACTGATAAGGACATATGAGTTTAACTTGGTTTTGTATTGATCTGGTGTATTATATTGTTTAATTTGCATATATTAAATCATTCTTTCATTCTTGGGGTGAATAATATTTCATCATGGTGTATGATATTTTTGACATAAAGTTGTATTATTTTTGTAATATTTTATTGATCACCTTTGCACTTATATTCACCAGCAATATAGACATATAATTTTTTTAGTGATATCTCTGCTTTTGTCATTGGGGTAATGTTTGCCTTATAAAAACTGGGTAAATTTCTGTTTCTTCCACTTTTTGAATGATCCTGAAAATGATTGGAGTATGTCTTTCTTAAAAAATTGGAAGAACTTACCAGTAAACCCAACTGGGTCTGGAATTTTAGTTTTACAGAGAATTTTGATTACCTTTTTTTATTTACCTGATAGTAAATGGCTTATTCAGTTTCTCTGTTTCCTCTTGATTCAGACTTGGAAGGTTATAGAAGTTCAAAAATTTGCCTATTTCTTTTACATTCTCCAGGTTTGGAGCAAGAAGATTTTCTAAGTAACCCCTATAGCCCTTGGAACTTTTATGATGAAGATACAATTGATGTGTTCCAGCAGCAGACAGGACGTGTCTACTAACAGAACCCGCGACTCTCCTCCAGAACTCAGCTCCTCCAGACCAGGAAGACATTCGCAATTCGAAAACCACAATTTGGTTCCACCACATCCTGACTACTACAGTATAGTTTTCTCTATTCTTTCATTCTCCCCTTCCCCATTCCTTTATTGGACATAAAGTAACTGGTGTATGTGCACAAGCATTGCATTTTTTTTAAACTAAATGGCCAATGGTATGTTTTGATTGACATCCGATGGAGATGGGATGGGGAAAAAATATTGGTTCTGTGAAAATACCCCCTTTCTCCATTAGTGGCATGGTCATTCAGCTCTTACCTTTATATTCCAGTAAGTTATTTTGCTCTCATTGTTTAACAAAAAAACCCATAAAAATTCTTGTATTCCTTGTTTGATTGGAGAATTTTAATGTTTTTCATTTATCATTGTAAAACCAAGGACAATTTTATAACTTTTTTGTACGTAGCTGTTACATGTAGGGCAATCTGTCTTTAAGTAGGGATAAATTCTCTAAAAGAAATGAATCCTGGATAGTTTTCCCTTCAAGTCAAGCGTCTTGTTGTTTAAATAAACTTCTTGTTTAAAATGAAAAAAATAAGCACGCATTCTCAACTGTAATGATATTGTCCCTAAGGATATGACATTTATGTGTTGTAGAATAAAATAACCTTTTTGTATGTGTAAAGGTGTAAAGTAAGGTATGCATATAATGCATTTCTTATAAAATTTTAGTAGCACATAGCACATAAAATTTAATATTAATTTTAATATAAATTTAATGTTATCTTCTGATAACATTTCAGTTTTCATTTCTTTAAGTTTTGTTGGAGCAAGAAATATTAAATAAATGTGTTATATGCTTGACAAAAGGGCAGGCTGGGGGATGTCAGGGACTCTGGGAACATTGGTGGTGGTATATTAGTGTCGCATATTGTGTGCCTGAAACAATTCTATTATGAACAGCTTTGTAAACTATGGTATCTTAAAAAGAATTAACACTGTTAGCATTGTCCTCCCATTGTTCATTGATTTGCTCGAGCGGGCCCAGTAATGTCTCCATTGTGAGACTTGTTGTTACTGTGTTTGGCATATTGAATACGTCACGGGTAGCTTGCCAGGCTTTGCCATCGGGTGAGATACTCTCGGTACCTTGCCAGGCTCTCCAAGAGGGGTGGAGGAATTGAGCCAGGCTCAGCCTGTTCAGCCGCATGTAAGGCAAACGCCCTACTGCTGTGCTATTAAAACTTTCAAAATTTAAGGAGGTGTAAAAATATCATTGTTGGCTCACACCTCAAAGCCATCAAATCAGAATTAGAATCAAACATTAAAGATGATTGGGTTAAAAATATTAGTATTTTTTTAAATGTCCCACATAACTTCACTGTACTGGAACTCTAAATTTGACAACCCCTGATATCACTTGTGGGACCAGAGATAGCTAAGCAGTCGTGGGGAGTGTTGGGCACAGGAGCCTGAGTTTGAATTCCCGTCTCTCTGGGTACAGCACTGGAAGGTTCCACACCTATGTCTGAGCAGAGCCTCTTTGCTGACTCCAAGGCTCCTGAGCACTGCTTGGGAGAATAAGAAAATCCCCTCCTTTTGATAGAGTCTTGTGCAGATTTTTGTGCTATGGTTCATAGACCAAAATGATCAATGTTACCTGGAAACTTGTTAGAAATGTAAATTCTCCAATATCCAGGTAATTTTTAAGTTCATTAATGTTTGAGAGGCATTTAGATAAATACTTACCATTAAACCACAGAGTTCCACAGGGCAGCTGCATTAATTCAATACCAACATTTTTCCAGGTGTTTTATTCAAGTCCCAATTATTGACCTTTAGAATGACAGTCCTGGTATATTAGTGGTGGCCCAAGGCTCCATTTGTATTCTGTCATATTGGAGAGCACAAAGAATCTCACAGAAATAGAAAAAATGGTCAGATCTCAAGTCAGGGGCAAATGCCAGCCAAGGGGCCACCACTAAGGAGTCAGGATCTTACCATTGGACCTCATTAAGCCGTCATTCAATAAAATTTATTTTTATTTTTAAAATCATCTTTTTTTGTGATTGGATTTTTTGGGATTCGGTTTCACATGTTCACCATTTGTCAACACTTTAATGTTTCTGAATACCTTTTAAAATTTAAGTTTATTTTTTAAATTGAATCAACATGAGATACACAGTTATAAAGCTGTTCCTTATTTGAAGAATAGGATACTGCTTATGGCATTTTTTGATACACAGGTGATATCTCATTCTAGTAGTTGCAAAAGAGGTTGATGCATAGAAAGTGATTTGGGGGATATATTTTACCTTGTTATTACACCACTGAAGTCCTAATATTCCCACACTTCCATAGAGTTCAGGGAACTCCTTCCACCCTCTAACCCCTCTCTCTTGGCTGTGAGGTGATTTCAATTCTGGAGTTTCTCATAACTGAGTAGTATTGAGTAGTATTCCTTTATAGCATTTATTACGTGTGTGTGTGTGTGTGTGTGTGTGTGTGTGTGTGTGTGTGTGTGTGTGTAAGCATACTGTTTATTCACCGATCTGTCATTGGGAACTTTGGTTGTTCCCATAGTTTGGCTATTGTAAACAAGGTTATAGTAAATTCTAGGAGTATATGTATCTTTCTAGACTCCTATTTTTATGTTTTTTTGGATTGAAACCTGGGAGCAGAACTACTGGATAATATGTAGTTATCTATTTTTAGATATTTGTGGCAGAGGTCACAAACAGCTGTGCTTAGGAATTATCCCTGAGAGATAATTCCTCAGAGAGATCACACGTGGTGCTATTCGTCAAATCCTGGTTGGGTTCATGCAAGACACGTGCTTAACCTGCTGTACTATATCTCTCCAGAGCAGGCTTTCAACGTTTTCACACTTGGTGGGTCTGCACAGGTCCACAAACTGGTGATTGTAAAACAACCAATTCTTGTATCCATTCATTTTCCTTGGTCTGAGAGGAAGTTTCTTTGGTAACAAGTCCCCAGGGGTATGTGTAGCGTAACAAAAGCTACTCTTCTATCTTTCCTCACAGGAAATTTCAAGAGTTTTAAAACCTATACGTGAGAAATTCTTATCTTTCTTATACATAGCACGTCACAGGTTACTGTCTGGATTTGAACCATAGTAATTGTCATTTAAAAAAGAGTAAACATAGGCCGAAGAGATAGTACAGAAGGTATAGCATTTGTTTTGCATATGTAGTCTCCTGGGTTTTATCCCTGACACTACCTATATTTCCCCAAACACCAAATACTATCAGAAATGATCCCTGAGCACATACCCACATAGTCAGGAATAAGTCCTGAGTGCTGGTGGATGTCTCTTTCCTCCCTCCACCATGCCCTCTCCCCCAAATATGACAGACTTTAGAGAGAGAACTTTGGAAGTAATAATCCAAAGATAAGAATATTCATAACTGCCACACACTAAAAGTTTTGTTGTTGTTGTTGTTAAGGTTTTTTTTTTCCTTTTTTTCTTACTCCTGGCTCTAGGCTCAGGTATCACTCCTGGTAGGCTTTGGGAGCCATATGAGGTACAGGGGGTCGAATCTGAGTTGGCTGAGCGCAAGGCAAGTAGCCTACCTGTTGTACTATCACCCTGGGCCCACACTTTTATATTAAAAGAATGGCAGATTGAGATTACTATGAAGCTTGGTCTACTCAGTGAGCCTGCACAGATGCCCTCTGCTCTGCCCCTCCCCAGTCATCATTCCTTAGATAGTACAATATGCAACGTTTACTTTGCATCTGGTTTAAAAGTAATTTAGAGATAATTTAAAGTGTACAGTTTATATGAAAATACTACTGCCATTTTCTGTAATTATGATTTGTTGAATTTGGAGATGCTGCTGCTGCTGTTGTACCTGGTGAGATAAAAACAGAACAGGGAGAGAGAATTCCTGAAACCAATTCCTCTGGGTGCCAAGGGCATGTGTTATGAATCAGCAAGCATTGAGAACTTATCCTTCTTATCCTTGTTAGTCTGGAGAAGTGAAAGCTAAATTGAGAATATTTTCAATACTTTTTTTTTTCAGATGGGCCTAGGTTTGGATTAAAATCTTACAATTTTTTCATTTCCTCAATAATTCCTTGATATCTTATAAAATGTTAACAGAGATGTAATGCTAGGGGACCCACCACTATTTGTACTGACCCAGCAAATTGTAAACTGATATATCACTGAACCAAACTGGTTGCTTATTGGGGTTTTTTCCATCTCTTTGACAACTACAGGAATAATTATCCTAAATTGTAGCTTCATAATTCACTCAATTTAAATTATTTACCAGAATATTTGAGGCTGTTGTGTGGCTAATAGCTTAGACATTTTTATAACTGTCTTTAATGATGATAAAAAACATAAAGTGCTTAACTCATCTACCTAAATCAACCTCTCACTTAAAGAATGTGAATTAAAGAACTTAATGCTCTTGGCAGTGTAGCAGATTTTGTTTAATAGGTAATGTCTAAACCTTGAATTTCTTCATTTTAGTTAATGTAGATTTCCACGAGGGACTTTTGATGTAATTCTGTCAGATATATAATAATCTATGTTACCATATAGCATCTCTTTTACAGGCTACATAAAAATCACCCATATACCCATTACCATCATCATGGTCAGAGTGACCTGGTATGATGAATGATGAAATATAAAGCAAGGATATCCTGCTCACTTGTCTCCTTAATCTTAGAAAAGCATTAGATGCCTATAAAGATATTGTGACCTAAATGTTTACATTTAGAATAATTATTTTATTGTGTTATGAAGTTATTAATTTCATAATTTTTAATTAAATTCTTTTTCCAGAATCATTATGAAATTGGTCAGGATTTTCCCTCTTCTCTTTTCACTTATAGATATGGCAGAGAAGATTGAGAACAGTTTTATTAGACTTTTTCTGACCTGGGTATTCTCCTATACCAGGTTATATGTGTAAACTGTGGAGCAGTCTTATTGTGATTAATAATCTCATATTTGATACCAGCTCTGCCAATCACTAGTAGTATACTCTGATACAGTAAAACTCCTGGCTAATATTAACCTAGAGCAGTGCATGGCATAGAATACGTGCTTCATTATATACTTGTTTAAGTACCTTGTTCCAGGAAAAACATCTAGATAATTGAAATTTCTTGGCTTTGTGTAACCTATAATTTATTCTGTTGGTATAAGTTAAATAATCAGTAACTCTTATTTCTTATCTAAGGAATAAATAAGAAAATGATCTCTTATTTCTTATCTGTCAAATAATACCAAGTGTATAGGATAAAAATGAGCCAACAGGTATTCAATCAGTGGTAGATGTTTCTAAGCTTTGAGTAGAATATCCTTCATTTTATACTTACTCCTAACATTGGAATCAATTATTCTTTCTACTTCTGGACTATGAAAAAGTTGTGGTAATTTAGGAAATAAGAAGCTAAAGTGTTTCATAAGACCTTAAACAGAAACCAATTTTTTTCCCAATAAACTTCCCAGAGTATCTAGGGAACATTATCTGTGGAAAAAACACTCAACAGATTGCTACTGATGAAGAATTTCATCAATTAAATAGTGAATATTGTAAGAAGATCTAAATTTATAGATACATTTTATAAATTTACATATAAATTCACTTACTAGGAATTCAAGGAACAAATGCAATCTAATATATTGGGAATTGCTCTATGGCCCATATTTTATTTAGAATAGCAAAGTTGGCAGGTGACAAGGATGCAAAGTATCTTGGATAAGCATCAGGAAAAACATGTTGGAAAAGTAGACAATCATAGGGTCATGGAAGGCCTTAACTGGCGTGCCAGCAAACTACTAATGAATACTAAACATGGAATGATAGAATTAAATTTTAGATGTAGTTTTCAAGTGTTGTATTAGCAGGGAATTAGGGCATAAACACAGTAGAATGGATACAGGGAAAATAAGGACTTGGGTCAACAACTCTGGTGAGTAATTATGAATGTACATAAGGGTTGAGACGAAAAAGGAGAGAGTTAATAGAGATTGGAGTGCATGGAAAACTATGACTTAGGGATTGATTTCCTGTGGGTAAGAGGAAAGCTTGGCACCTTCTATATGATTGTCTTTATGAACAGGTAATTAACAGATTAGATTTTACAACTATGAAAGTGAGGTACAGTGGGTTTTTAAAGAAAGATAATAAATCAAATTTTATGTCTCTGTGGTCCTTTGAGCATGTTAACATGAGTGTTGGGGGCTGAGGACCGGGGGATAAAGTCTTTTGAGATAAGGGATGTAAAATGAAGGAAAAAAATACAATAGGCCAAGTAAAGAATCTTAAAGAACAACAAATGTAAGGGATGAAAAATGTAAGTGGAGACAGATAAACCCTCTTTCTCTTTTGGTATCCCCAGTCCTGGAGATTAGTACCCAGTCATCCAAACTAGAACTTCTATGTTATCATTCATTTTATCAATCCACACATCCACCAAAACCAAACATTCCAATACTGTCTTCTTATTTGTTTTGTACCTCATCCTTTTTATATTTGCCATTTCACTGACAGCTCTAGTTCATTTCACATAATTTAGTAGGTTAGGGTTAAGAGCTAAGATTTTGCATTTCTAACAAGAAGAACTTTCCTCAAAAATATGTGATTAGTTTGCTTGGATTGCTTGGAGAGGTTCCAGCACTCTACTAGGGCACATGATATAGCTAGTATTTGTTTTTAGTAATTCACCTTGAGAACATATTTTTGAGAAAATTTTATTGAAATATGTTGTTGTGTTGATTTCAGCACCACGTGGTTCTCTGAGCATCACTGGATGTAACCCAGAAGCTTCCACCACTGACTGGGGTCCAGACATAGAGGAGCCAGCCAGCCTAGAGGGCTGAGAATCACCCATGGGGCCCTTCCCTCCACGTTTTTTGTGTTGTTGGATATGTCTGAAACCTTGAAATAGGTTACATTTCTAATATATAAGATTATTATATATAGTATAGGATTAATTTTCTAGCCTATGTGAGTCCCTTGGACCAGTGGGTACTTAGAAAATATTTTGTGAATCAATTTATGAAAGTCACAATATTTTGGGGTTTTGTTTAAATTTTTTCTTTTTAAACTTTTAGAGAATATTTTCTTTTTCTTGTACTTGAGGTAGCATAGTTATAACAGTGTTGATGATTATGAATTTAATGTATAAAGTTACCGAATCTCTACCACCACCCAAGTGGCCAAGATCTTCATGCAGTGTCTTCATGTCACTTTTAGTGGCCCACTTTCTTACCTATACTTCTTCCTCCTTGGTAACTTTAGTAATTTAAAGTCCAAGGGCTGGCTATTGTTGGGTGCTGTTCATTCCCTTTCTTTTTTTCTTTATATGTCACATATGAATTACATTATCTGATACTGGATGTTCTCTCTTTAAATAATTTTGCTTAACAGTATTCAGTCTTTAACAAGTGTTACTCACCTTCTCTTTCTAGTTGTTTTACCAAGTAACTGATGAGACCAAGTAACTGATTTTATCTTTTCTTCCTTCTTGATACAAGGCTATATTGCTCTGAACTTTCCCCTTTAAACTATTTTTAATATGTCCCATAGGTTTGAATAATTTGTATGTTGTTCTGCTTCATTGTGTTCAATTTTGAGGAATAAAAAAATTACAAGAAATCACCAGGAGATATACAGTTGCAAAGTTGTTCATGATTAGATTTCAGTCATACGATGTTCCAACACCCATTCCTTCACCAGTGTACATTTCCCACCACCAGTGACCACAGTTCCCTCCACCCCATACCTGCCTCTATGGCAGACACTTTTCTTTTCTCTCCTCTTTCTCTCCTCTTTTCTCTTTCTCTTAGACATTGTGGTTTACAATACTGCTACTGAAAAGTTATCATGTATATCAGTTTACCTCCTTTCAACACTAAATTCTTGTCCAAAGTGATCATTTCCAATTATCATTGTCATAGTGATCTCTTCTCTGTCCTAACTGCACTCCCCCACAACTTTTGGCAAGCTTCCTACCATCGACTGGTCCTTCTTGTCCTTGTTTCTACTGTTTGGGGGTATTATTCCCATATTCTCATTATATACATATATATATATATATATATATATATCCTGCAAGTAAGAGCAATCATTATATGTCTGTTCCTCTCTCCCTGACTCATTTCACTCAGCATCATACTATCCATGTCCATCCATTTATAAACAAATTTTATGACTTCATTTTTTCTAGCACATTTTGAGGAATCTTTATTTTTTCATTGATTTACTTTTAATTGACTTTTGTGTAAGGTGAGAGATGTGGATTCATCTTCGCTTTTTTTTGGGGGGGGGTTACATGTGGTTACTCAGTGTCCTCAATACCTTTTGCTGAAGAGGCTGTCTATACACTGTCTATACATAGGCTGTCTTTACACTTCATGTGCCAAGCTCCTTGTTGAAAATTATTTGACTATATCAGAAAGAGAGGGACAGACATAGAAAGACTGCATTCATCTGGGGAACATAAAGTAACAAAATAGGAGACTAACACCCAAGAATAGCCGAGATAAGTACCAGGAGGTTTACTCCATGGCTTAGAGGCCAGCTGCACATGCTAGAGGAAAAGGCAGCTCAGATAGAGAAGGGAGCACCAAATAAAGGGTGTTGGGAGGATCCTCCCAGGAAGGGAGATGCATGCTGAAAGTAGACTATAGACCGAAAATTATTGCCACTCAATGCCTCTTTTGCAAACCACAGTACCCAAAAGAAGAGAGAGAACAAAAGGGAATGCCCTGCCAGAGGGGCAGGGTGGGATGGGGGGATGGGAGCTGGGAGGATTACTGGGATCCGTGGTGGTGGAGAATGGACACTGGTGGAGGGTTGAGTACTCGATCATTGTATAACTGAAACCCAAGCACAAAAATTTGTAAGTCTACAACTGTGCCTCATGGTGTTTCACTAATAATTTTTTATAAAAAAAGAAATAATATGTATGCCAAAATAGTTGAATGCCATTAATTAGGTCCTCCATATATATTTACTTGTGAATGAGGAAAATCTGTGTATATTAATGTTCATTGCACAAAGACATGTTTACCTAACTTTATTAAGGATCTTGGTTACTTATAATAATCTGGGAAGAATATAAACTTTGCAGTTGGTAGCCAGGAAAACATGGTTCATCAACATTTGGGTTACTTTGTTCACAAGAAATACTTTATTCAAAATTCATCCTTGGCAATATCAAAATAGTGTAATGTTTTGTAGATTTTTAATATTGCTTCCTGATAAATTTTTCATGCTTGTTTCCTTGAAATATTTCAATTGGAGAAGAAACAGTCTGATAAATCTCAAATTTTCATTGAAAAATATAATTGTTAACATCCTAAGGCACAAAATTTTCAAACTGTTTCTTGACATAAAAGATGGTCTCTAGTTTGCTTGGCGAAAAAAAAGAAAATTAGTTGACTATAGATCTGGGAATTTTCTTTGTCTTTGGATGCCTAATACTAATACACGTATTGAACAACCTTTCCTTATTCCAGTGCCATACTGCTTTGATCATATTAGCTTTAGATTGTATTTTTAGGTAGGTAATGAGAAGTCTCCCTATTTCTTATTTCTCAGTATGGCTTTGATTACTCATGGTGTTTTATGATTCCATACAAATTTTATTATTGATTATAAGTCCTTGAGGAAGATAATAGAATTTGGATACAGATTGCATTGGATATATACAATAATTTATGTTATATAAACAGGATAGTCATTTTTGCAATATTGATTCTTCCAGTACATGAACATGAAATATTTTCATGGTCTTGAACACTAGGTACTTGATTTTTTTGAACACTAATTTGAATGGAGCAGACATGCTGATTTCTTTCTTCTAGTTCATTATTGGGCTGGAGCGATAGCATAGCGGTAGGGCATTTGCCTTACACACGGCCAACATGGCCGACCCGAATTTGATTCCTCCGCCACTCTCGGAGAGCCTGGCAAGCTACGGAGAGTATCTCCCCACACGGCAGAGCCTGGCAAGCTACCCGTGATGTATTCGATATGCCAAACACAGTAACAAGAAGTCTCACAATGGAGATGTTACTGGGCCTGCTCGAGCAAATCGATGAACAACGGGAGGACCGTGACCGTGACCGTTCATTATTTGGAAAAAAGAATGAGAGCTATTTTGTGTGTTTACTTCATAGTGAGTCACTTTACTGTCTTGGTTTCTAGGAGCTTTTTCATAACTCTTTAGGAGCTTCTATGTATGCTATCATGTCATCTGAAAATAGTGCTAATTTAGATTATTGATTTTTTAAATTTGGACCCCTTCAATTTATTTTTCTTGCCTGATGCTCTTGCTGACTCTGATACTATATTGAATGAAGTAAAGACAGTGGAAGTCCTTGTCTTGACTGTGATCTCTGAAGGAATGCTTTCAGTATTTCACCATTGAGAATGATACTGGCTCTGAATCTATTATAGATGGCCATTACTATGTTGACAAAACTCCTTCCAATCACATTTAGCTGAGGGTTTTGATCATAAATAGATGTTGGGTCCTGTTGAAAGCTTTCTCTGCATTAATTGATATGATCATATGGTCATATCATGCAAAATAATTTCTATGCATCAATTTAGATGATAATATAATCTTTCCATTTATTGATGTGTTTATTACATTAATTGATTTGCATAAATTGAATCATCCTTGCATTGCTGGAATGAATCTGAGCTGATTGTGGTGTATGATCTTTTAAATGTGCAACTGCATTTGATTCTCAAAGAATTTTGTTGAGGATTTTTGAGTTTATGTACAGTGAAATTGGTCTGAAAACTTTGGGTATATGGTGTAACATTGGTGCTATGGTAGTTTTTAAGGATTCCTGTTTCTTCAATATTTTGAAAGAGCTTAAGGAAAAAATATGATAATTTTTCTTGACAGTTTGGTGGAACTTACTGGTAAACCCATCTTGTCCAGGACTTTTGTTCCTGAGAAGATTATTGATTGCTGTTTTGATTTTCTTGCTTGTGATTCCTTGTGATCAGGTTTTCTATTTTTCTACCCACTCAATTTTGGATATTACTGATTTTAAGACTATGACCATTTCGCCTAGGGTCTCCAGCTTAAAATCCTAAAATTGGTCATAGTACATGATACAATGAATTTCTGAAAATTCTGTCTGTTGTAATTTCTACCTTTTTGACTCTGATACAATTTCCATTAGACATTTTCCTCTTTTTCCCTTCTGAGTCTAGCCAAAGATTTATCTATCTGGTTTATTTTCTTTTAAGAACCAGCTCCTGGTTTTGTTGACTCTTTATATTGCTGCCTTGATTTCTATATCATTGACTGCTGCTTTAGCTTTTTATTATTTTCATCTTTCTATATTTTTTCCATTTTTATCCCTTATCCAGGCATATAAAATGTGTGTAAATTGTTAATTTGAGCTTTTTTTGCTTTTCTAATGTAGGTCTGTATCACCATGAATCACCACTTTAGTACAATTCTTTCTGTATTCATAGATTATGATGGTTTGTTTGTCCATTCATATTACCCAAGGAAACTTTTTATATATTCTTTGATTTGCTCTTTACTCCAGTTGTTATTCAGCATCATGTTTTTCAGCTTCTAGGTGTTAGAATTTTTCCTCGTTTTCTTTTAATGGTTAATTTCTACTTTCATGGCATTGTGACCTGAGAGTGTGCTTAGTATGATTTCTAGTTTTGTAAATGTGTACATGTTTGAGTTATGTCCTAGTATGGGATCTATCCTGGAGAATGTTGCATGTGCTCCAGAGAATATGTATTTGGCTTTTTGAGGACGAAGAGCCCTATTAAGTCCATTAGTCCCAGTTATTCTAATTCTTCATTTAGTGCTTTTGTATCTTAACTGATATTCTGGCTGATTGATCTGTCAGATGATAAATTCTCCTACTACTGTGTTCTTATCCATTTATTTAGGTCTGTGAGCAGAAGTTTTGTAAACTTTTCTGTTTCATTTAGTGCATATGGGTAGCTTGCCAGGCTTTGCCATGCGGGCGTGATGCTCTCGGTAGCTTGCTGGGGCTGGAGGGACAGCACAGCAGGTAAGGCATTTGCCTTGCACGCAGCCAATATGGCCCACCTGGGTTCAATTCCTCTGCCCCTCTCGGAGAGGCCGGCAAGCTACTGAGAGTATCTCACCCGCACGGCAAAGCCTAGCAAGCTCCGCGTGATGTATTCAATATGCCTAACAACAAGTCTCACAATTTGTTGTGCAACGTTACTGGTGCCCGCTCGAGTGAAACAATGAACAATGTGAGGATAGTGCTACAGTGCTTAGTGCATATATTTTAATAATTGTATATTTCACTCTCTGATTCACCTTCTTCAGATTGAATGCCATTTGAATTTATATATGTATGGCTATCCCAAGGTGTTTTTTTTTTAAATTTTCGTAGTGGTGGTGGTAGTGGTGGGGAGGGAGTTGGGAGGATTGTCTACTGTTGGCTTGTTTTCCAACCTCTAACTCTGAGTTTGTATTTTTTCTGTGAATGTTGGTGTGTTTCTTATAAGAAGAAAATTGATGGATTGTTTCCTTATCCATCCCATCATCTATGCCTTTTTTTTTCTTTTTGGGTCACACCCAGTGATGCTTAGGGTTTTTTCTGGCTCTACATTCAGGAATCACTCCTGGAGGTGCTCGGGGGACCACATGGGATGCTGATGATCAAATCCAGATTGGCCGGTGCAAGGCAAATGCCTTATCCACTGTTCTATTGCTACACACACACACACACACACACACACACACACACACACACACTATGCCTTTTGATGGGGGAGTTTAGTTCATTGACAATCAAGGAAATTCCTGATAAAAAACAGTTTTGAATCTTTGTTATTGTTATTTTTGTCTTTTGATGTTTATTTTTCTGTGGAAGATCTTTTTTTATTTGTTGCAGGGCTGGAATAGATATAGCAAATATCTTGAGCTTTTATTAATCTGAGAATGTTTTTATCCCTGTAAGATAGAGGATTCTAGGTTAAATATTTTTGACTTGTGTTTGTTTTTTTTAAGACTTGTAGTGTTTTGAATAGGTCTTCCATTTTCCTATTTCTTATATGGTTTCATATGAGAGATCTGTTTGATTTTCTTTTCCTTGTACTTTAACATTTGCTTTTCTCTTTTCGCTTTTTCAATTTGCTTTTTCAAGTATTTTGTCTCCTGATTTGTTTATTACCATTTTATGACAATATTTCTTGATATTGTTCTATTTGTGTCTGTTTGTATGTATATACATATATACATATACATATATATCTAGTCCTTTTTATAGTCCTTAGATATCTTGAATTTGCATTTCTTTCCCTTGAATTATTGGGGATCACTAAGTTAAAACTCAAGCTAGCAAATAAGCAACAATAGAAAAACAACTTTAATAATTAGAAGAAAATATTCAGTATATTAAGAGGAAAACTTTTGCAATCATAGGCATGCCCAAAGAGGAAAAAATGAGAAAAGGGAGAAAATAATAGTGGAAGAGATAATAACTGTAAATGTCTTCAACCACTCAAGAGTAACTGGTGCACAAATTGGAGGCCCACAGAGGTTACTTGCTTTGTGCTTGACCTTAGGAGAGACTCTTACAAATTGCCTTTTACAATTTTCTCAGCAATGGTATAAGGCAATATGTGTATCTATTCCTGATATAGTTGAGGAAACCCAGGTACAGAATGTTTGAACATATTGCACAAGTCACACAACTGATGGGACTAAGATTCTAACCCAGATGTGTCATTCTGAAACACTTATTTCTTTTCAATGGCACTCTGTGCAGTAGGATTTTTTGGTACAATGTGGAGAGCATTAAGGTCTGGATTTCTAGCTCATCTACCTATAAAAAGTATTAAACTCTCACAGTAAGAGGATTATAGAAAAATAAAACTATATTCAACATACACACGCATCCCCCCCACCCAAGAGCACTGTAGCACTGTATCACTGTCCTCCTGTTGTTCATCGATTTCCTCAAGCAGGCCCAGTAATGTCCTCATTGTGAGACTTGTTGTTACTGTGTTTAGCATATCAAATATGTCATGGGTAGTTTGCCAAGGGAAGTACTTTAATTTAGAAAATGAAGAAATGCTTCTAGGTCATCTCTACCAGAATTTTAAAATTGAAATTTCACTATTTTGTTATCATTTTTTTAGCATATAAATGGTGAGTCATCTTTTTAAAATTCTACATACACTCCAAGTGCTTGCTGTCGTTTGAAAAAGAATACTTTCTTTTTTGTTTCTCTCATTTAATTTTTTCATTTATTTAAATTGAATCACAATGAGAAACACAGTTACAAAGCAGTTCATGGTCTGGTTTCAGTCATACAATGTATCCCTGATACAATGATCATACAATGTAACCCATCCCTCCACCAGTGCACCAATATCCCCAGTTTCCCTCCCACCATTCCCTTCCTCCACAACCTGTCTCTATGTCAGACACTTTCCTTCCCCTACCTCTCTCCTTTTGGTCATTATGGTTTCCAATACAGATACTGGGAGTTTATCATGTTTGTTCCTTTGCCTACTTTCAACTCAAAGTTCTTTTCCAGAGTGATTATTTCCAAATACATTTATAACAGTGGTCTTGTCTCTGTCCCAACTACCTTCTCCCCAAGTAATTGAGGCAAACTTCCAACTGTGGACCAAACCTCCTGACCCTTGTTCCTCAAGTCCTTGGGTATAGTCTCATATTATGGTTTTTATATCCCACAAATGAGTGCAATACTTCTGTCTTCCCTTCTCTTCTGACTCATTTCACTCAGCATGATACTCTTAATATACATCCATTTGTGAGTAAATTTTATAACTTTATTTTTACAAACAGCTGTGTAGTATTCCATTGTGTAGATGTACCATAGTTTCTTAAACCAGTCATCAGTTCTTGGACACTCGGGTTGTTTTCCAGATTCTGGCAATTGTGAATAGTGCTACAGTGAACAGAAAAGTGCAAATGGTGTTTCTATTCTGTCAGTTAAACTGATTACCAGGCACTTAATTTTCTGAGGCACGATTGTGAGTGGGATAATTTTTTTCATATCATTTACTTCTCTTATATACATGTATGAAAGCCATGGACTTCTGGTTATTGAATTTTGTAACCTGCAACATTGCTTTAAAGATGTATTGTTTATAGGAGCTTCTTGGTAGAGACTTTAAGGTTCTCTAACTGTAGTATCATGTAATCTGCAAACAGTGATAGCTTGACTTCTTCCTTTCCTATCTGTATTCCCTAACTACTATGGAAAGTATCTCCAGTACTATATTGAATAGAAATGGTGAGAGTGGGCAAATTTGCCTTGTACCTGCTTAGAGGGAAGACTTTTGGATTTTCCACACTGAGAATAATGCTTGCCAGGAGCTTGTGGTAAATGGTTTTAACTATATTGAGGAACATTCTTTTAATTTCCATTTTGTTGAAAGTTTTCATCACGAACAGGTGCTGGATTTTATCAAATGTTTTCTCTACATCTATTGATATGATCAAATGGTTTTTATCTTTTTGTTTATTGATATGATGAATTATGTTCATTGACTTGTGAATGTTAAACCATCCTTACATCCCCAGGATAAATTCCATTTGGTCATGGTATATGAACTTTTGGATGAGTTCTTGAATTCTATTTGCTAATATTGTGATGAGGATCTTTGCATCTGTGCTCCTCGGGGATACTTCCTGTAATTTTGAATTTTTGTGATGTCTCTGTCTGCATTTAGTATCAAAGTGATATTTGCTTCATACAAAGCGTTTGAGAGTGTCTCTGCTTCTTCAATTTCCTGGAAAAACTTGAAAAGGACTGGAAATAAGTCACTTTTAAGGGTTTAGAAGAATTCACTAGTGAATCCATACGAAACTGGGCTTTTGGTTTGGGGAAGACTTTTGGCAACCATATCAACGTCCTCGATAGTGATAGGTCGATTCAGGTATTTCACATCTTCTTGATTCAGCCTTAGGATGCTATAGGTATCCAGGAATTTATCCATTTCTTCTAGGTTCTCTAGCTTCGTGGCATAAGGACTCTCAAAGTCATGGGATTTTGTGTCATCTTTCTGTAGAAGTTTGTTCTGTTTGTGAAATTTTCTTTTTTTGATTTTTTAAAAAATACTTATTTGTAGATAAGAGAGAAGAGCAGAAGTACTGGTAGATGTGGCAGAAGCTGGGAAAAGTATTCGTTACGCCCGCCTGTCCTTCGCAAACTACAAGACCAAGATGACTGCCCTCCGACGTCCTGATGGATCCATCACATCCTCCAGAACGGCAATGGAGAAGATTATCCATGACTTCTACTCAAATCTATTCCATAGCCATGTCCACTTGCCAACATACAAAATTCCACAGGATGGATATGTCATTCCCAACGTTCTCCCTTCCGAAATCCGACACGCCATTTCGTCAGTAAAGAAACAAACAGCACCGGGCCAGGACAAGGTCAGACCTGAACACCTGAAGAACCTGCCATCAGTACTCATCAATACACTGGCTCGGCTCTTCACGCGCTACCTGTCTGTCCCAGTGGAAAACCAGCAGGACCGTACTACTGTTCAAGAAGGGAGACATCCATGACATTGGCAACTATAGCCCTATCTGCCTATTGTCTGTCATCTACAAGTTGTTCACTCGAGTCATCCTAAATAGGATTGGCAGAACACTAGATGAAGGACAACCATGCGAGCAAGCCGGGTTCCACAAAGGATTCAGCACCATCGACCATATCCACACGATAACCAAGCTCATTGAGGTTTCTCGGGAGTTCAAGATGCCGCTCTGTTTAACGTTCATTGATTTAAAGAAGGCCTTTGATTCTGTTGAGACGGAAGCGGTCATTGAAGCCCTAGCCAATCAGGGCATTCAAGCCCAAAACACCAAGATCCTCCGTGAGCTGTATTGCAGATTCACTACCAGGATCTCACCATTCTACAAAGAAGTGAGCATTGATGTCAAGAGAGGGGTTCGGCAGGGTGATACCATTTCACCGAAACTCTTCAGTGCCACCCCCGAGAACATCATGCGACGACTGGAATGGTAAGGAATGGGAGTGAAGATAGATGGTCGGCAACTACACCACCTCCGCTTTGCTGATGACATTGTTTTAATAACACCAAACATCAGCCAAGCGGCACAAATGCTGGCCGACTTTGACCGTGATTGTGGAAAGGTAGGACTACAGCTGAATCTTACAAAGACAATGTTTATGAGAAACAGCCTCGTTCCTGACGCCCCATTCGCTCTCAATGGAACGACCATCTCCGAATGCAACAGCTATGTGTACCTAGGTCGAGAAGTCAACATGACAAATGACCTGGCACCCGAGCTGCGCAGGAGGAAGAGAGCGGCTTGGAACTCCTTCAAGAACGTTGAAGAAATAGCTAAGAGGACAAAGAACCTCCGGCTCTGGGCACATCT
Source organism: Sorex fumeus (assembly GCF_029834395.1). NCBI lineage: Eukaryota > Metazoa > Chordata > Mammalia > Eulipotyphla > Soricidae > Sorex > Sorex fumeus. Next base: position 10,910,092 of record NW_026606103.1, read on the forward strand.
CTTTGATTCCACTGTTCTTCCTGCATTAACATATGCCTCAGAGACCTGGGCCCTACACAAACAGGATGAGAATGCTATTCAGGTCTCCCAAAGGAGAATAGAAAGAGCTATGCTTGGAATATCACGTTTCACTCAAATGACAGAAAGAATCCGGAGTTCCGACATCCGTCGACGATCAAGAATCAGGGACTCTGTCTCATTTGCCAAGGTGTCAAAAATCAGATGGGCTGGTCACGTAATGAGATTTAAAGACGACTGCTGCGCTAGAGCTGTTACTGACTGGATTCCACGGGATGTCAAAAGACCGTGTGGCCGCCCACCTTCCAGATGGTCAGACTTCTTCGTGAAGATCATGAACGATCGGTTTGAGGCTCTTTATGTTCCCAGAGTGAACAGATGCCATTGGGCTACACTAGCACGCGGCAGGGACAAATGGAGACATTACTGGCGCCCACTCGAGCAAATCGACGACTAACGGGAAGTTAAGTGATAAGTGATTAAGTGATTCTTTCAATCAAATTTTTGATTCATGTATAACTTAAGTGTGCATTTTTTACAAAGATGATACTTAATTTAAGATTTCTTTCATTGACTGCTAATAAAAATGTAACCATCTGTAATTTTTACTAGTGATTGCACTTAAATATATTCTAATCATTCAATATTACTCCACATTAATCAACAAAAATTCATATATTTTTCTTTTTAAATAGTTTTGTCTTTTTTAATTTTTATTAGTGAAACTCCATGAAGTGCAGTTGTAAATTTACAAATTTTTGTGCTTGGGATTCGATTATACAATAATCAAGTACCCATCCCTCCACCAGTGCCCATTTTCCACCACCATGGGTCCCAGTATTCCTCCCACACCCATCCCCCCATCCCACCCTACCTCTGTGGCAGGGCATTCCCTTTTGTTCTCTCTCTCCTTTGATGTTTTCTTGTCTTATAGAGTCCCTTCAGTCCTACTTTTTAAAAAATTTTTATTAGTGAGACACCATGAGGTACAGCTCTAGACTTAAAATTGTTGTGCTTGGGTTTCAATTATATAATGATCAAATACCAATTCCTCCACCAGTGCCCATTTCCCACCACCACGGATCCCAGTATCCCTCCCACCCCCCATCCCCTCCATCCCACCCTGCCTCTGTGGCAGGGTATTCCCCTTTGTTCTCTCTCTCCAGTCCTACTTTTAAGGTTGTTTTTTTATTCAATTTTTATTAGTGAAACACCATGAGGTACAGTTGTAGACTTACAAAGTTTGGTGCTTAGGTTTCAGTTATACAATGATCGAGTACCCTTCCCTCCACCAGTGCCCATTCTCCACCACCAGTGATCTCAGTAATCCTCCCATCTCCCATCCCCCCATCTCACCTTTGAATCTATGAAATTCCTGAGCTGCTGTTTATCCATAAAGCAGTGCATTGTTTCTTCAAGTCTGAGTGAGAGTCTAGCCAGATAAACATTCTTGATGAGGTGTTGATTTCATTGTGTTTTTTTACTATATCCTACCCCTGCCTTCTGGCCCTGAGGGTTTCATCTGATGTCTGTTGTAAATCTAAGGGATGCTCCTTTGTATGTAATTTCCTACTTTGACTTTGCTGCTTGCAATATTGTGTCTTTGTCTATTGTATTCATCATTCTGATTATGTCTTGGAGTCTTTTTCTTAGGCTCTCTTTTAACTGGCACCCTTCAGGCTTCTTGGATCTGGAGGCCTGCATTCTCCAGCTCTGGAAACTTTTTAGCTATGATGTCTTTAACTGTTGTTACCTCATTGGGGTTGCCTCCCTGTCCCTCTGGGACTCTGATGATTCTCATATTGTTTCTCCTGAATTCATCCCATATGTCTCTTATCTTTTCTTGAGCTATTTTGAGGTCTTTTCCATCTTCTGTTGTTGCCTGTATGCTTTCTGCAGCATATCTTCAAGCTCACAGATTCTGTTTTTATCTGCTCTCATTCTACTGTTGAGGGCATCCACTGCATTTTTTATTTCATCTACAAAATTTTTTATTAGTGACATTTCTCTTTTTAGTTTTCTTATTTTACCTCTCATTTCCTCCTATATTTTATTGGCTGTCTATTTCACTGTTTCTTTCATATATCCCTGTATTTTCTTGGATGTCCATTCCATTCTTACCCAGATCTCATTAAACATCTTCACCATTTCATCTCTGAATTCTTTGTCACAGAGATTGTGTATGTGGGTATTCTCTGTCAAGCTTCAGTGCTCTTATCTTCACCCACTACTCGTGATGTTTATCTGATATTTTTTCCTCATGATGCTGTGGTAGTCTGGAGCTGGATCCCTCTAGTTCACTGTCAGTGTCCCCCTCTCACTGTCAGGGATGACTCTGGGTGAGCTCAGTCAATGGTGGTTTCCTCTTTCCCCTTCAAGGATTTTTCCTTCCTCTTTGGTTCTCCTGTGTAAAATTGTGGGGCTTTTAGCACTGATTCAGAAGATGATTTCTTTAGATTCATTTGTACAGTTCTGTGTTCTTTATTTGGTGAGCTTTGGGGGTACTTTGAATGAAATAGGCTAGTGGACTATTGGCTTAATGCGGTTGTGTTAGCAGGCAGCCCTCATAAAAGCATGAGATATGGGTCTAGTGCACTATGAAAGGGGAAATTAACTGGCAGCTGCATGATATACCTGGGGGAGGAGGAGTCCCCACATTGATGCATATCCTGGGTTACAGTTCAAGTCCTACTGTCAGCATAGTCTAAAGACGCAGTTAGCATCTCTCACCTAGGCACTCATCTGGGTATCTGTGGCTATAGATGGAACCTTTCTGTTCACTGTCGCCACTTGCCATGCCCCAAGGTGTACCTGGGGAGAAGTGTTAACACATTGGCACAGACCCTGGGTTATGGTTCAAGTCTCACTGCTGGTGCACACCTAAGGATGAATTCATCCCCTCTGGCCTAGGCGTTCATCGGGTGACTGTTGCTGTACACAGTGCCTTTCTGTTCACTGTCCAGTTTTGAAATCTTTCAACATAATTAAAAAGGTAAAGGTAAAGGCCCTCCCGTTGATCGTTGATTTGCTCGAGCGGGCCCAGTAACGTCTCCATTGGAGACTTTGTTGTTACTGTGTTTGGCATATCGAATACTCTTGGTAGCTTGCCGGGCTCTCCGAGAGGGGCGTAGGAATCGAACTCGGGTCAGCCATGTTGGCTGCTTGTAAGGCGAACGCCCTACCCGCTGTGCTATCTAACAAATAAATAACTTTTTATCCAACAGATTCAAAGTTTCTTCAGCATGAGAGGACAAAATAATCAACATGTTAACAGATCTCTTCGAAACTAGAACTATCATAGCTATAATATTTAAAACAATTCCCAGCCCCTTACAGTCACAGAAAGACATCAAAGTCAAAGCTCAATACACAAACAGACATGACTCATAAATATAGCACCAACCAGGCTCTCCCAAAGACAGGAAGGATCATGGGAAGGGTAGGAGAACTCAAACTTTTCCCACTAACACAGACACCCAGGTCTCAAAGTTACTAGATTACACATTGCTTTCATATCCAGCAGTGATTTGAGGTGTCCTGATTATTAACCAGTTAAACTTGATATGAACATAATGGTTTCTACTTCAGACTCTAAACTCATTTCATCCTTCCAAAGTTCTCACAAAATGGTAGATTACCTACTAAGTCATAATTTTCCTTTCTTAGCTTTTGTTTTTCTGGGAAATAATGCATGCAAGTGGTCACCCACAGACAGATGAATTAGTTCACACAATCAGGTAAAAGTCTGTAACTAGGGGCTGGAGCAATAGCACAGTGGGTAAGGCGTTTGCCTTGCATCCAGCCAACCCGGGTCCGATTCCCAGCATCCCATATGGTCCCCTGAGTACCACCAGGAGTAATTCCTGAGTGAAGAGCCAGGAGTAACCCCTCTGCATTGCCGGGTGTGACCCAAAAAGAAAAAAAAAAGTCTGCAACTGCTTCCACTTCTAGCGTATATTCAAAGAACTGTGCTAAGACTACAGGAAAAGGGGTCCAGATGGAGAAGAAAGGAGTTTTCTGGGTAAATTTCCCAAGTCATCTTTCTCAATTCAGAAAAAGAAATGACTCCACATATACAGTTAGTCAACTTTCCTCCAGCTGCTTTTCTGAACCATCAGGAGTGAGAGGGCAGTGGACAGCAGGCTGGGAGATAAAGGAGACAATTCTAGGCAAAGTGACTGTCATCCTGTCATCCAACGACCATATGTCATCCAAAGACCTGACCCGAGGTCAGCTCAACACAGCATTGGAATCCACTCCTGGTTGACGTGTCCAAATTGTAATCGTGAAGAATCAGTTCCATTGCCACTTATGAGCCAATAATATGAGAAACACAATAACAGGATGAGAAAGTTTTGTTGGCAACTAGCCAGCAGGTTGGACAATGGTGACTCTTGTCTCCACAGTGACAATCTAGTCCACACAGTCACCAGAATGGGTTTTTCTAGGGAAGCAACCAGGGAGAAAGGGTTGGCTGGAGATCAATGGGTGCCAGACTTAATAAGATACCCTATGTGTTGATCCCCTGGACACATGCCATCATTTCTATAAGACTGAAAAAGTAAGAGTCAGATTTGGAGGGGATTATGAATTATGAAAACAAACTGTTCTTATCTCTAGACTTTTAGGCAAGGCAAGTTGTCCCTGTCTAATATTGATTTCTGATTCAACAATTTGATATGAGTAGTAGCTCTTTAATAGAAAGTGGGAGCCTGAATTTGAAATCAAAACTAAAAGTTTTTCTCTCAACTCTGAACCATTAACCCTGTGATATCAGATCAATTACCTGATTTCTTGCTCCTTCATTTTTTCAAACCTACAAGATATGATGGCCCATATCATTTATTGCATTGAAAATGCTTGCTATTTGAAAAAATATAGCATACAATTTACCCAAAACAAGAAAACAAAGTCATGAAATTTGCATGTAAGGAGATCAACATGGAAAGAATCATGTTAAGTGAAATGACTTCAGAAAGAGAGGGACAGACATAGAAATATTGCACTCATTTGTGGAATATAAAGTAACAGAATGGGAGACTTACACCCAAGAATAGTAGAGACAAGGACTGGGAGGTTTGCTCCATGGCTTGGAAGCTGGCCTCACATGCTGGGGAAATTGATAGCTCAGACAGAGAAGGGACCACCAAGTAAAGAGTGTTTAGAGGGCTCTCTCAGGATGGGAGATGAGTGTCGAAAGTAGACTATAGAATGAACATGATAACCATTCACTACTTGCATTGCAGACCACAACACCCTAAAGGAGAGTGAGAGATTAAAAGAGAATGTGCTTGCCACAAAGGTGGAGGGGAGGGAATTGGGTAGGATATGGGAGAAATACTAGGAACTTTGGTGGTAAAGAACGGGCACTGATGGAGGGATGGGGACTCAATCATTGTATGACTGAAATGTAAGCACAAAAGTGTATCATCTGTAACTGTATGAGAAAGGGGAGACTGATTTCATATATCAAATGTAATGATGTAATGGTGATTCATTAAATTTTTTTAAATTAAAAAAATTTAAAAAATATTTGTTACTGCAAAAAAAAATCTCAGGAAACCAGACTAGTAATTTAAAAGACTATAGATAGAACATATAAATTGGTATTACAAAAAGATACTTTATGCAACCAAGATCACGATCACGATCATCCTGTTGTTTTTTGATTGCCTTGAGCAGGCACCAGCAACATCTCCTTCTTTCTAGCCCTGAGATTTTAAAAGAGTCATATTCAATGCTCTTTCAGGGTTAGGAGAATGAGACCCATCATTGTTACTGGTATTTGGCATATTGAGTACGACACGGGAAGTTTGCCAGACTCTGCCGTGCGGGTAGGATACTTTCGGTAGTCTGCCAGGTTCTCCAAAGGAAAAATGAGCAAATTCAAATGTGGCCACACACTTCTGGGAGCTGGGTTTTATAGTCTCTGCGTCTTGGCCGTTGTTGGGACCAACCTGGCGCTGGTGGCAGCTGGTGAGTATTATGCCTACCTACTGGAAGATGGGGGATCTGGGTGGAGAAGACCCAGTCCCAATCAAACAGGCTTGGAGATCTCAGCCCCAGGCCCCACATGCCTGGGTTCCTCTGCCAGTTCCTTCATGCATGAGACTTGTCCGGACAATGTGTGGAGAGTGGTCTCAGCATGACTGTGGCTGATTCTGGAGGTCTTCAGCTGCTGGGGCTCTGCTGGGGAAAGGGGGAGGGAAACTCAACCCGCCTCTCTCCAAGGGGCCCCGGTGAGGACAGCCAGGCGCAGGGACAGGAGACTCTGCCCCCAAGATAATAACTCGAAAACCAAGATAATAACTGTTTATAGGAAACTATTTTTTTAATAATTTTTAAATTTTCTTTTCATAAGGTTGTTCACATTAATTTATTACATTCAATATCTCAACACCAATCCCACCACCATTATACCTTTCTACCACCATTATTTCTAATTTTCCCACCACCATTCAAGCCTGCCTGTCACAGGAAGAGACTAGATAATTTATTTTCTATTGCTTATTATGAATATCATGAGAGATCATGATATTCATACGTGGTCATGAAAGCGGATGTGTGCTCCTGGAATTCTAAAATTGTAAATGACTGGGGTCCGGAGATATCTCTGTAGGGAGGTAATCCATTTTGAGATTCATTTGTGAGTCTCTGGATCAAGGCCGTTAATGTGCTTAAATGGTGCTGAGGCAGTTCCTGAGTGTGACAGCAGACCCCAAAGGGGCGGGGAGACAAGAAAGGATAGCCCATCCCACAGCCACCATGTGGCCTGGAGTCTTCAGTCCCTGCTCCCCTGTACCTGGGTTTTCCTTCTGGAAGTTTGTGGCCACCAGGGCTTCATTTGGAGTTGGCAGAGAGAGGACACCTGTTCCATCTGAGGTGACCGGTGAGATCAGCTTGCCACAGCGACTGGACATGAATCTCTGGCGAGCTGCTGTCTCCTGGGATTCACTGCTGAGTATCTGATCCAAGCGGGTGATGCACTTAAATGGCACCCAGAGGCAGTTTAGGGCATGACAGCCAGAAAGTATTCTAGAAGGGAAGGGGAAACAGGAATACAAAGACTAACTTTGTCAGATTTCATTCTCACTCAAAATAATCTATTCTAGATTGCTATATGCATATTATGGCAGTTTGCTTTTTGTGCTACTAAAGCAGGGAGGTAGATAGGAAAGGGCCCCCTGGAAGTGAGTTCTAGAGGAGCAATAAAACCAACTAGCCTCAAGGCTGCTGAAAAATAATAAACAAATAAATAAAATCCACTTTGTGAGCACAGGAGCTAAAGCCTGATAAAAACCTTTACCTACTGCCAATGCAGACCCAGAGGAGGCTGGACCTCACCCTGAGAGAAGCTCCAGTAGGAAGAAAAACCAGGAAAGGAATTTCAAAGAAAATAACTAACTACTTCCAACTACACCCCTTTGGCAATCACCCTAGCAATGGACTTTTACCTAGGAAGAAAGCCCCACATGCGGCAGCCTGGGAGAAACCCTATAAAAGTCATCTTGAACAAAGGCATATGCTGTCTGTGTCCATGTGTTGTTGTCATGGGTATTTGGTGCCTGTGCACATGTGTTGCCCACATATTCTTCCTTGAGATGTAGACTTTCATACTTTAAAGTACTGGAGCTCCCTCTTTATTCTGGAGAACATCATGTTCTCACTTCTCACTTAAGCACATTTCTCTCTCTTTATCTCTCTCTCTTTCTCTCTCTCTCTGTCTCTGTCCCTCTCCCTGTCTCTCTGTCTCTCTGTCTCTCTGTCTCTCTTTCTGTGTCTCTCTCCCCCACCCCTTTCAGAACTTCCAAATAAAACCTGATTTTGCTTCACTGTTCTCCTCCTGAAATCCTTTCTTGAGAGAAAGGCAAGGAACCCCAAGGATCTGGGGAAGGTCTAGTACTGACTTTCCTTTCCACCAAGCAGCAAGGCTCACATCAGACTCTTATCAGTCCAAGATTTCCCCAGCTGTTCCTGGGTGGCAGAGGTGGACAGAGAGAAAATGGCAGATCCCAGGTCCCCTTTTCTGAGGTTCTTGTCTTTCTCCTCCCCACTTCACCTAAGACACTTGGCATCACTACAATAAGTATGTTTTTACTTGCACTGTATTAATATCATTGGTTAAATTATATACCAAGGACTCACTCCCATGGGTTGACACCTCCTATTTAACTTTACTTAAGTTATCTAATTTATTTCTACTTAATTGCAAAATCTTATTTTTAGACTCCCATGAGCAAATTCTTTCCTTTTAATTTTATTAGCCTAATTAATTTCTATATAAGTGATCTGCCTTTTTCTAGGTTAATGGTGAGCATTCCCCTGACCCTCATGTATATTAATCACTGTTGATCTAGTTTTCAATATATTTAAAGATAAAATGGATTCATTATGCTAAGGGTTCCACACAAAGCACTCAAATTGTTCCATACTCTCCACCAAATTTTACTATAACCTGTTCAATAGTAGGGTAAGTTTTTTTTTTATATATACACATGGAAGGCTGGCTTTTGTTTTAAAATAACAAATCAAATGACAAACCAAAATCAAAGGTAAGATGCCATACTATTTGGTAAAATTTACTCATCTAGTTCCAATGTTCCTGAAGCATACATCAAATATTAACTAAAAATGAGTTTTTATTGAAAAAGTTGTTTACAATTCATTAATCAGCACTTGTATTACAAGTTATTTTCAGTCAACCATGGAAAAAGCAAAGGGATAAATAGCAGAAAGATTTTTGGAATCTGCCTTTATATTTCACAGATTCCAAAATTCTGGGAGTCTATAAGATCAAATTATTGAAGATGATGACCTTAGCCAGATCCTGGAGTCACCTCTCCTCAAAGGAGGCAACACAAATTACATCTTTATTAGAGTTAATTCATTTGAGAAGAAATAGAAAATTTCAATACCAGTACTGGACAGTAGGAAGTGGCAGAAAACATCAAAACAAGATAGAAAAACAAAAGCAGCCCGGTGAAGACAAATTTTGGAACAATAAGATCCAGAGACTCTCTGGTGCTTGGGATCCTAAGCATACTCCAGGATTTGGAAAGGGAAAAGACACAAACACAGGGATATGGAGAATATTTATGATAAAAGAACAGTAGGTCTGTGGAAAGTGGAGTTAAAGGGGGTGCAGCATAGGTTTAGAGTTGGACAGTCCTGAATTTATAATGGCCACTGGTTGAGAAAAGGGAGGAATGGTGCCTCGGTGCACAAAGAAATGCTAGGACTTCTGCCCTGCCTTCACTATTTCTGGAGACATATCATCCAGGTAGAGGGCGTGTAGGGGTCACACCATCTCAGGGCACTCCTACCACAGTGCATGCTTAGTAATGATTTATGGTTCTGCACTACCCTCCCCTCGCTTCTTGCAGACTTGAAATTTTGATGATCTCAGATGACATTACCTACAGGAAGCAAACAAACAAAAGTAGAACCTGAACCTGACCAAAATGACCAAAAAGGTTGACCTGGAAGAAAATAGACATAGGAAAACAAAATTTATGTAAATAACTTCTCTAATCATCCACTGCTTCAATTCACCAATAAAAAGCAATCCTACAAGCAAATGGTAACCTGAACATGGCAGAGTTGGCCATAATTATATCCAATAAAATGCTTTTAAAGCTAAAAATGTAACAAGAGACAGAAACAATCATTTATTCTGATCAAAAAATGAATTCTTTTAAAAAACTTTATATTAGAAAGATTGCATTCATCTGGGGAACATAAAGTAACAAAATAGGAGACTAACACCCAAGAATGGCCGAGATTAGTACCAGGAATTTTGCTCCATGGCTTGGAGGCCAGCTACATATGCTAGGGGAAAAGGAAGCTCAGATAGAGAAGGGAGCATCAAATAAAGGGTGTTGGGAGGATCCACCCAGGATGGGAGAAGCATGCTGAAAGTAGACTATAGACCAAACATGATTGCCACCCAATGCCTCATTTTCTCTGTGTGTGTCGACCCCATTTCAATCCCCAGCACTGCATGGCTCCCTAAGCCCCATAAGGAGTGACTCCTGAGCTTCTTGAATATGCTGGGTGTGACCCAAAGTCAAGAAAACTAAAAATCAATACTCTATCAATATGGATATAAGTCCTCAAAAAACCTTCATCTAATAAATTTAACCCTACATTATAAGGTTGTATGACCAAGTCAATTTTATCTCAAGTATGCAAGAATCAGCATATGCAAACCAATGTTTAAAATACATTGATCATTGATACATCTATGTAAAGAAATCTTTTTATAAGTTCAACACCTATTTTTAAAATTAAGACAGTCAGTTAAACTGGGATTAAATAGCATTAACATAATAAATACCATGTACTACTGAAATGATACTCAATGGCAAAAAATTCAGTTTTTTATCTGAAATCAAATATAAAATGTAATTTCTCACCAACATTATTATTCAATATAGTATTATAAATCGGCCTGATTCCTAAGTCAAGAAAATGAAGTAATATCCTGGATTTTTCAAGGCATTTCCTGGCTGACAGAGGTGGCTATAAAGGGAAGCGGTAAAATTTGTTTGAAGTCTGCTGCATCTCGCCAAATATCACAGAAGTCACTCGCATAGAGAAGTGTAGATGCTCTCACAAAAGAAGCCCCAATGGGGCAAAGACTAGCTCTTGCACCATAGATGCCCCAGCAGCTGCACTCATGCCCCAAACCACTGACATTCCTCTGGCTAGACTCTACCATCTCAGAACTGAGTTTCACGGAGAACCTAATCTGCTGAAAACTTTAGGTTACACAGGACTTGGAGGCTAAGACCTCCAGGCCTTCTTGGACTCACAATAGGCGACCTCCTTGCCACCTCCCCGTATTTCCAGAAGCCCTGAAAGCCACATCTATGCCCCACAAACACCACTATCATTGACCAGCCTTGTTCCAGAGACTCACAAATATATCTCAAAAGAGATCAACTAGCTGCAAAAATTTCTCAGATACTTGCACCCAGTTGAGACCTCTGATGCAATCGCAGGAGGGGGATGGGCCAGCTTCCTTCTACAATACTGACATCTCCAACCTCTATAATACTGACACCCCAGTAGCGAACAACAGATTGGATAGGAATATAACATAAAAGTCAACCAAAGTTGACTAACAAAACCATCTAGGTAGAAACAACCATTTGCCATTTCCCAGTTGAATCCTTCATCTTCCCAGAAGTAATGTTTAATCATACACATGATATAACAACCCAGGAGTTCACCTAAGTTTTTTTTCCCCCCAGGAGTTTTATTGGAGGACTCCATAACATAGGTATACTGATTATAGAGTTCAGTGTGCCCTAAGCATTGCCTGGTTTGGCCCAGAATCAAACAAAAAATAATCAAACACAGAAATTACAGAAAAGAAAAAACTCATTTCCAAAGAAGGGCATGAACATGGACATTGACAAGATAATTTATTATAAATGTCAACCTGCCAATAAAGAGCAAGGCATTTCAATGTTGCCACAGATGACGATCAATAATAACAAAAATCTACCTTTGTGTGAATCACTTAATGCTTCTCTTGAATTTATTTTTTTCCATATGATGTATTAACCTATTCTAGCAATTGGTGTAATTATGTAGGTGGATGGGCAATTTTCTTTCTTCATTGCTCCTGTCATCCTGATAGGTGATTGATTTTAAATTATGTCGTAATTATTGGCTAAAGTGACTTCCAGGAGTCCAGATTTTGTTTTATCATTTTCTTTTTTAATAACTACAAAGTTCAGGTTCTGTCACACTTGACACGCAGGAGTTACTGGGCTGACCTGACCAAGAAGAACTGAAAGGCCAGCCATGCAGCTCTCCTCTCTCTGCTCATTGCACAGGGTGGTGCAGGAGACAAGGAGCCTGAGGAGGTCGGGGTGAGTGAACTGCCCCTGGAGGCTCAAGAAGGACACGCACTCCAGGAGTGCTTTGGAGAGAGTGCAAGCAGGGTCAACCTTATATACTATAAGGGGCAAGAAATGAACATGGTAGGGGAACAGACTTGCACAAAGTAAAGAGTACACTTGCACAAAGTAAAAACAAGGTAAAACAGAATGTTAATTCTTTTTGGCTAGAGCCCAGTTTGCTCAACTGTCCCCTTGCAATGTTTTACCGAACTCACATTTACTGGAGGGGAGGAAAGAGGAACCTTTGCTGGGAAGCTAAAAGGGGAGCTTTGTAGAAGGGGTTGCCTACCACTCATCCTATTCAGGTCAAGTCTCAGGGTCTCGACCCTCACCCCTAGATGCCCCCCAACTCTGCCGTGCAACATGCCCCACAAGGTTCCACTTCCTCTCAAGGGCCAGTCAATTGAGAGGTTCAGAGATGGGTGAGAAAATAGGCAATGACCTGGCAGGTTGGAGGGCAATTGATTCATGTCCTCAAACTAACCATCCTGTCTACACAGTCAAAAGAACGGTTTCTTACAGAAAAAGATAAAAGAGAAATATGTCTTTACCAAAGGGTTGGTTCCAGACAAATAGGCACCAGAATGCTAATAAAGTTCTCACCTGAAGTTCTCTCTCCCTGAGGTTCACTATCTTATCTGCAAGCCCAAACAAAGTAAGATGGTTAAACTTTGTGTGGAAGAAAAGAATGAGAAATACTGAGTAATCCTTAGGCTTTTGAAGAAGAATAAGATTATACTGTCAAGGCTGAACTGCTCAAACAAGAGGCACAGTGACAAGCTATCAAAGAGCTTAATGGAAGATGGAAACCTCAAGTTCTTAAAGCCACCATCTTATCTAAACTGTTAAAGAATGGATTTCTATAAGTAAAGAACAAGAAAGTAAGCTTGGATTGCACATAGGCATGTGCCAGAATGAACAATAAAACCCTCTTCTGGGCTGATCCAAGGCACACTTATCTACAAAGCTCAACAAAGTGGTAGGCATTGGAGGGAGGATAAATTGGACTGTTTTCCTTATCTGACATTGATCTTTGCTCTTTTAAGTCCTTGCCTAGATAAGTTTTCTGGTTTAACACTCCTTATCACTCTCTTTATCTCTCCAAATAGATTTACATCCCTTTATCACTCTGAATAGGTTTTACCCTTTTGAAATGGATACTTCTCTTTTTCAGGTTCTTTTCTTTATCGTTTTTTTTTGACACATTCCATAAAAAGTTCTCAGGATTTACTCCTGGATCTATGCTCAAGAATCACTCCTGATAAGGATCAAGGGACTATATGGGGTGCTAAGGATTGAACTGGATCAGCTACATGCAAGGCAAGTACCCAACCCTCTATATTTCTGGTTCCATTAAGATGAATCCATAAAGACTCCACTGAATTCCAGTTGACTCAAATGCTGCAAAGCATCTAGACCATTTTTCTTAATGAGAAATCTATGCATATTAGAAGTACAAGACCATCTCTATTGGCTTAATAAGCTCTGCCTGCTCAAACCTTAGAAGATACTTAAGAAGCAGTTGCATACAGAATTTTGACTTTGAAAAAAACAGTTTTTTTTTGAGGGGGGAGCACACCCAACAATGCTCAAGGTTGTGTGCTCAGGTTCAGGATTTAAACCAGGTCAAGCACATGCAAGGAAAGAGCTTTACCCATTCTCCTGCCCCCTTGGCCTTAATTTTTTTTTATAGAATACCTTGGCCATAATTTTAAGGGTATTCTTAAATAGTTTTTAAAAGTCTTTATAGTTTTAATGAGACAAGAAGGCATCAATCACATCACGCCATTTTTGCCACTGGAGAAGAACTGTTCCTCGAAACATGAGACCAAAGAGCCATTGGAGGTGTTGGTGTTCTTGTCAACATGAACTTGGCCATGAGCATTGATTCATTAGAATGCCCAACAACCCAAACTGGATGATTGCACTTGAATTGATGTGGCTCACTGCCGGCATTTTCTAACTTTGTTGTCTACGCACCAACATCCAATTATGATGAAGGAGAAAGTGAGAAGTTCTACATGGAGCTGGAGAAGTTCTATAAAGAAGACCACACCTTCTACAAGATCTTTGTGGTGATTTTAATGCCAAGATAGGACCAAGAAGATCAGTTGAAGAACTCCACATTGGGACCCATGGCGTAGAATGGAACAAATAGTGTGTCTGAATAAATCATATCGACCAAACCATCCATGGTACCTCACAGTTCCAGAAGGCCGAATCTGAAGGTTGGACTTGGGAGTCGCCCGGTGGACAGTTCCACAACAAAATTGACCACATCATATTCAATGAACGGTTTTGCCTGACTGATGTCGCTGTTATCTCAAAATTACAAATGGGATTGGACCACTATCACCTTCGTGCAAAATTCTACTTCACAGAGCAGGGAAAAAGGGCTGCAGAGTTTAAGAAGAGAATTCCCAGAATGAGCACCAACTGGGAGCTTTTTGGCACTATTGTGGCAACATGGAAAGATACCGTCATTTAAAACATTGACGAGGTATATGATCGACTGGTTCAGGACCTCCATGATTGTGTGAGGAACACCAAGAGAGAGGTAGTCACAAAAAGAAAAACGAAAAGTTCAAAAACTTTTGAGCTTATTTGCCAATGTGACTTGGCACAAGCCTCAGGCAACCGTAAGCAAACATCCAAGCTTGCAAAGCAGTGCAGAGAAGCGATAAAAAAAGACCTCATAGAGAGAAGAGCAGCAGTGCTGGTAGATGTGGCAGAAGTCTGGAAAAGCATTTGCAATGCCCCCCTGTCCTTTGCCAACTACAAGACAAAGATGACTGCCCTCTGAAGTCCTGATGGATGTATCACATATTCCAAAAGGGCAATGGAGAAGATTGTCCACGACTTCTACTTGGATCTCTTTGATTGCCACTTCCACCTACCCATATACCAAATTCCGCAGGATGGATATGTTGTTGCCAACGTTCTCCCTTTCAAAATCCGACATTAGTAAAGAAGCAAACTGCACCTGGCCCAGACAAGATCAGACCCAAACACCTAAGTATCTGCCATTGGTACTCATCAATACACTGGCTTGGCTCTTCACACGCTACCTCTCTAAATGCAAGGTTCCATCCCAATGGAAAACCACAGGACTGTACTACTGTACAAAAAGGGAAACATCCACAACATTGGCAATTATCGCCTGATGTGCCTGTTGTCTGTCACCTACAAGCTGTTCACTTGAGTCATCCTGAATAGGATAGGCAGAACACTAGATGAAGACCAACCATGAGAGCAAGCCGGGTTCCGAAAAGAATTCAGCACAGTCGACCATATCCACACAATAACAAAGCTCATTGAGGTTTCTCGGGAGTTCAAGATGCCACTCTGTCTAACGTTCATTGATTTAAAGAAGGCCTTTGATTCTGTTCAGACTGAAACAGTCATCGAAGCCCTAGCCAAACAGAGCATTCAAACTCAATACATCAGGATCCTTCATGAGCTGTATTGTGGATTCACTACCAGGATTTCACCATTCTACAAAGAAGTGATCATCAATGTCAAGGGAGGAATTTGGCAGGGTGATACCATTTCGCCAAAACTCTTCAGTGTCACCCGAGAACATCATGCGATGACTGAAATGGAAGAAATGGGAGTGAAGATAGATGGTTGGCAACTACAACACCTCCGCTTTGCTGATGACATTGTTCTAATAACACCAAACATTAGCCAAGCAGCACAAATGCTGGCCGACTTCGACCATATGTGGAAAGGTTGGACTATAGCTGAATCTCACGAAGACAATGTTTATGAGAAACAGTCTTGTTCCTGACGTTCCATTCACTCTCAACAGAATGAACATCTCCAAATGCAACAGTTATGTGTACCTAGGTTGAGAAGTCAACATGATGAATGACCTGGGACCTGAGTTGCGCAGGAGGAAGAGAGCGACTTGGAACGCCTTCAAGAGCATAGAAGAAATAGCTAAGAGGACAAAGAACCTCCGGCTCTGAGCACATCTCTTTGATTCCACTGTTCTTCCTGCATTAACATACGCCTCAGAGACTTGGGCCTTACGAAAATAGGATGAGAATGCTCTTCAGGTCTCCCAAGGAGGAATCAAAAGAGCTATGGTTGGAGTATCACGCTTCACTCAAATGAGAGAAAGAGTGGAATTCCGACCTCTGTCAACACTCAAGAATCAGGGATGGTGTCTCGTTTTCCAAGGCGTTGAAAATCAGATGGACTGGACATGTAATGCAATTTGGAGACGACTGCTGGACTAGGGCAATTACCAACTGGATTCCATGGGACATCAAAAAACCGTGTGGCTGCCCACCTACAAGATGGTTAGACTTCTTTGTCAAGATCCTGAACGATCTGTTTGAGGCTCTTTGTATTCCTAGAATGAGCAGACGCCATTGGGCTACACTAGCACGCAACAGGGACAAATGGATACGTTACTGGTGCCTGCTTGAGCAAATAAATGAATAACGGGATGTCAAGTGATCAAGTGTGATAGTTTTAATACTCTTAAGTACAAAACATGATTAATTGAGTTTCTATTTGTAGTTCAAAGATGTGCAATATCTTTTCTGTACCTGGCAAGCGCTAAAATCCATCAGTCATGCCTTTTATTCAACCAAATAGAGAAATGGCAGTTCATACACACAGTTCTATAACTTCCACTTTATATTCACTGTGTTTAATCTCTATTCATTAATCTATCATACATCTGTTTGCTACCAATGATATATGAAGTGGGAGAAGAGAGGTAGGAACCTCAAAAGAGGAATCTCTCTCTTTCCTCTGGCCACCTAGGAAGTATCAGGGAGGTTTAGAAATGATAAAGTTCTGATCTGGGCACCTGCATGGTACATATTTTACTTCTTACAGCTCCAATCAGTCAAACTGTACCTGAGTTACACTTGATCTTCAGAGGTGGAAATGAATGTCAGCCACCCAATTTCTTGGGGAGCCTTGAAACTTAGATCAGAGTAAGAAATTTTTCTTTGCATGAAAAAAGACGATCAGTACTAGCCCTCTGACTACTCTATTGTCTACCTCCACTGAAAAGAATTTTAGAACGAATTTTAGGAATTTTAGACAAAAAGTGAAGAAAGATAGTTTTTTAGGGAAAATTTTAAGAAGAGAAAGAAATTTTACCCTCGAAAAAAATTTAGGCCTTTCCAGAATGGAGGGAACCAAATACACATTCCAAGTAGAACTGCAAATAAATCCCCAAGATGGAGAATATATGCCATGAAGTAAAAGAAAAGGAGTACACACCTCAGATAGAAATATGGGTGATCCTTGAGACTTCAAATAGAGAGAGTGTGCACCCTTTCCCCTGACAAGTTAGTTTTTATAATTTCCCCCAAATAGTTCCCAAAATCTGTTGCCAGGGTTGTTGTCAATGGAGAGAGCTTGAAACAGTTGATGGTCTTTGGTATTTTCACAGTCCTTTGTTCCTCCAGTCAGAACCTCTCCTCCTTCAAGAATTTGATTGCAGTTCCTGTCTCTGCTGAAGTCTGCCACCTCAGTAGGGGTCCAGCCTTCTCTGACACTGGGGAAACCTCACTTCCTGTTTTCTGCAAAATTGGCTTTTTGCAACTAAGGGTTGCAAAACATTATTATTTCCCAGTAAAGTCACTGCATTGCCTTGGAAGGAGACATTCCCTATCAACCTTCCTGCTGACATCAGAAGGGCACACATATGCTGCCCAAGCCCCGGAGCCCATTTTCTCTCCTTCTTTCCCCTTCCTAAAAACGTCCAGAAAAAATCTGGTTTTACTTCACTGCTCATCCACTCCTGAAATTCCTTTCTGCAAGGAAGACAAGAGCCTATAAACCTTGGGTAAGGCCTAGGACTGGCTCTCCTTTCCTTGCAAAGAGCAACCTCTGTCTTTTTTGCAAACCTAGGCAATGTTTTAGGCATAAAAAATAAATGAAATAAAGTTTGTTTTAGAAAGCTGTTAATGTAGGGTCCCACACATAAAATATTTCCACACCACATCCTCGTCAGTGTTCACTTCCCTCCACATCGTTCCAGTTCCTTGACTATATAAGCTTCCTGCTGGAGACTAGGTCTCAGTTTCTGTTGGGGAAAGACCCATTTTAAGGACAGGCATAAGGAGTGAAGTTGGTGGGCCCTGGTGTGTGGGTTATGTGAGGCAGAGAGGAGAGAGAGAGACAGTCACTTTCTCCCGATCCACCTAAACACCTGGGACAGGCTGGGAAGACTAGGAATCAGGATGGAGTGAAGTTGATTTGCTCTTTGCAAGGAAAGGAGAGCCAGTCCTAGGCCTTACCCAAGGTTTATAGGCTCTTGTCTTCCTTGCAGAAAGGAATTTCAGGAAAAGGGGAGAAGGGAACAAAAATCAGTGGAACTGGTGCGTTTGGTCTAGTCTGAGAAGATGTGAGGAAGTATGAAATGCAGGCTGGTGGTGACCTGTCACAGGTGGGCCATAAGTCCTGACTCCCACGCTGGGGACAGGGTGATTCCTGATTCTGGGGATGCTGTTGTCTCGTCAGCCAGGTGACATTTGGTCCCCGTTGCCATTGTGTCCAAGCAGACCTCACAATACTGACCCAGTGTGACAGCATACTAACTTGATTATACCTTTTCCAAATAAGGTCATAGTCATGGGTAGCAGGAATTAAGACTTGAGACTAACTTTTAGGGGAACTGTTTAACACACAGTACTTGTTTGGGGCTGTAAAAAGTTCTCTATCTACTATTCACATTGAGGTCAGCAAGAGGAGATCTTGGCAACGAACTTTGGGAAGAAAACCCAGATTTTATATAAATAAGTTACTGTCACAACCCAGCAACATAAAGACTGGACCCATTTTGGAGATGCAGGATTTGAGACCTGAAAAGAATCTCAGTGATATCAGTCCAGATTAGGTAAGAACCTCCTCTGGAAAGGAGGAGTTTCATCAGGAACAAAAGGCCCTAAAATTAAAAATGAAATAAAAGTCACCAGAAGTTTCACAACGTTTTCCTTTGACAATCCATAAACAATAGATTCTCGGACTTATATCCGCATAAAAGAGTTCCAAGCCATAGAAGATTTGGGGATTGGAGGAAGTTCCATAAAATCAAATTTGCAAAAGCAAGTGGCCCTCATTACATTTTAGAAATCACCTGCATCCCAACTTGGAATGGATTTTATTTTAATTTATAGAATATTCCTCTCTCATTCTGTCTCTCTCTCTCTATCTCTTTTTCTCTCCCTTTCTTTCTCCCTACCTCCAACCCCTCCCTTCTTATTTCCTAAATAAAACTGTTTTATCCACTATTTATCTATGGAAATTCCTTTCTGTGAAGACACATGGTGAACCTGGAAAACCTGAGTGGAGTGGGACTGACTTTCCTCTTCCTGCAAAGAACAATCCCTTATTCCTGACTGAGGCCACAAAACTTGGGTGGTAGTGAAGTCAGTGGCCTGAATGGGTGGCTTATGTGAGACAGAGAGGAGAGAGGTCGTCACTTTCTTCAGATTAGTCTCTGCCAACCCAGGACTGGCTAGGACTGATAAAGTCTGGAAAGTCAGTCCCAGGTCTTACCCAGGGTTTCCAGGTACTTTATGCTGTCTCACAATAAATAATCTCAAGAGTAGGGAAACAATAAAATAAAAACAGATTTTATTTGGAGAGTTTTAGAGGAAGAGGAAGTAGAGAGTAATGCACTCCAGGGGAAAACACAGTCTTCTCCAAAGGCGGAAAAAGCCCAGTAAACGTCTCATGAGGGGAGATGTGGGTACAACATGTGATGCCTGAGCATCACATGTGCTCAGCAACGTAGGCACATGGGCTCAGGTAGCATATGTACGCCCTTCAGTTCTTCAAGGTGGCTTTTATAGAGTTTTTGCCCATGTGGGGCTTTCTAACTAGTTGTGGTCACAATCAATAGGGGTAGAATTCTTTCCCTCCAGGAAAGCTGCTTCTAGGACAGATTCTCATTATCAGATCGACCCACCCTAGAGCAGAATTTCCTGGGTGTGTTTCTCCTCTCCTTGTCCAATAAACATATAAGCATACATAATATAAATCATTTTGTATGGATACAGTAAGAAATACCTAAGCTTATAGAGTTGACAGAGGGGGTTGCCTTGGTCTAAAGTTTCTCTGGCAGAGGTGGGAGCCATTCCGGTTCTTAGTTGCAGTCTCTGTCTCACTGATGTTTGTATCTCTGTGGGGTCCAGTCTCCTTAGGGTCTGTCACTGGCGCCAGTAAGACCTTATCAGGCCTCGGCCTTAATTCTTGCAGTGTTGGGGCTTTATTATGAAGGGCCAGAGTAAGGAGAACAAGAACCCATGAAAGGCTGCACTTCAGCAAAACAAGCAGTAGGCCTAAGTTTCTGTTTCCTTGAAATTTAAGGTTCTGTTTCCCTGAAGAACTGTGCTCCTGTTTTCCTGAAGTTTATGGTTAGAGTTACTGGGAACCCCTCCTCCTCTCCTCCCTAATCACTTACATTAACCAGTAAATCAGCCAGCCTGTTCAGCAGCCTGTTCCTGCTGGCACCTGCTAGCTATGCTTATGCGACTAAGGATAGAAAAACCTGCTGTGGTAGGAGCTTGGAGTCCTTGTCAAGGACTCCACTGCGTTGAATGAGACTTGGACCCTAGCTCAAGGTAGAAATAAAGATTCCTTTGCTTTTTTATTCTCACGTGTGAAACTGGTCTCTCTGACAACAGGAAACCCTAAACCCAGGTATAATATCTGGGGGCTCGTCTGGGATTCCCACCTGCTGTTTAACCTTCCACTGATTGTGTAAACTCAAAAAAGACAGCAGCAGCGGTGGCTCTATCTCTCCTGCTGCCCGTATTCGGTAGTCTCACACTGCTTTCCCCCACCCCGGGGAGGTCAATGGCAATGGGCAGGTGAAGGAAGGAATGAGGGCCAGCCTGGTTGGTCTTAGTTGCAGTTTATTCCAATCCTCTCTCCATTCATTCCTCTCTCTCCTCTGCCTCTCCCTGCCCATTCTTACAGACTTATTATATCCCCCAGCATGAGGCATTGGGGTAACAATTACACATAGGTGTGGTCACAATCAATAGGGGTAGAATTCTTTCCCTCTGAGAAAGCCGCTTCTAGGACAGATTCTCATTATCAGATCAACGCACCCTAGAGCAAAATCCCCTGGGTGTGTTTCTCCTCTCCTTGTTCAACAAACATATAAGCAAGCATAATATAAATCTTTTTGTATGGATACAGTGAGAAATACCTAAGCTTATAGAATTGCTCTTCTAGGGCCATCATGATCTCAGACTACTGTGCTCAGGCCAGATAGTCTTTCCTATCCCTAGCAGGTCTTTCCTAGTTTCATCATTACTTTTGGATCATGACAGCATTTGTCTATAAGCTTTTAACTTATAGTTAAGAATCGTGGCACTTTGGCCTGGACCATTTCGATGCCAGAGTAGCTCACAGCTTGCTATGGGTACATTCAGTCCCTCGTCAGGACCTCGCTTTTGGAACTGAGGCTTAAGTCGAGAAAGCAGATGCCCGAGAGTGAATAATATTCAAAGCCAATGAAATCCTAAATTACAAAGCATAGTGTTAACGGTCTTCCTGTATCTATACAAAAAGAACACTGCTTTAAAGTAAACTATTCAAAAGACATAAGGAGAGGAGAAAGGCAATATTAACTTACAATACAGTTTCAGTGTCCTAGAAGGATCTGACCTTACAAATTAACAAATTCTGATCAGGGGAAAAAGTTGATTAACTGGTTGGGGAAGAGAATATAGAGAAGTGGTTACAGATAAACAAAGGAATGGGAGTGACTTGGGAGCACTGTGATGGGTGTAACCTGATAAACCTAAGCTCCTTGTGGAGAAAGGAAGAAAGGACAAAGCAATGTCATCCTACAACTGGTGAGATAGGAACTGGTACTGCCAATCAGGAGGATTGGTGTAAGGCCGATCAGGAGGGTTGGCCAGTGTCATCAATTTGGAGGATTTGTGTAAGGCTGATCAGGAGGATCAGCTGGTGTCATGATCGGTAAGATTGGTGGAAGGGCCCTAGGTATAGACCGAAAAAGGACCTAGGCAGATGCACTGCAGAGTCGCTAGTCAGGAAGTGTGGGAGACGTCCCCACTGCCCCCAGGATACCCCAGGAATGGTGGACACAGTTTGGTAAGATAAGTCGGGAGGAGACTAACGGGAACAACGGGCTGTGGCTTACTGGAGAGGTTGTCAGCTAACTTATGTTTGTCTTCTTCATCTTGACTGTTTCCTGTCATTCTGTGTATCGCTTCTCTGTCTTCTCGTTTTAGGCCCTCTTATTTTTCACCTAACTCTCAAAATGGGTCAAGCTCAGGTTAATCCTTTGATCTTAATGGTGAGTCGTTTTAAGGATGTCTGAGAGAAGACTCATAACCTCTTGATTGAAGTGAGGAGAGGAAAGTTCCTCACCCTCTGTACATCTGAGTGGCCAGCCTTTAACATTGGCTGGCCAGCATAAGGTACTTTTGATCTGGGGATCATTCTAAAAAGTTAAAGGTAAAGTTTTCTTTCCAGGACAGGAGGACACCTGTACCAGTTTCCTTTCATCCTGGTCTGGCAGGTACTGGTTGAGAGACCTCCTGCCTGGTTAAAAACAAGAGCTTTGTGAAACAGTGCAGAGATAAAATTAGGCTACTTAGTTTAATAACAGATGTACAGAAGACATCAAAACAAAGTTTTCTCATGTTTTCATAAATATTGACAGTTTAAATGTTTTCTTATGCTGCTATTTAAAAGTTTGGTGAGTACCAATGTCCTCTTTCTGTGTCTGAAACCATGTTTGTATTGTGAAATTGTTAAAGTATCTGCTGTAAAAGCCTTATGATTTGAGATAATTAAGAACATTTAAAATTAAGCTAAAAAAGAAGTTTTCCTATGTTTCATAAAAATTGATGGTTTAAGGGTTATCTTATGCTGGTATATTAATGTATATATTTGTTTGTATTTGCGCTGGATTATTAGAATCTTAGTTGGAATTACTGTGGTACGTAAAAACAAGTTTAAAGAATAATGGGTTAAAATGTGAGTTTCTAGAGTTATAAGATTGGTTGCAAATTTATTTTTACCTTACCAGTGTTTCATTTGATTTCTTAGATTGTTGGTAACCTAAATTTCAGAAGTTACTGAAACCAAAGAATTGTGTCCTGATACAAGTTAAAGATATTAGGCTTTCCTGCTGGAGCTCCAGACCACCTTTCTTTCTATTGAAGGAGGAAAAGGAGTCACTTTAGAATTCAAATGGCTAAGAACAGTTCATTTGGCTTTAGTGATTTCTGAGAATTGTGTGGGTGAAGCACAAGGCCCTGAACCACCCCAGTATCTGTGGTGATGCCAGACAAGTGGAAAATAACTAGTCCACTTTCTTTTTCAAACTATCATTAATTAGTCTACACAGTAACTTTATTTAATGTAAGCTTTGTTACCAGGTATCAAATTAGTCTTTACCTTAATAGTAATGGCTTATCTTCAAGTATGAAATCCTTACTGTTTCATGGTAATCTGTGAGTGTTTTAATTCTTTTGTATCTGTTTCCCTAGAAATTGGAATTCTAAAGATAAAGCTCTTAATGTAAAGTGAATTTTTGCCAAGTAGATATATGTTATAAAGATCTTTAATTGTGAGCATTGTAAACCTTTTGAATAAATATAGGACTGATGTCATACTTTTGAAACAGTACTGCAAGACACAGCTTAGTAATTGTAAATGAGATAATGATTAGCAACTTCTTTCCAAATTTCTTGATAGATCAAGTTATATATTAAGTTCAGTAAAATAAGAGAATCTGTGAAATATGACTATAAGTAAGAAATATAAGTGTGTGTTTTACATAAAAAAGATAATGGCTGGAGATGTAATTAGTGGAAAAAAGAACAGGACATAATGAACATAAAAGAATGTGTAGAAGGCTTGAGTATGTAAATAAATGTGTAAGTTTAAGGTTGTGTTTTAAGAAAGAAACTGGGATCAAACTATATTGTTATAAGAAACTCTTTAAATGATATCTTTAGAATTGTTCTAGTGTCCAGTGCTCTTAGACAATTGGAAATTAAGGTTTTCAATGTGAAACTAACTCTATATTCTATCTCTACAGAACTTAATGCTTCTTTTGACTAGGACCCCTAGAAAATGGGCACATCTCATTGTGATTTATTTAAAGGCCCTCCCGTTGATCGTCGATTTGCTCGAGCGGGCCCAGTAACGTCTCCATTGGAGACTTTGTTGTTACTGTGTTTGGCATATCGAATACTCTCAGTAGCTTGCCGGGCTCTCCGAGAGGGGCGGAGGAATCGAACTCGGGTCGGCCATGTTGGCCGCTTGTAAGGCAAACGCCCTACCCGCTGTGCTATCGCTCCAGCCCTTTGCTTTTCTCCCTTTGTACCTTTAGCATGCTTTTTTTTTAACTTTATTATTTTTTTTTTTGCTTTTTTTGGGTCACATCCGGCGATGCTCAGGGGTTACTCTTGGCTCTGCACTCGGGAATTATCCCTGGCACTGCTGGGGACCATGTGGGATGCTGGGAATCGAACCCGGGTCAGCCATGTGCAAGGCAAATATCCTACCCACTGTGCTATCACTCCAGCCCCTTTAGCATGTTTTTAATGCTTCATAGCCCTATGTTTGTTTCCATAAACCCAGACAAAAGTCTTTCCTCTCTGCAATGTATTGTACCCCTTAGTGCAGACAGAAAAACCAGCTTTGGGACCCCAAAAGTCATCTTCCAGGGAAAGAGTCAGGGGATTGATCTAAATGACAGCAGTGGGTATTTAGTAGTTACTATTTCCTACAAATTTCAGGGAGACCCTAAGGGCAGGCCAGCTCGAGGAAGTACTGGGCATAGTCTGTGCCATAGAAAATGAGGTCGCTGGAAATCTGCAGTGACTGACTCAGTCTGGGCCCTGTCTTCAGTGTCCAAAAACTGGAGGCTGGGATTTCTTCCAGCCCTGAAGAAGGGATGGGATATACTCCTGATTGCCAGGACACTCCTACAGAGGGCAAGACGCCTGAAGCCACATCCAGTTCAATCTGAAAGCTTTTCTTCTGGTTCATCATGGGACCTGATCTTCACATCTTATGGCCAAGCCTGGGGTAGCCCTGACATGAGGCAAAACATTAGATGTCATTACTGGTGTGTCTCCTGCTCTGTCTTTGACCAACCCCCAGGACTTCTCAGTAAATAACAGGGTAGCCCAAATGGAGCCAATCTTGCTGTGTTTGTGCAAAAGAACAAGCGAAGTTTGTTAAGCCATCTGGCAAATTTTAAATGAAGGAGGAGAGAAAACCATGTTTCTGTAATTTGCCTCTTTTGTGAAAATCAGATTCTTGTTATACAAGGGTGATTGAATAATTGGGTAATTCAGTAAGTAAGCTGCCTAGTCTATAAAGAAACCTATTGTTGTACATGCTGTCACCAGTCTGGCCAGAAAAGCGGAAGCCAGAGCTTTACTGCTGGGGTGTGGGGGGGAGGGGGGGGGTGTGGACTTCAGCTCAAAGTGCAGGATCAATTGCTTTCCCCCGGCCTGTCAATTGGCTAAAGTACTGAGAATTGACATATAAACTGATTATAAGTATTCATTTTTAGTTCTATGAATACATACGGGGTTAGAGCGATAGCACAGTGGGTAGGGCATTTGCCTTGCACGGGGCCGACCTGACTGACCCAGGTTTGATTCCTCCGCTGCTCTCGGAGAACCCTGCAAACTACTGAGAGTATCTTTCCTGCACACCAAAGCCTGGCAAGCTACCCATCACGTATTTGATATACCAAACACAGTCACATGTGTCACAATGTAAACGTTACTGGGCCCACTCGAGCAAATTAATAAACAATGGGAGGACAGCGACAGTGACATGAATATACATATAGTCATTTGGAGAGAACAGAGATTTTTTTAACAGCTCTTAATTCTTGTTCCATCATGGGATTAATACCCCATTTAGAGAATATTTCCTATAAGCCAGAACACTCTGCAGAAGAGGAATAATGGACATTCGAGTGAGGTTTCCAAAGGGAAGTTGAAAATTGCTGACTCCTGGACTAATGCAGTGAAATATTATTGAAAGGATTGAATAGAGCAGTAAGAAGGAGGAAAGGTAGATTGAGATTTCACCCCTGTGCAGGCAGGGTCAGCACCCTTGTGTCAGCAGGAAGTAACTCCATTAGATAGAACTTCAACCATTTTCCCTTTAAAGGTTTAGGTTGGGGAGAAGGGGGGAGGAGAAAAATAAATAAATAAAGGTTTAGGTGGTGAAGAGATGCCTCCAGACTTTAAGACAGGCTGACTTCACTGGGGTGCTTCAGACTGGGGCAGGCATCATCTCCAGCTGCCCCTAAAATCCCTGGTGCTCTCCAACTTCCATAACCCAATGAGGAGTGCAGGTATGGGAGTTCAATGATGACAAACTCCAGGCCTCAAGGGATAGAGGATGGGCCAGTCCTTCTCATCCCCCTGTCCCCATGGCACCCTG
The DNA here is from genome assembly GCF_029834395.1 of Sorex fumeus. NCBI lineage: Eukaryota > Metazoa > Chordata > Mammalia > Eulipotyphla > Soricidae > Sorex > Sorex fumeus. The sequence continues at coordinate 10,936,461 of NW_026606103.1, forward strand.
GAGGTTACCCCCACAAACTGCCTCTGGCTGCTATTTAAGCTAATTAATGGCCATAACCCAGAGACACAGAAAAGAATCTCTGAACCAATGAACTTGCTGCAGAGATTTCTCCAGACTCTAATTATCTAAAATTTTAGAATTTTAGGAGCACGCGGCCACTCTTGCCACTGTGTGACATCTTATGCTATTCATAACAAGCAAAGCAAAAGAGAGTATGGGGAAATTGTCTGCCACAGAGGTAAGGTGAGGGGTGAGGTGGGAGGGGGAGTTACTGAAGGAAAAAAAAATTTAGGTTTGAAATCTCTAGGGGAATATGATGTAGGTAGATATATTAAGGAAGCTCCCCTGTAGGAAAAGAATTGATTTGTCCTTTCTCCCTTGCCAGAAGGAGCTTAGGTTTATCAGGTTATACCCATCACAGTGCTCCTGAGTCACTCCCATACCTTTGTTTATCTGTAACCATTTCTCTATGCTCTCTTCCCCAACCAGTTAATCAGCATTTCCCCCTAATCAGAATCTTTTAATTTGTAAAGTCAGATCCTTCTAGGACACTGAACTTGTATTGTAAGTTAATATTACCTTTCTCCTCTCCTTATGTCTTATGAATAGTTTACGTCAAAGAAATATCTTTTTTTGTGTAGATACAAGAAGACAGTTAATATTATGCTTTGTAGTTTAGGACTTAATTGGCTTTGAATACTATTCACTCCCGGGCATCTGCTTTCTCGACTTAAGCCTCAGTTGCCCTTAGTTCCTAGCACCCCAAAAGCAGGGTCCTGGCGAGGGACTGAATGGACGCATAGCAAGCTGTGAGCTACTCTGGCATTGAAATGGGCCAGGCAAAAATGCCACGATTCTTAACTATAAGTTAAGAGCTTGATCGTAGACAAATGCTGCCATGATCTAAAAGTAATGATGAGACTAGGACCCTGCTAAGGATAGGAAAGTCTATCTGGCCTGAGCACTGTAGTCTGAGATTGAGATGGCCCAGGAGAGAAATTCTATAAGCTTTATGTATTTCTTACTGTGTCCATACAAAATGATTTATATTATGAATGCTTATATGTTTGTTGGACAAGGAGAGGAGAAACACACCCATGGGATTCCACTCTAGGGTGGGTCGACTTGCTAAATGAGAATCTGTCCTAGAAGCAGCCTTACCCGAGAGAAAGAACTCTACCCCTATTGATTGTGATCATACCTATGTGTAATTGTTACCCCAACCCCTCATGCTGGGGGATATAATGAGACTGTAAGAGTAGACTGGGGGGAGCAGAGGAGAGACAGGAGTAAATGGAGAGAGGATTAGAATAAACTGAAGCTGACACCAACCAGCCTGGACATCATTTCCTTCCTTCGCCCGCCCATCGCCATCAACCTCCCTGGGGTGGGGGATACAGCGTGAGACTACTGAACGCAGGTGGTGGGAGAGATAGAGCCACTGCTATCTTTTTGTGTTTACACATCTGCCGTCCGTACGTGGGCATGAAGCTCCAACCAATGTGCAACTAAAGTGTTCGGTACACCCCAACTGTAGAAAGGGAGTGGGAGAACAGGATTTTGTGGTGTGGTGAATTAGAATAATAGTTGTACTCCCCCACTATGATGGATCAAAATCAGTGATGCATGAAGCCCTTCCAAGATCTGTCGCGCCAAACTGAGCATGGCAAGTTTTCTATTGAATTGATTAAGCATTTTGCAAAGAGAACTGGACATCGTGTTTCTCGGAACCAACTCTGGTCCCGCCTAAAAACTGTCTACAAATTTCATCCTTGGTTTTCAGATAAGAGTATTTTGGAGCCTTAGGTTTGGGAAAAAATTAAGGATAATGTCTTCAGGGAATTTAAAGAAGGGGCTAGAATCTCCCAACAATTCTGGGTAACTAGGGAAATTGTTAACTCCATTCTTAAGGCTTCGGAAGATACCTTCAGGGAGGAAGATGTTAGATATACTATGCGAGGCTTTCCTCAGGAGTTAAACAGAGAGGATTTTAAGATTAAGGATGAAATGAAGAAAGTTTCTACTTCTGAGAGAGCCTTACCCCTTGGCTCCTCCCATATCCAAGCCTAGAAAGAAACCTGATGCTCAATGCTTGGCTACTCCGTACCCAAGCCCCGAAAGCAGCTCAAGGCATTTCCAGTGGAAATACATTCTCAGAGCAAAAATCTCTCTGCCACTGATGAATTAACATTCCCTACTGCTGTCAAGCCAGAGAGACCCCCACCTCCTCTGTATGACTCTACTTCCATTGCGACAGAGGAAAGTGATGCATATGATGAGTATGATGAGCCAGCTACCACTTCCTCAGATTCTGAGTATGAGACTGGCTTGGTACAGAAGGCTTCTCACAGGAGCTGCCACTCTTCAGCCAAGCAGCCTCCAGGCCACTTGGGACACGCTCCTGATAGAAGCTTACTGCTAAAACCTCTCGACCATAAGTGGTCAATCCCATCCAGACCCCATGAGCTCCGTCTCTTTTTTCCCATCCAGCTGGAGGAGAATCAGTCTCCATCTTATGAAGGGTTAAGAATGGATTCACTCAGTAATTTCAAAAAGGCTTGTGCCTCGTACGATCCTACATCTCCATACTGTAGGGAGTATCTTACAGGCTGGAGTAAAAAAGCTCACTGGCTACCTCAAGATTTTCACATGGTCGCTAAGATTTGCTTGAGCCCTTCTCAGTACATGCAGTGGAGAATGTGGTTCAGTGATGAGGCCAAGGCAAAACTTCAGAGCCTAGGCATGCTGGACAGAAATTTTCAGGTTTTAAGTTGACTTATAAGATGTTAATAGGTGAAGGAAAATGGCACAACCCTAAAAAGCAAGTCACCTTGCCTCATGCTGTTTTCGCTCATGTCCATGAAGCCCTGTAGTCCTGGGAGAGGATTGATGCAGATGCTGAATTCAAGGGAAGCTATACAAAGATTTTTCAGGGTGTCTCAGAACCTTATGCAGACTTCATAGGGAGGTTAATGGAAGCCATTGAAAGGCAGGTTAAGGATCAGGAAACCCAGGAGCATTTGACTAAACAATTGGCTTTTGAAAATGCTAAGGAGGATTGCCAGGCCATTCTGTGCCTCATTAAGGAGGAAAACATAATGGGGTACTTGAAGGCATGTAGGAATGTTGGCTCTACAAACATCAGGCACGTATTAATGCTGTCGAGGCCTATGCCATGCAGAGGCAAATTCAGGGCAAATGTTTTAATCGTGGGAAAGCAGGCCACTTCTGTAAGGAGTGCAGGGCACCTCCCAAACATGCAACTGTGATAGCACCACCTGGACCTTGTCCGCGATGCCGTAGGGAAACCATTGGGCCAGAGATTGTTGCTTCACTTTTGACGCAGCTGGTGACCCAATTCGGGAAACTTGCAGTGGGGCCAGCCCCAGGCCCTGCAAAATCAGGGGATGTTCCCAGCTGCAGCCCTTCTCCCCAGTTTGGAGCTTCAGAGCTCCAGTCAGTAGACTCACTGCAACCAGCTACAGCAGGGAAGGGCGCCTTGGATATACCCTGCCCTGATACAGTTACCATCTCTCCTGCTCAATGCCCTTACAAATTAAATTCTGGTATATAAGGACCTATTCCACCAGGCACCTTGGGCCTTCTATTAGAGAAGCAGTTTGACTATTAAGGGAATTACTGTTCATGTTAGGGTCATTGATTCTGACTATACTGGGGAAATCATGGTTGTCATTACGGTACCAACTGTTTGGACATTTAAAAAGGGAGAGCACATTGCTCAGCTTCTCTTACTTCCTTTTGTTTTGTCCGGTCAGTCCACTCGCCCTAAAACTGGAGGTTTTGGCAGCACTAATCCTTTGGTCTGCTATGTTGCTCTGCCCACTTAGAACTCTTGAGATCCATGGGAAGAAGTTCAAGGATATGATTGACTCAGAAGCTGATGTCTCTATCATATCTACCCTATATTGGCCCCGTAACAGGGCTGTTCAAGAATACCTTATGATCTGCATAGAGTTGGCATGTTGCCTTTTTCCTGTGTCTGGCAGAGTGCCAGATACTTAAAAAAGCATTGGCCCAGAAGGAGTATTAGCCATTTTCCAGCCCTATATAGCACCCATACCTCTCAACCTTTGGGGATGAGATTACATGAGCAATGGTGAGCGAAGTTTAGGATTCCCCCCTCCACTTCCTCCTGTTCCCTAATTCTGAAGCTACCCCTTTTTAATTGGGTCCACTGCAGCTCAATGCCCACCACCCCCGCATTCAGTGGAAATCTCATGATCCTATGTGACCCTCGCAATAGCCCCTTAGTAATGAAAAATTAAGGGCGTTAGAATTAGTAGAAAAGCAATTGAACTTGGGGCATATTGAAACCTCATTCTCAGAATGGAATTCCCCTGTCTTTGTTATCCAAAATAAATCAGGCAAATGGCTTTTGTTGATTGACCTAAGGAATGTTAATTCCACCATGGTTCCCATGGGGGCTCTTCAGGCTGGCCTTCCCTCCCCTGCTGCTGTTCCTAAAGATTGGCCTCTGGTTGTTATTGATTTGAAAGACTGTTTTTACAATATTCCCATCCACCCAGATGACTGTAAGCATTTTGCATTTTCTGTTCCCTCCCTTAGTAATCATGCACTGATATGCAGGTATCAATGGACTGTTTTACCCCAGGGGATGACCAACTCCCCTACCATGTGTCAATACTTTGTTGATTTGATTTGTGCCCTTCTCGCATTAGGTTTCCTCAGACTTATGTTGTTCATTATATGGACGATATCTTACTTGAATGTTCTAATAATAGAGAGCTTCAAAGATTGTATGAGGATGTAATAACCCGCCTACCAGCAGCTGGATTGCAAATAGCTACAGAGAAAGTCCAAATGTTTCTCCAAAATAAATACTTAGGTTATAATTGGGCCACAGTGTGACCTCAAAAGATTTCTATTTGTTATGATAAACTCAAAACTCTCAATGACTTTCAAAAACTGCTAGGGAACATTATCTGGGTCCGCCCCTCCCTCAGCATTCCGGACTCAGACCTCTGTAATCTATTCCTGACCCTGGAAGATGAGTGACCCTGTCCTCGACAGTTCAAGGCAGTTTACTCCTAAGGCTAAGAGAGAGTTAGAAATTTTCCTAGATGGGCTCCAGAAATCCCATCTTTCTCGGTTTGCTCCAGAAGAGAAATTATGGCTTCTGCTCTGCTTTTTGATAACCCCCAGTCGCCCACTGCTGCTCTGGCACAACTTTCTGGCCGATTAAATGGCTCTAGGCATAATAACAAATCTAAAAATAATATCTCGAGTTAATGGCTAAACTTATAATTAAAGGAAGACTGAGAGCCCTTGCTATGCTAGGGTTTGACCAGCATATCATATCATTGTCCTCCCTGTCCCAGCAAAGGAGATTGCCTCCGTCCTGCTCCTCAATGATGTTTTGCAAAGAGCTTTAGCTGACTTTTCTGGAGAACTTTCCTCCCATTATCTAGCAGGAAAAACTTGGGATTTTTTCAAATGAACTCTATTTGTCATTCCCTCCATCATTCGCACCTCCCCATTTCCTAATGCTCTGGTATACTACATCGATGGCTTTGCCTCAGGGAAAGGCAGAATTTCTGGATCCTCCCTAACTACACAGTAAACACTAACTATACCTCTGCCCAGCAAGTGGAATTTGCCACTTTGGTTTACCTACTCTCCCATGTGCCTGGACCTGCAAACGTCATCTCAGACTCAGCTTATGTTGTTGGCCTCTTCCCAGGCATCGTGAGAGCATCTCTAAATGCCCCAAATCCTATAGTTCAACAAGTACTTCAACAGCTACAGGCTCTTTTACGAAAGCGCTCTGAACCCATTTTTATTACTAACATCAGATCTCATTCTGGTCTTCCCGGACCTATGACTTGGGGAAATGAAGTTGCTGATCTCTTGGTGGTGCAATTTTTACCTCTGCTGCAGAAAAGCACCAGGCCTTACACACAAACGCCCACCACCTTCATATTCACTATCGTATCCCTTTGCGAGAATCCAGGCATATTGTCCATGCTTGCTCTATCTGTGCTCCTTTACACTACATCCCCATGTGGCTGGAGCTAATCCCTGAGACCTGCAGAACAATAAATTATGGCAAATGAATATTAACCATGTCACGTGCTTTCCTAATAAACCTTTTCTCCATGTAGCTATAGGTACTTATTCTTGCTTCCTATGGGCCATTCCCATGTCTTCTGAGAGAACCAAAGTGGTTTGCTTGTTTCTACTACAATGTTTTTCTGTCGTGGGTGTTCCCTCTACTATCAAAACTGACAATGGCCCAGCCTATACTAGTAAAGCTTTTAAAGCTTTCTGTGATGAATGGCAAATTAAACACATTACTGGAATTCCTTATAACCCATGGGAACAAGGTATAGTTGAGCATGCTCAGAGAACCCTCAAAACACAATTATTAAAAAACAAAAAGGGAGGTATGCCTCCACATGACTCCTTGTCCTTGACATTGTTTACTCAAAAATTTTTAAATTTACCTCAAGGAGAGCAATTCTATAAACTTAATGTACTTCTTACTGTGTCCATACAAAATGATTAATATTATGGATGCTTATATGTTTGTTGGACAAGGAGAGGAGAAGCACACCCACGGGATTCCATTCTTGGGTGGGACTTCCTGCTGAAAGAGTATCTGTCCTAGAAGCATGCCCTAAGGGAAAGAACTTTACCCCTATTGATTGTGACCACACCTATGTGTAAGCCCCAACCCCTCATGGTTTTGGGATTTAACTAGACTGTAAGAGTGGGCTGGGGGATCCGGACTCCAGAAGGAGGAGAAAGGGGATCCAGATTCCAAAGCCAGAAGGAAGGTGAAGGGGGATCGAGAAGGAGAATGAAGTAGCATGGGGGAGGAAGAGGCAGGAGGAGAATCAGAGAATGGAGATGGAAATGGAATAAACTGCAACTGACACCAACAACCTGACCCTCATTTCCTTCCTTCGCCTGTCCATCTCCATCGACCTCCCCAGGGTGGAGGAAGCATCCCTAGACTACTGAATGTGGGCGGCAGGAGAGATAGAGCTGCTTCTGTCTTTTTGTATTTACACCCCCCCCAAATCTCTTCCAGTTGCCCTGTTGTCAGTGCGAACCCCCTTTTTGGAGGAACTCGGGTCCCTTTGAAATTCCTTTGGGTTAACTGCCACTACTCCAACTTAGCCTTGAAAGAGAAAGTGTAGGCCAGAATGTATGAACTCTCTCTTCTCCACTCATTACTGGTCCTACAGGTATCAAGGCTCAGCTCCATGTGGCGCTTGGAGCACACTGCCAGAGTGAAAAGAAACTAGTAACTCAGATCTGGTCTGGATCAGGTGACATAAAACCATGAACCTTGGTGGAGAAGTCATTATACCGTGATCCTGACCACATCAATTGCTCTGAAGGTGGATGGAATCAAAACCTGGGTCCACGTTTCACACGTGAAAGCTGCGCCCCACCCTTGGAGACAGTACACCCACCAGTGGCATGTCGGACAATGGGAGATGACCCCTCAAAATAAGACTGAAGAAAGTGACTTAAAGAAACCATGGGAGGGGCATGGATTATTCTCTGTTTCTGCATGCTCTTAGTGACAGCTGTGGAGCAAGCTCCTTATGTGCCCCAGCGTTGGCATTGGGTACTTTCTGATACTGAGACAGGTAGAATTAACCTTGATCAGTGTCAATTATGGCCCATGCTGGGACATATGTTCGTTCAGGGACCTACTAAGCCTATTGTAACCAAAACTACAGAGTGCCCCCCCCCGGCAATTATACTACATGTCAGCTAGAAGAGCCCCTATACCGGGGACCCAACAATACTTGGCTTTCTTGCTTGTCCCCCTCCTACTTTGCTGATTCCATCCTCCTGAATTGTGTTTAATGGTAAAGATTGTGCTACAGGTATTGTTAGAGGGAGAACTCTAAAAGTCAACTTGCCACCCTGGTCCTATCCCACATGGGACCCCAAGTACTTCTGCTTTTCCTCCTGACTATGGGCCCCTGCATCCTAAACAAGCTAATGGGTTTTTTACGGTAAAGCCTAAGGTCTTAAGGCAGCAATACACAGTCTATAGAACTAGGAATCCACAGTCTATAGAACAGTTAAGCATGCAAGATTACTTATGATTACTCTTCAAGGCACCCCAAAAAGGAGAGATCGCAGTGGGAATGAAGGGCTGGACTAAGGCAGAATAAGAAGTCATGACAGGCTGTACTTCAGCAAAGCAAGCAGTAGGCATAAGTTTCTGTTTTCCTAAAGTTTAAGATTCCCTAAAGTTTATTTCCCCAAAGAGCTGTGTTTCTGTTTTCCCAAAGTTTGTGGTTAGAGTTACTGGGTAAACCCCCACCCCATCCCAACCACTTACATTAACCAGTAAAGCACACGGCCTGTTCAGCAGCCTGTTCCTGCTGGTACTTGCTAGCTATGCGACTAAGGATCGAAAAACCTGCTGTAATAGGAGTTCAGGTTCCTTGTCAAGGACTCCACTGCATTGGATGAGACTTGGACCCTAGCTCGACCTAGAAATAAAGGTTCCTGTGCTTTTGCATGCTCATGTGTGGAACTGGTCTCTCTGACAAGGGGAAACCCTGAACCCAGGTGCAACAATTACTTCTCAGAAATTCCATTTCCATGGGCCCTCTCTTATCTGTCTGCTTCGGTAGGGACCAGTTTCAGTACCATGTAGCTGAAATGGGACCCAGTTGCAGTTTGATGACTGTTCTGTGGGGCAGGAAGGGTCTGAGCATTCACTTAGGGATGTAATTTTTATCGTCCTGACCCCTTCACCTTCTCTGACACTTCCCCAAGGAACCGGGCTGGATATCAGGAAAGCAGCCGCACTCTCTGCACTACCCCTCTTACTTCCCACTTCTTCCACCAACATCAACCTCAAGACTTAAGACTATTAATGAAAGAGGAAGCCTCAGTTTCCCCTTGCCAACAAGAGGGGATACCACAGTTTCCCCCTCACCAGCAGTTACATTTCTTTCCATCAACCCACCTCACCTCATCCTCAAGGCCCTGTCTTTAACATTCCTGGAGTTTCCCAGGACCATATTCCAAAGCTAGGAGTCACAAAACTAAGATAATGAACACTACCTGAGGCTGGTGACCATAAAGACAAACTAGTCTGACCACCCTGTAGATTCCCTGCATTCTCTGTTACACAAAAGTCCAGTTTTCATTAAAAATCTCACTAAAACTTAGTCCTATACTATATTGCTCCCCACTTGGGGAGTTCCTTTTCTTTTCTCTTCCACTTTCTAATAAACTTTCTAACTCTGAGTCTGAGCACCTTTGTTATTCAATATTTTCATTCTTGAAAATATTAAAGAACCAGGAAGCTGGAGTGATAGTACAGTAGGTAGGGCATTTGCCATGCACACGGCCTACCCAGGTTTGATTCCCAGCATCCCACATAGTCCCCCGAGCACCGCCAGGAGTAAATCCTGAGTGCATGAGCCAGGAGTAACCCCTGTCCATTACCAGCTGTGACCCAAAGAGAAAAAAAAAACTAAAATCTTCTAAAAAATATGTCCATTAAAAGATGACATATATATCTGTTATGTCATGTGGCATATACACTCAATGTCTTTTTAATTTCAATAAAGAATTGTAAGTCTGTAGCTGGGTTTCCCACCTCCCGGAAGAGAACAGCGCAGAGTCTCCTGCCCCCGCGCCTGGCTGTCCTCGCTGGGGCCACTTGGAGGGGAGCGGGTTGAGTTTTCCTCCCCGCCCCGACCAGGGCTCCGGCAGCTGAAGACCTCCAGAACCAGCCACCACCATGCTGAAACCACTTTCCACACACATGAAGGTACTGGCAGAGGAACAAAGGCATGTGGGTCCCGGGGCTGAGATCTCCAAGCCTACTCAGATTGGGGCTGAGCATCCTCTACCCATATCCTCCAAATTTCAGTAGGCGGGGGTCACACCCACCAACTGGCCCCCTGGCGCCATGTAATCTCATCAACGGCCAAGACTCAGAGACTATAAAACCCAGCTCCCGGAAGCGTGCGGCTGCGAATGCGCTCGCATGATATCTTATTATCTCATTCCTACTTTGGACAAACTGGCAGGCTACTGAATGTAACCTGCCCACACGGCAGAGTCTGGCAAACTCCCCGTGGCATACCCAATATGCCAAATACCAGTAACAATGATGGGTCTCATTCTCCTAACTCTGAAAGAGCCTTGAATATGGCACTCTTTTAAAAATCTCAGGGCTAGGACGAAGGAGACATTACTGGGGCCTGCTCGAGGCAATCGACGAATAACAGGATGGTTGTGATCGTCTTGAAGTCTGTAGCTGATAACAACTTGTGTTTTACACGTTCAACCTGCAAGGGAAACAAACTCTCTTTGTGGGAGACCCTCTGTTAATGAAAATGAACGTGATCACAGTGTGACATATATTTGTACTTTAAAAAATATTCTGACGCTTTTACGGGGGAATCTCCTGACCTTTCTCATATTTGGCTTGGAGATATGAGTAAAAAATTTAAAAACCTGGGGACAGGGAAAAGACAACTTGATCACTTGATCACTTGACATCCCGCTACTCATTGATTTGCTCAAGCGGGCGCCAGTAATGTCTCCATCCATCCCTGTTGTGTGCTAGTGTAGCTCAATTGCATCTGCTCATTCTAGGAACATGAAGAGCCTCAAACCGATGGTTCAGGGTCTTGACGAAGAAGACTGACCATCTAATAGGTAGGTGACCACGTGATCTTTTGACATTTGTGGAATTCAGTCTGTAATGGGTCTAGTCTAGCGGTCGTCTCCAAATCTCTTATGTGTCCAGCCCATCTGATTTTTGACACTTTGGCAAACAAGACAGCGTCCCCGATTCTTGACCATCGACAGAGGTAGGAACTCCAGATTTTTTCTCTCATTTGAGTGAAGCATGCTACTTCAAGCAAAGCTCTTTCAATTTCTCTTTGGGAGATCCGAATAGTATTCTCATCCTATTTTCATAGGGCCTAAGTCTCTGAGGCGTATGTTAATGCAGGAAGAACAGTGGAATCAAAGAGATGTGCCCGGAGCCGGAGATTCTTCATCCTCTTAGCTGTTTCTTCAACATTCTTGAAAGCGTTCCAAGCTGCTCTCTTCCTCCTGCACAACTCGGGTGCCAGGTCATTCGTCATATTGACTTCTTGACCTAGGTAAACATAACTGTTGCATTCGGAGATGTTTGTCCTGATGACAGTGAATGGAATGTCAGGAACGAGACCGTTTCTCATAAACATTGTCTTTGTGAGATTCAGATGTAGTCTGACCTTTCCACACTCACAGTCAAAGTTGGCAACATTTGTGCCACTTAGTTGATGTTTGGTATTATAAGAACGATGTCATCATCAAAGCAGAGGTGGTGTAGTTGCCAACCGTCTATCTTCACTCCCATTCCTTCCCATTCCAGTCATCACATGACGTTCTCGAGGATGGCACTGAAGAGTTTTGGTGAAATGGTATCACCCTGCCGAACCCCTCTCTTGACGTCAATGATGACCTCCCTGTGGAATGGTGAGATCCTGGTAGTGAATCAACAATACAGCTCATGGTGGATCCTGATGTATTAACATTGAATGCCTTGTTTGTCTAGGGCCTTGATGACTGCTTCAGTCTCAATAGAATCAAAGGCCTTGTTTAAATCAATGACCATTAGACAGAGTGGCATCTTGAACTCCCAAGAAACCTCAATGAGCTTGGTTACAGTGTGGATATGGTCAATTGTGCTAAATCCTTTTCGGAAACCGGTTGCTTGCATGGTTGTCCTTCATCTAGCGTTCTGCCAATCTTATTCAGGATAACTCAAGTGAACAGCTTGTAGATGACAGACAGCAGGCAGATTGGGTGATAGTGGCCAATGTCATGGTTGTCTCCCTTTTTGTACAGTAGCACAGTCCTGCTGGTTTTCCACTGGGCTGGAACCTTGCATTCAAACAGATAGCGTGTGAAGAGCCGAGCCAGTGTTTTGATGAACACTAACGGCTGGTTCTTCAGGTGATCGGGTCTCACCTTGTCTGGGCAGGGTTCTGTTCTCTTCTTTGCCAACGAAATGGCATGTCAGATTTTGGAAGAGAGAACATTAGGAACGACATATCCATCCTGCAGAATTTGGTATGTGGGCAGGTGGATGTGGTTATCGAAGAGATCTAAGTAGATGTCATGGATAATCTTCTCCATTGCTCTTCTGGAAGATGTGATAGATCCATCAGGACATCAGAGGGCACTCACCTTGATCTTATAGTTGGTGAAGGACAGGCAGATGTTACGAATGCTTTTCCTGGCTTCTGCCACATCTGCCAGCACTGTTGCTCTTCTCTCTTTGAGGTGTTCCTTGATCCCTTCTCTGCACTGCTTTGCAAACTCTGATGTTTGCTTGCGGTTGCCTGAGGCATGCACCAAGCCACGTTGGCGAATGAGCTCAAGAGTCTTTGAAGACAGGCGTCTTTTTGTGGCTATCTCTCAGCATTCTTTGCACAATAATGGAGGTGCTGAACCAGTTGATTGTATTCCTCATCAATGTTGTCAACAATGGTATCTTCCCATATTACCACAATAGTGCCAAAGAGCTCCCAGTTGGTGGTTGTTCTGGGAGTTCTCTTATTAAACTTTGCAGCCCTTTCTCCCTGCTCTGTGAAGTAGAATTTTGCACAAAGGAGACCATGGTCCAATCCAATTTGGAATTTTGGGACAACAGTGACATCAGTCAAGCAAGACCCTTGATTGAATATGATGTGGTCAATTTTGTTGTGGAACCGTCCACCAGGAGACTCCCATGTCCAATGTTTAGATTCGGTCTTTGGGACTTGAGAGTTACCATGGTTGGTCTTGTTCGACATATGAGTAAGAATTTTAAAAACCTGGGGACAGGGAAAAGAAAACTAAAATGGGAAAATGAGAGTTTCCACCCTCATGAAATCACAATAGAATATTCATTCAAATTTGGATTTTGCAACATCTAAGGCGAGGTATTGATACAGTCAGTTTATGTTGAAAGTCCTCTTCCAATTGCAGACACTAACTTTTTGCTGTGATTTTACGGGATATAAGGAACTAGAGAACTCTCTGAATTCTCTTATAAAAGTACTAATTCCACTTAAAGGACTCTACCCTCATTAGCTAGTCATGTCCCCAAAATCCCACTTTCTGATGCTTTTGGAGATTTGAATTTCCACTTATGCGTTTTCTTAAACACAGTAATGTCTTTTTGGTTTTGCTTTTTGTTTGTTTGGGTGCCATCCCAGCAGGGCTGAGGGGTTAATCTTGACTCTGTGCTTAAGGAATCACTCCTGTTGGGGCACTGTATGTGGTGCCAGCGATTGAACTCAGGTGAGCAGCATACAAAGCAAGCACCATACCTACTGTATTATTATTGTCACCCATAGTAATGTTTTAGAGCAAAAATAAAGAAGAATATCAGAGTAAATCAGAATGTAAATATAATTGAAATAAAGCTTTCTGCTCCTAAGTGCTCTTTATTGTTATAAAACAATAATAATTATCATCCTATGTTGCAGGTAAAAACTACACCTGAATTTCCATTTTTGCATTCCTAAGCAAAAATGTGAGTTTATATTTTTAATGCTAAAGACAAAGATTATTAGCTTAAGTAGGACTTCATGACACAATTTTGCACATCAATCCAAGAAAGCATATCTGAACTGGAAAACAAAATAGCAGGTATCAGATTTACATACAGAATTTATTTTATTTTGACTAATAGCTACGAATAGCTTTACTACTCCAGATTGATCACACAATGTTGACCCTCTTAATACAGCCTCAATCACTGTCCTGATTTTCAAGCATGCTAAGGATTTTTAAGTCATTGCAACTAGAAGCTGCCAGAGAGGCCTGAATCTTCTGCAGATAAATGGAGAAAAATGAATGTTATTTAGCACTTCTCCAAGTGTCCCTTGTATCTAACTCATTAGAATACCTCAGGAGGCAGGAATTTATTCAACAAGAGACCGAAAATAAAAACTTCCAAAACAGAGAACCAGATTATGAAAGGTGAAATGTACAATGCTGTTTAAGCTGTGCAGTACTGTGTTGTTTTCTGAGCCATTCTGTTCTAAATTCGTGTTTCAGAAAAAATTCTTATTTTGATGACCCTTATAATGGATTTGTACATTGCATCATGCTATCAGATATTTCTTATGCCATTGGACTGTTATATACATTACACCTTAAGTTTAGTCACTGTCATTACTTTGAAATAAACTATAACAATATAAAAAAGAATCATATAGATTCTGGGAGATGCATGCTGAAAGTAGACTATAGATTGAACATGATTGCCATTCAGTGCCTCTTTTGCAAACCACAGCACCCAGAAGGAGAGAGAGAACAAAAGGGAATGCCCTGCCACAGAGGCAGGGTGGGATGGGTGGGGGGGTGGGAGGGATACTGGGATCTGTGGTGGTGGAGAATGGGCACTGGTGGAGGGATGGGTACTCAATCATTGTATAACTGAAACCCAAGCACAAAAATTTGTAAGTCTACAACTGTACCTCATGGTGTTTCATTAATAATTTTTTAAAAGAATCATATATTTTATGTCTCTTTATCCAACCAAGAATTTCTATTTTAAATGTGCACTAAACATTTATTAATAATAAAGGTCTATAAATGTATTTTTTTACTTTTATAATCTGGAATGCTTCCAGTTTCTGGAGTCACCTATTTTCAGTACTCCTCTCTGGAAGACAAGGGAAGTGACCATAAAAAACCTGAGTGTGTACCATCTGATTCATTATCTTCATTGTAAACTGCCCATTATTCATGAGCACTAAAAATGCTGGCACTTTACATGAATGGGAGTACTACACTAAATTATAGATGATCAATGGAAAAAAGTGTAACATGCAGAATCCCATCAGCAAGACCTAGAAAGCAGCCCTTCTAATGAAAGTCTCCTTTAATGAGCACCACATTAAGCATAGAAACTCAGAAGAATAAATCATGAGATCTAATATAAGATTCCAAAGAGGTACACCAAGTTTGGAAGAAGACTAATTGGTAAGTTAAGAAGACAAAGTAGTTTAGTATGCTAATAGCACAAAATACCACACAGTACCTATATAAGAATCCTGAATATGTCTTTGTTCTCATCTAAAAGCCTATTAAAAATAGAGTATAAAATATATATAGGGAATGAATAAGCTAAAGAGCAGAATCTTGAGTGGAATCCCTAAGGAATGAAAGTAAATTTTTTTCTCTAACCTGGAGTAGAATTTGAGGAGGTGGAGGGAGAATGAAGGAGGTATTAATCAGGAAGGCAATTCTGAAATCTTTTCTCCACCACCCCAACTAATTAATTTTTTTAAAAAAATACAAATGCTTTAACACTAATACAAGCAAAGTTTCCCAAATAATTAAATTTTTCTTCCCACAAATTAATTCAAATAAAGTGAATGAGTCATGTTATTATCTCATAAAATGGTGTGATTTAGGATAGTAGCACAAAAAGTACCTTACCACTCTAAAGTGACCATACTTAAGACATCAATGTATTCATGAAGTTTCTCCATCCATACAAGGTATTTCCCATACTGACTAAAGTCATGTCTCATAATAAATGCACGGGGGTTATCGAAGCCCAATTTCACCATGCAGCAACTTAAAATATTCTGAGCAAAATTACAGGGGGCCAATTACCAAATGTGCTTTGCTATAAAAAGATAATATTTTATTCTCAGATTATCATCTTTCCAATACCCAGTTGAAAAAAATCCATTTCTCTTTAAAATAGGTAATAAACTTAGATTTGCCAAGAACTTCTTAGTCTAATATATTTATTTGACAAAATGTGTTTCTTTTTTTATTTTCCCCTATTTTATTGATGAACTGTGACTTAAAATACTGTTAAAGATAGTTTCATGCATATGGTATTCCAACACCACACCCACAAACAGAGAGCCTGCTTCCTTCTCCAAAGTCCCAGGAACCCTCCTCTCCTTTTCCCCCAGGTAAGTAAGCTCAGTTCTATTGACTAACTCAGTTCTGTTGCCTTTGGCTATTTCTTGTTCCCCTACTCTGCTAATTACTATCCCACCTATAAGAGCTCATTCTGCAACTATTCCTCTCCTTCTTTACTCAGCATAATGCCTTTCATTCCACCCACATAGTAGCAAATGGCCTGATTTCATCTTTATTATAGCGGAATAGTATTGCATTGTGTTTATGTATATATCTTTATCTAGTCATCTATTCCTGAGCACTCCATTGCACCAGTTGGCATTCTCACCAACCATAAGTGAGTATTCCTTTTGTAAGAGCGAAAAATAACCTCATGACAGGAGGCAGAAATCGGCAAAATCAGCTAGGCCTCAGGTTCAGTTTCTGGAACTGAAACAGTTTCAGTTTCCCAGCAATACAACAATGTGTAACTAGCCAACATGAACCCACCTGGAAAGTTCCTGGGCACAGCAAGTGGTCTCAATCAGTCACAATGTGCCAGAAACTGGGGAATATACCTAGCAACTGCCAGGTGGAACAAGTCTATCAGAATTCACCACATACCCTAGACACTTGCCAAACACCCTTATGTGGTCACTAAGTAAGATTTTCCTGAACTCAGAAGGCATGTACTGTTTATGTAATCAAACATTATATAAACCGCTTGCTGCTTGAAGTCAGGGTCGCTATCAAGAGACTACTCTGTGGGTGAGATAGTTGACCCCAATTAAATGGAATAAAACTCCTTCTGCTTTTGCATTATCGTGTTCACGTCTCTGTGCATCTCGCCACTTGGGAACCCAGACTCCAGGGCTTAAACACTTTTTCCACCACATCCATGCCAGCACTTTCTGGTTTTGCTCTTTCTCATGTGTGCTAATCTCTCTTGTTAGGGAATATCTCATTGGTCTTTGATTTGCAGTTCTCTCGTAAGTGATGAAGAACATTTTTCCATAGATCTATTGGCCACCTGTATGTCTAAATTAAGGAAGTGACTATTGAACTCTTCTCATTTTTATTGGATTCCTTGGGATTTCCTCCCTATGTTTTACAAGTGCTCTCTACATCTTTAATATTAACCTTTTGTAAGATGTGAGATGAGCAAATAATTTCTCCCAGTCTCTGAGGTTTCTTTTTATTCTAGTCACCATTTCTTTTGTGGTGCAGAGACTTCTTAATTTTCCATAGTCCCATTTGTTTACTTTTGTTTCTATTGGTTTCACCAATAGCAATAAATCATTGAAGATGTTGCTAAACTCAATTTCATGAAAGTATGTGACTATATTTTCTTTGATATAATTTAAAGACTGAGGTCTGATATTGAGGTCATTTTTGAATTGACTTTTGTTGAAGAAGCTTTTTTTTTTTTTTACTTCATAGCTCCTTTGTTGAAGACGGCCTAACTATACCTGACAGTTTGTCGATGGGCTCTCAATTCTGTCTCATTGATCTCGGTCTGTCTTTATTCCACTACCATACACATTGTCTTGATTACTATAGCTTTATATCTAACTGAAATTTGGTGAAAGAAAAGCCTCCCATATTCTTTTTCATAAGATTGGTTTGGCTAACGCTAGGGGAAAAGGCAGCTCAGATAAAGAAGGGAGCACCAAATAAAGGGTGTTGGGAAGATCCATCCAGGATGGGAGATGCATGCTGAAAGTAGACTGTAGACCAAACATGATTGCCACTCAAAGCCTCTTTTGCAAAGGACAACACCCAAAAGGAGAGAGAGAACAAAAGGGAATGCCTCACCACAGAGGCAGGGTGAGATTGGGGGGATAGGAATGGGAGGGATACTGGGAAGTGGTGGTGGAGAATGGACACTGGTGGAGGGATGAATACTCAATCATTGTATAACTGAAACCCAAGCCCAAAAATTTGTAAGTCTACAACTGTACCTCATGGTGTTTCACTAATAAAAATTTTTTAAAAAAAGATTGGTTTGGCTATTTTGAGATTTTAGTATTTTAGTATTCAATATCAGACTTCTTCATCAAGACCCTGAACAATCGGTTAGAGGTTCTTCACGTTCCTAGAATGAGCAGATGCCATTGGGCTACACTAGGATGCAACAGGGATAAATGGAGATGTTACAGCCACCCGCTCGAGCAAATCGATGAGTAATGGGATATCAAGTGATCAAGTGATCAAGTATTCAATGTAAGTTTTAATAGCATTTTGTCAGTGTCTCTAAAAAATGTTATGAGTATTAAAAAAATGGTGAGGGGGCCACACCTGGTGTGTTTGAGGAGTACTCCTGGTTCTGTGCTCAGGGATTGATCATAAAGGGCTCAGGAACCATATAGGATACTGGAAATCAACCCAAATGGGCCCTGTGCAAGCAAGAGCCCTGCCCTCTCCTATCACTCCCGCCCCCCATTACAGGTATTTTTATAAGGACTGCACAGGCTCTGTGTACTGCTCAGAGAAGAATAGTCATTTTAACAATAGTAATCTTTCCGATCAATAAATAAGGAACATCTTTCCATTTTCTTGTGCCTTCTTCTATCTCTTTTAGTAGTAATATAGTTTTCCCCGCATAAATCTTTCACCACTTTGGTTAAACTGATTCTCAGGTATTTGATATCTTGCAAATTTGAGACTTGATATTTTGCAACTTGATATTTTGCACAACTGAGAATGAGATTTTTTTCTTTCTGCTCTATTTCAATTTTTGCCTACAGATATCTCTGATTTTTATGTTCATTGTTTCATTTAAATTTTCAGGCA
This sequence comes from Sorex fumeus, assembly GCF_029834395.1. Lineage (NCBI taxonomy): Eukaryota > Metazoa > Chordata > Mammalia > Eulipotyphla > Soricidae > Sorex > Sorex fumeus. The sequence goes on from NW_026606103.1 coordinate 10,955,142, forward strand.
CTGTTTTTTGTAAAATTATTCATGAGTGAATCTTAGGTATAATGTGCCAACACCAATCCTATCACCAGTGATAATTTCTCTCCCCCAGTGTTTCCCTTCCACCCCTACCTCACCCTCGTCTATCTCTATAACAGGTACCATTTTTAAGGCACTATGATTTACAAAATTATTACTGATAGGGTTTCATACCTGACACATTTCAGCTCAACACCCTTCGTCAGAGTGAGCACCTCTCTCTGCTGTTGCTTCAGTGTCCCTCTACTCACACAATCCCCCTTCCCTCCCATATAAGAAATACCCTACTCCTTTCTAACACTTCTTTCTAACACTAAATTTAAAAAATGGATTAAAGAGCTCAATATCAGACCTGAATCCTTAAGTTATATTGAATAAAACTTAGGCAAAGCATTCCATGACATTGAAGCTAAAAGCATCTTCAACTATTCAATACCACTGGCCAAGTGAGTGGAAGCAAGATAAACAAATGGAGATGCTTCAAATTAAGAAGCTTCTATACCTCCCACCCACCAGTGGGATGGGGTGGTGCATTGGTGCAGGGAAGCGGACTGATGAAGGGATCGGATTGGCCTGTAACCCAATCATGAATAACTTTGTAATTTCACTATTACTAAATTTTAAAGGAAAAGGAAAGAAAAAAGAAAGAGACCGAAAGAAAGAGAAAGAAAGAAAGAAAGAAAGAAAGAAAGAAAGAAAGAAAGAAAGAAAGAAAGAAAGAGGGAGGGAGGGAGGGAGGGAAGGAGGGAGGGAGGGAGGGAGGGAGGGAGGGAGGGGGAAGGACGGAGGGAGTAAGGGAAAGAGGGAGGGAAGGAAGGAAGGAAGGAAGGAAGGAAGGAAGGAAGGAAGGAAGGAAAGAAGGAAGGAAGGGAGAGAGAGAGAGAAAGAAAGAAAGAAAGAAAGAAAGAAAGAAAGAAAGAAAGAAAGAAAGAAAGAAAGAAAGAAAGAAGCGTCTACACCTCAAAGGGAATGATGATCAAAATACAAAGACTACCCTAACACTGGTGGGGAAAAGTGCCACAACTCATGGTTAATATCCAAGATATAGAAAACACTGATAGTGCTTTACACGGGGAAAGAAAAGCACATCAAAATGTGGGGTGATTTATTGCAGGGGCCAGAAACTTCTCCAAAGAAGACATACAAATGGTCAAAAGGCATGTGAAAAAAATGCTCTAAATTGCTAATATTCAGGTAAGTGCAAATCAAAACACCAATCAGATAGCATCTCACACCAGAGAAATTGACTGACATCTAAAAGAACAAAAACAACCAGTCCTGTCATGGACATGGGGAAACAGAAATTCACATTCAATGCTCGTGGGAATTTAGACTGGTCTAACCTTTTTGGAAAACAATGGACACTTATTAATTAACTAGGAGTCGAACTTCCTTATGATATAGCAATTCAAATTCTTGGAATCTATTTCAAATATATATTTTTAAAAATAGCCAAAATCAAGTTCCTAGGAGGTGAGTGAGTGGGATTCAAACCTATGGAACTCTGCTAAGCCACACCCCCAGGTGAGAAAAATGAAGAGCATGACTTTTCTAGCAGGTGGCAGCTAATGCCACCAGCAGTTATACTCCCCCAGTATAAACCATAAGATCCATTTCTAAAGGAACAACAAAAAGAAGTTGAATATCCTAGAAGGAGAAAGAAGAGATCACCACGCTAAAACTGCCACAGGCACTATGGGAAGATAGCACAGAACCCCAACACAAGTAGGGGAAGAAGATAGGAGCCCTGAAGCCCTAACATGGAATACCCACATACAAAATCTCTCTGGCAAAGAATTCAGAGACAAAATAGTGAGAATGTCCAATGAGTTCAAAGAAACAATGGAATGGACATCCAATAGAATACAGGAATATATGAGAGAAAAAGTAGAATGGAGGCCAATAAAATACAGGAGGAAATGAGAACAGAAATAAGAAATCTACAAACAGAAATGTCATCAATAAAAAGTAGGTAGATGAAATGAAAAACTCACTGGGTACTTGCAACAGTAGAATGGCAACAGCCAAAGACAAATCAGTGAATTTAAAAATGCACTTCAAAAAAGTATACAGGTAATAATAGAAGATGGGAAAAATAGCTCATGGGCAGGTAAGAGCTGTATGGGATGAATTCAAGAGGATCAATATAAGAATCATTGGCGTCCAAGAGGGAAAAAGAGGCAACCCAAATAAGATAGTACCAGTTAAAGAAATCATTGCTAAAAAGTTCCCAGAGTTGAAAAACGCAGATATCCAGATCCAAGAACCTCAAAGGGTACCAGTTAAAAGAGATCCCCATAAAAGACTCCAAGACATATCCTAATCAGATCATTGAGTATCATAAATAGATACAATCCTGAAAGCAGCAAAACTAAAGAAGAAATTTACCTAGAAAAGATTGTCCCTTAAATTTGCAGCAGACCTATCCTTTGAAACTCTCCAGGTCCAAGATGGGATATTAAAAAACAAAACAAATCAAAAAAAAACTAAAAAAATATTTTACCCGACTAGAATTTCATTCAAATTTTAAGGAATAATGGATAAACAACAACTCAGGAACTACATAGATTCAAAACCAACCTTAAAAGAAGGAATGAAGGGGCTACTGTAAGGCAAGACAAATTCCCAAAACACAACAAATCTCTATAGAAATATGACACAGAACCCTATTACAAAAATCTCTCTCAATGTCAATGGACTAAATGTACCAATTAAGAGAGAAAAAGTGGCAAAACAAATTAAAAAAATGAACATTCTTCTATCTACAATAAATGTATTTGAATAGTTAGAGCAAACACACATTCACAGTCAAAGGCTGGAATAGATTTTCAAGTAAACTACTCCCTCAAAAAAGCCAGGATGGCTCTTCCTCTTCATCCCGCAAGCTGAGCTTGTCTTCTCCCCCACCCAGGTCAGTTTATCCCTGCTTCTCGAAACCGAAACCGGGTCTTGGATTTCTCCCTACAAGCCCTCCAGGCATCCTTGGGAGACAAAGCAGCCCTGAGCCTCTTCCTCTTCCTCTTCATCCCCCAAGCTGAGCTGGTCTTCTCCCCCACCCAGTCTTTACTCTCCCCACATACACCAGGTTCCCGTGGGGGTGTGTCCCCTTTAGAAGTGGGTGTGGCTTCTGTAGAAGTGGGCGTGGTCTAACTTTCAGTGGGCGATCGCTCACGCCCCTGCAGATAGTTTAGTCATACCAAGAAATCTAGTCCCCACACCTACACACCAACATGAGGAAACAACGTAAATCCCCACCACAAGGGGAGTCAATGAGAAAAGAGTCCAGAAGACTTTATAGGTGCTATTCACCTAAGGGACCTCTCTGTCAAAGAATTCAGATATGAAGTCATAAATATGTTCAATGAACTCAATGAAAGAGTCAGCCAGATATCCGGTAACATGACAGAAAAAATCAACAAATTATGGGAAGAAATAAGAGCAGAAATTGGAAAGCTACGCACAGAAATGTCACGAGTTAAAGATTCCGTAGATGAATTTAAAAACTCAGTATGTGCCCTCAAAAGTAAAATGACCACAGCTGAGGAAAGAATCAGTGAGCTGGAAGATCAGCTGCACCAAGCCAACAGACAACATACAATGGCAAGGGACCTCAAAATAGCTCTAGAGCGAATCAGAATCCTAGGAGATTCCAAGATGTTCCTCTTGGAATCAAGAGGTGGCCGTACTAGTATCTAACAACATTAATTTCAGGTTGAAAAAAGATTAGAAGGGATAGCTAAGGCTATTTTATCTTCATCAAGGGATCTGTACAACAGGAAGAAATCACACTCTTAAATGTATACGCACCTAATGAGGGAACAGCTAAATATCTAAAAGAACTGCTAACAGGTTTTAAGGAGGACATTGTTAGCAGCACAATAGTAGTTGGAGACTTCAACATCACCTTATCACCTCTGGATAGATCAACAAGAACAAAACTCAGCAAGGAATCACTGGCTTTGAAAGAAGAAATAGAAGAGAAAGGGCTTATAGACCTATACAGGGCTTTACACCCCAAAAAGAAAGAATACACATTCTTCTCCAGTGGGCACGGAACATTTTCCAAAATAGACCATGTGCTAGGCCACAAAACATACCTCAAAGAAAGTGACATGAAGAAAACAATCTCATTCATAATTGTGCCCCAGAAAATCAAGTACCTAGGAATCAGCTTAACTAAGGAAGTAAAGGACCTGTACCAAGAAAACTACAAAATGCTACTTCAGGAAATAAAAGAGGACAAGAAAAAATGGAAAAATATCTCCTGTTCATGGATCGGGAGAATTAACATTGTCAAAATGGCAATACTTCACAAAGCACTGTACAAATTCAATGTGATCCCTATTAGGATACCCATGACATTCTTCAAAGAAATGGAGCAAACACTCCTGAAATTTATATGGAACAATAAGCCCCCACAAATAGCTAAAGCAATTCTTGGGAAAAAGAAAATGGGAGGAATCAATGTCCCTAACTTCAAACTCTACTATGAAGCGTAATAATTAAAACAGCATGGTACTGGAACAAAGGCAGAGCTGTAGACCAATAGAACAGGGTTGAATATACGAACATCTCCCCCCAAGCATATGATCATCTAATATTTGATAAGGGAGCAAGCAAAGTGAAGTGGAGCAAGGAAATCCTCTTTAACAAATTGTGCTGACAAAACTGAACAGCTACATGCAAAAAAGTGGGCTCAGATCTCTGCCTAACGCCATGCACAAAAGTAAGATCAAAGTGGATTAAAGACCTCAACATCAGACCTGAATCCATAAGGTACATTGAAGAAAAAGTTGGAAAAACCCTCCATGACATTGTCCTTTTGGAAAACAGTATGGATGATTCCAAAAAAATTAGAAATTGAGCTCCCATTTCACCCAACAACACCACTCTTGGGAATATATCTCAGAGAAGAAAAAAAGTATAGTCAAAGTGATATCTGCACTTGTTTGTTCATTGCAGCACTCTTTACAATAGACAGAATCTGGAAAAAACCCGAGTGCCTGAGAACAGATGACTGGTTTAAGAAACTTTGGTACATTTACACAATGGAGTACTACATAGCTGTTAGAAAAGATGAAGTCATGAAATTTACATACAAGTGGTACTATACATGGAAAGTATCATGTTAAGCGAAATGAGTCAGAAAAAGAGGGACAGACATAGAAAGATTGCATTCATCTGGGGAACATAAAGTAACAAAATAGGAGACTAACACCCAAGAATGGCAGAGATTAGTACCAGGTATTTTGCTCCATGGCTTGGAGGCCAGCCACACATGCTAGGGGAAAGACAGCTCAGATAGAGAAGGGAGCACCAAATCAAGGGTGTCAGGAGAATCCTCCCAGGATGGGAAAAGCATGCTGAAAGTAGACTATAGACCAAACATGATTGCCACTCAATGCCTCTTTTGCAAACTACAACACCCAAAAAAAGAGAGAGAACAAAGGGGAATGCCCTGCCATAGAGGCAGGGTGGGATGGTGGGTTTGGGGGGTGGGAGGGATACTGGGTGGGTGGTGGGAAATGGGCACTGGTGGAGGGATGGGTATTTCATCATTGTATAATTGAAACCCAAGCACAAAATTTGTAAGTCTACAACTGTACCTCATGGTGTTTCACTAATAAAAGTAAAAAGAAAGCCAGGGTGGCCATACTAGTATCTGACAACATAGAGTTCAGGCTTTAAAAGGTTAGACAGGACTGCAAAGGCGATTTCTTAATGGGATGTGTATATCAGAAGAAATTACACACCTAAACATATATGCACCCAATGAGAGGCCAGCAAAATACTTTAAAAAAAACTGCTAATAGACTTCAAGGAAAACATCGACAGCAACACATTAGTAGTTGGATACGTCAACACCTTCCTTGTCACCTCTTGATAGGTCAATAAGACTAAAACTCAGTAACAAAATACTGGCTTTGAAGGAAGAAATGGAAGAGAAAATGCTACTAGATGTATACAGGAATGTTCATCCCCCAAAAGCCATTATTCTTTGGCGTTATGAGACATTCTCTAAGATAGACCACATGGTGGGCCACAAAAGATACCTCTATAAATTCAAGAAGATAGAAATTATATCAACTATATTTTCAGACCACAATGCACTTAAAATAGAAGTTAATCATACACAGAAGCTGAGATACAAATCAAACACCTAGAAATTAAACAGCTCACTACTGTTTACTACTGTTTACTACTGAACAACTGTATTAAAGAGGAAATTAAAGAAGAAATCAAAAGTCTTGCTTTCTGTATGCAAACAATGAAAAAGAAGAAAGTGATATTAAAAACAATCCCATTCACAATTTTTCCTCAAAATATTAAGTACCTTAGGATTACCCTAACTAAGGAAGTAAAGAACTTATATAAAGAAAAATACAAAATGCTACTCCAAGAAATAAAAGAAGACACAAATAAATGGCGACACATCCCCTGTTCATGAATTGGGAGAATCAACATTGTAGAAATGGCAACTCTCCCCCAAAGGATTATATAGCTTCAGTGTGGTCCGTATAATGATAGCCATGAATATTTTCAAAGAAATAGACAAACACTCCTGAAATTTATATGGAACAACAAGCCCCCACGAATAGCTAAAGCAATGTTTTTTGGGGGGAAATATGGGAGGACAACATCTTCTCCAACTTCAAACTGTACTACAAAGCAATAGTGATTAAAACAACATGGTGTTTGAACAAAAATAGACCTGAAGACAATGAAATAGAGTTGAATACCCTAGCACAGACCCTCAAATATATAAACATTTAATATTTGATAAGGGAGCAAGAAGTATGAAGTGGAGCAAGGAAAGTCTCTTCAACAAATGGTGCTGGGAAAACTGGGTAGCTACATGCAAAAAAATGAACTTAGAACTCTTTCTAATGTCAGGTATAAAAGTCAGATCAAAATGGATTAAAGACCTAAATATGAGACCTGAATCCACAAGGTGCATGGAAGAAAATGTAGGCAAACCCTTTATAACATTGAATCGCAAGGCATCTTTAAAGGTGAAATACCACTTACCAGGCAAGTGGAAGCAAAGATAAACAAATGTGACTATATTAAAATAAGAAACTTCTGTACCTCAAAAGAAATTGTGTCTAAGATACAAAGAGAGCCCATGGAATGGGAAAAAAATTGTACACAATACCCATCTGATAAAGGGTTAATATCAAAGTCATATAACACATTGGCAGACCTTTACCAGAAAAATCTATCCAAAAATGGGGAGAAGAAACGAACAGAAACTTCCTCAAAAAAGAAATTCAAATGGCCATAGGCACATGAATAAAATGCTCGTCATCACTAATCATTACAGATAGTCAAATCAAAAGAACAATGAGATATCATCCGACACCGCAGAAACTGACACATATCCAAAAAATAAGAGCAACTAGTGTTGGTATGTAGGATCACATTGATTTGTCCTTTCTCCCTTGCCACAAGGAGCTTAGGTTTGTCAGGTCAAACCCACCAGAGTGCTCCCAAGTCACCCCATTCCCCTATGCTTATCTGTAACTTCTCTATGCTCTATATTCCCCAACCATTTAATCAGCTTTTTCCCCTAATCAGACTCTGTTGATTTGTAAAGTCAGCTCCTTCTAAGACACTGAACTTGTATTGTAAGCTGATATTACCTTTCTCCTCTCCTTTTATCTTTTGAATAGAATACTTTAAAGCAATGTCCTTTTTGTATAGACACTGGAAGTCAGTTAATGCTATACTTTTATAACTTAGGATTTAATTGGCTTTGAATATTCTCTTCCGGGTATCTGCTACCTTGACTTAAGCCTCAGTTGTCCTTAGTTCCTAGCACCCCAAAAGCAGGATCCCAACAAGGGACTGAATGGACCCAGGGCAAGCTGTGAGCTACCCTGGCATCGAAATGGGCCTGACCAAAGTGCCACAATTCTTAATTATAAGTTAAGAGCTTGATCATGGACAAAATGCTGTCATAATCCAAAAGTAACGATGCCTAAACACCTGAATTGGATGATTACAGTCTTCACATGATGTTCTCGAGGGTGGCACTGAAGAGTTTCAGTGAAATGGTGTTACCCTGCAGAAACATCATGTGCACTTCGATGTTCATTGCAGCACTATTCACAATAGCCAGAATCTGGAAACAACCTGAGTGCCCAAGAACAAATGACTGATAAAGAAATATGGTAAATCTACACAGTGGAATACTATGCAGCTATTAGGAAGAATAAAGCCATAAAATTTGCTTATAAATGGATGGACATGGAGAGTATCGTATTGAATGAAATGAGTCAGAAGGAGAGGACAGGTACAGAATGACTGCATTTACTTGTGAGATATTATATAGTAGGATAATATGCAAGGAGAGGGTAAACAGGAGCCAGGAGGATAAGTCAATTGATGGAAGCTTGCTACAAGAGCATGTGGGGTTGAAGGACACAGGTAAAGGGATATACCTGATAACTTTTTATATCTGTATTGCAAACAATAAGGCCCAAAGGGGGATGGGGGAGAGAGAAAGAGAGAGAAGAGAAGAGAGAGAAGAAAAGAGAGGGAGAGAGAGAGAGAGAGAGAAAATAAAATGCCTGCCATCGTGGCAGGTGGTGGGATGGGCAGGGGCGGTGGGCAAAGGGAAACTGGCGACACTGGTTGTTGGAAAAGTACTCTGATGAAGGAATAAGTTTTGCAACATTATATGATTGAAATCCAATCATGAACAACTTTGTAAACATGTATATTAGTGTTATTCAATTTAAAAAATTAATGGAAAACAAACAGGCAAGCAAACAAAAATAACCAAAATCTGGAACGAACTCAAATGTCCAAGGACAGGTGGCTAGACAAAAACAAACAAACAAAAAAACATGGTAAATGTACACAGTGGAATACTACTCGATTGTAAGAAAAGACAAAATTAGTCAATTTGCTGCTAGAAGGATGGATAAGGAAAACATCATACTGACTGAAGTAAGAAGGAGATCCACAGACTGATCTCTCTCCTGCATATGTTGCTTCTGTGGTTTTATTTTATCTTATTTAATTACTTTTTTCATTGACTGTTCTGAGATTTATCATACTGCTAATGATGGTTTCCAAATGCATATAATTCCTAAACTACAGTCATCACCAGTGTGCTCAGCTCCTTCTCTCATGGATCCCACTGACCTTCTCTTTTAATACTCCACCCCACACAAACATACATTCAATTGTGTGAATCATTTCTCTTGTTGTGTTGATTTGGCCCTTCCTTGGTACCCTGCTCTGTATCTTTAAGTCTACATTTGAGGGACACCATTCTTTTTCTATATTTTTCCTTCTGAATTGCTTCATTCAGCATGGTATCCTCTAATTCCATCCGTGTGGCAGCAAATTTCATGATTTTGTTCTTCCTTAGAACTGTGTATACCAAGCTTCCTAATCCATTAATCCAGTTATCCGTAGTTGAGCATTTTGATTGTGTCCATATCTCTGCTGTCATTGTCACTGTCACTGTCCTCCTGTTGTTCATCGATTTGCTCGAGCAGGCCCAGTAACATTGTGAGACTTGTTACTGTGTTTGGCATATCGAATATGTCACGGGTAGCTTGCCAGGCTTTGCCATGCGGGCGAGATACTCTCAGTAGCTTGCTGGGTTCTCCAAGAGGGGCGGAAGAATTAAACCTGGGTCGACCAGCTGTGTCAGACGCATGCAAGGCAAACACCCTACCTGCTGTACTATCGCTCCAGCCCATATCTCTGCTATTGCACTAAATGCACATATCCATTTGAATTGACGTTTTTTGTGTTTGGGGATAGATACCAAAAAGTGATATCTCTGGTTTATATGTGAGCTCTATTCCTATTTTTTTTTGTTTTTGAGTTCTCCATATTCTTTCCATAGAGGCTGAACTAGATGACATTCCCATCCACAGTAAATGAGGGTTCCTGTCTCACCACAACCCCACCAACACTCTTTCCAGACTTTTTGATATGTACCATTCTCACTGATGTGAGATGATATCTCAGTATTGTTTTTATTTGCATTTCCCTAATCATGATTGACAATGAGCACTTTTTCATATGCCTATTAATCATCCTTATATCTTCTTAGGAAAAATTTCTGTCACCCTCCTAACCACATTTATGGGTAGGGTCAATGGAACTTTTGTTGTTGAGTTTTGTTTTGTTTTTCAGGTGTTTTTGTTTGGTTTTTGTTTGGTTCTTTTAGTTGGGTGTCAGAGAGGTCATGCCTTGTAATGCTCAGAACTACTGACTCTGTTCAGGAATTACTCATGGCGATGCCATGGGGCCCAATAGGATACCCGGGATCAAACCCCAGTTTGCAGCATGTAAGGCAAACTGTACAGAGGCCTTACCCTCTATGCTATCACTCCAGCCTTTGTTGTTGAGCTTTGTGAATACATTATAGGTTATAAACCCTTTCTCTTATACATTGTGCATAATATTCTCTCCCATTCAGTACAATGTTTTATTAATAGCTTGTTTCTTTTTCTGTGCAGCTTTTTAATTTGATGTAGTCACATTGCTTTATTTTTGCTTTTGTGTCTTTGTCACTGTGGTCATCTCATTAAAGATATCTCTGTATATCTGTTTTGAAAAGTTCTGCTGATGTTTCCTCACTACATTTTATATATTCTGGTATACCTTTAAGTCTGTAATGCACTTTGAGTTTACTTTTGTGAATGGTGTGAGTTATTGTTCTAGTTTCACTGGTCTACCTTTAGATATTTGGTTTTCTCAAAATCATTTTGCAAAATATTTTCTCTGATCCACTTTATATACTTAGCTCCTTTGTTTTAGCTGTCCATAAATTTGGGGGTTTAACTCTAGACCCTTAACTCTGTCCATTAACTTATAGGTCTATTTTTAGTCCAGTAATATACAATTTTAATTATTATAGCTTTATAATATAGTTTAAAGTTGGGAATAACAACGCTTCCCATCTTCTTTCTCTCCTCTCCCTATAGGCAATTCAGGGAGTTTTATAGTTTTATATAAATTTTAATAGAGTTTGTTCCATATCTTTTCTTTTTTTAAAAATTTCTTTATTTTATAAAGTAGTTCACAATATTTGATTATATTTAATATTCAAACACCAATCCCAACACCATTACACCTTATCATCACCGTATTTCAAGTGTTTCCATCCAGAACCCCAATCCCTGACCCAAAGTAGAACTGAAATAATGTTTCCCTCTAAGGTTGGTTGCCTCCTACTTTGAAGCCTATCAAATGTGGTTCAATACTCTTGAAGTATTGATAGGGTCTGTCCCATGAAGTGTCGTGTGGCCACAAATGCAGCCACATGGTCCAAGAAAAGGCTGACTCGTGGGTAAAGCTTGAGCCAAGCATGTGGAAAGCATCCATGGACATGACGGCGGTTGATTTCTTGAGGTTTTTGGCTGGGTTCCTTGGGGTGGGGAGGGATCTAACAGTTCCATGTCTTTTCAAAATGTTATTGAAATTTTAATTGGTATTGCATTATATCTGCATAGTACTTGAGTAGGATTGTCATTTTGACAATCCTGATTCCTCCAATCGATGAACAGGGAATGTCTTTTCATTTACTCATGTCTCCTACTTTTCTTATAGTTTTCCTGAAAAGTCTTTTACCTCCTATGTTAAATCAATTCCTATGTATCTGATGCTTTGGTGATACTATTTTGAAAGGGAGAGTCTTTTTATTTTTTCTTCTAGTCATTATTTGTGTACAGTAATGACATGACTTTTCTATGTTAATTTTGTAATCTGTACCTTAGTGTATTGGTTGATTCTTTCTAAGAGCTTTTGATGGAGTCTTTAGAGTTTTCAATGTATAGTATCAAGTCATCTGCAAATAATGATTGTTTGACTTTATCTCCAAATTTGAACCCTGTTGATGCCTTTTTCTTGCCTTATTGCTGTGGTAAAGACTTCCAAAACTATATCTAATAAAAGTGATAACAATGGACATTCTTGACTTGTGCCTAATCTTAAGAGGAAATTCTTCAATTTTTTGCCATTTAATATGATATTGACTGTAAATTTGTTGTAGATGGCCATTGCCATCTTGAGGAATGTCCCTTTTATCTCTATTTTTGGAGAGATTTTATCATTAATGGGTGTTGATCTTGTTAAAAGCATTCTCTGCATCAATTGATCTTACCGCATTTTTATATCTCTTTTTATTGACACATCACATTAATTGACTTGTGTAAATTGAACCATTCTTGCAACACTGGGATAAAACTTAATCATGATAAATAATCTTTTTTTGTATAATGCTTCATTTGGTTCTCTACAGTATTGTTGAGGATCTTTGCATCAATGTTAGCCAGAGATATTGGCCTATAATTTTCTATTATAGTAGAATCTCTGTTTTAGGTATCAGTGTAATATCAGCTGCTATTGGGGGAATTTCTGTTTTCTCCATATTTTGGAAGAGCATGCAGAATATGGGCACTAATTCTTTGAAGGTTCTGTTAGAACTCACTAATGAATCCATTTGGGACTGGGCTTTTGTTTATGTTCAGGGAGATTTTTAATAATTTATTTTTTATTTAAGAAAATAAAGTTTTAAGATTTTCTGTTTCTTGTTGAATCAGTCTTGGGAATTTTTGCCCATTTCTTTTAGATTACTGAGCTTGATGGCATAAAGCTGTTTGTAATAAACATTTATGATTTTTTTATATTTTGAGGTAGCTTTCATAATTTCTTCCCTGTTGTTTCTGGTTGTATTTACTTAGGGTTTTTCCTCTTTCTTTTCTTAGTGAATCTAGCTTAAGATTTATCAATTTTATTAATTATTTAAAAAACCAACTTCTGGTTTTGTTGATTCTCTGTTTTGTTTTTTCCCTATATCATTCATTTCTACTCTAATTTTTATTATCTCCTGACTTCCACTTGGTTTGGAACTCATTTGTTGTTTTCTTTCTAGTTTCTCTGGGTGAAAGATTCTATCTTTGATTTTGAGCCCCTCTCTTCTTCTCGGTGTGCACTTGAATGGCTACAAACCTTCCTTTAATAAGATTTATCGATCTTATTCTTTTGCTGTATCCCATAGGTTCTGGTAATTGATATCTTTATTATCATTTGTTTAAAAGAAATCTTTTGATTTCATCTTTGATTTCCTCATTGACCCAATAGTTTGTTAGCAGTATATTTTCCATTTTCCAGGAATTTTATATTTTTTCAATGTTCATTTTATGATTGATTTGTACTTTTGTGACTTTGTGGTCTGACAATATACTTGGAATAATTTTTATTTTTGTGATTTTATAAATGTTTGAGTTGTGTCCCGGTGTTCCTTTAAAAACATGATTAGGTTTCTTAGAGACCTGGTGACAAAAAAACAATAACAAATAAAGCTATTTTAATAAAACACATCCATATGCTAAGCAAATGAATAACATAGTCTGGAGTAGCTAGTTACCATAATTTCTCACATTTTTTCTCTCAGTCCTTCTTTTTCAGTAACCACTGAATTCAAGGGAACACTTTCTAGCTGTTTGCATTTTAAAGTGACCTAGTATTTCTTTTCTCCCCACCCCCTACCTTCTTCATGTGCTTCAGCAGCTACGTTAACAAGAGACAGTACATCCACAGACTGCAGGTTTTTACAGGAGGGAGCTAACACGCAGCCCTCCAGGTAGACAATTAAGAGTGAGGCATTAGTGTCATCTATTCCCAAATACTCTAAAGGGAATTATTTAGGGACTGAGCGATTTTCTATAGTTTTTTCATTCTTACTAGCAGCAGCACTACAAAGTGAAAATGAAACTACAACAGAGAGTTCCAACATTCTCCTTCTCAGGGTGACCTTTAGACTTTACCAATTGTCAGTGACTTCTGACTAAAGTTCCTGGTGATGGATGTAACATCAATCCTTTATGTTCACAGAAGGGGATGCCACCCAATACCCTGGATTGGGAATTCCTAAGAGGTTCAGAAGGGATGCTACCTCCCGTACGCTAGCACAGAAAATCCTAGAAGCTGCATGAGAATCATTGAATAGGATGTCTCCATCAGTGGTTTCTTCCCTCAAACCCACTAGTACCTGGAGGAGCGAGATGGCTTCCTGAGCCACAGAAGGATACCTAGCCTACAGCCTCAAGCTCATTCCTTCCTAGTGGGGATCCCTACCCAAAACTTCTTGAGATCATTTTCATTGGACACTTCGATAACTGACATTAGAATTTCACCCCAGCCATTCTTAGTGTCACCTAACTTCTTCAAGCATGACCTGCATGCATGGTTTAGGTCCTAGAGTCATGGATTTTCAAGCTCTCTTTCTGGGTTGGAAGAGTGCTAACTGCTCTTTCTAACTAGCTAGGGGCCTTGCGCATCTCTTCTTACTAGATTCTGCTGCTTGTGGTTATTCTACCTAGCACACAGCAGCGTCCTAGTCCCATTAGTATCCCAATTCCTCCCTTAAAAATTTCTGATTCATGTACCGAATTCAAGGGAAATCAAGGGGACGTATGCAGTACACTACCCTAGAAGCAAATTCCCATCAAAACTACAAGACATTTTTCCTGGGGAAAATACCTGCACAGAAGATTTTTACAAGGTTACTGCTTTTGTCCTGACATTCTTCAATGCTGTCTACTTGTGCTCACCACTTAATGGTGCTGGTGGGAGCTGAGATATCCACCAGCAAAGGAGTAAGTTTTCCTAGGTGGCTTACATGAATTGGGGGAGAGAGGCAGCAGCTTCAAAAAGAAAATCTACCACTTTACTATCCATCCACCTTAGTCATCAGGAAGGTTCCTCAGAAATTTAGTATTGATCAAAGTCTGTGATGAGCCCTTGCATGGCATTCATATCTAGAGAGCCCAGAAAATGGCCTTCAAGCTGCCCCTGAAGCCCACTTGTCCTGCATGTTGTAGTAAATGATCCTGCCACCTGGTTTCTCAGCAAGCCATGGGCTCAGCCTGGAACAAGGAACTGCTCTTTGAAGGAAAGGAAGGTCTGTCCTAAATCTTACCCAGGCTTTTAGGTACATTGCCTTTTCCTCATAGAAGAGAATTTCAGGCATAGATGAACAGTGAAGTAAAACAAATGTATTTGGGAAATAAAGGAGAGAAGCAGCTAAAGATTCATTCTCAAGAGAGGACACAAGCTTCTCCAGAGTGAAACAAAAGGTAAGTACACATCCCAAGCTAGAATGTGCAGGTTATTTCCCCAGAATGCGGAGATGTACTATAAATAAGAAAGTCCACATCTTAGGCAGATGATGGTCAAAGAAGCTAGGCAAGGGTAAGAAAGCTCAAATCTCAAGAGGAGATGTGGGCAAGTAGAACAATGTGTTGATTTTGTCGCCTGCCACTTTAACTGCGCTTGCTTATTGTTTCTAAGTTATTTATAGAGTCTTTAGGGCTTTGTTGTTTTTTTTTGATGATGTCAAGGGTCAAACCCAGGTGAGTTTCATGCAGGTAAGTGCCCTATCTTCTATACTACTGTCCTGGCCCCAAGATTTCAGGGTTTTCTAAGTAGAGTATCACGTCATCTGCAAATAGTAATACCTTAATGTATTGTTAGATTTAATTAGCTAATATTTTGAGGATATTTGTATCTGTGTTTATCAGTTAAGTTGTAATTTTCTTTTTTAGTGATATCTCTGTATTTTTTAGTATTAGGGTAATATTTGCCTCATAGAAATTGTTTAGGAGATTTCTATTCCTTTGATTTTCTAAAATAGACTGAGAAGGACTGGGAGTGGGTTTTCTTTGAAGGTTTAGAAGAACTATCTAGTTAATCCATCTGGGCTTCAGCTTTTGTTTTGGGGAAAGATTTTTTATTACTATTTCAATTTCTTTGCTAGTAACAAGTCTGTTATGGTGCTCTTTTTCCATCCTACTCTATTTTGGAAGGTTCTAAGAGTTCAATAAGGTAAAAGGTAAAGGCCCTCCCGTTGATCATCAATTTTGCTCGAGCGGGCCCAGTAACGTCTCCATTGGAGTCTTTGTTGTTACTGGAGTGATAGCACAGCGTGTAGGGCGTTTGCCTTGCATGCAGCCAACATGGCCGACCCGAGTTCAATTCCTCCGCCCCTCTCGGAGAGCCTGGCAAGCTACCAAAAGTATTCGATATGCCAGACACAGTAAGAGTTCAATAATTTATCTATTTATTCAAGGTCTTTTAAATTCATGGTACATAGATTTTTATAGTGATCTCTCATCATCCTTTGGATTTATTTTTTATGGCAGCTGTAATAAAATCTCCCCTTTATTTTATTATTCAGTTATTAGAATTTCTTTATTTGCAAATCTAGCTAATAGTTTGTCAATCTTGCTTTTTTTCTTTTTAATCAGCTCTTGGTTTTGTTGATATTCAAATATTTTTTGGTTTCCAATTCATTTATATCCACTCTGTTTTATTATTTTACTCATTCTAGGTATCTTTTTTTTTCTAGTAGCTTTAGGCCGTTTATTATTTCTTGACGTTCACTAATATTGCTGAAATTTCCTCTGCCCTACAGCTTTTATGGGCCCCATGTATTTCCATAGTTTATGTTTTCAGTTTTATTTCCAGGAATCTTTTGATTTCTTCTTTGACCCATCAGTTCTTCAGGAATGAGATGTTTAGTTCTTTTGTATTTCTTCCATTAGAGCCAGTGTTTCTTTTTTTCTTTTTTTACCTTTTTTATTAAATCACAGTTAGAAACAGTTATAAAAGCTTTCATGATAGACTTCCAGTCATATATTGATCAAACACCCATTGTTCTACCAGTGGGCACTTTCTACCACCAATGTTCCCAGTATCCCTTCCGCCACTCCCACCCCATATCACCCCCTGCCTCTGTGGCAGGCACCTTTCTTCTTACTCTCTCTCTCTACCTTTGGACATTGTGGTTTGCAATACAGATATTGAGAGACCATCATGTTTGGTCCTTAGTCTACTTTCAGCATACATCTCCCATCCCGAGGGATCCCTCCAACCAACAGCTAGAGGTGCCTGGACACCCGCTCCTTGTGCAGCTACTGGCTCCTTGCACCCTATACCAGGTGCAAGGAGCCAGTAGCTGCACAAGGAGCAGGTCCATCCATGAATTACTGAAAATCTGCATGCTTTGCTAATTCCCCATTTTGCCCACTTCCTCATGTAATCAATTATAAAAGTCTAGCTTGGGAGAAATAAATTTGGAGCTTGATCAGAGTCTTGACTTGATTCCATTCTTCTGTCTCTCTTTTTTTTCCCACTCGCACACCCTCTCCCAGTTATCCACGTTGACTAGTCCCACGAGTCGGGACACAAAGTGAGTTGACAATCCCCACACTGGATCACTGGCAGAGAAGAGCTAGAATTTAGCTCTAAACCTTAGCTTCCAACAGGTGAACCGTTTAGAACAGTAGTAGACTACATCATTAAGGATCAATAACAAGCACATCAAAAGCCAATGAGTACATTAAAGGCAGAGGCTGGGATGTTGCATATAGCCAATCAGCATGCACCCTTAGAATGAAAAGTAAGGTCTTGACAATTTCTGATTCTATTTTGGCCTATGTTTCCCTTTAAATACAAAAGACCCTAAACTGTACTATTCTGTTCTAAAATAACCATGTTTCTTTTTCCTTTTTCAAGCACACATTTGTTTGCCTTTATCTATTCTATTCTTTCCTATTCTTTACTCGCCCCATTATTCTCTAAAACCTAAACTGTTTTACCCAGGGCGAACTATTCCAAATTCCCATAGCACAAACCACACTTTTCTGTTTTAGTAACTGGACCAAGCTCTAAGTTTCTTCCCAGTGAAAGCATTAACATTTTCCCTTCCCTTTCACAATAAAAACTCAAAGTTCAAAGCAGCATCCAGTTAAGCAGGCCAGTAAAGGGACCACGGCAGAGCTGCTGTGTCTGTGTCTGCATTATTCTCTAAGAGTGGATAATAGGCAGTCGTCTCCAAACCAGGATCACACACATTCTCAAAAAGACAATTACTTAGTGTCTAAGAATTACAAACTTACTCATTGTCTCTAAATAATTGTATTTTAATAAATGCTATACAATACAAAAGTGATTCATAAAAAAGGTCTTAAGCAAATTACTTAAGACAAGGGAAAAATCAATGTTTTACACTACATCAGAAAGCTCCTGTCTTGAATCCATATTTTAAAGTTTAAACCATCATTTTTTCTCTCCTCTGGTTCCCTACAAGGAAAGAAAATGGAAGATAAGAAGTGTGTTCCAAGGACTGAAGTCCAGCTTGCTGGAGATGGAGGTTTTGTCCTTGGTACCACTGAATTCTCTGAACACCAAGCTAGGTGTAGGCCCAGAAAACCACCAAATGTGCCTCAAGAACAGAGGAGAGGGAATGAGCGGGGAGGAGAAGGGAAGGAAAAAGGAAATGAAAGAGGAAACCTCAGCTTCCCCTTGCCAGTGAGAAAGAAAGCCACAATTTCTTGTCTCCAGATGTTCTGTCTCCATCCCACCAACCTGACACACATTTCATCCCAAAGGTTCTGTCTCAGCACTGCCAGGGCTTCCCAAGAAGGTTAAACTCTGCTCCTGATCCAGACTGAAAGTGAAACTAAAATAACGGGCAATCCTGGAATCTAGGCAGACAGGGAAGCTGATGTAATTGGCAGTTAGGACTGGAAGATTTGCTTCTCCTTGCCAGTGAAGAAGGAGGCCACCGTTTCCCTTTGCCACCTTTCCCCCACTGACCTGACACATTTCATTCCCAAAGTCTTACCCCAGCAGTCATAGAGATTTTCAGTACCACAAAACTGTCCTGAAGGCTAGGCCAACAGGGAGACTAAGATAAGGAGCAAAAATGCCCAGAAAGATCTAGACCAGCTAGACATCATTGTAATTTTCTGGCACTTTTTGTAAACACTTGCCAACTGGTAAGGGATGCCAGGATCCCTTAAAATGGCCTACACAAAACTCCCTTACCTTAACTTAGTCCTATAGTAAGTTCATCCCCACTCGGGCAACTTCTTTTCTTTTCTCTTCTACTTTCCAATAATTTTTTCTACTTTCCAACTCTAAGTCTGTGCATCTTTACTATTCAATATTTTCATTCTCAAAAATATTAAAGAACCTGGAATCATGAACAAACGCCTGCGGCCTCTGGGGAGAGGAGGGAAGGGACAGAAAAAAAGGGAAAGAGAGGGTAGACACCAAAACTGTTTGGCCTTGTGCTGTGGGAAGGACTAATGGCAAGAAGGAAGGGAGTGAAAGTCACCATCTACTGAGGCTCTGGCATTTTACAAGTTTCATCTTTCTAGAAATTGGGTCATTAACCTCTTCCTAAAAGTGAAGAGAGTTGGATTTTGAATGGCCAGAAAAGTTGCATATGATTACCTCCCAAAAAGGGGGGGAGTGTCGAAGAAACTCAGGTCTGTTTGAAACCAAACCTTGTGTTCCCTTTTCAACTCTGCTCTGATTGATGGAAGGGCCCCAAGACTCTGTCCTGTCTGTGACAGAACATGCAGTGCTTTTGTTACCACATCAGCTTGCTAATGAAAAATCAAATGGAAGTCTCAGAAATCAATGTTTAAGTGATTCCTCCCAAGTGCACATTTGTTTCATGTCTGGTTATTTCTTTTTCCAAACTCTCTGCCTTGGTCTTTGATTGACAATGACAATTCCATGTGATGCTCAAAGCTAAAACACAAGCCAAACTTGGTGCTAAACATGTTTCTTTTAATTAGTTCTTTGGATGGCTATCTTCATTGATATTGTCATTTCTCAGAATCCAATGGGACATAACCCTGTTGGCTGTGATGCCTCAGGTCAAGGTGTGAGGGTTCAGAACTAGAAACTGACACTTTCCTCTAGAATGCTCCAATGCCAGGCCCCGGGAGGGGCGGGGAGGGGAGCAGGATGCTAGCAGCAAAATTTTCTGACTTATTGCTGCAAAGGAGAGTGCACACCTGGGAACCATGCAGTATGTTGCTATGTGTATCTGAGTTTTACATGGTTTGGGGAGTTAATCACAGAATAAATTCATCAGGGACAGTCAGTGAACCACTTTGGCTCAGTTTGTCAACTTAGAATCCAGGAATCTTAAATTTAACTGTGCCAAAAAGCATAGGTTTTTTGGTTTGTTTGTTTGTCTTGATGTGTTATTTTAGGAGCATTTCTTGCATATTATGGTTTAAGAGAATTTATCTGTTTTGTGATTTCCTTATTCAGTTTTGTAAATTATGGCTTCCACTCTGATTCTTGATAGTCTTTTCCAGCTGCCAGTGGGACTACCCCATTACATTCCCCCCCTTTTTTTTTGCTTTTTTGGATCACACCCGGTGATGCACAGGGGTTACTCCTGGCTCTGCACTCAGGAGTTACTCCTGGTGGTGCTCGGGGGACCATATGGGATGCTGGGAATTGAACCCAGGTCGGCCACGTGCAAGGCAAACGCCCTACCCGCTGTGCTATCTCTCCAGCCCCTAGATTCCCTTTCTTAAAGATGTCCTGCTAACAGCTGAGGATACCATCAGTCTTTGAACATTTGAACGGCTCTTTAAAAGGTCATTTTGTGCTTGGATTTTCAGTGATAGTTGTTTTCAAATCATACTATTATTTTCAAATCATACTGTGTCAGCAGTATGATTTTTATTTTCTCAGTTTTCAAGTTTTATGTCTTGCTTAAAATTATTTACTCCACTCTCTAAGAGTGTAGTTTCTTAGATTTATTACTATTTTATTTAAACCTTTTATCCATGTAGAATTTTTTTTAATAAATGGGTATCAACTTAAAAATGCATAGCTAAACTTGTCTGTGGCCAGTCTAGCCTCTACTATTTTCAGATGCCACCATTACTGTATACATTGCCAGATTTGCATGAATTTTGTTTAAAACTAAAAGTTGTAGTCTGTTCACTTGCTTGTATGAATTGGATTAGCCTGCACTGCACTGTCCTCCCATTGTTCATTGATTTGCCCAAGTGGGCCCAGTAACATTGTGAGACTTCTTACTGTGTTTGGCATAACAAATACGTCACGGGTTGCTTGCCAGGCTTTGCTGTGCGGGCGAGATACTCTCAGTAGCTTGCTGGGCTCTCCAAGAGGGGTGGAGGAATAGAACTCAGGTTGGCCATGTTGGCCAGCAAATACCCTATCCACTGTGCTATCGCTCCAGCTCTGGATTAGCCTAAACATTTCAATATTTTAATAAAATTAGTATGATTCACTTAAAAATTGTTTCATGTAATTTATAACACATTTGAATATCTTGCTTGAAAATCATTTCATGCAATTTATGACACAAATTGAACAGTTCTAAAGAATTGTTGAAAATCTCAGTTTAAAATGAAAAAGATTTGTAGTGGTAGAGGATGAGCGCTGGTGGAGGCATGGGTACTTGATCATAGTATAACTGAAACCCAAGCACAACAATTTGTAAGTCTATAACTGTACCTCGTGGTGTTTCACTAATAAAATAAATAAATAAATAAATAAATAAAATGAAAAAGATTTATGCTTGTTGGAAAACAGAGCAGGCCCAGTAACATTTCCATTGGAGACTTTGTTGTTACTGTGTTTGGCATATCGAATACGTCACGGGGAGCTTGCCAGGCTCTGCCGTGCAGGCGAGATACTCTCGGTAGCTTGCCAAAGGAAAAGCACTGTTTGAAAGTCAGGTACAGGTTTACTGTTTTAATGCCAAGACTACAGGTTTATTTCCCATTTGTTATATTCACTTAAATCCAATAATGTTACAGCTTATTCTTTTGAGCGAGCGGGTAGGGCATTCGCTTTACAAGCGGCCAACATGGCCAACCCGAGTTCGATTCCTCCACCCCTCTCGGAGAGCCTGGCAAGCTACTGAGAGTATTCGATATGCCAGACACAGTAACAACAAAGTCTCCAATGGAGATGTTACTGGGCCCACTCGAGCAAATCAACGATCAACGGGAGGGACTTTACCTTATTCTTTTGAGCAGTGCTTTGAAAGCACTTGCTTCTTTATGGTCTTGCCTAACTGTATACTATGGAAAAAAAAAACATAGCTCATTGTACATGCCTTACTCTATATGTGTTGGAAAAGATACAGTGTATGACTATAATTCAGAGTCAAATTGTAAGAAAGAAAATGTCCATTTAGGTTAATTTAAACCCATTTTAATATAGCTTAATTCATAACATATAGGGCTGGAGCCATAGTACAGTGGGTTGGGCGCTTGTCTTGCACGAGGCCGACCCAGGTTTGATTCCTCTGTCCCTCTTGGAGAGCCCGGCAAGCTACTGAGAGTATCCCCCCCACACGGCAGAGCCTGGCAAGCTCCCCATGGCGTATTCGATATGCCAAAAACAGTAACAACAAGTCTCACAATGGAGATATTACTGGTGCCCAGTTGAGCAAATCGATGAACAACAAGAGGACAGTGCTACAGTGCTATGTAAAACCAGAAGAAGCAGTTTTAATGGAAAGAAGAATAAGGAGGCATATTTTCAGAAAGAGTGGGCAGCAGATCAGCGGACACCAACATAATCAATAAAGCTCCCTCATTGGTTGGTCCACTGAAGCACAGTGCATCTTATCTGAAAGCCTAAACAAGGCAATGATTAGACTTTGTAATAAGAGTAAACTGAGGCAGACCTTAACTGAGGTTTTGGGGGAAGGCAAGGAAAATTAATTAATAAATAAAAATTGATCCAGTTTCAATCCTTGCATAACTGTATTTTACCATTGCAAAATCTGGACAAACCACACTGTTATTTTTCCACCCCAACTCTGGCCCTTTCTCACCCCTAAGAATGACTCCTACAAACCTGTCAATCACACTTGTGATTGTATGGACCAGAAGTGCTGACACCTTCCCTGGGAATTTCCTTCTCTTTTCTGGACAAGAATACTGACAGGCACTCACTCCCTAGGGCCAGTTCATGTGTTCTCACCCCTCCCCCACCCCGCTGAAACCAGAATCAGAAAAAACTTGGAAATTATCTAGATTATAATAAGTACTATACTAGACTACATTTTTCTGGTACCTGGCAGTTAGTTATAAACATAAGATCACCCATTTAAAAGTGTCCCAAAACATCAAATACCAAAGGAACGACTAAACAAAGGTTGTGAAAGACTTGCATGTCAAAAACTCTAAGTCACTATTGAAAACTAATAGAAAAGGACAACAAGACATGGAAAATTATTTCATATTCGTGGGTTGGAAATAGTAACATTGTTAAAATGGCCATTCTACCCAAAGCATTACAGAGATTCAATGCATTAAATCTCTGATGTAAAATTTCCCATAAATTTTCAATAACATACTTCCAGAACTAAGAACAAATTGTTAAAATTTATATTCGAGCGATAGCACAGCGGGTAGGGCGTTCGCCTTACACGCGGCCAACATGGCCAACCCGAGTTCGATTCCTCCGCCCCTCTCGGAGAGCCCAGCAAGCTACCGAGAGTATTCGATATGCCAGACACAGTAACAACAAAGTCTCCAATGGAGACGTTACTGGGCCCGCTTGAGCAAATCGACGATCAACGGGAGGGCCTTTTTTTTTATATGGAATCACAAAATTCCCCAAATAGCTGAAGCAATTTCTGAGAAGGAGGTATTGTGCTTTCTATCTTTATGTTATAAATCTATAGTAGTCAAAACTGTGTGAAACTGACTAAATAGATTCTCATACCAATGTAACAGAATTGAGTCCTGAGGAACCCTCGTATTTATAGGCAATTGCTATGTAATAAAGTAGCTGGGTGCATGAAGTGGGACAAGAAAAGTCTCTTGTAGCAGTGATGTGGGAAAAACTGGATAGCATATGAAAAAAATCAAAACTGGAACTGTATAGTTCGCACCATTCATAAAGACTAATGCAGAGTGAATTAATGAGTATAAGACCAGAATTCACAAAATACATTAAGTAAAACATAAGTGATGCTTTCCAGAGTACTGACCTGAGAGGGTTCTTCAATGATTTGGCTCCAGAAGGAAAAACCACAAAAGCAAGAATAATCAAATGAGAACACATCAAGTTCAAAAGGTTTTTTTATTTTATTTTTTATTTTAATGTAGGAGTATTGCTACTTATTCAGCTATTGATTAGGTTGATTGAATTGGGCATGAACTCCACCTTACTTTTTTTTCTTGTTTATAAATTTATTTATTGACTCACAGTGAGAGCAGTTACAAAGCTTCCGGGTTTAAATCTTGGTCATACAATGATGAAACACCCGTCCCTTCACCAGTGCCCATTTTTCACCACCAAAAACCCCAGTATACCCCCATACCACACCCTCCCCCCTCCCTGTGGGGCAGATGATTTCCACATTATTCTCTCTCTACTTTGATTACATTCAATATTTTGACACCAGACCCACCATTATTATTTGGAATTTTACTCCAACACTCAGATCTGCCAAAAAAGCAATCGTAGACAATTTGTTTTCTATTGCTTATTATGAATAACATATGATGTCGCGTGACCACAGTAGTGGCTGGGCAATTTTGGAATTCCGAAATTTTAACAATTAAATCTGGAAGGATTTCTGCCAAAACCTGTTGGTTTCCGAGATTTGTTCCTGAGTCTTTGGGATCATGGCCATTAAACAGTTTGATAAGGAACCAGAGAGGCCTTGCCTCCAATTATATAGCTGAGCCATAGGTAGTTTGTGGGTGTGTCTCCACATACCTCACTTTTGGCCGTTTACTTTCTTGGTAAATGTGGCCCCAAGTTGTAGGAGTCTGGCCAAAGGCACAGCAGCAATTTTGGGGTACCTAGAAGTCTGAAGGCACCATCAGGCTGCTGATGCACTCGCCTCATTGGTACAGATGGACCTGCTGGTGGCACCATACCCCATAAGGTTCAAAAGTTTTTGCAGGGTAAAAGAAACTCAAGTAAAAATAAAAAGAACTCTACTTATTGGAGAAAGTATTTGCACAAAATATGTCAGGAAAGGGGATAAGATCCAAGAAATATAAAGCATCCACAAAGCTTAACTATGAAAAAACAGCAACTTCATCAGAAAAGGGAGAAAATGAAAAGACATGACTCTAAAGATGACAGAGGGGTTGTCAGCTGGAATATAAAACAGTACTTATCACACTTACTATCAGGGAAATACAAATAAAAACAATGGGATTTTATTTTTTATCACTGCTTTTACTGTTTTTTAATGAATCATTGTGAGATACAGTTACAGATTTTAAAACTTTTGTAATTAAGTTGCAGTCATACAATGATTGAGTACCCATCCCTCGAACAGCGTCCAACTCCACCACCAATGTTCCCAGTATCCCTCCCGCCAACCCCAACTCTTCCCACCCTATGCCTCTATGGCAGGCACATACCATCCTACTCTATTTTTGGGGTGTTATGGTTTGCCGTCATGTTTGGTCCATAATCTACTTTCACCAGGTGTCTTCCATCCCAAGCGAGCCCTCTAAACATCATTTACTTGGTGTTCCCTTCTCTATCCCAGCTGCTTTACCCCAAACATGTGAGGCCAGCTTCTAAGCCGTAGAGCAATCCTTCTGGCCCTTATCTCTACTATCCTTGAGTGTTAGTCTCCCATTATGTTACTTTATATTCCACAAATGAATGCAGTCATTCTATGTCTGTTCCTCTCTCTGACTCATTTCACTTAGCATGATACTCTCCATGTCGATCCACTTAGATGCAACTTTCATGATTTCATCTTTTCCAACAGCAGCATACTGTTCCATTGTGTAGATGTACCGAAGTTTCTTTAACCAGTTCTCTCTTCTTGGGCATTTGGGTTGTTTCCAGATTCTGGGTATTGTAAATGGTGCTGCAATAAACATACAAGTGCAGATGTCATATCTACTGTATTTTTTTTCTATTCTGGATATATTACCAGTACTGGTATTGCTGGATCAAATGAGAGCTCAATTTCTAGTTTTATGAGAACCATCCATATTGTTTTCCAAAATGGCTGGCCTAGTCAGCATTCCCACCAGCAAAGAAGGAGAGTCACCTTCTCCCCACATCCATGCCAACACCGATTGCTTTTGTTCTTTTGAATATGGGCCAGTCTTTGTGGTGTGAGATGATATCTCTTTGTTGTTTTGATCTGCATCTCCCTGATGATTAGGGATGAAGAGCTTTTTTTCATGTGCCTATTGCCATTCATATTTCTACTTTGAGAAAGTTTCTGTTCATTTCATTGCCCCATTTTCTAATGGGTTTGGATGTTTTCTTCTTGTAGAGTTCATCCAGTGCCTTGTATACTCTTGATATTAACCCCTTATCAGAAGGGTAGCACTGTCCTCCCATTGTTCATCAATTTGCTCAAGTGGGCCCAGTAACGTCTCCATCATGACACTTATTGTTACTGTGTCTGGCATATTGAATACATCACGGGTAGCTTGCCAGGCTTTGCTGTACGAGCGAGATAGTCTCAATAGCTTGCCGGGCTCTCTGAGAGTATTGGGTGAATATCCTTTCCCATTTCGTAGACTTCCTTTTTATTCTGGTCACTGTTTATTTTGAGGTTCAGAAGCTTCTTAATTTAAGATAGTCCCATTTGTTTATCTCTGTTTCCACTTGTTTGGTGAGTGGCATTTCATCTTTGAAGATGCTTTTATCATCAATGTTGTGCAGGGTTTTGCCAACCTTTTCTTCAATGTACCTTATGGATTTCTGGTCTGAGGTTGAGGTCCTTAATCCATCTTGATCTGACTTTTATGCATGGTGTTAAGTAGAGATCTGAGCCCATTTTTTTGCATATAGCTGTCCAGTTTTGCCAGAGTCAATTGTTAAAGAGGCTTTCCTTGTTCCACTTTATATTTTTTGCTCCCTTATCAAATATTAGATGATCTTATATTTGATGGTGTGTGTCAGGTAATTCAACCCTATTCCATTGGTCTGTGGATTTGTCTTTTTCCCAATACGATGCTGTTTTAATTATTACCACTTTGTAGTACAGTTTGAAGTTGGGGAAGGTGATGCCTCCTATCTTTTTTCCCTCCAAGAATTGCTCTAGCTATTCGCAGGGCCTTGTTGTTGTATATGAATTTCAGGAGTATTTGATCAATTTCTTTGATGAATTTCATGGGAATCCTTATATTTCATGGGTGTCCTCATGGGGATCACATTGAATCTGTATAATGTTTTGGGTATTATTGCTATTTTGACAATGCTAATTCTCCCAATCCATGAGGAGGGCATATGTTTCTATTTCCTCGTGTCCTCTTATTTCATGAAGTAGCATTTTGTAGTTTTCTTTGTACAGGTCCTTTACGTCCCTATTTAAGCTGATTTCGAGGTACTTGATTTTCTGAGGTATTATTGTTAACAGAATTGCTTTTTTCAAATCACTTTCTTCTGTCTCATTACTTGCTGGGATCCCCTCTGGCCTGGGTGCTCCAGAGGTGTAAAATCCCTTCTCTCGGGCTGTGAAAACTCCTCTTTTGCAGAGCTGTGTAACTCCTTCACTCAGGGATTACACGTTAAAGGATGTTCGCAGATTCTCAGGACAGCTCTCTCACCGCCTGCATTTGGTGCTCTCGAACCACTTCCCCACCTGAAATGGCTGTTGTCTTGGAAGGACAAAGAAAGAACAAGGGCCAAGCTGGTTGCTGATTAGTTGCCATTTAGTCAATCTCTCATCTCTCCCAGTTCTCTCCAACCTTCTCTCTAACTCGCTCTACAACTCTCTCCATGACTCCTCTCCAATCTCCCAGTCACTCTTACTCTCAGCTCTCAGCCTTCTAACTCGCAACTTTCTCCTCTAACTCTGTGTCTCTCCTCAATCTCCTGTCCTCTTCGTCTCTGTCTCTCCCTCGATCTTCCTCAAACTCTCTGCCTCATTCAATAGACTCCTCTTTCTGTCTCTCTCTCTCTGTGTCTCCTTCTCTCTTCTCCCTTTCTCTCCCCACAGCAGCTCCTTTCCTTCTCTCTCACCATGGGCCCACAACCACGCCTCCCCACGGGAAGCACAATCAAAATGTTTTTCCAGTCTTCCTAGCCACCTGCAGCTCACAAGGGCAAAACAGTCTTTAAGGTGTGTTTCTCCTCTTCTTAGACCTGCAATTTAATTTAACACCTTTAATTCTACTTCCTAATATTTACCATTCTGTTGGACACAGTAATAGACATTTTTAGACTTGTAGGGTGACATTGCACCACAGACTCAGACTACAGTGCTCAGGCCAGATTAATCAATCCTAATCCCAACAGGGTCTAAATCTAGTTATTACTTTTAGATCATGACATAATTTGTCCATTACAAAGCTCATAACTTATAGTTAAGCATTAGGACACTTCGGCAAACCCTCAGCAAGCATCATTCTCAACAGGGATAAACTAAAAGCCTTCCCTCAACATCAGGGACAAGACAACTTTGCCCGCTCTCATCACTCCTATTCAATATAGTATTGGAAGTTCTGGCCATAGCAGTTGGACAAGAAAAAGATATAAAGGGAATTACATATAGGGAAAAAAATATCAAGCTATCAATATTTGTGGATGACATGAAAACTATACTTAGAAAATCCTAAAGATTCTACAAAAAAGCTCCTAGAAACAATAGGTTTGTATAGCAAAGTGACAGGCTACAAAATCAACACCCAAAAGTCCATGGCTTCAGCACTCATGCCCATAAATCACCCCTGGCTGGTGCCAGATAATCTTGCCATCAGCCACCATCCAGATCACATGTCCTTCTCTCCCAGAAGGGAGTAACATGACACTCACCATTACCATGCTGCTGGACTCCATGCCAGACTGTTTCACCTGGGGAACCTCAGAGGAGAACGGGTGAGACCCCTCCTCACCTCAAGGAACCCAGCCCCAGCAGTCAAAACCCTCCAGAATCCAACCACCACCATGTGCACGGCCACTCCCCACATCCTTGGGCCAAGCCTCACCCAGAAGTGAACCTTTCCCTGGATCGGGTGGCATGACACTTCACTGGACACAGCCTAACCATACTTCAAGAGTACCGCACCACATTTGAAGGCATTCAAAGTAGGAGGCAACCGATCTTAGAGGGAAGTATTATATTATTTTGGTTCTGCTTTGGGGCATCGGTTGGGGTTCTGGAAGGAAACACCCAAAATATGGTGGTGGGAAGGTAAAATGGTGGTGGGAGTGGTGTCTAAATATTAAATGCAATGAAATATTGTGAGCTACTTTATAAAATAAAAAAATTAAGTCCATGGATTTCCTATATACAAATAATGAAAGAGAAGAGATATTTTTTAAAAATCCCATTCACGATAGTACCTCAAATATCAAGTAACTTGGAAATCAGCTTAACTAAAGAGGTAAAAGAGCTATACAAAGAAAATCACAAAACACTACCTCAAGAAATAAAAGAGGACTCTAGGAAATGAAGACATATTCCCTACTCATGGATAGGAAAGATTAACATCAAAATGGCAATACTGGGAAAACTGAATAGTTACTAATAAAAGGTTTTTTGAAATTAGTAATGATAACATCTTGCACCAAACCCTTTGCAGTTGTTATATTGAGATGTCTGCCTCTATTGGTCTACAGAACTCACTGGTCCATGGAAGGGGTGAAGAGAGGTAGGGTTTGAACAGGAGAGGGAGGGTTTGAACACTAAACAGTGGTGGGGAGAAGCGGACACTCCATCGAGAGTGTTGTTGGAATGTGTCAATATGCATTACACTACCACCACAATATAGTAAATAACAGTGTCCAAAATATAAATAATAAACAATGGGTCTTGTCTCGATATATCTTAATTATAATGAGATTTCTTTTTTGTTTCTTGTTCTTTGTTTTGCTTTTTAACCACACCCGGCAGTGGTCAGGGCTTAGTTCCTAGCTTTGCACTCAGGAATTACTCCTGGCTTTGCTTAGGGGACCGAAAGGCATGCCCCAGTTGAACCCCAGTTAGCTGTGTACATGCAAGCACTCCAACCACTGAACTATCTCTCCATCCCCAACATGATAAAAGTTTTTGTTTTGGGGCTGGAGAGATAGCACAGCAGGTGGGGCGTTTGCCTTGCATGCAGCCAACCTGGGTTCGATTCCCAGCATTCCAAATGGTACCTTGAGCACCGCCAGGAGTGATTCCTGAGTGCAGAGCCAGGAGTAATCCCTGTGCATAGACGGATGTGACCCAAAAAGCAAAAAATAAATAAATAAATAAATAAATAAATGGGTTTTTTTGTCTTGTAATGACCCCTAGTTGTGCTCAGAGCTGACTCCTTGCTCTAGCATAGGGTTTACTTCTGACAGGGCTCCAGGAACCATATGGGGTGCTGGGGAACGAACTCAGCTCAACTGCATGCAAGGCAACTGCCTTACCCACTATGCTATCTCTTAGGCCCTTAAATATAAGATTCATAAGACATGTTACATTTTTAAAAACAAGGTTCATATATATATATAATTTTGCTACATATAATTTGACTATATACATAATTTTTTATGTAGCATGTGTGGATAAAAATGTCTAGATTACATTGGAACTGAGTAATTTCCTCCAGGGAAGTGAGCATAGTGAGTACCAGGTAGATCAAGAAGGACTGGCTTTTCACCCTTGCCCTTTTGTGTCTTTCAAATTTTGAATTAAGTGCAAGCAATATCTATTGCTAACAGTTTAACTAACAATTAAAATATCAAAAACAAAAATGAGTTTTAAATGTTTCATGTTCAACCATACTCATAAACTGAAATGACATCTCGCCCTTAAATCTCTCTTTAGGAGCTGGCACCATGCCCTCCATTCAATATTTGTTAAATTGTTGAACTGAAAGTAATAGCTCATACAGAATTTAACATCAACCCCCCTCAAAAGGAGCATTCAATATTTATCATTTAAACTTGGTATGTTTTCAAAGAGCTAAATCACATTAGCCAAAGTGAACAAATTGGATTATGGAGACAGATTAAGGCTCTAAAGCTATTGAAATATTCTAGAATCCACTTTAGTAATAGGACTTTCCTACAATGAGTTGGTTTTATGTGATAGAAATAGTGTAAGTTAAGATAACCAGACATTTATAAATATATTGTAGACTAAGGAATATAAATATTAGATGCCATCCGTTGGCTGCTTTAGATCTTTCATTAATTTGACATAAATTTACAGATTCAGCAGGGTGATCACTGTTTAGTTTAAAGTTTAAAAAAAACAAATGCTTTGATGCAAATGAAAACAGTCCAAAGTGAAGAAAATAATAAGAAATAATACATCAGTAACTCTCTGAGGGGCATACAGAACTGTGCTATTCAGAATCTAAAGCATAAAATAAAGACCAACCTGAGTCTATTTCTCAAAATTTTCCCTTCAGCTGTATAGCCACACATATTCATTACATAATAACCAACTGCAACTCTCAGCCAATTCTCTTGCTCTTTAGTGTTAATTCATTAGATCTTCTCACAACCCTCAAGTATTAAATATTCTTCTACAATGTTCAATTTTTCTTCCAGAACAATTGCTTATTTATCCACTTATGGAGCGATAGCACAGCGGATAGGGCATTTGCTTTGCATGCTGTCTACCCAGGTTCAATTCCTCTGCCCCCTCAGAGAGCCCGGCAAGCTACCAAGAGTATCTCGCCAGCAGGGCAAAGCCTAGAAAGCTCCCTGTGACATATTTGATATGCCAAAAACAGTAAAAACAAGTCTCACAATTTGTTGTGAAACATTACTGGTGCCACTCGAGCAAATCAATGAACAATGGGGAGACAGTGCAACAGTGCTACAGTGCTAATAAAAAATATTCAGCAAACATCATGCAATTCCTTACATCCATTCTCAAATTAACATGTGCTTCTAAGCATCATTAACTTCTTTCAATAAAGAAATAACATTCCTGAAGTACATTATGTCAATCCCACCACAAATTTTTCTGGGACTACACTGTCCTCCCATTGTTCATCGATTTGCTTGAGCAGGCCCAGTAACATCTCCACTTTTGAGACTTCTTGTTATTGTGTTTGGCATAATATATATATATATATATATATATATATATATATATATGTCACAGGTAGCTTACCAGGCTTTGACGCAGGCGAGATACTCTTGGTAGCTTGCTGGGCTCTCGGAGAGGGGCAGAGGAATTGAACCCGGCTCGGCCAGGCTGGCTGCGCACAAGGCAAACACCCTACTGCTGTGCTCCAGCTCAAATTCTTTATGATAAATTAAATATTTTAATAAATAAAATGCATTCCTTATTCAAGAACACTCAGTCCTTATGTCACCTTGATCCAGCCTTCCTTCCCTCCCAGTCAACCCACAACTCTTTGTTGATTGACAGATATTGTTTTTAGTGCTATCTCCCTTAGCTCCTTCCATCTGCATGAGACCTTCTACCTTTTCACCCGAACTACTTCCAGTCAATCCGGTCATTTTCCTCACCTGACTCTCTCAGGTTTGCATTCTTGTATCCAATATTTATTATCAATTCACATTGTCCATACCCTTAGATTTGTTTATGTAAATGAGATCTATCTGTAATTGACCTTCTTTTTTTACCTTATTTCATACATGATACCCTCCACTTTCATCCAAATTACCATGAACAGTATGACTTTGTCTACTGTCACAAGAGGTAAAGATTTTTTGGGGGGGTGGGGGAAAGGCTTGAAACTTATATACATATTTTGAATTGTGTTGATATTTGCACCCCTATTATTCATGCCATTCAAAAATAAATTATATATGCCTTAAATAAATGGGCTAATATGAACCTGTGCTAATGAATCTTATTGACCTAGGGTGTAGAGTGGGGAGAGGGTCTTCACTTAAGCAAAACTAGTGAGAGTTTTGCTATGGTATTTCAAATTCTATTCAAAACTGAAAAGTAGAAATCAAGTCTTCAGAAAGCCTCTAAGGTCTACCCACCATCAAAGCAACCTTTAGGTATCTATAATTCTTGAAAAATTTTAACAACAACAAATATATATAAATTAATACTTAGGGAGGTCAGAGCTTGTGCATTTTTGCATGCATAAAGTTCAGGTTCAATTCCCGGCACTACATAATATTCCAAACATTACTGGAAGTGATCCCTGAGCACTAAGCCTGGAGTAGCTAGGTGTGATCTCCAAAGTCATTTTTTAAAGTTTATAAAGTGAAAAGAGTCCCTAACAATGCTATTATTAAAAATTTCAAGATTTCTTAGAAATAAAAACATGTGTGCTCAAGAATTCCCACAAAAACCAAACCCTGATCAAAACAAAATCAATCCCTGTTTTAAAGATCTGTTATTCCTCCCTACCCACCTACATCTTATAACATCTTCTTAGCTCCAATATGACAAAGATTGAATGCAGATATAAACACCACTCTTTACCACTATGAAAGATTTTGAATTTAAGGAAGAATTTTTTTCAAGAAAGCAAGATAGGCAGTAAAAAACAAATGCTTTCAAAGATCAAAAGGGGTTTCTGCCTAGAATTGACCAGCTATTCTAAATCGATAATCTCTGCCCAATCACTAATAATAATCCTACTAATGCAGAAGACTGAACCTAGAATTTCTTTAATGTAAAAAGAAAAGAAATCGGGAAGTTTCAGCACTATCAGCAGTGTATCCAGCATTACATCAATTCAAAAAGCAACGGGCCAACAGACAATGCTCAGCATTATACTTAATGGGGAAAGGGAAGGAGAGTCATAAGCATGAATTCTTGAGAGCTATAGTAAACAACTTTGTAGTTTACTATAAAGTTATTTATCTACTCTCTGCTGGGAATATGAATGGATGTCATGACTATACTGAGAGTGTGTAATTCTATCGCCTGTCACAACTGGATATCTAGTACATGCTTGGTCAGCCAAATCTCTTTTCCAGAAATTTGCAGCTGATGTTCAAACTGAATGACAAAGACCCTCTCATTAAATTTCCTTTTTTTAATGCTTAACTGAAATTGAGTAAGTTCTCTATTACTTTCCAACCAATGGAAATTTTAATGAGCCAGAAATTCATAAGCAAATCCAAGGGTGCATTCAGAATGTGAGAATCAAATAGGCAGGCTAGGGAGATAGTACAGCAGGTATTGTGCTTGCTTTGTGTATGTTTCACCTTGGTTAGATCGCTGGGTGCTTCCAGAACCTCCCCTAGAGTGATCCTTGACTATAGAGGCAGGAATAAGGCCAACATCACCCCCAAAAAGTCAAATGGACTCTTAATCGAAGAATCTAATCCTGAACTCTGGAATTTTCAGCAACTTCTGCATTATTCCAAAAGAGCTATATTAATAGCACTACAAAGAAAACTTTCTCCAACATCAGTCTTATACATAATAATTAGTAGTAATTAGTCTAGAAAAGTATATATATATTTGAATGCAAATTTTATTCAACTACATCTGATGTACCTTAAATAGGTACCAGAAATACTTTTCTTAGCCCAAAATTAACATGAGGAACCATTCATTGGATTAATTAAAACATGTTCTTTGGGTCTTTTTTATTATATTATTATTTCTGGACAGACTTAATTAAGATAGAGAAAACTTCCTATTTTCATACAATTCTAAATCATCACATGAGAAAATTTTTAAAATGCCAATATAAACTAAGCATCATTTCCACAAATTTATCTTAACTTTAGATTTAAAAATCTGGGAAAAGGTAGATCTTGATAGTATCAATTTTTATACTTGAAAATATAACCATAAATACTTATTTTAGCAATTTAATATGTGTATTTTTATCTCAATCTGTTTTCTATTCCCATTGTAGCTTCTTTCCTGGACATTGGTGTATCAACTAAGATAGATATGACTGATTAGATGCTTCCTCCTATCTCTGCTCATGTTTTCCTCTAAGTGGAGGCTATTATGACCTCTTTAAGAGTCATAAATGAGCTCAGTCTTTCTAAGATGCCTCAGCTGATAGTGCAGATCAGCAAAATCTCATTCTCCCCCAAATTTCATATGGTTCTGGCCATTAAGCCATTATTAGGCCAACTAAAGGTTGTGTTCTTAATACCCTTATGTCAAATGCACATGTGAAAAGGAAGGAGAGGGAATTGATATTGATTCTTTCTAATCTACTTATAAACTATTTCTTAAGTTGCAAAGACCCAGGCAGACACTATCTTCTCTTCTGAAAATCACCAAATGCACTCTTTTTTAAAAAAATTTTATTAGTGAATCACCGTGGGGTAAAGTTACAGACTTACAAACTTTCATGCTTGAGTTTCAGTCATACAATGATTGAATCCCTCCACCAGTGCCCATTCTCCACCACCAATGATCCCAATGTCCCTCCCACCACCGCCACCCCATCACGCCATCCCACCCTGCCTCTGTGAGAGGGCATTCCCTTTTGTTCTCTCTTTTGTTTGGGTGTTGTAGTTTGCACTAGAGGCATTGAGTGACCATTGTATTTGATCTATAGTCTACATTCGGCTCGCATCTCCCGACCCAAGCTGGTCCTCCAAATACCTTTTACTTGGTGCTCCCTTCTTTATCTGAGCTGCCTTTTTCCCCAGTATTTGAGGCCAGCTTCCAAGCCATGAAGTAAACCTCCTGATCCTTATCTCTACTATACTTGGGTATTAGTCTCCCGTTCTGTTACTCTATATTCCACAGATGAAATACACTCTTTCTGAGAACAAAAGGGAATGCCCTGCCACAGAGGCAAGGTGGGATGGGGGGGATGGGGGTGGGAGGGATATTATTCATGGTGGCAGAAAATGGGCACTGGTGGAGGGATGGGTATTTGATCATTGTATAATCGAAACCCAAGCACAAAAAATTGTAAATCTACAACTGTACCTCATGGTGTTTCACTAATAAAAATTTTTTAAAAAAAAGAAATACACTCTTTTTTTTTAAATTTAGGTTTTATGTTTTTAACTTTTTTATTGAATCACTGTGAGATAGACCCTTACAAAGCTGTTCGTGATTAGATTTAAGTCATAGAGTATTTCAACACCCATCCCTCTAACAGTGTACATTTCCCAGAACCAGTGTTCCTGGATTCCCTCCCATCAATCCCCACTCTATCCCCCTGCCTGCCACTATGGCTGGTGCTTTTCTTCTCTCTCTCTCTCTCTCTCTCTCTCTCTCTCTCTCTCTCTCTCTCTCTCTCCTTTCGGGTAACTAAATACACTCAATCATAAAAATTCACATTATAGGTGGCGGAGGCAGTGCCCCCGGGGCCAGCAGGCTAGTGCTCGGAGGCGGACGGTGCGGTGGGGCACGGGGCAGCAGACACCATGTTCCAAGTGACCACGGCTCCTGGGCAGCTCCGGCAGGCAATCTGAGTGTTGGGGTAAAATCTCAAATAATAATGGTGGATCTGGTGTCGAAATATTGAATGTGATCAAAGTAGAGAGAGAGTAATGTGGAAATCATCTGCCCCACAGGCCTCATTGCTATGATTTCAAAGTACTTTGGTAATAGCTGAGCATGCAAATGATGCCTTAGCACCCACTACTTTGAATACCATCACTGCAGCCAAACGTCTTGGAGGTGATGTGTCTTGCTTAGTAGCTGGAACCAAATGTGACAAGGTGGCACAAGATGTCTGCAAAGTAGCAGGTGTAGCAAAAGTTCTGGTAGCCCAGCATGATGCGTACAAAGGCCTCCTTCCAGAGGAACTGACACCACTGATTCTGGCAACTCAGAAGCAGTTCAATTACATGCACATCTGTGCTGGAGCATCTGCCTTTGGAAAGAATCTTTTGCCCCGACTAGAGCCAAACTTGATGTGGCTCCAATTTCTGACATCATTGACATCAAGTCACCTGACACATTTGTGAAAACAACATATGCAGGAAATGCTTTATGTATTTCCTTCATCACACAGTGAAGTGTGATGAAAAGGTGAAAGTGTCTGTTCAGGGAACATCTTTTGAAGCTGCAGCCACAAGTGGCGGTAGTGCCAGTTCAGAAAAGGCCTCAAGTGCTTCTCCAGCTGGGATATCAGAATGGCTTGATCAGAAAATAACAAAAAGTGATCGACCAGAGCTAACTGGTGCCAAAGTGGTGGTGTCTGGTGGTCGGGGTTTGAAGAGTGGAGAGAACTTTAAATTGTTATACGACTTGGCAGATCAACTACAGGCTGCAGTTGGTGCTTCTCGGGCTGCAGTTGATGCTGGCTTTGTTCCCAATGACATGCAAGTTGGACAGACAGGAAAAATAGTGGCACCTGAACTTTACATTGCTGTAGGAATATCAGGAGCCACCCAACATTTAGCTGGGATGAAGGACAGCAAGACAATTGTGGCCATTAACAAAGACCCAGAAGCTCTGATTTTTCAAGTGGCAGATTATGGGATAGTCGCAGACTTATTTAAGGTCATTCCTGAGATGACTGAAATCTTGAAGACGAAATGAGTTGGAAATATCTTAAGGAAAGGTAAAAAGGTAAAGGCCCTCCCGTTGATCGTCGATTTGCTCGAGCGGGCCCAGTAACGTCTCCATTGGAGACTTTGTTGTTACTGTGTTTGGCATATCGAATACGTCATGGGGAGCTTGCCAGGCTCTGCCGTGCGGGCGAGATACTCTCGGTAGCTTGCCGGGCTCTCCGAGAGGGGCGGAGGAACCAAACTCCGGTCAGTCATGTTGGCTGCATGCAAGGCAAACGCCCTACCCTCTGTGCTATCGCTCCGGAAATCATGTCAAAAAGTATTCAGAAACTTTAGGAACTCATGGCTATTATAATAATCATCGGAAAGCATAGAATGCTGCATTTCATAATTTGAGGAAAAATTCTGTCATAAGCCAGAGTGCTTTTTTTATGGGGGCTATGACTATTCTTCTTTTTAATTTTTTGTGGTTCGAGACAAATATTTTTTGAAATTTTCTAATTCTGTAATGAAATATTATAAAGCCATAAAGCCTTTCCATAGCCTTAAAATAAAATAAAATAACAATTCACATTATGTCATAAATAAGTTGTGCAGACAAGTGGTTTTTTGACCATTTTACACTTGCAGAAATATGTTATGACCTCCAAGAAAAAAATAGAAATTGTTACTTATAGTAATACCTTGTATATTTGTTTTAAATTAAAGCACTTGATCACTTGACATCCTGTTACTCATCGATTTGCTCTAGCGGGCGCCAGTAATGTCTCCATTCATCCCTGTCATGTGCTAGTGTAACCCAATGGCGTCTGCTCGTTCTAGGAACACAAAGAGCCTCAAACCTCTGTTTAGGGGATGACGAAGAAGTCTGACCATCTCATAGGTTGGCAGTCATGCGGTCTTTTTTTTCATATTTTTTAAAATTTTATTTTCAAGGAGTTGTTCGCAGTAATTGATTACATTCAATATTTTAACACCACTCCCACCACCATTACACCTTCTCACCACCATTATTTTGAGTTTTCCCACCACCACCCAAGCCTGCCCAAAAGGTAGATACTAAGTAATTTATTTTGTATTGCTTGTTATGGACTGGAGGAATAGCACAGCGGTAGGGCGTTTGCCTTGCAAGCAGCCAACATGGCCAACCCGAGTTCGATTCCTCCACCCCTCTTGGAGAGCCCGGCAAGCTGCCGAGAGTATCTAGCCCTCGCGGCAAAGTCTGGCAAGCTCCCCATGATGTATTCGATATGCCAAACACAGTAACAACAAAGTCTCCAATGGAGACGTTACTGGGCCCGCTCGAGCATAATCGATGAACAACAGGAGGACTGTGACTGTGACTGACTGCTTGTTATGAATAATTGACTAAAAGTGATCAAAAAGGTTTCCTTAGATGAAAGTCTGTGAAAATTGTTGTGTGCCCTCTTGGAGCCATTAAGCCCCTGTATTGAGAGCACTAACATGTTGCTAGAGGTTGAGTTTTGTTGCACTCTAATTGTATCTGACATTTTATATGCAACATAATTATTTTGAGATCCATTCCTAGGTTAGTAATTTTCTTTTAATTGAATCACCGTGAGAAGCACAGTTGCAAAGTTTTTCATGATTGGGTTTCAGTCATACAATGTTCCAATACTCATCCCTTCACCAGTGCACATTTCCCATCACCAGTGTCCTCAGTTTCCCTCCCACCACACTTCCCACCTACCCCCAGTCCATGCCCCAGCCTGCCTCCATGGAAGGCACTTTTCCTCTATATCTCCTTTCAGCACTCAGTTCTTTTTTTTTCTTAATTTTAATTAGTAAAACACCAGGAGGTACAGTTGTAGACTTACATATTTTTGTGCTTGGGTTTAAATTATACAACGATCACGTACCCATTTTCCACCACCACGGAACCCAGTATCCCTCCCACCCCCCAAACCCTCCATCCCACCCTGCCTCTGTGGCAGGGCATTCCCTTTTGTTCTCTCTCTCCTTTGGGTGCCGTGGTTTGCAAAAGAGGCATTGAGTGGCAATCATGTTCAGTCTATAGTCTATTTCAAGCATGCTTCTCCCATTCTAGGAGGTTCCTCCCAACACCCTTTATTTAGTGTCCCCTTCTCTATCTGAGCTGCCTTTTCCCTTAGCATGTGTGGCTGGCCTTCAAGCCACGGAGTAAATAAACCTCCTGGTATTTATCTTGGCTATTCTCGGGTGTTAGTCTCCTATTTTGTTACTTTATGTTCCCCAGATGAATGCAATCTTTCTATGTCTGTCTCTCTCTTTCTGACTCATTTCGCTTAGCATGATACTTTCCATGTAGTACCACTTGTATGTAAATTTCATGACTTCATTTTTTCTAACAGCTACATAGTACTCCATTGTGTAGATGTACCAAAGTTTCTTTAACCAGTCATCTGCTCTCGGGCACTCAGGTTTTTTCCAGATTCTGGCTATTGTAAAGAGTGCTGCAATGAAAAAACAAGTGCAGATGTCACTTTGACTATACTTTTTTGCATCTCTGGGATATATTCCCAAGAGTGGTATTGCTGGGTCAAATGGGAGCTCAATTTCTAATTTTTGGAGAATCATCCATACTGTTTTCCAAAAGGGCTGAACCAGTCAGCATTCCCACCAGCAGTGAAGGAGAATCCCTTTCTCACCACATCCGTGCCAGCACCGGTTGCTTTTGTTCTTGTGGATGTGGCCAGTCTCTGTGGTGTGAGATGATATCTCATTGTGGTTTTGATCTGCATCTCCCTGATGATTAATGATGTAGAGCATTATCTCGTGTGCCTTTTAGCCATTTGGATTTCTTCTTTGAGGAAATTTCTGTTCATTTCGTCAACCCATTTTTTGATAGGGTTGGATTTTTTTTCTTGTGGAGTTCAACCAGTACTTTGTATATCCTTGATATCAACCCCTTATCAGATGTGTATTGGGCTAATATCCTTTCCCATTCTGTAGACTACCTTTGTATTTTGGTCACTGTTTCTTTGCAGGTGCAGAAGCTTCTTAGTTTAAGATAGTCCCATTTGTCATCTCTGTTTTCATTTGCTTGGCCAGTGTCAGCACTCAGTTCTTATCCAGAATGATCATTTCCAACTATCATTGTCTTATTGGTCTTGTCTCTATTCTAGCTTTTGTGTGTTTATTTTTACGAGTGAATAAAATTTCACTCTGTGGATTTCACAGTTTACTTATATATCTTTTATACCATTGGGGCCACACCCAGCGGGTGCTCAGGGAACCACAGAGTACTAGGGATCTGACTCAGCCTCCTGCATGCAAAAAATTGAACTAGTGCTTTGAGTCTTCTCCCCACCTGATTACCTGTTTCATGCACTTTCTCACATCCCACAAGGATTTGGCTATTATAAATGAAGATAATAAGCATGTTTTCATAAGAGTTGGTTTGGACACCTGTTTTTTGTTTCTCTTCAGTAAATGTTTTAGAATGAATGGGTCATATAGTAGTTATTTGTTTAGTTACAAACATGTTAGAAAGATTTTCTGTTTTCCAAAGTGATTTTTTCACTTTACTCTTCCCAACAGTACTGTATAGGAGTTCTAGCTCCTTCACATTTTTGCCAACACTTGGTATAGACAGTTCTGATAATCTGACTTAGATTTTCTTTTACTTTACAATGGTGCAAATGTCTATGTATTCAGAAGAAAACTTCCTTCTGTTTTAGAATTTTGAACTTCTCTGTGCAACAGTATTTTCCAGACTATAACTTAATAACCGTCTTTTGATGTCCTGTGGAATCCAGTCGTTAACGGCTCTAGTCCAGCGGCCGTCTCTCAATCTCATTACGTGTCCAGCCCATCTGATTTTCGACGCCTTGGCAAACGAGACAGTGTCCCTTACTCTTGACCATCGATGAAGGTCTGAACTCTGGATTCTTTCTCTCATTTGAGTGAAGCATGATACTCCAAGCATAGCTCTTTCGATTCCTCTTTGGGAGACCCAAATAGCGTTCTTATCCTGTTTTCATAGGGCCCAGGTCTCTGAAGCATATGATAATGCAGGAAGAACAGTGGAATCTAAAAGATGTGCCCGGAGCCAGTGGTTTTTTTGTCCTCTTAGCTATTTCTTCGACACTCTTGAAGGCGTTCCAAGCTGCTCTCTTCCTCCCTTGCAACTCAGGTACCAGGTCATTCATCATGTTGACTTCTCGACTAGGGACACATAACTGTTGCATTCGGAGATGTCCATTCCATTGAGAGCGAATGAAACTTCAGGAACGAGACTGTTTCTCATAAACATTGTCTTTGTGAGATTCAGCTGGAGTTCAACCTTTCCACACTCACGGTCAAAGTCGGCCAGCATTTGTGCCTCTTGGATAATGTTTGGTGTTATTAGAATGATGTCATCAGCAAATATTATAATATTTTATATTATAAAATATTTTATAGTTTTTAAAATTTAACATAATCAGAACCCAAGCAGTAAATAAATATGCCAACAATAAAAGTCTTGAACTTTGTAGAAAACAATACTAAATTTGAAACAACGTTAGTTTATTTAAAAAATCTGTTTCTGCTTCTTTACTAGAACATTTGATAATCATGACCACAGCATCATTTCAGAGAGATGATTTATTGACATCCATTTGATTTATCTGTTTTATTTTATCACTGACAGAACTAAAAATGTCTTATGTGAATAGATAATTAAAAATATAAACAATAGTATAATTGCTCTGTAACTAAGAGATAGATATTCTTTTTTTCTGGTGATATCCTAAATTGAGTCAATGATTTAATTTGCTTCAAATCACCTGTTCAATTTGTTCATGTCATAATGAAATCAGAAGAAAACTCAATCAGATTTTCCTTTTCAGGAGGATGAAGTACTCATGAGTTTTCATCTTCCATGGAGAGATTTTTAATATAGGTATTATCTTTATGAGAATTCTCATTTTTTCACTCTTCTTAAAAAATATTTGGTCACACCTATCACTTCTTCAGGCTTCCTCCTGACTCTGAGCTCAGGGATCAATCCTGAGAGTTCTCTGGAGGCCATAATGTGATTGGGTATCAAATCTGAGTTGTTCAGAAGCAAGGCAAGAGTCTTAATTCTTATACTATCTCTCCAGTTCCAGAATTCTCATTTTTCAAGGTTATATTAGATAAGATCTTGATATAATTCCCTTTAATGTTGACTTATATTCTCATTAACGTTAACAGGAATTAAAATTTCTTATAAAAATGGAAATATCAGGTCTGGAAGATAGCCCTAAGGGACAGAGTACATACTTTGCATGCCAAAGGAACTTAGCTTGATCCCAGCCTAACATGGTTCTCAACACTGCCAGCTGTAACCCTGTCAACCCACTGGGTGTGAGCAACACCACGTCAGTGTACTTGAGCACCAAGCTGTCAGGCCACACCAGCAGGTCGATATTACAAATAGTGGCCCTCAGATGTCAAAGCACCAGCAAGTAGAGACATTTCTAGATCTTCTTCTTGTAGACAACTATCCCAGAGAGGCAACTTCTTTTTTTCAACTCATCTATCTTATTTAACATGTAAATATTTGTTCAATTCCTCCTCCCCCCAAAGAGAAATAGGCATTTCATTGAGAAGACTATACATATGTGCATGAATGGCAAGCTCAGTCATTCCTGCTCCATACAGCAAAGCATCAATAAGGCAGAGTCCCACTCTCATGGAAATTAAATGTTGCTGATTGATCCCATGCTCTCACACAGTTCCATGAGCAGCCATACAACAGCTCAAAGCTAATTCGTATGGCTTTCATGCACTTCAACCATGTTATTAATCATTGTTTAGTTCACGCTAAAGCATATTTGCAGCAAGGAATTCCCAGAGGAGCATACAATGAATAGACACAATTTCTAGATGACACAAGTACACCAAAGTCAAGTCTAGTGGTAGTGTATAGTGTGTGCATATTCTGACACATTCAGTCTAAAACTGTGCTTGAAAATTCTCATAGAGAATAATAGCCAGAACCAGTGATCCATCCAGAAAAATCAAGGCATAACAAAGAGTTCTTACCTAAAGTTTTTATCTTCACTAATCTCAGGAAACAAAACAGAATTTCATAATTATTGACAGCAGCGACTTCCTTCCGGGGAACAGCAGAGCGTCTCCATTTCCTTTTCATTCTACAGCCTAACTTTCAGTGCTGACAGCATATTCTCCTTGGAATGGTGTTGTCCAAAACCAGCTGACTCTAGGTTTTAGCAGCATAATCACTTCACTTCACTTAACTTCCCGTTAGTCGTCGATTTGCTCGAGCGGGCGCCAGTAACGTCTCCATTTGTCCCTGTCGCGTGCTAGTGTAGCCCAGTGGCATCTGTTCGCTCCGGGAACATGAAGGGCCTCAGACCGATCGTTCATGATCTTGACGAAGAAATCTGACCATCTGGTAGGTGGGCGGCCACGTGATCTTTTGACATCCCGTGGAATCCAGTCAGTAACAGCTCTGGTCCAACGGTCATCTTTAAATCTCATTACGTGACCAGCCCATCTGATTTTCGACACCTTGGCAAATGAGACAGCGTCCCTGATCCTTGATCGTCGACGGATGTCAGAACTCCGGATTCTTTCTCTCATTTGAGTGAAACGTGATATTCCAAGCATAGCTCTTTCTATTCTTCTTTGGGAGACCTGAATAGCGTTCTCATCTTGTTTGCGTAGGGCCCAGGTCTCTGAGGCATATGTTAATGCAGGAAGAACAGTGGAATCAAAGAGATGTGCTCGGAGCCGGAGGTTCTTCGTCCTCTTAGCTATTTCTTCGACGTTCTTGAAGGCGTTCCAAGCTGCTCTCTTCCTCCTGCGCAGCTCGAGTGCCAGGTCATTTTTCATGTTGACCTCTCGACCTAGGTACACATAGCTGTTGCATTCGGAGATGGTCGTTCCATTGAGAGCGAATGGGGCGTCAGGAACAAGGCTGTTTCTCATAAACATTGTCTTCGTAAGATTCAGCTGTAGTCCTACCTTTCCACACTCACGGTCAAAGTCGGCCAGCATTTGTGCCGCTTGGCTGATGTTTGGTGTTATTAAAACAATGTCATCAGCAAAGCGGAGGTGGTGTAGTTGCCGACCATCTATCTTCACTCCCATTCCTTCCCATTCCAGTCGTCGCATGATGTTCTCGAGGGTGGCACTGAAGAGTTTCGGTGAAATGGTATCACCCTGCCGCACCCCTCTCTTGACATCAACGATCACTTCTTTGTAGAATGGTGAGATCCTGGTAGTGAATCCGCAATACAGCTCACGGAGGATCCTGATGTATTGGGCTTGAATGCCCTGATTGGCGCAGCGGAAGCGTGCTGGGCCCATAACCCAGAGGTCGATGGATCGAAACCATCCTCTGCTTAGCAGCATAAGGACCCACATTTTCCCTGGTATCTAATATGCAAGCCCTTACTAATTCTTCATCAATAATATTATCTTTTTAGATGTTTGAAGTCAAAGCACTGACTTGTCTTTAGTCATAATTTCCATTTGAGTTTACATCTGATTGTGTAATACAAACTAGCCCAAGTTCCTCCCCCAGGTCAGACCAGCAGTGGGTGTGGTTTTCCCTGGTGGTAGTCTGTTATATTCCCCCTCTATATCCCATAAAGCCTATTTTTTGTCTGTTAGACTGAACTCCCACAGGGCAGCCTGGCTACCCCAACCACATTAGGCCAATAGTCCACTAGCTCCTATTCCAATAAACATTTCCCCCAAACTAACAAAATAATGGTGAGTGCAAGAAACAATACCCT
Source organism: Sorex fumeus (assembly GCF_029834395.1). NCBI lineage: Eukaryota > Metazoa > Chordata > Mammalia > Eulipotyphla > Soricidae > Sorex > Sorex fumeus. The sequence goes on from NW_026606103.1 coordinate 11,000,039, forward strand.
TATCAAAAAGTAACAGTAAATTCAAGCCATAAAACACCAAGCTCCCCCAGAGTCCTCCTGGAAAGTGAGAGGGGAACACTCATAGTGAACTGGAAGGAACCACATCAGGATCACCACATGCACCATGAGAAACAGCACAGAACTGCACCACAAAGAGTGGATGAAGATAGGAGTTCTGAAGTCTCAACAAGGAATCGCACATACATAATCTTCCTGATAAAGAACTCAGAGATGAAATAGTGAGAATGTTTAATGAGCTTAAATATTTAGTGGAACAGATATCCTCCTGCTTAGGAAGAAATGAGAGCAGAAATAGAAAACTACAAACAAAAATGTCATTGATAAAAAATTCGGTAGATGAAATGAAAAACTCAATGGGTGCCCCCAACAATAGAGTAACAACTGCCGAAGTCAGAATCAGTGAGCTTGAATATGAGATGCAGAAAGCCTCCAGGCAACACCAAAAGATGGGGAAAGTTCTCAAGATAACTTAAGGGTAGACAAGAAACTAAGAAATAAATTCAAGAAGACCAACATAAGAATCATTGGAGTCCCAGTGGGAACTCCATTGCTGAAAACTTCCCAGAGCTAGAGAACACAGGCATTCAGATCCAAAAAGCCCGAAGGGTACAAGGGAAAAGACACCATAATAAAAAGTCTCCAAGACATGCCCTAATCTATTTCCACATTACTCTCTCTCTACTTTGATTACATTCAATATTTCAACACCAGACCCACCATTATTATTTGAGATTTTATCCGAACACTCAAATCTGCCAGAAAGAAACGTTAAAAACTAAGAATCAAATCAAACAACTGGAAATTAAACATCTCATTACTGAACAACCAGTGGCTTAGAGTGGAAATCAAATAAAACTCAAAATATGCCTGGTAAGAAACGACAATGAAGACACAAGTTACCAGAACCTGCGAGACACAGCAAAAACACTGCTAAGAGGAAAGTCCCTAGCTTTACAAGCATGAAGGAAGAAAGGGCCCATATAAATAACTTGAGTTAACAGCTTAAGATCTTGGAAAATGACCAAGAAAAGGAGCCCAAAACAGGAAGGAGAAAGGAAATTAAAAAAATAACATAGAGAAGAAATTAATGAGCTCACATCCATCCCTATCCTCCAAAAATCCCAAAGGTCAATGAAACCAAGAGCTGGTTCTTTCAGAAAATAAACAAGTTTGATAAACCACTTGCAAGACAAAGAAAGAGAAAACCCTAATAAACTGAATCAGAAATTAAAGAGGGGACATCACAACAAAAAACACAAAAAAATTCAAAGGAACATAAGAGATTACTTTGATAAGATCATATCGATAGATGCAGAGAAAGTATTTAAAAATGTCTAGCACCACTTTCATGATTTAAAAAAAAAAACCTCTCAGCAAAATGGTAGTCGAAGGAACTTTCTTCATTATAGTCAAAGCCATCTACCACAAACCCACAGCAAGCATTATCCTCAATGGGGAAAAACTAAAATTTGTCCCTCAAAGATCAGGTATGAAATAAGTTTGCCCACACTGACCACTCCTATTCAATGTAGTAGTGGAATTACTTGTCATGGCATGTAGGCAAGAAAAAGACAAAAGATATAAAGGACATCCAGATAAGAAAGGAAGAAGTCAATCTTTCACTGTTTGCAGGTGACATAATACTATACTCAGAAAATCTTAAAGAATCTACAAAAGGCTCCTAGAAACTATAGCTTTATGTAAGTAAAGTGGCAGGTTGCAAAATACCCAAGTTTATGACTTTCCTATATGCAAATATTAAAGAGAAGAAAGATATATTTAAAAAATAATTCCATTCACAATTGTGCCTCAGAAAATCAAGTTCCTCAGAATCAGCTAAACTGAAAAAGTGAAGGACCTATACAAAAAAAAAAAATTAAAACCACAAAACACTATTTCAAGAAATAAAGGAGACATGAGGAAATAGAGATACATCCTCCTGATCAGGATGCAGTTCCTATAAGGATACTTAAGAGATTTTTCAAAGAAATATATCAAACACTCCTGAAATGTATATGGATCAATCACTTAATCACTTAAGTGATTGATCACTTAACTTCCCGTTAGTCGTCGATTTGCTCGAACGGGCGTCAGTAACATCTCCATTTGTCCCTGTCGCGTGCTAGTGTAGCCCAATGGCATCTGTTCGCTCCGGGAACATGAAGAGCCTCAAACCGATCGTTCATGATCTTGACGAAGAAGTCTGACCATCTGGTAGGTGGGCGGCCACACAGTCTTTTGACATCCCGTGGAATCCAGTCGGTAACAGCTCTAGTCCAGCGGTCGTCTTTAAATCTCATTACGTGACCAGCCCATCTGATTTTCGACACCTTGGCAAATGAGACAGCGTCCCTGATTCTTGATCGTCGATGGATGTCAGAACTCCAGATTCTTTCTCTCATTTGAGTGAAACGTGATATTCCAAGCATAGCTCTTTCTATTCTTCTTTGGGAGACCTGAATAGCGTTCTCATCTTGTTTGCGTAGGGCCCAGGTCTCTGAGGCATATGTTAATGCAGGAAGAACAGTGGAATCAAAAAGATGTGCCTGGAGCCGGAGGTTCTTCGTCCTCTTAGCTATTTCTTCGACGTTCTTGAAGGCATTCCAAGCCGCTCTCTTCCTCCTGCGCAGCTCGAGTGCCAGGTCGTTTGTCATGTTAACCTCTCGACCTAGGTACACATAGCTGTTGCATTCGGAGATGGTCATTCCGTTGAGAGCGAATGGGGCGTCAGGAACGAGGCTGTTTCTCATAAACATTGTCTTCGTAAGATTCAGCTGTAGTCCAACCTTTCCACACTCACGGTCAAAGTCGGCCAGCATTTGTGCCGCTTGGCTGATGTTTGGTGTTATTAAAACAATGTCATCAGCAAAGCGGAGGTGGTGTAGTTGCCGACCATCTATCTTCACTCCCATTCCTTCCCATTCCAGTTGTCGCATGATGTTCTCGAGGGTGACACTGAAGAGTTTCGGTGAAATGATATCACCCTGCCGCACCCCTCTCTTGACATCAACGATCACTTCTTTGTAGAATGGTGAGATCCTGGTAGTGAATCCGCAATAGAGCTCACGGAGGATCCTGATGTATTGGGCTTGAATGCCCTGATTGGCTAGGGCTTCAATGACCGCTTCCGTCTCAACAGAATCAAAGGCCTTCTTTAAATCAATGAACGTTAAACAGAGCGGTATCTTGAACTCCCGAGAAACCTCAATGAGCTTGGTTATTTCCTCCCTGAAGCAGTCATCTGCTTCAGTGAGAAAACAGGGGAGGATCCTCAGAGATGTGTCTGTTGCTGCCTTCATCTTGGGTCCCAGCCTCCAGAACTATGAGACAAGACTGCGCTCTTTGAGTACTGCTATTCAGCCACTGATTAGGCTGATTGAATTGTGCATGAACTCCACAAAGGCTCTTTTTTTAAAGTGCTTAGCAGGCCTGAAGCTTCTCCTGGTGCCAGCTGGGCCAGTTGTTCAATGCAAGGAAGGACCTGAAGGTGTGGTATTACATGGCAGATTACCTGGGTTACACCCATCCATGCTTGGGGACCTCCAGAGCATCACCTAGCAGTGCTCTTGTGATGAGACGGTGCAGGGAATTGAATCAGGGTAATATATGCAAGTTGTGAGGATACACATATGGTACAATACTACTTCATTCCATCTTCAGATGAACTGTTGATCTATTCTTAGTAGAGACTGATAATGATGAAACTGAGACATTTTGGTGGACGTCGCTCGCTGGACCTACCAGGGATGCACCGCCAAGCAACAGCGTTACCGACTCACACCTGCCAGCGTCTGTCCGTCCCACAGGTGCCCACTCAGGCCGGTCTGGCTGCGTCTACCCATGACTTGGCGAGTCTTTTCAAGTGTCCCGTCTGTTCCGACTATGTGTTGCCCCCCATCCTGCAGTGTCACAGTGGCCATATGGATCAATAAACCCCAACAAATAACTAAAACAATCTTTGGGGAAAAGAAGATGGGTGGTATCACTTTTCCAATATCAAACTGCTACAAAGTGGTAGCAATTAAAATATTGTATGGTATGGCTGGAGTGATAGCACAGCGGTAGGGTGTTCGCCTTACAAGCGGCCAACATGGCCGATCCGAGTTCGATTCCTCCGCCCCTCTCGGAGAGCCTGGAAAGCTACCGAGAGTATTTGATATGCTAAACACAGTAACAACAAAGTCTCCAATGGAGACGTTACTGGGCCCGCTCGAGCAAATCGACGATCAACGGGAGGGCCTTTACCTTTACCTTTATGGTATTTGAATAAAGAAATACCTGCAGACCAATCAAATGGAACTGAATATCTTGGCACAGACCCTCAAATATATGAACATTTAATCTTTGATAAGGGAGCAAGAGAGTCTCCTGCCTCCAAACCTGGCTGTCCTCACCAGGGCTCCTTGGAGAAGGGTGGGTTGAGTTTCCCTCCCCACCCCGAGCAGAGCACCAGCAGCTGAAGACCTCTGGATCCAGCCACAGCCATCCCCACTCTCCACAGATTCAGATGAGCCTCATGCATGAAGGAACCAGCAGAAGAACCCAGGTGTGCGGGACCCAGGGCATAGACCTCCAAGCCTGCTCAGATTGGCACTGGGCCTCCTCCACCCAGATCCCCCATCTTCCAGTATGTAGGCATCACACCCACCAACTTCCCCTGGCACCGTGAAATTTCATCAACGGACAAGACCCAGAGACTATAAAAACCCAGCTCCCAGAAGTGCACAGCCATGAATATCTAATTCTTACTCTGGAGAACCCGGCAGGCTACCAAAATTATCCTGCCCACATGGCAGAGTCTAACAAACTCCCCGTGGCATATTCAATACGCCAAAAACCAGTAACAATGATAGGTCTCATTCTCCTGACCCTGAAAGAGCCTTGAATGTGGCACTTTCTAAAATCTCAGGGCTAGGACGAAGGAGACGTTACTGGTGCCTGCTCGAGGAAATTGATGAACAGATGACAGTGATACAGTGAAGGGAGCAAGAAGAATTAAGTGGAACAAGGAGAAGTTCTTCAACTAGTAGTGCTGGGAAAGTGGGCAGCTACAGGAAGAAAAAAGAAAAAGAACCCAGAGCTCTATCTAACATCATGCACAAAAGTCAGATTAGAATGGACTAAAGTCCTCAATATCAGACCTGAATCTATAAGGTTCATGGAGGAAAATGTAGACAGAACCCTATGACATTGAAGCTAAAGGCATCTCCATAGATGACCAAGCAAATGGAAGAAGCAAAGATGAACAAGTGGAACTACGTTGAACTAAGAAGCTTCTGCATCTCAAAAGAAACAGTGACCACAATAAAAAGACAGCCCATGGAATGAAAAAATTATTTACCCAATACCAATATGATAAAAAAAAAGTACTCTATATCACTAATCATCAGGGAGAGGCAGATAAAAAAAAAATGAGTTATCTCACACAAAAGAGATTGGCACAAATCCAAAAGAACAAGAGCAACCAGTGCTGGCATGGATGCGGGGAGAAAGGGACTCTGAATCATTGTTGATGAGAATGGTGACTGGTCTAGCCTTTTTGAAAATCCATATGTGTATTCTTCAAAAGAAAAAAGAAAAACTGAGCCATACAGAAACCCAGCAATAACCACTTCTGGGAATATACCCTGGCAGTTCAAATACATGCAGAATAAATGTAATTTGTACTTCTATGTTCATTGCAGCACTATTCACAATAGCCAGAAACTAGAAATAATCCAACTATCTGAGGACAGATGACTGGATAAAGAAACAATGGTTCATTTACACTATGGAATACTACACAGCCACCAGGAAAAAAATGAAGTCATGGAATTTGCTTACAAATAGGTGGATGTGGAAAGTATCATGCTTAGTAAAATACGTCAGCAGGAAAGGGGTAGACAAAAAAATTACTGCACTCATTTGTGGGATATAAAACCATAGTACGAGACTAATACCCAAGGACAGTACAAACAAATGCCAGGAGGACTGGCCCATTGTTGAAGCTTGCCACAAGTGGGAGAGAGAGTAGTTAGGTTAGAGAAGGGACCATTATGACAATGATAGTTGGAAATGATCACTCTGGACAAGAACTGAGTTCTGCTAGTAGGTAAAGGGATATATATGATAATCTTCCAGTATCTGTATTGTATCTGTATATATATATATATTTGCCATGTGGGCGAGATATTCTCAGTAGCTTGCCGAGCTCTCCAAGAGGGGCAGAGGAATAGAACTCGGGTGGGCCATGTTGGCTGCTTGCAAGGCAAATGCCCTACCCGCTATGCTATAGCTCCAACCCTGGTGAAGGGATGAGTATTGGAAAATTGTTTGACGAAACCCAATCATGGACAACTTTGTAACTGTATCTCATAGTGATTTAATTTAAAAAATAAAAAATAGAAATAAAATTAAAAATATTAATGTCTTTATCTATAATATCACTGTTCTTTGGACACAAATGCTGAGTAAGTTTTGAAGGCTTCAAAGCATCAATCAATAGAATTCCAGAATATTCTGCCCACAAGGTGGTGGTGACACCTTATGCCAGGGCTACAGTGAAGCCAAGCCTTACGTACTCCTTATCATAATGTCTAACAATATTTCAACTTTTGTTTGCTTCTACTGTACATTCTGAAATGTTACCAGATTCAACTTTTCTTTTTTTTCTAAACTTTAAGCATGAACACTGTGCTTAATTTTACTGCAGTTACTTTTCTCCTATCTATTGTTCTTGCTTGTAAAGTAGGCAATTTAACATAAACAGTAGATTTGTGTCTATTGTCTATGATTTCAAACTTTGCACACAATGATCCAAATAATACCTTGTTTTTGAAATATCACAACACTGTTGACAAACAATACTCACGGGTAAATGAAACTTATGAACTTTCTGCGTTAGCAAGATGCATGTATTGATAGCAATATTATTAATAAGCAATCTAACACAATATATGCTATCAATATGCATGTGTGCACACTTATACTTGTCATGAGCAGTACTATCTACTCTCTCCTGCCACAGAAGCCAGATATGACATTTATTAATGGCAATAATCTTTTAGTGAACCAAGAGGAAATTTCTGTGAGCCAGTTTGTAAGATAGTAGTTAAAACTATTGATTTAAAGTTGGTTTTTAATGTTAAGTGCAAATGAGAAAGCAATTCGTGAAAATTAGGGGGAAGAGTTATTGAAGAGAGATATTTCCTATAGGTGCTGAGCTTGACCTGGGGTCTCAGAAACAAATTCCATGCCCTCTTACTGTCTCAATCATTGTTCTTGGTAGGTAAACAGTGTTTCAATAAATGGTGACCTTTCTTTGTGATCAAGAAGTTGTTGCTTCAGTTAGACATAAAAGAAGTGATATAAGTGACATGCTGCTGACTTGTGAACATTAGAAAATAAAAGTTATAGACTTTTGAGATCATCAAATTTCTATGATCATCAAAAGTCTATATTGAAAGTTCTTTTGTAATAGACCTTAAATCACAAACACAGAAGAATAATAAACAAGAAGCTATACTGTTTTAGTTTAGAAAGGGAGGTGGATGTATATATTGTGAAGAGTGTCAGGTATAATAATTATGCCTATACTTCATGTATTTTACACATAAACCCCAAAACAGCATTTAATTCAAGGTGTAGAACATACTCATATAGAAATTATCAGGTTTCTTCTTACTAATTCCCATGAAATTTCTTTCTATATAAATCTTTTTTTTTTCACTTTTCTCACCTTCAGCTCTCTCTTCTTTGACATAAGTGGAAAAATACAGTATATATATATATATATATATATATGTATGTATATTATTTCATGTCTGAATTCTACTCTGCACAATGTCTTTGGCCCTTTCATATTGGAGTATATGCCAGTAGTTTGATATTTCTGTTGCTGTATAAATTTAAATCATATGATCATAAAAGGTAAAGGCCCTCCCGTTGATCGTCGATTTGCTCGAGTGGGCCCAGTAACGTCTCCATTGGAGACTTTGTTGTTACTGTGTTTGGCATATCGAATACTCTCGGTAGCTTGCCGGGCTCTCCGAGAGGGGCGGAGGAATTGAACTCGGGTTGACCATGTTGGCCGCTTGTAAGGCGAACACCCTACCTGCTGTGCTATCGCTCCTTTGGCTAGGTATTTGTGTTTTTTTAAATCTAGAGTTATAAATGCAAATTCAGTATTTTATTTGTATTCAGGAACACAAAAACCCTTTTATTTCATAAGAAGTATATCACTGTCCTGATCACTGTCCTCCCGTTGTTCATCGATTTGCTCGAGCGGGCCCAGTAACGTCTCCATTGGAGACTTTGTTGTTACTGTGTTTGGCATATTGAATACATCACGGGTAGCTTGCAAGGCTCTGCCGTGCGGGCGAGATACTCTCGGTAGCTTGCTGGGCTCTCCAAGAGGGGCGGAGGAATTGAACTTGGGTCAGTCATGTTGGCTGTGTGCAAGGCAAACGCCCTATTCGCTGTGCTATCGCTCCAGCCCAAGAAGTATATAAAAGTAAAAAATAGAAAAGCAAATTTAAAAACACAAAACTTTTAAATAATAATAAAATATGGATGTCTAGGTAGATAAACATATTATATTGTCTGCCAAGCCCTTATGTGCTGGAGCAATAGCATACCAGGTAGGGCGCTTGCCTTGCAAGCAGCCAACATGGCCCACTCGAGTTCAGAGAGTTCAGAGATTCCTCTGCTCCTCTCAGAGAGTGCAGCAAGCTACTGAGAGTATCTCGCCTGCACGGCAAAGCCTGTCAAGCTTCCCGTGATGTATTCGATATGCCAAACATAGTAACAATTGTCACAATGGAGACGTTACTGGGCCCACTTGAGCAATCAATGAACAATGGGAGGACAGTGACAGTGACAGTCAAGCCCTATAAAATCACCAGTTAAGCTTTACACTTTCTGGAAGCCAAACTAGGAAGGGAAATGTGAGTTATATCATTTTTAATAGGCCAAAAGTAATATAGAGGAAGCAAACTTCTGTAGCCCCTAAGTTAAAAGCAAAATCTTTCATATAGAATATCATGGTAGGAATTATCAAAAAAATATGAAAAAATAACATTCTCAAGGTAACTGTATAAGAAATGCATGAACAGGCTTTAGATCTCTAATTCTTATAATACCTTTAAGTTGTGACCCCCAATTCAACAGTACCAAGGGCATAGGGGCATATTGAATGAATGTATATTTTTAAAGGGTAAATAATAATAGAACGTCATAAAACCAAAGGTAAAGATCAGCAGCCTACAGCCCACTGACCAAATGTGACCCACCACCTGCTTTTTTAAATAGTTTTCTTGGAACACAATCACATCATTCATATTTTCTGGGGAATCTTCCTAACACAAGAGCAGAGAGAGTTAAACCATTGCAACAAAGACCATCTGACTCATATAGCCTAAAATGTTTTCTATTTGGCCCTTTACAAAATAAGTTTGATAACTCCTGCTGTGAATTAACAATGGAACAGAACTCTGTTACTTTCTTCTTGGTTCTTGTTGACACCTTTATATAGTCCCAAGCCATTAGAATAGATAGGACATTTGACTTGTTTATAACCCATAGACTGTGATAAAAGTGAAAGATGGAAAGTGAAAAGTGAAAGGTGCTTACATCATTGAGATGTCAAATCCATTTATATTAAAACAACGGGATACTTGGGTTTGGAGAGATAGACTAACAGGCTGGAGTTATGATTTATATATAGGAGGGCCTGAGCTTAATCCCAGATAGCATATGGTCCCCTAAGCATTGCCAGAAAAGGCCCTTGAGCACCAAGCAGGGAGTAATCACTTCTCTCCCTGTCCCCCATCCACTGGGTGTGGTTAAAAAACATACTGCCCTTACCCTGAGCATAGCTGACGTGTTAAGGCCAAGTCCTTTAGAAAGGGACTGGGCTTGGCTGTCATGCCGACTTCCCTCAGCTGCTGTCACATTATTCACCCACTATCCCTGGTCCTGGAGCGATAGCACAGCGGTAGGGCGTTTGCCTTGCATGCAGCCAACATGGCCGACCGAAGTTGGATTCCTCCGCCTGTCTCAGAGAGCCCGGCAAGCTACCGAGAGTATCTCACCCGCACGGCAGAGCCTGGCAAGCTTCCCGTGACGTATTCGATAAGCCAGACACAGTAACAACAAAGTCTCCAATGGAGACGTTACTGGGCCCGCTCGAGCAAATCGACGAACAATGGGAAGGCCTTTACTTTACTTACTTATCCCTGGTCCACAGGTTCATGACTTAGAAGAGATGAGAACCAAGCCACTAAAAAGGCATGGCTATATCAGTCTCCTAACTGAAAACTCTAAATTTCACAACACTGACATCCCAGTAAGAGCACACCAAATTAGGTGAGAAAGTAACATAGAAGCCAACTAAACTCAGCAAACAATATCAACACCACAGAAGGCTCAACTAGCAACAAGCAATTTAGTAAATCCTCAGACTCAGACTTAATACCCCCATGGTGAGATATAATAATTTTTGCAAATTTTTTTGACTTGAGTACATTTGAGTATATTTGACAATTTCACTGGCCATTTAGTTGTAAAAAGCAATATAAAATAAATTGTTTTGTGTCTGCTAAGGGGGCAAGCTTGGGGGCTGGTTAGAAAAATAGGGGCAATGGAGGCATTCAAGCGGTGACGTTGGTCTTGGAACATTGAATGCCTATAAGAACTGAATAATGGATAACTTTGTGAACCATGGTTTTTAAATAAATTTTTTTAAAAAATTTAAGAAAAATCATATGATCATATCAATAGATGCAGAGAAAGCATTTGACAAGATCCAGCACCTGTTTATGATGAAAACCCTTGCCAAAATGGGGATAGAGGAGACTTTCCTCAATGTAGTTAAAGCCATTTACCACAAGCCTACAGAAAGCATAATGGGGAATCTCAGTACTTCCTCAATGGGGAAATACTGAGAGCCTTCCCCCTAAGATCAGGGACAAGACAAGGATGTTCACTCTCTCCACTGCTGTTCAATATAGTACTGGAAGTACTTGCAATAGCGATTAGGCAAGAAAGAGATATTAAGGGCATCCAGTACGAAAAGAAGAAATCAAGCTCTCACTATTTGCAGATGATACTGTACTTAGACAACCCTAAAACCTCTACCAAGAAACTCCTAGAAACAATAGACTTGTATAGTAAAGTTGCATGCTATAAAATCAATACCCAAAAGTCCATGGCTTTCCTATATGTAAATAGTAAAAGAGAAAAAATTGACATGAAGAAAACAATCCCGTTCACAATCACTTAATCACTTAACTTCCCGTTAGTCGTCGATTTGCTCGAGCGGGCGCCAGTAATGTCTCCATTTGTCCCTGTCGAGTGCTAGTGTAGCCCAATGGCAACTGTTCGCTCTGGGAACATGAAGAGCCTCAAACCGATCATTCATGATCTTCATGAAGAAGTCTGACCATCTGGTAGGTGGGCGGCCACGCGGTCTTTTGACATCCCGTGGAATCCAGTCAGTAACAGCTCTAGTCCAGCGGTTGTCTTTAAATCTCATTACATGACCAGCCCATCTGATTTTTGACACCTTGGCAAATGAGACAGCGTTCCTGATTCTTGATCGTTGACGGATGTCGGAACTCCGGATTTTTTCTGTCATTTGAGTGAAACGTGATATTCCAAGCATAGCTCTTTCCATTCTTCTTTGGGAGACCTGAATAGCGTTCTCATCCTGTTTGAGTAAGGCCCAGGTCTCTGAAGCATAGGTTAATGCAGGAAGAACAGTGGAATCAAAGAGATGTGCCCAGAGCCAGAGGTTCTTCGTCCTCTTAGCTATTTCTTCCACGTTCTTGAAGGCATTCCAAGCCACTCTCTTCCTCCTGCGCAGCTCGGGTGCCAGGTCATTTGTCATGTTGACTTCTCGACCTAGGTACACATAGCTGTTGCATTCGGAGATGGTCATTCCGTTGAGAGCGAATGGGGCTTCAGGAATGAGGCTGTTTCTCATAAACATTGTTTTCGTAAGATTCAGCTGTAGTCCTACCTTTCCACACTCACGGTCAAAGTCGGCCAGCATTTGTGCCACTTGGCTGATGTTTGGTGTTATTAAAACAATGTCATCAGCAAAGCGGAGGTGGTGTAATTGCCAACCATCTATCTTCACTCCCATTCTTCCCATTCCAGTCGGCGCATGATGTTCTCGAGGGTGGCACTGAAGAGTTTCGGTGAAATGGTATCACCCTGCCGAACCCCTCTCTTGACATCAACGATCACTTCTTTGTGGAATGGTGAGATCCTGGTAGTGAATCCACAATACAGCTCACGGAGGATCTTGAGGTATTGGGCTTGAATGCCCTGATTGGCTAGGGCTTCAATGACCGCTTCCGTCTCAACAGAATCAAAGGCCTTCTTTAAATCAATGAACGTTAAACAAAGCAGCATCTTGAACTCCCGAGAAACCTCAATGAATTTGGTTATTGTGTGGATATGGTCGATGGTGCTGAATCCTTTGTGGAACCCAGCTTGCTCGCATGGTTGTCCTTCATCTAGTGTTCTGCCAATCCTATTTAGGATGACTTGAGTGAACAACTTGTAGATGACAGACAATAGGCAGATAGGGCTTTAGTTGCCAATGTCATGGATGTCTCCCTTCTTGAACAGTAGTACGGTCCTGCTGGTTTTCCATTGGGTTGGATAATTGCATTCAGACAGGTAGCGAGTGAAGAGCCGAGCCAGTGTATTGATGAGTACTGATGGCAGGTTCTTCAGGTGTTCAGGCCTGACCTTGTCTGGGCCAGGTGCTGTTTGTTTCTTTACCGACGAAATGGTGTGTCAGATTTCGGAAGAGAGAACGTTGGGAACGACATATCCATCCTGTGGAATTTGGTATGTCGGCAAGTGGACATGGCTATCGAAGAGATTTGAGTAGAAGTCATGGATAATCTTCTCAATTGCCGTTCTGGAGGATGTGATGGATCCATCAGGACGTCGTTCACAATAGTGCCCGGAAAATCAAGTACCTAGGAATCAGCTTAACTAAGAAAGTAAAGGACCTGTACTAAGAAAACTACAAAACGCTACTTCAAGAAATAAAAGAGGACGTAAGGGAATGGAAAAATATCCCCTGTTCATGGATCGGGAGAATTAACATTGTCAAAATGGCAATACTTCCAAAGCATTGTACAAATTAAACGCGATCACTATTGGGATACCCATGACATTCTTCAAAGAAATGGAGCAAACACTCCTGAAATTTATATGGAACAATAAGCCCCCACGAATAGCTAAAGCAATTCTTGGGAAAAAGAAAATGGGAGGAATCAACCTCCCTAACTTCAAACTCTACTACAAAGCAGTAATAATTAAAACAGCATGGTACGGGAACAAAGGCAGAACTGTAGACCAATGGAACAGGGTTCAATATACGGACATCTCCCCCCCCCAAGCATATGATCATTTAATCTTTGAAAAGGGGTCAAGAAAAGTGAAGTAGAGTAAGGAAAGCCTCTTTAACAAATTGTGGTGGCAAAACTGAACAGCTACATGCAAAAAACTGGGCTCAGATCTCTGCCTAATGCCATGTACAAAAGTAAGATCAAAGTGGATTAAAGACCAGCACAGCAGGCGTTCGCCTTACAAGCGGCCAACATGGCCGACCCGAGTTCGATTCCTCCGCCCCTCTTGGAGAGCCCGGCAAGCTACCAAGAGTATTCGATATGCCAGACACAGTAACAACAAAGTCTCCAATGGAGACGTTACTGGGCCCGCTCGAGCAAATTGACGATCAACAGGAGGGCCTTTACCTTTACCTTACCTTAATATCGGACAGGAATCCATAAGGTACATTGAAGAAAAAATTGGCAAAACCCTCCATGACATTGAAGCTAACGGTATCTTCAAAGATGTCACGCCACTGGCCAACCAAGTGAAAACAGAGATAGACATATGGGACTATCTTAAACTAAGAAGCTTCTGCACCTGAAAAGAAACAGTGACCAAAATACACAGTGTACATAATGGAAAAGGATATTCACCAAATACACATTGGACAAGGGGTTTATATCAAGGATTTACAAAGTACTGGTTGAACTCCACAAGAAGAAAACATTCAACCCCATCAAAAAGTGGGACAACAAAATGAACAGAGACTTTCTCAAAGAAGAAATACGAATGGCTAAAAGGCACATGAGAAAATGTTCCACATCACTAATCATTAGGGAGATGCAGATCAAAATCACAATGAGATATCATTTCACACCACAGAGACTGGCCCACATTCACAAGAACAAAAGCAACCAGTGCTTCCGCGGCTGTGGCGAAAAAGGGGCCCTCCTTCACTGCTGGTGGAAATGCTGACTGGTTCAGCCCTTTTAGAAAACAGTATGGACGATTCTCCAAAAATTAGAAATTGAGCTCCCATTTGACCCAGCAATACCACTCCTGGGAATATTTCCCAGAGAAACAAAAAAGTATAGTCGAAGTGACATGTGCACTTGTTTGTTTATTGCAGCACTCTTTAGAATAGCCAGAATCTGGAAAAAAAACCTGAGTGCCTGAGAACAGATGACTGGTTAAAGAAACTTTGGTACATTTACACAATGGAGTACTATGTATCGGTTAGGAAAGATGAAGTCATGGAATTTACATACAAGTGGTACTACATGGAAAGTATCATGTTAAGCGAAGTGAATCAGAAAGAGAGGGATAGACATAGAAAGATTGCATTCGTCTGGGGAACATAAAGTAACAATATAAGAGACTAACACCCAAGAGTGGCCGAGATTAGTGCCAGGAATTTTGCTCCATGGCTTGGAGGCCAGCCACACATGCTAGGGAAAAGGCAGCTCAGATAGAGAAGGGAGCACCAAATAAAGGGTGTTGGGAGGGCCCTCCCAGGATGGGAGAAGCATGCTGAAAGTAGACTATATACCAAACATGATTGCCACTCAATGCCTCTTGTGCAAACCACAACACCCAAAAGGAGAGAGAGAATAGAGGGGAATGCCCTGCCACAGAGGCAGGGTGGGATGGGGGTGATGGGGGGTGGGAGGGATACTGGGATCCGTGGTGGTGGGAAATGGGCACTGGTGGAGGGATGGGTATTTGATCATTGTATAATTGTTTTGTCGTATCCGTCGACGATCAAGGATCAGGGACGCTGTCTCATTTGCCAAGGTGTCGAAAATCAGATGGGCTGGTCACGTAATGAGATTTAAAGACGACCGCTGGACTAGAGCTGTTACCGACTGGATTCCACGGGATGTCAAAAGACCGCGTGGCCGCCCACCTACTAGATGGTCAGACTTCTTCGTCAAGATCATGAACGATCGGTTTGAGGCCCTTCATGTTCCCGGAGCGAACAGATGCCATTGGGCTACACTAGCACGCGACAGGGACAAATGGAGACGTTACTGGCGCCCACTCGAGCAAATCGACGACTAACGTGAAGTTAAGTGATTAAGTGATTTAAGTATAATTGAAACCCAAGCACAAAATATGTAAGTCTACAACTGTGCCTCATGGTGTCTCACTAATAAAAATTTAAATAAATAAATAAATAAATAAAATTTAAGAAAAGATTGAGCTTTTTCTTCTATCAGAAACTTTTTGTCCTGGTCTGGAGGAAGCAGACAGCATATGAGACCTCCGGAAAGAGACATATGGGTGGTCTTTGAGAGCTGAGACCTGTCTCCTGCAATCACAAGGCACTGAATTCTTCCAACCACTAGGTGAGTTTAAAGAGATCCAGCACCTCTCAGCAGAAAATATATTCCCAACCCCATGTTTGCATCCTTATGAAACTTGGAAGCAGAGAATTAATTTAAGCCATGTCTGGATGGCTTGTACTGGATTTTATCCCATGAATTTGTGAGATGAAAAATGTGTTTTGTCGTATCCAATAAGTTGCAATAAGTTTCTACACTACAAAAGAAAGACTTTCCAATTAGTTTTCAGTGTACATATGATTTAAACAGGAAAGATCACTGTCACTATCATCTTGTTGTTCATCAATTTGCTCAAGCAGCACCAGTAACGTCTCCATTCACGCCAGCCCTGAGATTTTAATGGCTTCTCCTCTCATCCTTCCCAACTCTGCCATGTTGGAGGCTCTTTCAGGGTCAGGGAATGAGACCCATTATTGTTACTGTTTTTGGTGTATTGAATACGCCAGGCTCTCTGAGAGGGACGAAAAATATGGATATAGGCATATATATATACACCTATATGGTGTGGTAATTTTGGAAAATGAGTAGGGAGTGACTTATGTTGTGTAGTGCAGCTGCAAAAGTGGCTGTGTGGTCCAGGAATATGTTCATTTTAAGCTCCCTGACAGAGAAGCAGCCATGAGTTCTGGATGAAGAAATTATCTGGAGCCGGCAGGAGGTAGCTTATGAGCGTGATCCCTGGGCCTCTAGAGACTGGGGGAAGCAGACAGAGGTTCTCTGCTCCCAGTCCTGTTGAGCCCAGAGTCCAAGGTCATAATGTTCTGCATTACCTTGATTCCTTGGGACTTCACTCGTGTGTGAGGTTCTGCTGGAGTGTGTGGAAAGCAACCTGGAGCATGCCAGCGGTTGGGTTGTGGAGGGTGCCTGCTAGTGCTAGGTCCCTTTGGGTGCGGAGGGCTCTTACGCAACTCCCTCTGGGGCGCCCTGAGTGAAAACAGCCTGGCACGAAGTCCAGTGGCATGGTTATGGGGACCTCATTTTTATGCTCCCTTCCAGGAAAAGCAGCCATGAGTTCTGAACAGTGGCCGATGAGGAGATTTTCTGGCTCAGACAGGAGGTGGCTAATGGGTGTGAACCTGGGCCCCTGGAGACTAGGGGAAGCAGGCAGGTATAAAAGATAAACAATTATTTTAATATAGTTTTGTTTTTTTAAATATATGCTGACTAAGCCAGAGAAATAGTTCAGCAAGTGGGGCACTTGCCTTGCATGCAACCTAAAATAGGTTTAATCCCCAGCATCCACAAATGGTCACTCAAGTCTAACCAGGAGTGATCCCAGAGAACAAACCTAGTAGTAATCCCTGAAACCACTGATGTGACCCAAAAGCTAAAGTTAAAAATAGAAAGAAAATAAAATACACACTGAAATACCAAAAACTAAATGTATTTTCTTAAAAAGAATGTAAAGGGGATATTTTATCAAACCATATAGAGGAGATGAGGTTAGCCATTTGCATTATGATATTAATTGAGAGATTCATGAGGATTTATTTATTACACTACACCTTACATTTGTATATGTTTGGAATTATTCATAATAATATTTTTAATTAGAAGCGTATTCACAAAATTAGCTAAAAGAATGTTTTACAGTTCCTGATGCAGAAAAACTGAAAATCATAGCATCTGCATAGGGAACTAGTTAGATTAATCACTATAATATACAGTACATTTTTTAATCGATTACAAAGAACAATATTGCTGCTAACATTTTATAGCCTTCTAATTTAATGTAAAATAAAATCTTTGTAAACAGCAAAACACAAAAACCATAACCTATCTGTTTTATAATTTATCTCAGTTAATTAGCTCCAATAGTATGAAAAACTCCAGCCTGTGTCCTGGGCCTTCTCTGGATAGAAGTAACATGGCAGGCTACATGAAGGAATGGAGAGCTCTGAACCCTCCATTATACCCCCACCCATCACTAATATTTATGTTCTGTTGGATAACAGATAACATTTTTTCCGTTAGTGAAACACCATGAGGTACAGTTATAGACTTACAAATTTTTGTGCTTGGGTTTCAGTTGTACAATGATCAAGTACCCATCCCTCCACCAGCGCCCATCCTCCACCACCATGGGTCCCTGCATCCCTCCCACTTCCCATCCCCCCCATCCCACCTTGCCTCTGTGGCAGGGCATTCCTTTTTGTTCTCTCTCTCTCCTTTTGGATCCTGTGGTTTGCAAGAGAGGCACTGAGTGGCAGTCATTTTGGTTTATAGTCTACTTTCAGCATGCATCTCTCATTCTGGGAGGATCCTCCCAACACCCTTTATTTGGTGCTCCCTTCTCTATCTGAGCTTCCTTTTCTCCTCGCACGTGTGGCTGGCCTCGAAGTCATGGAGCAAAATTCCTGGTACTAATCTCGGCCACTCCTGGGTGTTAGTCTCCCATTTTGTTAACAGATAACTTTAGACCTCTGTGTTCTATTAAGAATCTCCAGGCTCTAAATGAACAGAGAGATGCTAGAGGCAAGAAAGACAGTGGAGTGAAAAAGAAAATTTTATTTTTTATTTTTACTTTTTTTATTAGTAAAACATCATGAGATACAGTTGTAGACTTACAAACTTTAAAATTTGGGTTTCAGTTATACAATGATCGAGTACCCATCCCTCCACTAGTGCCCATTCTCTACCACCAATGAAAAAGAAAATTTTAGATCTTAGTGCATCTTAAATAAGTAAAATCATTTTCTTGCTGTTGTTGTTGTTTTGGGACACACTCGCCAGTTGACAGGAGTTACTTCTGGCTCTAAATTCAGGGATCACTCCCCTGGGTATCAGATAATATACATGGCACTGGGTCAACCACATGCAAGGCAACTGCCCTACCTGCTGTACTGCTACTTTGGCCTGAATAAATATAATCATGATTCTCAAGAAAGACTGGGATGTCGGTCATCTAGAGGGACTTCCATTTTTATTTCAACTTATATTGCTTTAGATCCATGTAATTATCAAAATATTTTGTCATTTTCCTAAGAACCCTAAATTCCTCAGGACTGCAGCATTCAATTTCCCTTTGGTTCCTCTGTCAGTTAGATTAAAGGACAACAACACCCACACAAGAATTACTTAAGCTCAGTTTTTATCAGAAATGTTCCAGATCTCTTTAGATAGAGTGGGATGTTCTAAGGGCAATGAGAGCATGCAAAAATATGTACAGTCGCAATACAGCAGTGATAAAAGTGTCTTTAGAAATGATTTTAAATTTTTTTTCAAATTTTACCTACCTGAGAAAAGAAAAAAGGAGTGGGAGGGGAAAACAAGACATAATATCGCAACAATGACCAAAGTCACAAGAACAAAATACCTGAGAGTGAAACCTAGATATAACTGCATTATTATCCCTGAGTCAATTCTACTCAATCTGAATAAATAGCTCTTCTCCCCGTTTGAGGCTAATTTCTATGTGATAGAATGAGACGCTTAGTGCATACAGAAACCCAATCTGTAACTTTGTCAGATTACTTGGTTTAAGGTAAAAACATGGCCAGCCTACAAGGACAGACTAATCAGGCTTTTTTTTAAAATTTTTTATTAGTGAGACACCATGAGGTACAGTTGTAGACTTACAAATTTTTGTGCTTAGGTTTCAATTATACAATGATCAAATACCCATCCCTCCACCAGTGCCCATTTCCCACCACCATGGATCTCAGTGTCCCTCCCACCCCCGATCCCACCCATCCCACCCAGCCTCTGTGGCAGGGCATTCCCCTCTGTTGTCTCTCTCCTTTGGGGTGTTGTGGTTTGCAAAAGAGGCATTGAGTGGCAATTATGTTTGGTCTATAGTCTACTTTCAGCATGCTTCTCCGATCCTGGGAGGATCCTCCCAACACCTTTATTTGGTGTTCCCTTTTCTATCTGAGCTCCCTTTTCCCCTAGCATGTGTGGTTGGCCTCCAAGCCATGGAGTAAAATTCCTGGTACTAATCTCGGCCATTCTTGGGTGTTAGTCTATTTTATTACTTTATGTTTCCCAGATGAATGCAATCTGTCTATGTCTATCCAACGAACTTCCTCCCCAGCAAGAAAGGAAGAATTTTCAAGTGGAGGTTGCACCGCTTGCCCACTCTATGAGTTGAAGTGGTAGTAATGAGAAAATCCATCATTGAGTCCAGGGATACACATCAACTTCATGTTTCTAGTCTCTTTTGCCACAGCCAGCACGAGCTAGGCATGCGCAGACCAGAGGTCTCTGCAGTTTCTGCAGCTGAGTGCAGAGTCCTGGCTCTAGAACAGAGTTGCCAGAGTCGCCTGTCACATCTCTCACAGAGAATACAGAACTGCTAATTATGCACCCTGGGAAGAACCAGTCACAGCACTATGCCTTGTGCCTTCCTCAGTAAACTTTGCAGGGTGTCTGTAATATAAAGACTTACAAAACAGAGAAGTAACACAGAACCTGAAATGGGTAGCCAAAGAGAGGAAGGGAGAAAGAGGAAATCCAAATAGCCAGTACACAACTTAAATAGTCAGTAGTGTGTATTCAAAAAATGAATATAAAAGCCACCTCTCTCTCTCACTCTCTCTCTCTACCTGAGTTCAGTGGTCTCATGCCGCTTCCCCCACCCAGGACCACCAATAGCAACAGGCAGACAAAGGAGGAAATGAAGGCTAGGCTGTTTAGTATCAGTTGCAGATCATTCCAATCTCATCTCCATTCTCTTTTGACTCCCCTGCCCCTGAATCTCTTTTTCTTTTTTCCCCCTGCCCACTCTTACAGCTTTAATTATATCCTATCATGAGGGGTTGGGGTAACAATTACACATAGGTGTGGTCATACAATCAACAGATGTAAAGTCCTTCCTCAGGGGAAGCTTCTTCTAGAACAGATTCTCATTCAGCAAGATGACCCACCTAAGGGCAAAATGCCATCTATGGGAGTGTTTCTCCTTTTCTTAGTCCAACAACCATATAAATATTCACCTTAATTATACCCCTTAATAATATTAGTCATTTTGTATGGACACAGAAAGAGAAACACTAAGCTTATAGGGTGGCTGTCCTGGGAACATCTCGCTATAGATCTCAGGCTACAGTGCTCAGGCTAGATTAGTCTTCTAACCCTACAAGGTCCTAATCCACTTGTTACTCTTTGGATCATGACAGAATTTATCCATGACTGTGCTCTTGACTTAAACTTAAGTATCATGGTGCTTGGCCAGGCCCATTTTGATGCCAGGGTAGCTCACAGCTTGCTCTGGGTCCATCTGGTCCCTTGTCGGGACCCTGCTTTTTGGGGTGCTAGGAACTAAGGGCAACTAGGGCTTAAGTCGAAAAAACAGATGCCCAGCAGTGAATATTATTCCGTGTCATTTATCTCTCAAGTTACAAAAGCATAGTATTAACTGTCTTCCTGTATCTATACAAAAAAGGACATTGCTCCAAAGCAACTATGCAAAGGACATAAGGAGAAGAGAAAAGCAATATTTCACTTATCAATATAAATTCAGTGTCTTTAAAAGGATGTGACCTTACAAATTAACAAAGTTTGATTAGGAGATACAGGTGATTGACCAGTTAGGGAAGTAAAACACAAAGAAAGAGTTACAGTTACAGATAAACACAGCGGAATAGGAGTGCCTCTGGAGCACTGTGAAGAGTATTATTCGGTAAAACTAAACTCCCTGTAGCCAGGGAGAAAAGAATCCAATGTCAAGCCTTAAAATGTTTAGAGCTATATTCCAATAAACAAAGGAATGGAAGTGTCTCGGGAGCATTGTGATGGAATGTTACTCATAAACCTAAAACAATGTTATCCTACAAGAATGGGAAAACCGATCAAAATCAGAAAAAGATACTACCCCCACCCAGTCAGGGTAGCCAAAATTAAAAAGACTACCTATTAAATAGGCACATACAGTGAAAACATTCATATGGGATGACACATGGAATAACCACTTGAAAAACTATTTAACAGCCTCTATTAAAACTAAGAAAGCAAATCCTTCCCAAGTAAGATAGACATTTCATTCCAAGTATATGTCTACCAGAAAAATACATATATGTTCCTCAAAAAACTGTTACACTAAATTATTTAGAGCAACAGTTTTAATAGATACAGCAAGAAGCCACTAAAATATCAACAGAAAACAGATAAATAACAGTGGTACATTCATATCATCAAATACAAGGTATAAATTGAGTGAAGTACTGCTATAAACACCATGTTGAATATATGAGTATAATTTAAAATATTTGGTGAAAGATGCCAGTTACAAATGATAGTATTTCAATTTATGTAAGACTGATTGATGGCATAAAAAGTTACAGTTGTGATGTAACTGTCACTGTCCTCCCATTGTTCATCAATTTGCTCAAGTGGGTCCAGTAACATTATGAGACTTCTTACTGTGTTTGGTATATCGAATATGTCACGGGTAGTTTGCCAGGCTTTCCCATGCGGGCTAGGTACTCTCGGTAGCTTGCCGGGCTCTCAAGAGGGGCGGAGGAATCGAACTCAGGTCAGCCTGTGTGCCGCGTGCTAGGCAAACGCCCTACCCACTGTGCTATCACTCCAACCCACAGTTGTGATACTTTGGGAAATAAGAAAGTACGAGTAACTAGGGGTGATCATGAAAGGGTCTTTGGTAGTTCCGGTAGAGATGTTTTATCTATGTCCATTACACAGAAATAGTCACATTGTAGTCATTTATTTTAGTCATTTATTGTAGTCATTTATGTGTATGCCTTTAAAAACATACTATCAATAAATGATTTTTAATGAACTATAAAACATCATCTTAGTAGAATTCTATAGGTATTAAGATTTTTAATAATATATTTTGAATTATGCACTATCCTCCTGTTGCTCATCGATTTACTCTAGTGGGCCCAGTAACATCTCCATTGTGAGACTTGTTGTTACTGTGTTTGGCATATCAAATACATCATAGGTAGCTTGCCAGGCTTTGCCATGGGCTGGAGCTATAGCACAGCGGGTAGGGCGTTTGCCTTGCACATGGCCAATACGGCCTACCCGAGTTCTATTCCTCTGCCCCTCTCGGATAGCCCGGCAAGCTAAAGAGAGTATCTCACCCACATAGCAAAGCCTGACAAGCTACCTGTGACATATTTGATATGCCAAACACAGTAACAAGTCTCACAATGTTACTGGGCTCGCTCAAGCAAATTGATGAACAACGGGAGGATAGTGACAATGACAGTGACAGTGATTTTGAATTAACATTAATGAGAGACACTGATTTACTGATCTCCAACTTCAAATCCATTTCACAGCTATGAAGGGATGTTTACTAGATGACAATACCAAATAAATATAGATTCATAATGAATCAGTAATGACAAAATAACAGAAGAGAAACTACCATTATTACAATAGACATCTTACCAGAAATATATTCTTATGTAAGTTATCTGTAGTAATTTTTTTCTGTAACTTTTTAAAATAGGTGTTATTATATATTGCATTTTATAAGTGGAAGAGCTAGGACCAATGAAATCAATGTATTCAAGGACACAAACCTTATAAATAGAAGAATCCAGATTCAAATCCAGAATTACTTTGTTTCATCACATGCTACCTGGATATGGGTATGACTGTCCTTAACTTTTGTCAATAAAACAACCTTATAGAATGTGTACCCTCATTATATCTCCCATAGCAAAGTAACCTGAGATGTTTTGATAGTACTATTGCTATATTCTGCTCTGTTTCCATTAACAAACCAGATAATGTCCTGCAGATTTTACTCCTAAAAAGAAAATAAAAGTGTGGCAAAAGTTGCCAAATAACATTTAATTGATCAGAGCATTGCCAGAGTACAGTCAAATCCCATCAGCCACCACCTTCCCACTCTCATGCCCACCCCCATGTCTTCTGCATAAGGAGAACTACCAAGGCCAAGTTATTGCTAAGGCTTTTCTCCTGATAGCTGTTATATTATTCATATACTTTTAATAGTCTCTCAATGTTTGTTTCATAGGTCTACTATAGCTTAACTTCATTCTAAAGAGATTTAAGTAGATCCCTTTTAAATTTTGAACCAGAAAAAATATTTACAAAAAGAATAAGTCATATTCATTTATGAACCAGTAAGATTAGATCCAAAGAAAAAATTGAAACAATTTTATAAGGTGGCTCTACCAATCGTAAGGGCCCCATGGGTATTTGATGCCCATTACAACTACAAAAGCTAGAATTTGGGTGAACTACAAAAGGGCATGTGACATATTTCTGACTTATAGGTAATTTGTCATAAGTATTGCAGAAGAAGGTAAGAAAGAAAATGTTCTCTCCTTTCCTTTAAACAAGTAAACAAATATATCTGCAGCTGGGGACACAGGAATGAAACAGGAAAATATTAGAAAACAACATACAACTATCAAATGAGTCCACTAAGACTACCAAAGTTGATGTGCTTAATTTAGAAAAGGTTAATGGTTACCTTTTGTTGAAGGAAAATGAGTCTGTTAAGTATATTGAAACATGTTCATAGCTATAACATAATTAATAATTGAAACATAAATCTTGCCCACTGTCCCATTAGATTGTTTCATGTACACAATGATAAGTAAATGCCTCTGCTTGTGTATTTAGGAACCAATAGTAGAATCTCTCCCACTCTACCTGATTGGATTCCTGGAGATCTTCTTGATGGGATGATTCCCAGCTGTATGATAGCAACATTCAAAGAAAAATAGGATAGAATTGAGGGAATAAGCTCCTGAGTAAATTCTTAACAAATTCTTTTATATTTACAAATATACAATAATAAAAATAATCACCCCGTGGTAAATAATATTTTACATATCACTGTATCACTGTCATCCCATTGATCATCGAATTACTCGAGCAGGAGCCAGTAATGTCTCTATTCCTCCCAGCCCTGAGATTTTAACAGCCTCTTCTTACTTGTCTTTTCCCAATGACTGGAGGCTCTTTCAGGGTCAGGGAAATGAGACCCATTGTCGTTACTGTATTTGGCATATCGAATATGCCACGGGGAACTTGCCAGACTCTGCCTGTGTGGGCGGGATACTCTCGGTAGTTTGCCGAGCTCTCCGAGAGGCATAAATGGGTAGGAAGTGTCTTATATTGTTAGTAAAAATGTCCTATATAAAATTAATATTTATTGTCTATTGACCCTTTTCCTCCAGTTTCAAATGTTGTTAAGTGAGTTCATTGTGTTCTTCTGTATAAACTAAAGCCTGAGGGCAATATATCCTGCCCCTGCTTTTCCAGCTAAATGCTTTTCTCCAGTTCAGATTGTGTAACTCAGGGATTTGATCCGTATAAACAACCCAACAATTATTTGTCTTAGTTCCAGAAAACATTTTAGAAGTCCAATATTGACTTCTGCCTCCCAGTGGAGGATTCTGCATCCCAAAATGAGGACCTTATTTACTGTCTCCTCTCATCATTCATTCCACAATGCTCTGTGTGAGGGATTCAGTTTTCCATTCACTCAATTTTCTTCTCCCTCACAACAACATTCCAGCTTCACTTATGGTGATGGTTAATTTTATAAGTAAATTTTACTTGAATTATAGTTTCCAGATGTTTGTTTAAACACTGATATGTTTAGGTGTCATTGTGAAGATAATTTTGTACATGTAGCTAACATGTACAATCAGTTTATAAGAGTTTCCAGCTGTCCATTGGTTCCCAGAACCCTATTCCAATGGAGATGGGTGTAAGTTTCCCAAACACAAGCATGTAATTCAGAGGGGAATCAGAGAATTTAACTCAACTCTGACACTCCAATCAGAGATAACACAAGATTCCAAGTTAAGGAGTCAATTTCCCAAGACTTCTCTCAGCTTCACACCTCAGTAGCAAGCCCAACCATTTACCTGGGCTTCTGTGCTACCAACTACAAACAATTTCCACAATCCTGTTCCCAGACTTTAGATGCCCTTTATAAACTCATATTTTCTATGTTTTAGACCAAGACGGTTACCAACCCCAGGTTCTTGGGACACCCTCCTCAGGATCAAATAAGTTATTAACATGGTATAAAGACCTCATAAAATCTGTTCACTCATTAGGTTATCAATCTGTTACATAGGATATAGCTTAAAAACATCTAGGGAAGAGATGCATTGGGCAGGTTTCAAGTGTCCAGATTTCCATTGTCTGCAGATGGTTCCCAAAGCAATCTAATTCACACAACAAAAGATGTTTTTAACCATTCAGAAATGCCCCTGCTTTGGAAAACTATAAGCCAAGAACCATGGGTAATAAGCAAATATGTATGAGAAATATATTTTGGTCATTGAAATGACCAAGAATACATTTCTTAGAAATCAAGCTTGCACTTAAGAATTGATGCTTTTGCCCCCCAAGATGGGCTCTCTGGCACGGCCACAGCCCCAGAAGCACAAGGACTTAATGCAGAACCCAGCAGCTTGGAGCAGAAAAGTGAACGGACTATGCATTAATCCACGCCATCATGTCTGCCCAGAGGGGAAAAGGTATTGCTCCCTTCCGCCCTCTCCTCTCTGGAAAGAAAGATGGCGGCCGCATGGGAGCCTTGTGGAGAGCAGGTACGAGCCAGGGGTGAAGGGGCGACTAAAACCTCATGGGAAGGGGGGCATTCTGGCCTGTCCTTCATGCCCTACCAAGGTCACCAGTTGCCCCCCACGAGCGGCTCTCTGGCACGGCCATGACTCCAGAGCACAGAAACCAATCTCTTAATTATCTGACTCTCAGTAGAAATACTTCCAGGGTGCGCGACATCATTTAACTCTTGAACTCAGCGGTAGAAAGCAAATCATTTCACAATGCTTTTTCAGCATGTCTGATTTGGTGGGGGGGATAAACTCTAAATAATAATGGTGCATCTTTTATCGAAACAATGAATCTAGTCAAAGTAGATAGAGTGTTAACTAGAATTCATCTGCTTCACAGGCATTGGGGGGATGGGGGTGGGGGTTTTTTGGGGTTCTTCATGGTGAAAAATAAGTATTGATAAAGGGAAATGTGTTTGATATTTGCATGACCGAGACCTAAACCTGAAAGCTTCGTAACTTTTCCCACAGTGATTCAATAAATAAATAAATTATAAAAAAAAGAATTGATGCTTTAAAAAAATAAATAAAAACAAAAGAAAATGTTAAAAAAAAAAGAATTGATGCTTTAACAACTCTAGTAAAAACTACCTTTTATGAAAAGGGGTTAAACAAGAAAGTGAGAAAAAGTAACTAAACACTGTGCTTTGTGTTGTTTATGGACTTAGTAGACTAGGCCCAGTCTCCTGGCACCATCTCTTCAACACTGAGGACCTATCCAGGGAGGACTAGCAGATGAATCTCACACAATTGCCTAAATGCTTGAGGTAAAATATGTGTTTATTGAAACTTTAGCTAATTGGGTAGAAGAATTTCCACCCATTCTGAGAAAGAAAGAAAAGGAAATAATTCCGAGATTTGAAACTTCTTTCACTTCTAAATTCACAGGTGGTTTAGTTTCTGATTTAAAAGTAATTGTCATGATACTCTCCATGTCCATCCATTTATAAGTAAATTTATGACTCCATCTTTCCTAACAGCTGCATAGTATTCTATTGTGTAGATGTACCAAAGTTTCTTTAATCAGTCATCTGTTCTCAGGCACTCAGTTGTTTCCAGATTCTGGCTATTGTGAAGAGTGAGGCAATGAACATACAGGTGCAGATGTCAATTCTACTGTGCTTTTTTGCACCCCAGGATATATTCTCAGAAGTGGTTTTTGCTGGCTCATATGAAAACTCAACTTCTAGTACTTTGAGGAATGCCCATATTGCTTTCCAGAAAGCTGGACTATTGGCAATCCCACGAACAATGAAAGAGGGTCCCTTTCTCCCCACGTCACCTAAGTGAAATGAGTCAGAAAGAGAGGGACAGACATAGAATGACTGAGCTCATTGGTGGAATATATTATAACATAATATGAGACTGACACCCAAGGACAGTAGACACAGAGCCAGTAAGATTGCTCCACGGTTAGAAGCCTGCCTCATAAGCTGGGGGAGAATGCAGCTTGGATAAAGAAGGAATCACTAAGTCAATGATTATTGGAGGAATCACTCAGAATGGGAGATGTGTAAAGCAGATAACACAGATAAACTGAAAGTAGATAAAGAAACAAACATGATGGCCTCTCAGTATCTGTATTGCAAACCATAATGTCCAAAAGTAGAGAGATATAAAGAAGAAAATTGTCTGATATATAGGCAAGGAGTGGGGTTGACCAACAAAAGGAGCCCAGACCAAGCAGATCTCCCACGATGGGAGAGCATGCTGAGGGTAGACTGTCGACAAGCATGATTGCCACTCAATGCCTCTTTTGCAGACCATGGCACTCAAAAGGAGAGAGAGGGAAATGCCCTGCCACAGCACAATGGGTAGGGCATTTGCCTTGCACTCGGCCAACTTGGGTTCAATTCCCAGAATCCCATATGGTCCCCCAGCACCGCCAGGAGCAATTTCTGAATGCAAAGCCAGGAGTAACCCCTGAGCATCGCCAGGTGTGACCCAAAAAGGCAAATAAATAAATAAAAATAATAGAAAAGATCAATGACACCAAAAACTGGTTCTTTGAAAAACAAGATGGATAAACCACTAGCAGGACTCACAGAGAGAGAGAGAGAGAGAGAGAGAGAGAAAGAGAGAGAGAGAGAGTCCTTTTTAGATACAGAATATCTTCTAAGGCACAATTTCAGTTTAGTCCTTTTGAATTGTTGTATGTCAGGCCCTTTTTTGGGGTGCTACGTGGGGAGGGACGCTCACCCAGCAATGCCTAGGTCTCCTACTCCTGGTTCTGCACTCAAATATAAGTCCTGGAAGGCTGGGGGGGGTGATTATATGGGTTTCAGGGGATCCTATCTGAGTCAGCCACATGCAAGAGAAGCTCCCTATCTGCTGTACTATCTCTCCAGGCCCTGGTGAGCCCTTTTAATGACAAACTTCTTGTTAGAACTAGGAGTTTAATATTAACAAAATACTTTATTAATTTAAAATAGGTACAAAGTCAATTCAAAATATGGAAACTCGGAGACACACAAACGTATCTTGGAGCCCAGTAGCTTTTGGCTGAAATGCATCCAGACTTTGTATTAGGTTACGGGCGCCGGGACACTCCAGGTGGGAAAAGGTGCCATCACTCCGCCTATCCCCCCTGGTGGCTCAGTGGTCGCCGTCTTCCAGAGCCCATTGGATAGTCAGGTACAGACCAGCACTGATGAGACACCTGGGACCTCTCAGGGTAGGGGTGGAGCCACTCCTCCTCCCCCACCCCAACAAGACCCTGAGACCCTGCCTACAGAAGGCCCCTCCAGCTACTTCTTAAGTTCCTTAATGGTCATTATCCCAGAGACACACAAACGAATCTCGGAACCCAGCAGCTTTTGGCAGAAATATCCCCAGACTTAATTATTAAAACTTTAGAATTCCAAGATCACAATATCATCTTGCTATTCATAATCAGCAATAGAAAACAAATTGTCTAATATTACCTTTTCAGCATGTTTGAGCGTTGGGGGGAAATTCCAAATAATAATGGTGGGACTGGTGTCAAAATAGTACTGTAGCACTGTAGCACTGTCCTCCTGTTGTTCATTGATTTGCTCGAGTGGGCACCAGTAACGTCTCCATTGTGAGACTTGTTACTGTTTTTGGCATATTGATATGCCATGGGGAGCTTGCCAGGCTCTGCCGTGCGGGTGGGATACTCTCAGTAGCTTGCAGCGCTCTCCAAGAGGGACGGAAGAATTGAACCCTGGTTGGTCTCATGCGAGGCAAATGCCCTACCCGTGTGTTATCCCTCCAACCTGGTGTCAAAGTATTGAATGTAATCAAAGTAGAGAGAGAGTAATGTGGAAATTATCTGCCACACAGGTAGGGGGAGGGGATGGGATGGGGTATATACTGGGGGTTTTGGTGGTGGAAAATGTGCACTGGTGAAGGCATGGGTGTTCGATCATTGTATCACTGAGACTTAAAACAGAAAGCTTTGTAACTATTCTCATGTTGATTCAATAAATAAATTTATAAAATTTTAAAATAAGATATGTAAATTCCCTGAATGTAGAGTCAAGGTTAAGCCCTGATCACAGCTGGGTGTGGACAGAAACAAACAAACAGTTTGTAGCATTTTTTCCCAGGGGAAAAATATCTGCTGTTGATCAACCACTGCCTAAAAGGAAGGGATCTTATCAAGTTATCTTAAGCAGCCTCCACCCCCCCCCCCCCCCATAAGACTTAATGCGATTTCCAGTTGGGCTCATCCCTCCAGGGTAAAACCAGCTCCATCTTCCTTGTCCAGTAAGCGGAATCTGACAGAGAGCAAATCAGACTGCGGCTGTAAACCCATCAAGGACTTGAAACTTGTCTTTAAAAAAAAAGAAAAAAAAAAGAACACTAAAAGCTAAGTTATAGTTCTGTTAACTTTGGACATGTTTTTACAGGTGAGTAGAAGCATAAACTTACCTATTTCTTTTACAGCATGAAAAATAAAGGAACAAAGCCCATGCTCTGACCACTAGTTTTCTTATTCCCTTAAACACTCTGTCCTCCTTGGATCAGGAAAGGTTTTCTCTTCAGGGTGTACTGTTTTATTTTTATTTATTTATTTATTTATTTATTTATTTTGCTTTTTGGGTCAAAACCAGGGCGATGCTCAGGGTTACTCCTGGCTCTGCACTCAGGAATCACTCCTGTCAGTGCTCGGGGGACCATATGGGATTCTGGGAATCAAACCCAGGTCAGCTCTGTGCAAGGTAAACACCCTACCTGCTGTGCTATCGCTCCAGCCCCCAGAGCCTAGTGTTTTAAAAGGCCATCTAATCTATCTAATTTCTTATTCAGAGTGACAGCTCTGAAATGCAATCAGTGATTGCCTGGGCCCCATTAATACTAAATTATAAGATTTCACACCCTTACATAGTCAGCCTGTGCCCTTCTGTCAGTTTAAAGTTACAGATGATGGACTTCACCCATGTGCTCTTTAAAGGTTTAAGGAGTTGAGATCTCTAGCAAGAACCGAATGTTACAGGCAGAGACATGAAGTAACAAAACATAAGAAGAAATTTCCCAGTCCTAAAGTAGCCCACAGGCATGAAGAATACAAATCCTTTGAGATGCAAATCCTGAGCTCTTTGGACATGGATTCCTGTAGAAGAGGAGAAGGTACAAGAGAATCTAAGGATCCAGATAAAAGACTTATCAAGAGTACAAGACCTTGCCTATGACAACATTCAGATTAATTTCGGGGGTGGGGGGGGACATAACCAGTGGTGTCCGGGTTCTGTTCCTGGCTCTGCACTCCTGGCAGGCCCAGGGAACCATATGGGATGCTAGAGATTTTGAATCTGGGTCCAACGCATGCATGACAAGCATCCTACCTTCTATACTATTAGTCCAGCCCCACTCAGAATAAATTTTATGTATATAGCGAACTCCAGACCAAGACAGTTTGGAGAAATCACTTATAAGCTTCTCCCAAAAGCCATTCTCTGCATTTTCCCCTCTGGAGAATTGAACATATACTGCTCTCTTTCTTTTCTCTCACATTTCTCTAAAATTAAATTTTTTCCAGGGAAGAAAAAAATTCTACCTCAAGACAAAAGAATCAACTAGTACAAATGGACTCAAAATTCATATTTAAAATTTACCTGTTCCTGTCTCACTATTGAGTTACTAAAGACACTTAAAATAAATCTTAGAAATGCGATATAAAGATTGAAAAATAATAGAGATTAAAAGTCGAGAGAGAGCAGAAGAGAGATGGGAGGTGGAGTCTACCTCCCTGGAGGACCTTAATACACCTGCTTCTCTACCTTTTTAATTCCTACTCCTGAAAATTATCTCAAAAGAAAGAACTCATCAGTCACTCATCTTGTAGTAAAATCTTACAAATCATTTTATACTAAATTTTATTCACAAATATTTTATAAAAAAATAAACTTCAAGTTTTGTAGAAATTGCTATGATTTTTCAGGCTGGCTTATGACAAAGATTCTTTGGCTAAACTTCAGTCAGGCTCTAGAAACTTCAGCAAAACCCATCTGTGCGCTTCCTTGTAAAAATTTAATTTTAGAAAAAATGAAACCTGATAAATCAGTTTAAACAGAAATTCTCGCTGTCTGATCAGGTTCTTCTTCTTCCATTATTGACATAGATGATATCTAATTACCCTAGCCTATTTCAATAAGAATCTTTTTATATCAGTTTCACTAGAAACCATTATTCCCTCATGTTTCTTCCTAGCAATTTTCCATATACTGACCCCTTCCCTTATTCTTAGCATAAATCACATTTGCTCCAATTTTATTCAAGTTTAAGCCCATTTTTCTCCTCAAATTTGTGATTTTACTGCAGTCTCTATCCCTATCACAAAGGCCCTGAACTCTGCCTTTTCAACTCAACCAGTATTCACTGTCACTGTCTTCCTGTTGTTCATCAATTTGCTCAAGCGGGCCCAGTAACATCTCCATTTTGAGACTTGTTGTTACTGTGTTTGGCATATTGAATACGTCACAGGTAGCTTGCCAGGCTTTGCTGCATGGGCAAGATACTCTCGGCAGCTTGCCAGGCTCTCTGAGAGGGGTGGAGGAATTGAACCCGGCTTGGCCGGGCTGGCTGCGTGCAAGGCAAACGCCCTACTGCTGTACTATTGCTCTAGCCCAACCAGTATTATTGAATAATTTTTTTCTTCAACTTTTGATTAGAATAAATTTCTCCCTTGGTTGAGCATAGATTAGGACTGAGAAGACTACTATTATTTGGTTTAGAAAAGTTGACAATTCAGTCAAAAATCTATTTTCTCTGTCCAAAACCTGAGTGCATCTCTAAGCAGTGAGAAAGGCAGGTACTGTTGCAGGAGGGTGGTGGTAAAACAGCTCCAGCACTGAGGTGGCGCTTCTGGACCTTCACCTGCTCTCCTCCAAGTGCAAAAAAGCTTAATCAAGATTCCTAAGGAACTCCACCAGATTTTAGCATTAAAGCCAGTCAGATATTTAGAGTTTTTTCTTTTTCCATTATAATGACCAATTGGCAAAAAAATCTCTCTCCATCATGCTTTCAGAGGTTTACATAACATGTAGGTCCAAAAAGGCCATATTGTTTAACATTTGAGGGGATACGCACACACACACACACACACACACACACACACACACACACGTACGTCTCTATTTGAGAGGAGATATATACATATATACATATATAATTTTTTACTGACGAAATGGCGTGTCGGATTTCGTCAGTAAAGAAGCAAACAGCACCCGGCCCAGACAAGGTCAGACCTGAACACCTGAAGAACCTGCCGTCAGTACTCATCAATACACTGGCTCGGCTCTTCACTCGCTACCTGTCTGAATGCAAGGTTCCATCTCAATGGAAAACCAGCAGGACCGTACTACTGTTCAAGAAGGGAGACATCCATGACATTGGCAACTATCGCCCGATCTGCCTATTGTCTGTCATCTACAAGTTGTTCACTCGAGTCATCCTGAATAGGATTGGCAGAACACTAGATGAAGGACAACCATGCGAGCAAGCAGGGTTCCGCAAAGGATTCAGCACCATCGACCATATCCACACGATAACCAAACTCATTGAGGTTTCTCGGGAGTTCAAGATGCCGCTCTGCTTAACATTCATTGATTTAAAGAAGGCCTTTGATTCTGTTGAGACGGAAGCGGTCATTGAAGCCCTAGCCAATCAGGGCATTCAAGCCCAATACATCAGGATCCTCCGTGAGCTGTATTGCGGATTCACTACCAGGATCTCACCATTCTACAAAGAAGTGATCGTTGATGTCAAGAGAGGGGTACGGCAGGGTGATACCATTTCACCGAAACTCTTCAGTGCCACCCTCGAGAACATCATGCGACGACTGGAATGGGAAGGAATGGGAGTGAAGATAGATGGTCGGCAACTACACCACCTCCGCTTTGCTGATGACATTGTTTTAATAACACCAAACATCAGCCAAGCGGCACAAATGCTGGCCGACTTTGACCATGAGTGTGGAAAGGTAGGACTACAGCTGAATCTTACGAAGACAATGTTTATGAGAAACAGCCTTGTTCCTGACGCCCCATTCGCTCTCAATGGAACGACCATCTCCGAATGCAACAGCTATGTGTACCTAGGTCGAGAGGTCAACATGACAAATGACCTGGCACCCGAGCTGCGCAGGAGGAAGAGAGCGGCTTGGAACGCCTTCAAGAACGTCGAAGAAATAGCTAAGAGGACGAAGAACCTCCGGCTCCGGGCACATCTCTTTGATTGCACTGTTCTTCCTGCATTAACATATGCCTCAGAGACCTGGGCCCTACGCAAACAAGATGAGAATGCCATTCAGGTCTCCCAAAGAAGAATAGAAAGAGCTATGCTTGGAATATCACGTTTCACTCAAATGAGAGAACGAATCCGGAGTTCTGACATCCGTCGACGATCAAGGATCAGGGACGCTGTCTCATTTGCCAAGTTGTCGAAAATCAGATGGGCTGGTCACGTAATGAGATTTAAAGACGACCGTTGGACTAGAGCTGTTACTGATTGGATTCCACGGGATGTCAAGAGACCGCGTGGCCGCCCACCTACCAGATGGTCAGACTTCTTTGTCAAGGTCATGAACGATCGGTTTGAGGCCCTCCATGTTCCCGGAGCGAAGAGATGCCATTGGGCTACACTAGCACGTGACAGGGACAAATGGAGACGTTACTGGCGCCCGCTCGAGCAAATCGACGACTAACGGGAAGTTAAGTGATTAAGTGATATATAATTTTTTAACTCTGCGCCGGGCTTCTTTCACCTCTGGACACTCCAGAGAGGGGCGGGTAAGAGCCCTCCCCACCCCAAGGGACCCAGTCCCGGCAGCCAACCCTCACTACCCAACTGCCGCCACACTCCAGGCCGCTTTCCACATGTTCAGGCCGAGCCTCACACATGAGCAAAGTCCCACGGAACCAGGTAATGCAGAACTTTGTGACCTTGAACTCTGGTATCAACGGGATCCGGAAACAGAGATCCTCTGCCTGCTTCCCTCAGTCTCTGGCGACCCAGGGGGTCACACCCATAAGCCACCTCCTGTTGGCACCAGACAATCTCCTCATCAGCCATCCTCCAGAACCCACAGCTGCTCAGGCACAAAAGTCAGATCAAAGTGGATTAAAGACCTTAATATCAGACATGAATCCATAAGATACATAGAGGAAAACGTAGGCAGAACTCTCCATGACATTGAAGCTAAAAGCATCTTTAAGGATGAAACAGCACTAACGATGCAAGTGGAAGCAAACATAAACAAATGGGACTACATCAAACAAAGAAGATTCTGCACTTCGAAAGAAACAGTGACCAAAATACAGAAGAGCCCACAGAATGGGAAAGAATATTTACCCAATACCCATTTGATAATGAATTAATATCCAGGACATACAAGACACTAGCAAAATTGTACAAGAAAAAACCTCCAAACCCATCAAAAAATGGGGAGAAGAAATGAACAGAAGTTTCCTCAAGAAAGAAATACAGGGAATTGAGTGATAGCACGTTAGGGCGTTTGCCTTGCACGCAGCTGACCCGGGTTCGATTCCCAGCATCTCATATGGTCCCCTGAGCACCTTCAGGAGTGATTCCTGAGTGCGGAGCCAGGAGTAACCCCTGGGCATTGCTGGGCGTAACCCAAAAAGCAAAAAAAAAGAAAAGAAAAAAAGAAATACAAATGACCAAAAGGGACATGAGAAAAATGCTCCACATTGCTAGTCATCAGGAGAAGCAAATCAAAACAGCAATCAGATATCATCTCACACCACAGAGACTGGCACACATTCAAAAGAGCAAAAGCAACCAGAGCTGGCATAGATGTGGGGGAAAAGGGATGCTCTTTCACTGTTGGTTGGAATGTCCACTAGTCCAGCCTTTCTGGAAAACAGTATGGACAGTCCTTCAAAAACTAGAAATTGAGCTTCCATATGACCCCGCAATACCACTTCTGGGAATATATCCTGAAGATTCAAAAAAGCACCGTAGAAATTACATCTATACCTATATGTTCATTGCATCACTGTTCACAATAGCCAAAATCTGGAAACAACCCAAGTGCCCTACAACAGATGACTGGTTAAAGAAAGTTTGGTACATCTACACAATGGGATACTTTGCAGCTATCAGGAGAGATGAAGTCATGAAATTTGCTTATAAATGGATAGACATGGAGAGTATCATGCTAAGTCAAATGAGTCAGAAAGAAAGAGACAGACATAAAAGGACTGCACTCATTTATGGAGTATAGAATAATATAACATGAGGCTGACACCCAAGGACAGTAGATACAAGGGCTAGGCGGATTGCCCCATAGCTGGAAGCCTACTTCATGAGCAGAGGGGAGAAGGCAGATGGAATAGAGAAGGGATCACTAAGAAAATGATACCTGCATGGATGGGAGATGTGTGCTGAAAGTAGCTAATGGACCAAACATGATGACTTCCCAGTGTCTGTATTGTAAACCATAATGCCCAAAAGTATAGAGTCTGGGGAATATTGTCTGCTATGGAGGCAGGGGAAGAGTTGGGAAGGGGTGTATACTGGGGAAATTGGTGATAGGGAATGTGCACTGGTGGAGGGATGTATATTTGATCATTGTGTGATTGTAACGCAAACAAGAAAGCTTGTAACTATCTCACGTGATTCAATAAGTAAGGTAAAAGTAAAGGCCCTCCCGTTGATCGTCGATTTGCTCGAGCGGGCCCAGTAACGTCTCCATTGGAGACTTTGTTGTTACTGTGTCTGGCATATCGAATACTCTCGGTAGCTTGCCGGGCTCTCCGAGAGGGGCGGAGGAATCGAACTCGGGTCGGCCATGTTGGCCGCGTGTAAGGCGAACGCCCTACCCGCTGTGCTATCGCTCCAGCCCACGTGATTCAATAAAATTAAAAAAAAATGCAAGGCTGCTTCTTCCAGAAGGGAGCATAAAATGAGGTCCCCATAACCATGCTACTGGAATCTGCACCAGTCTGTTTTCACCTCGGAGTTCCCCAGAGGGAGTAGGGTGAGAGCCTTCCCCACCCCAAGGGACTCAGCCCAGGCAGCTATCCTCCACTACCCAAACACTGCCACACTCCAGGCTGCTTTCCACACACTCGGGCCGAACCTCACATATGAGGAACGTATTCCTGGACCAACACATCATAAGACACTCACTACCCATTCTCCATAATTACCATACCATATTTGATGGGGTTCAGACAGTAGGCAACAAATCATAGAGAGAAAATATATGCCTCTCAGAGAGCCCAGCAAGCTACCAAGAGTATTCCACCCACACAGCAGAGCCTGGCAAGTTACCCGTGGCATATTCAATATGCTGAAAACAGTAACAATAACGGGTCTCATTGCCCTGACCCTGAAAGAACTTCCAATATGTCAGCGTTGGGAAAGACGAGTAAGGAAAGGCTACCAAAATCTCAGGACTGGGACGGATGGAAATGTTAATGGTGCCCACTCGAGCAAATCGATGAACAACAGGATGACAGTGATACAGTGATAGAGTAAAGATTACTTCACCCATTACATAATTTTTCACTTCTTAGAACCTGGAAACAATCGTTAGTATTCTTCGTGGGA
This sequence comes from Sorex fumeus, assembly GCF_029834395.1. Taxonomy (NCBI): domain Eukaryota; kingdom Metazoa; phylum Chordata; class Mammalia; order Eulipotyphla; family Soricidae; genus Sorex; species Sorex fumeus. The sequence goes on from NW_026606103.1 coordinate 11,037,324, forward strand.
AGAATTGCTGATCAACCCCAGTTCGATTGAATCCTAATATAGAATTGCCATATATCTGGCCAAACTAAATCTCACAGACCAATAAATAATTAAATCTTTAAATTTAAATAATTAAATCTTTATCTTTACCAAGGTCCTTGGTCGTAAAGCATCATAGAGTAATAGAACATAGTAAAAATCTTGCAAATCTTTGGCCCCTAAAAAATAATGTTAACAGCTATTACTTTTCTAAGCATAATAAATCCCCAAATCTTTATCGCCATTCCACTTGAGGTCACTGGCCTCAGTGGGAAGACTTTTTCCATATATTGGCCCAGTACTGATGATATGAGATGGAAAGGATCTTCCCTTGATTCTTTCCCTCAAGCTATCACCTCTGTGCATACTAGAGAACACTGACTCCAACAGCTGATGACCTGGGCGTACTAACTAACTGACAGTTCTCATGACTCTTGTGGTTAATTTGAAGATCTCCTTTAAGTCACAGTTGAAGAATAAATTGGCTTCAAATGGAAAAATGAATTGCTATGCAGAAAATTAGACTTGAGGTCCTGGAATTTTTTGTCTTTGACTTTTGAAAATCTCCATTAAGTCACAGCCAAAGAATCAAACTGCTTCTATTGGACAAAAACATAATTTTTATGCAGAAAATTAGACATGAGGACCTGGAATTGTTTCTTTCCTTGCAAAAGATAACCAAAATACTCAGAATGATTAATTAACTTGAATAATTATGATGGGTGAAAGATCTTTTTTATTATATAGGTAAAGGTAAAGGCCCTCCCATTGTTCATTGATTTGCTCGAGCGGGCCCAGTAACGTCTCCATTGGAGATTTTGTTGTTACTGTGTTTGGCATATCGAATACATCACAGGTGGCTTGCCAGGCTCTGCCGTGTGGGCAAGATACTCTCGGTAGCTTGCCGGGCTCTCTGAGAGGGGCGAAGGAATCGAACTCAGGTCAGCCATGTTGGCTGCGTGCAAGGCAAACACCCTACCGCTGTGCTTTCGCTCCAGCCCCATTTTATTATATAAACATGAATTAATCAAGGTCCCCCACCTCAGGGATCTGGTATAGTGGAGAAGGCTGTCAAGTTCATAATTAAAGGATGGTGGGGAAGGATTGTCTGATTAAAGATAATGCTTCTATGGAAGGAACCCAAATGTGGAAACAATTATAAACAAGTAACAGTTTGGTTATTGAATCGAAATTGTCAGCTTAATAAATCAGTAAGAGTTTATATGGTTATATGGCTTAGAAGTTATAAAAGAAGGAAATTCAGTGGTTATCTGGAATTCAGGAAAGAAAAGAAATGGAGAGAATTGGCATAGATGAAGGAATGATGCCCCTAAAACATGACAACAGGAATGCACACCCCCAAGTAAAAACGTATACTTCTTGCTTCATGCTGCAATTTTGCCTTGAGGGTGGCTGCAATATTTGGAGAGCCACACAAATCTCCTCTCTCTCTCTCTCTCTCTCTCTCTCTCTCTCTCTCTCTCTCTCTCTCTCTCTCTCTCTCTCTCTCTCTCTCTCTCTCTCTCTCTCCCCACCTCACTTCTCCATCCCCAACATCTGACCACTTTCTAATTTCTGAGCACCTTCAGAATAAGGGAAGGAATTTTAGTTTCCCCTACCTGTACCTGCCTAAGATCATAATGTAAAATAAATGTGATCATTATTTTTCAAAGAGAGATATACTATGTTTCTTTAGAGCTATAGGCTGAGATGTGCACATTTTATTTTTCTTAATCTTCAGTAGAAAACTGTTATACTCAATAATTTTCTACATAAGGCTTGAGGACCAAAAGAAAGTGTACGGGGTGAGCACTGGGTAAATTCTTGGGGTCAGCAGGACAAACAGGACTCTTTTTTTCTCCAGGATATGTAAATCTATCAAACTGTACCTGGAGGATTGTGCTTGAACATTAAAGAAACAGAGACCAGAGGACTTGGCAATGTTTGGGTTTGTTATATAAAAATGATAGAGTAATAAATTTTCATTTAGGTATGAGGGTTTTTGTGACTGAAATCACCAGCTCTTTTTGAAGTCAGGATGGGCTCCCTCCCCTCACTTCCCTGTGCCTCCAGAAGCACAGCAGTCACACCCAAGAACCACCTATGGTGCCATGAAAGCTCATTCACTAGCCCTGCTCCAGACACTCATAAGGAAATCTCAAAAGAGATCAACCAGCTGCAAAATATGTTCAGACACCTACTTATGGCTGAATTTTCCAGGGCACCCTGGAAGGGGCATGTCAGCTCAGTGCCCACCCAAAGAGAGCCCTGACAAACACTTGCACTCTTGCACACTCCAAAGTCACCACCATGCCTCCAGCTGAGCATCACTTCAGGAAAAAAAAATCTACCAAATTAAGCCTGCAAAAAATGTAGGCTATTAGCTTAAGAAGTAAGTGAAACCTCTATATAAAAACTAAGTGATGAAAGTAGGTAGAGGGACAAACACTATAATCTTTTAGTACCTGTATTGCAAACAATTTCATTGTGGAACTGTCTATCAGGAGACTCCCATGTCCAACATTTAGATTCGACCTTCTGGAACTGCAAGTTACTATGGATGGTCTTGTTCAACATAATGAACTCAGTCTCTCACCCTGTTCATTCCATTCTAGGCCATGGGTCCCAATGTGGAGTTCTTCGGGCGACCTTCTTGGTCCTACCTTGGAGTTAAAATCACCAACAATGACCTTGTAGAAGGTGTCTTCTTTATACAACTTCTCCAGCTCCATGTAGAACTTCTCAGTTTCTTCTTTGTTGCAGTTGGATGTTGGTGCCTAGATGACGAAGATAGAAACTGCCAGCAATGAGCCACATCTATTCAAACATAAGCAACCAATTCAGGTTATTAGGCATTCAAACAAATCAATGCTCATGGCCAAGTTCGTGTTGACAAGGACACCAACACCACTGATGCCTCTACTGTCACATGTTCTGAGGAACAGTTTTTCTCCAGTGTCGAAAACGGTGTGATGTGATCAATGCCTTCTCATCTCAGTCAATCCAATGATGTCGTACTTGATCTTCTGCACTTGCACCATCAGGTCCTCAATGGATGCTTCTGATGCCAGAATATGTGCGTTGCAACTGCAGATAGTCATTTTAGTCCTTCTTCGTTTTGGCAGCCTCGTTCAGCCCTTAGATTTTAACAGCCACTCCTTGTTTGTCCTTCTTGACACTGTGTATTGGGGGCTCTTCCATGGTCAGGGGAATGATGCCCATTTTCGTTACTGTCTTGTCATATAGAATACACCATGGGTAGCCTTGCCAGGCTCTGCTGTGAGGGTGGCATGTTGTAACTATCTGCACGATAACAAATATGCCCACACACCTTGTGCATGTGCGTGCTGCTCACATATAGAAAGTACTGGCCAGATCGACACAGTAGATGCAAGGAGCCCAGCCCAGCACCTGCCTGCATCTCTGGGCAGCACCTGTTGGTCCATTATTCACCAGTTGGCACCGTTGGCACCTCCTTGCCACAATGAGGCAGTGAACCATTGAGGTCAGTGGATCTTCCTACTCCTCACTTATCTACAATAGTTGGCCCCTCACTTATCTACAGTTCCACAATAAAATTGATCACATTTGATGTCAATGTTGTCCCAAATTTCCAACAGGATCGAACCACTGTCTCCTTCATGCAAAATTCTACTTCACATAGCAGGGAGCTGGAAAGTTTAAGAAGAAAACTCCCAGAACGACCACCAACTGGGAGCTCTTTGGCACTATTTTGGCAATATGGAAAGATGCCATCATTGACAACATTGACAAAGAATACGATTGACTGGTTCAGCAACTCCAGGATTGTGCGAGGAATGACGAGAGAGAGAAAGCCACAAAAAGATGCCTGTCTTCGGAAACTTTCGAGTTTATTTACCAATGTGGTCTAGCACAAGCCTCAGGCAAGCGCAAGCTAACATTCGAGCCTGAAAAGCTGTGCAGAGAAACAATCAAGGAAGACTTCAAAGAGAGAAGAGCAGCAGTGTTGGCTGATGTGGCAGAAGCCAAGAAAAGTATTCGCAATGCCCACCTGTCCTTTGCCAACTACAAGACCAGGATGACTTCCCTGCAATGTCCTGATGGATCTATCACATCTTCCACAAGGGCAATGGAAAAGGTTATCCACTACTTCTACTTGGATCTCTTCGATAGCCACGTCCACCTGCCCACATACTAAATTCTGCAGGATGGATATGTCATTCCCAGAGTGCTCCCTTCTAAAATTCGACACGCCATTTCGTCAATAAAGAAGCAAACAGCACCGGGTCCAGACTAGGTCAAACCGGAACACCTGAAAAATCTGCTGCCAGTACTTGTCAGTACACTTGCTAGGCTCTTCACACACTACCTGTCTGAATGCAAGGTTCTATCCCAATGGAAAAGCAGCAGGACTGTTCTACTGTACAAGAAGGGAGACATCCACACATTGGCAACTATCACCCTATCTGCCTGTTGTCCGTCATCTACAAGTTATTCCCTCAAGTCATCCTGAATAGGATTGGCAGAACACTAGATGGAGGACAACCATGCAAGCAAGATTTGTTCTGAAAAGGATTCAGTGCAATCGACCATATCCACATGGTGACCAAGCTCACTGAGGTTTCACAAGAGTTCAAGATGCAATCTGTATAACGTTCATTGACTTAAAAAAGGTCTTTGATTCTGTTGAGACTGTAGTGGTCATTGAAGCCCTACCCAAACAGGGCATTCAAACTCAGTACATCAGGATCCTCTGCGAGCTGTATTACAGATTCACCACCAGGATCTCACCATTCTACAAGGAAGTGATCATCAACATAAAGAGGCGGGGTTTGACAGGGCGATACCATTTCACTGAAATTCTTCAGTGCTGCCCTTGAGAACATTATGCAAAGATTGGAATGGGAAAGAATGGGAGTGAAGATAGACAGTTGGCAACTATACCACCTCTGCTTCACTGATGACGTTGTTCTAATAACACCAAATATCAGCCATGCGGCACAAATACTGGCTGACTGCGACTGTGAGTGTGAAAAGGTCGGACTGCAGCTGAATCTCACAAATACAATGTTCATGAGAAACGAACTCCTTCATGACATTCTATTTGCTCTCAACGGAATGAACATCTCTGAATGCAGCAATTATGTGTACCTAGTTCAATAATTTAACATGACAAACAACCTGGCATCTGAACTGCACAGGTGAAAGAGAGCAGCATGGAACATCTTCAAGAGTGTCAAAGAAGTAGTTAAAAAGACAAAGAACCTCTGGCTCCAGGGATGTCTTTTTGACTCCACCATTCTTCCTGCACTAACATACACCTCAGAGACCTGGGCCCTACAAAAACAGAATGAGAATGCTATCGGGTATCCCAAAAAGGAATCGAAAGAGCTATGCTTGAAATACCACGTTTCACTCAAGTGAGAGAAGGAATTCAGAGTTCCGACCTCCGTTGATGATCAAGAATCAGGGAAGCTGTCTCGTTTGCCAAAGTATCAAAAATCAGATGGGCTGAACACGTAATTCGATTTAGAGACAACTGCTGGACTAGAGCTGTTACCAATTGGATTCCACGGGATGTCAAAAGAACACATGACCTCCCACCTACGAGATGTTCAGACTTCTTCTTCAAACCCCTAAACAAACGGTTTGATACTCTCCATATTCCTGGAGTGAGCAGACGCCACTGGGCTACACTAGCATGTGACAGAGACGAATAGAGACATTACTGGCACCTGCTCAAGCAAATCAATGAGCAACAGGATTACAAGTGATACAAGTGATTGCAAACAATGATGCCCAAAAGGAAAGAGAGAGAAAGAGAGCAAGAGAGAGAAAGAAAAGTGTCTACCATGGAGGCATACAGGCATGGGGTCAGGTGCAGGTGTGTGGCAGGAGGAAAACTGGGGACATTGGTCATGGGAAATGTACACTGTATAAGGAATAGATGTGGTACATTGTATGACTGAAACCCAATCATGAATAACTTTGTAACTGTGTATCTCCTGGTGAGTCAATAAAATAAAAATAAATAAATCTTAAAATGAGAGTGGAGTACAGAGAAAGAAATGAGTTTCACATTCTATGACATTGAACTGGTCAAATAAAGCTGCACTCGTGTAATTCTTCTGTTTCTGTGTTTATCTCATGCGCTTCTCTAACAGAGAAAACCTCTTTGTAAGGCTCCCCCTAATACTGACTCCCTCAGGAAGCCTTTCAGATGCTTATAGGCAGACTTGGCCTCTTACACTAACATGATCAGATCTTAGCTGACACCTTTATCCAGTCATCTAAGACATGTAGGTTCACTGGAGTCCTCCCACTAAATAGAAAACTGAATTCAATTAAGAAGTGTGTCTTTTTAGCTCAGTCTCAATACCCCACAAATGGCTCAATGCCCCATACATTTACTAACATATATTTGGTAATTAACCAAAGTTCACAGAATAAAAAGAAATATTTCAATGTAACTGTGAATGATATTTATTATGAGATTAACAGAAGAGGATCAAAGATATTTGAAACTAAATAATAGGTCCTTACCTATTACCTATTATCTTCTTAGACACAAGGGCCTGATAAATGCATTTATTGTTGCTCTTTTTGAAATGCAAGAAATACAAAGTACTTTTTTAATTATAAAATCACAGGACAAGAAATGGAGAGATAGTAAGGCACTTGCCTTGCATGTGGCAGACTCAGGTTCAATCCCAGGCAACAATATGGTCCCCCAATCACCTTCAGGAATAATTCCTGAGTGCAGAACCCCTGAGCATTGCAAGGTGTCCCCCACCCCAAAAAATCAGAAATTTTAGAGCAGACAGTACTATGGATGTGAGCATATTTGAAGGCAAATGAGAAGCAAATGAAGATTTTATGCCCAAAAGGATGAAGATCAAGAGCCTACAGAGGATGAAGCTAAAAACTGATAATGTGACACCCTTCTTTAGTAAAATACTCTCCTATGAAATAAACATATCCCATATAAGTTCAGTTAATATTAGATCTTTCAACAATATCCATTTATGATCCTTTGGATCTGCCAGTAACCTGATCAGCAGCAGAATCACCAGATGGTATATCAATCCATGCACTCAGAACTTTTAATCACTGTTGTAGTGGTTCATTATGAAGCACACAAAAAATTTAATAATAATGTCACATTTCTCTTTTCAATAAAATCAAATTTCTTACACTCCATAGATGTCCGGTGTAGTTATATTATTTAAATAGTGGAGTCAGAGGAAACAGAAGAAGCCAAATCCAAAAAGATTAATTATTGAGTCAAGCATCCCCAGAGAAAATCCCAGAGATAGAGTACCAATTAGAGCAGGATAGAGCTGAGTTTGTAATAGTGAAATTTTTATTATTTTTAAATGAGTTTACATCCTAAAGAAACATTAAAATTCTGGTCACTGTTTCTTTTGAGGCACAGAAGCTTCTTAATGTAAGATAGTCCCATTTGTTTATCTCCATTTCCACTTGCTTGGTCAGTGGTGTTTCATCTTTGAAGATACCTTTAGCTTCAATGTCATGTAGGGTTTACCTGAAATGTAAACACAAAAGTTTGTAAGTCTAACTGTATCTCACAGTGATTCATTAAAAAATGTATCACTGTATCACTGTCATCCTGTTGTTCATCGATTTTCTCGAGGAGGCAGGCACCAGTAACGTCTCCTTCGTCCTAGCCCTGGGACTTTACAAAGTGCCACATTTGAGGCTCTTTCAGGGTCAGGAGAATGAGACCCATCATTGTTACTGGTTTTTGGCATTGTTACTGGTTTTTCTCCAGAGTAAGAACTAGATAATAAGATGTCGCGTGGCCATGCTTCCAGGAGCTGGGTTTTATAGTCTCTGGGTCTTGGCCATTGATGGGATTACACGGCACAGTTGGTGGGTGTAACGCCTACATACTGGAAGATGGCTGCCCTTACTGGGGCCCGTTGGAGGAGGGTGAATTGGGTTTCCCACCCCACCCCAAGCAGAGCCCCAGCAGCTGAAGACCTCCGGTTCCAGCCACAGCCATGCTTAAGACCACTCTCCACACATTCGGATGAGCCTCACGGATGAAGGAACAAGCAGAGGAACCCAGGTGTTGCGGGACCCAGAGCATAGATCTCCAAGCCTGCTCGGATTGGGACTGGGGCCTCCTCCACCCAGATCCCCTATCATCCAGTATGTAGGTGTTACACCAACCAACTGCCCCAGGCGCCATATAATCCCATCAACAGCCAAGACCCAGAGACTATAAAACCCTGCTCCCAGAAGCGCACGGCCACATTTGCAGCCACGCAGCATTTTATTATCTAGTTCTTACTCTGGAGAACCTGGCAGGCTACCAAAAGTATCCTGCCCACATGGCAGAGTCCGGCAAACTCCCCGTGGAGTATTCAATATGCCAAAAACCAGTAACAATGATGGGTCTCATTCTCCTGACCCTGAAAGAGACTCAAATGTGGCACTTTGTAAAATCTCAGGGCTAGGACGAAGGAGACATTACTGAGGCCTGCTCGAGGCAACCAATGAACAACAGGATGACAGTGACACAGTAATACAGTAATATGGGGGATCTGGGTGGAGGGCGTCCCAGTCCCAGTTCGAGCAGGCTTGGAGATCTATACCCCGGGTCCCACAGGCCTGGGTTCCTCTGCCGGTTCCTTCATGTGTGAGGCATCTCCGAACATGTGGATAGTGGTCTTGCACGTGGCTGTGGCTGGAACTGGAGGTCTTCAGCTGCCGGGGCTCTGTTCGGGATGAGGAGGGAAACTCAACCCACCCTCCTCCAAGGAGCCCCGGTGAGGACAGTCAGGCACGGAGGCAGGAGACTGTGCTGTTCTCTTCTGGGAGCAGGTTTTATAGTCTCTGGGTCTTGGCCGTTGATGGGATTACACAGTTCCCCGGGGCAGTTGATGGGTATAACGCCTACATACTGGAAGGTGGGGGATCTGGGTGGAGGAGGCCCAGTGCCAGTCAGAGCATGCTTGGAAATCTACGCCCTGGGTCCTGAACATCTGAGTATATATGTATAATATATACATATATATATGAAAAAAACATGGAAAGTCCCTACAGCTACTATGAACAGATTCTAGGCAAAAATGTCAGACTGGGGCTGGATCAAAGATTCATCCTCCACTGATTCTTTTTTTTTTTAGTGAAACACCACGAGGTACAGTTATAGACTTACAAATTTTTGTGCTTGGGTTTCAGTTATACAATGATCAAGTACCCATCCCTCCACCAGCACCCATCTTCCACCATATAGGCTACTTTCAGCATGCTTTTCCCATCCTGGGAGGATCCTCCCAACACCCTTTATTTGGTGCTCCCTTCTCTATCTGAGCTTCCTTTTCCCGTAGCACATGTGGCTGGCCTCGAAGTCATGGAGCAAAATTCCTGGTACTAGTCTCGGTCACTCTTGGGTGTTAGTCTCCCATTATGTTACTTTATGTTCGACAGATGAATGCAATCTTTCTGTGTCTATCCCACTCTTTCTGACTCATTTCTCTTAACATGATACTTTCTATGTAGTACCACTTGTATGTAAATTTCATGACTTCGTCTTTTCTGACAGCTACATAGTACTCCATTCCTCCACTGATTCTTGATAAAATCATTTTACATTTAAATTCACTCAAATTCTAATAAAAAAATATAACTCTCTGCCCCAAATTTCCAAAGTAACAGTGAAAGGGAGGCAAAGATTTCTAAAGTTTAGAAAATCTCTGTGGTAGATTGGGAAAATATTCTCAATTATTTGCCTTCACCCATTTTAATTTCACCAAATTACATTATTGTAATTTGCCACTTGGCCACATGACTTATTTAAGCCAACAGCTATGACAGAAGAGCTGTTTTAAATGCAGTTGTGTGTGTAATGACTTTTTTTTAGATGGTTGTATCCCACGGGTAGAAATTTCTGTCTTGGTCCGCAAAGGAAAGACACAAATCAAACCCAAAACATACCATGAGTCTGGCCTTGCCCAGACAAAACCAGAAGAGATCAGTCAAAGTATACCTTATTCCTGAGTCTAGAATACCTACTTATGGTGAATCATTTAGAATTTGAAATTTGTTTTGTTTTTACACAGATAAAACTTATTACAGCTTCCTAATTTAATTCCTGTATCTTATAAACAACACTAAGGGAAGATGACAAAATCAAAAAATTCTTAAATGTGTCCTTCTGTGCACTAATATATGGAGAAGCATAAGAATATGGAAACCTGTGACAGTGAAATCCTAAAGAAGAGGTCAGAGTCTCAGAAGAGTGGGGAAGCGTCCAGGCTGAACAAAGGAGACTAAATCCTGGTGCTTCTGTGCTTCTTAGCATATGACATGACCTGGCACAGGAAAGACACAGCTCCATGAAAATCTTCTACAGTTCCAGTCAAACACCTTCAAGCCCATGTGTCTTGTTATATTAGAATAACAAGAGCACACATAGGCAATACTCAGTCTTTGGACTGCAATTTGAATAGAAACTCAAGACTTAGAGGGAATAGAGGTCATGAGAGAACTTACATAAGTTACTGTTTATTTATTTTTGCAGTACTAGGAATTGAACTAGGTCTCATGTAGGCAAGGCGTACGCTTAACTCTTGAGCCACATCTCTGATCCTGTACTACAATTTATTGAAAGTGTGTTGAGCTATTCAAGCAAAATTTTGTTAAGATAAAACAAATTACCAGTAACTAAGCAAATACTAAAGCACAGAAAATAAAAATAAAAATCTAAAAGGGTGGAGTGCTAAAACACAAGAAAAAAAGGTAAAGAAGGTGGATAGAAGAGTGAAGAAAGGAAGGAGGCAGATCAAAGGCAGCAAAGGAGGGGAAAAATATAATCTAGAGTGGAAAAAGCAAATTTCCTGTAAGAGTTGCCACATATAATTTAAAACTTGAATCTAATGGAACTTGGGATTGAATAGAGCTTCTGGTTCATATACTTTCATCAGAATGAACATGTAATGGACTTAAAGGGATACTGTGGAACCAAGGAAACAAAATTTGGACCAAAACTATATAATTATAGTACCAGAGCAATAGTATAGTGGGTACGGCATTTGTTTTTTATGTAGCCACCCTGGGTTTGATCCCTGGTATCCCATGCAGTCCTGTGTCATTGCCAGGAGTAATTCCTGAGAACAGAGCCAAGAGGAATCCCTGAGCTGTGTGCTACAAAATCAAAAAAAAAAAAAGAATAAAGTGATATAGAAATAACAGAAATGGTGAAGAGAACAGCTGAAGACCAAACTACTAACCTAGCATAAATATTCAAATTAAACATAGTGCAGAGAAGGAAAAGATTTATCCTCTACACTCTTAGTGTTTGTATGAATTGGATGATTCTGAAAAAGCAACTAACAAATCCTATGGAATTGCTTGCAAGTGCATGTAAGCCTCCACAAGAGAATGAGACCTTCCTCCCATCCTTCTTAGGATCCTCAAGAAGTGGAAGAAACATGAATCTTATCAAACAGTTTCTATGAAACCAAAATTACTTTAATACCAAGGCTGAGATATTACCAAATAGAAAATTCATATATCAATATCCCTGATGAACATAAATGCAAGATCCTTAATAAAAATCCTAGCAAATCAAATATAACAACATATTAAATGCACCATACTCAAATGGAATTCATCCCAGAGATGCAGGGATGGTTAAATATATGTGAATTATTTAATTTGAGGGGTTCGGCAGGGTGATACCATATCACTGAAACTCTTCAATGTCACCATCAAGAACATCATGCAACAACTGGAATGGGAAGAAATGGGAAAGAAGATAGACAGTTGGCAACTACACCACCTCCGTTTTACTGATGACATCATTCCAATAACACCAAACATTAACCAAGTGGCACAAATGCTGGCCGACTTCAACCATGAGTGTTGGAAAGGTCAGACTGCAGCTGTACTTCACAAAGACAGTGTTCATGAGAAATGGACTAGTCCCTGACATTTCATTAGCGCTCAATGAAACAAACACCTCCTAATGCAGCAGTTATGTGTACCTAGGTCGAGAACTCAATATGATGAAATGACCTGGAACCTGAGTTGTGCAGGAGGAACAGAGTGGTGTGGAGCACCTTCAAGAGCATTGAAAAAGTTGTTAAGAAAACCAAGAACCTCCAGGTCCAGGCACATCTTTTTGACTCCACTGTTCTTCCTGCATTAACATATTCCTCAGAGACCTGGGCCCTATGAAACAGGATAAGAATGCTATTCAGATCTCCCAAAGAGGAATGGAAAGAGCTATGCTCGGAATATCATGTTTCGCCCAAGTGAGAGAAGGAATCTGGAGTTCCAACCTCCATCAACGATCAAGAATCAGGGATGCTGTCTCATTTGCCAGGGTGTCGAAAATCAGATGGGCTGGACACATAATGCGATTCAGAGATGACTGCTAGACTAGAGCTATTACTGACTGGATTCTACGGGACGTCAAAAGAATGCCTGGGGCCCTCTGGCTACTCACAAGCTGCTTCAGCCATGATCCCTGAGACTCAGAAACAAATCTTGAACCCAGCGGCTTTTGTTTTTTTTTTTGTTTTGTTTTGGTTTTTGTTTTGGTTTTTTTTTTGTTTTTTTTTAATAAGTTATTTATTTATTGAATCACTGTGGGAAAAGTTACAGAGCTTTCAGGTTTAGGTCTCAGTCATGTAAATATCAAACACATTTCCCTTTACCAATACTTATTTTTTACCACGAACCCCAATAGAACCCCACCTCCCACCCCTCCCAATTCCTGTGAGGCAGATGAGTTCCAGTTAACACTCTATCTACTTTAACTAGATTCATTGTTTCGATAAAAGATGCACCATTATTATTTAGATTTTACCCCCTCCCCCAAATCAGACATGCTGAAAAATCGTTGTGAAATGATTTGCTTTCTACAGCTGGGTTCAAGAATTAAATGTTGTCGTGCGGCCGCAGTTTTGATTTCTGCTATTTTACTTATTAACCCTGGAAGTATTTCTACTAAAAGTCAGATAATTAAGAGATTGGTTTCTGTGCTCTGGAGTCATGGCCGTGCCAGAGAGTAGCTCGCAGGGGGCAACTGGTGACCTCGGTAGGGCGTGAAGGATGGGCCGGAATGCCCCCCTTCCCATGAGGTTTTTGTCGCCCCCGACCCCGGACTCATACCTGCTGTCCACAAGGCTCCTGTGCAGCCGCCATCTTTCTTTCCAGAGAGGAGAGGGCGAATGGGGCAACACCCTTTCCCCTCCAGGCAGGCATGATGGCGCGGTTTAACGCATAGTCCGTTCCCCAGCGGCTTTTGGCATAAATCCCTCTAGATTTAATTATTAAGATTTCAGAATTCCAAAATCACATGCTGCTACCGCGGCCACTACAGCAGCCACATAACATCATATGCTATTCATAATTAAGCAATAGAAAACAAATTGTCTAATGTTGCCTTTTCCACAGGTCTGACTGTTGGGGTAAAATCCCAAATAATAATGGTGGGTCTGGTGTCTAAATATTGAATGTAATCAAAGTAGAAAAAGTAATGTGGAAATCATCTGATACACAGGTAAGGGTAAGGTGAGGGATGGGGGGCATACTGAGGTTTGTGGTGGTGGAAAATGTGCACTGGTGAAGGGACGAAGGGTGTTTCATCATTGTATGACCAAGACTTAAATCTGAAAGCCTTGTAACTGCTCTCACGGTGATTCAATAAATAAATTTATTTTAAAAATTTAAAAAGAGAAAAGGGCTGGAGCGATAGCACAGCAGGTAGGGCGTTTGCCTTGCACGCAGCCAACATGGCTGACCCGAGTTCGATTCCTCCGCCCCTCTCGGAGAGCCCGGCAAGCTACCGAGAGTACCTCGCCGTCATGGCAGAGCCTGGCAAGCTCCCCGTGACGTATTCGATATGCCAAACACAGTAACAACAAAGTCTCCAATGGAGACGTTACTGGGCCCGCTCGAGCAAATCGATGATCAACGGGAGGGTCTTTACTTTTACTTTTAAAAAGAGAAAAAAAAAAGAGCGCCTGGTTGCCCACCTACAAGATGGTCAGACTTCTTCGTCAAGACCCTGAACAAATGGTTTGAGGCTCTTTGTGTTCCTGGAGCATGCAGATGCCACTGGGCTACACTAGCTCATGACAGAGATGAATGGAGATGTTACTCTGCTCAAGCAGATCGATGAGCAACGGGATGATAAGTGATACAAGTGACATGATACCACCTTAATCAAAAGTAAAAATTATCATTTTTATATAATTATCTATTACTACACTATTTTATATGTATATCTATATCATTCCACATTTGTGGTTTCTATACAGAAAAAACATATTACAAGATCCAACACCCATACATGTAGCACTGTAGCACTGTCGTCCCATTGTTCATTGATTTGCTCGAGCAGGCCCAGTAAATTCCAAAAACAACCATTACTAACAAAGAGGTGAAAAAAATCAAAAAGGAACTTTCATAATGAATGGACTGTAGATCAGCTTTTTGAGTTGATGGGACTGTTGCTTGCTTCAGACTCAAAAAAATAGTTTGGAACCTTCTTTTAAAAATTTTAAATGAGCTTTCACAAAATCTGCAATTCCACCCTTGGGAATTGACCTCAAGAATACAAAAACAGGGGTTGGAGCAATAGCACAGCGGGTAGGGTGTTTGCCTTGCACGCGGCCGACCCGGGGTTTGATTCCCAACATCCCCCAAGCACCGCCAGGAGTAATTCCTGAGTGCAGAGCCAGGAGTAACCCCTGAGCATTGCCAGGTGTGACCCAAAAACAACAAAACATAACAACAACAAAAAAGAATACAAAAACATTAATCCAAAAGTACATGTGTACGCCTATGTTTATACCATCTTTGTTTACAGTAGCCAAACCTGGAACAAGCCAAGAGGCCATCAATAGATGAATAGAATACTACTCATATGTAAGAAAAGATGCATTATTATTAAAGTTTGCTGCAACTTGAACGGAATTGGAGGAAGTCATTTTACGTGAAGGGAGTCAGAAATAAAAGACAGGCACTGGAGCAATATTACAGAAGTTGAGGTGTTTGCCTTGTATGTATCCTATCTGAGTTCAATCCCAGGCATCCCATATGATTTTCTGAGCACCACCAGAAGTGGTTCCTGAGTGCAGAGCTAGGAATGATCACTGATCATTGTCAGGTATGACCCCAAATTGAAAGAAATAAGAAAGAAAGAAAGAAAGAAAGAAAGAAAGAAAGAAAGAAAGAAAGAAAGAAAGAAAGAAAGGAAGGAAGGAAGGAAGGAAGGAAGGAAGGAAGGAAGGGAGAAAAAGAGAAAGAGCGACAAAGAGAAGGAGGGAGAAAGGGAGGGAGGGAAGGAAGGAAGGAAGGAAGGAAGGAAGGAAGGAAGGAAGGAAGGAAGGAAGGAAGGAAGGAGACAAATAAAAAAAAGGACTTTATCAAATTTTTAAGAATTTATACAACAAAAGAAACTACCACAAAAGAAAATGTACAAACTATGAAAAACGTATTTGCACATTGTAAGTCTGACAAAATATTGACATTCAAAATTAATGAAGAATGCATACAATTCAACAGCAACAGCAAAAATAAAATCAATTAAGAAATGGGCAAAAGGTTTCCCACCCCGCCAAGACCAGGAGTTGCCCCCCACAAGCGGCTCTCCAGGACGACCGTGGCCACAGAGGCACACGGACCTAATTCAGAACCCAGCAGTTTTTGGCAAAAATGTTAATGGACTATGCATTAAGCTATGGTGCCATGCCCCCCCTCCCCAGGAGGGAAAGGGTGTCTGTCTTCTTCCTCCTTTTTCCCCCCTGGCAGCACAGTGGCAACCGCCTCAGAGCCTATTGGACAGCCAGGTATGAGCGGCCGTGATGGGGCAACTGTGGCCTCATGGGATGTTGGCGGGGGGGGGGGGGGGGGGGGAGCGGAACCAGCACATCCTTCCCACCCTGCTGAGACCTCGAGTTGCCACCCACGAGCGGCTCTCCAGCACGGCCAAGGCCCCAGAGGCACACAAACCAATCTCTGAAATAGGCGGCTTTTGGCAGAAATCCCTCCAGATTTAATTAGTAAAATATCAGAAATCCAAAATCCCGGGGCCATGGTAGCAGCCATGCGACATCATATGCTCTTCATAACCAGCAATAGAAAACAAATTATTTCACAATGTCTTTTCAGCAGGTCTGATTGTTAGGGGAAAATTCCAAATAATAATGGTGCATCTTTTGTCGAAATAATGAATGTAATCAAAGTAGAGAGAGAGTTAAGTGGAAATCATCTGCCTCACAGGCAGGGGGAGGACTGGGATGGGGGGTATATTTGGGTTCTTGGTGGTGGAAAATATGCACTTGTGTTTGATCATTGTATGACTTAAACTGAAAGCTTTGTAACTGTTCTCAAGACTATTCAATAAATAAATTTAGGTAAGGTAAGGTAAGGTAAAGGCCCTCCCGTTGATCGTCGATTTGCTCGAGTGGGCCCAGTAACGTCTCCATTGGAGACTTTGTTGTTACTGTGTCTGGCATAGCGAATACTCTCGGTAGCTTGCCAGGCTCTCCGAGAGGGGCGGAGGAATCGAACTCGGGTCGGCCATGTTGGCCGCTTGTAAGGCGAACGCCCTACCCACTGTGCTAGGGGCTGGAGCGATAGCACAGCGGGTAGGGCGTTCACCTTACACGCGGCCAACATGGCCACCCGAGTTCGATTCCTCCGCCCCTCTCGGAGAGCCTGGCAAGCTACCGAGAGTATTCAATATGCCAGACACAGTAACAACAAAGTCTCCAATGGAGACGTTACTGGGCCCGCTCGAGCAAATAAATTTAAAAATAAATAAATAAAACAAACAAATCTGAGATAATGTGGTTTAAATGTAGGTAATGTAGTAATGTACTAAAGAGTTTTAAGTTCTCACACTGTCATTAGTTGGTCAAGAAGCTAAGAGTCAAGCATAAGAAAATAATAATAATTATACAAATTCCTGTGGCATCAAAGTAAAATTACTTAGCTAGAGAAAATCAACAATAACCCCAAAGAGCACTATTTAGACTATGCTATCCAATGTCTTCTAAATATAAAATATATACTGTATTTTGAAGCATTCAAAAAAGAACACAAGATATTTATTAATGTGCATATTGATTATAGGTTAAAATATAATTTTTAAATTTTAGATACATGGAATAAGTAAAATGCATATTTTAAATTTTTAATTATGTGCATTGATGTGAACTGGAGGAAAATGTGTACCTGACTTTTGGAAGATGGGTATAATAGCTCTAAATGAGTCTATTATACCCATATCTTTCATTTACTTTACATACGTTTCCTTATCAAGTTTTAGCCTAGTTGATCTATCAAGTGTGATAGGAGATGTTAAAATTTCCTAGTATAAAGTTGCTGTTGATATCTTTCCTCAGGCCAACTAGGTTGCTTTGTAAATTTTTGTGATCCTTTAAATGGAATTGGTGAGTGTATGATACTGAATGTAAAGTCATCTGTATATAAGGATTCCTTAATCATCAAATAAATTCAATCTTTGTGTTTTATAAAGTTTTTAAATTTTAAACTTATGTTGTTGTTGCCTGAAAATAAAAGAAATAGGCAAAAGATCTGAATGGCTACTTCTCCAAGGGAGTCATAGAAATGACCCATCGGCATATGGAAAAGTCACTTCATTTTTTATTAAGGATTTAAAATCATATACATGAGATATCACCACTCATATCTTAAGAATTACTTATATCTAAAAGACTGAGTATAGAGTAACAATGGTTGAGACTGTGGAAATGGGGAATGTTTGAACACTGTTCATATAAATGGTAATTAATGCTACTGCTATGGAAAATAGAATACAGATTCTTTAAAACTAAAAATGGAAATACCATATGATGCAGTCATTTATCTAAAGAAAATGAGAACATTAATTTGCTCTATGATAATGCTGTTCACAATAGACAAAACATAGAATTAATTTAAATACCCATCACTAGTGCACAGCGAAGCCTGGCAAGCTACCCGTGATGTATTCGATATGCCAAACACAGTAACAAGTGTCAAAATGGAGACGTTACTAGGCCCGCTCGAGCAAATCAATAAACAACGGGAGTGACAGTGACAGTGACCCATCACTAGATAAGACAAAGAAATTGTGTTCTATGGAATCAGGGAAATAGTGCAGGGGTTAGGGTACATGCCTTGCATGATCACTAGCAACATACAGGCTCCCAAGAATTGCCAAGTGTGGTCTTGGTGGTCCCAGCACCACAGGATCCAAGCAATACTGCATCCTTGGGTTCTAGCACTAAACCATCACTCAGATTGGCTGAGTAACATGAGTGACTCTTGGCACTCCTGAGAATGTCTTGGGCGATGCCTTCTCCACAAAAAAAAAAAAAAAGTTGTGTTATCTAAACTCAATTCCATCTACTCAGTTATTTAAAAGGATAAATTGTGCCTTTGCAACAAAAAATAGATGAAACTTGAGGTGATTGTGAACTAGAACTACCTGAGGCAAAGAATTGGCAAAATAACAAATTAACTCTTATATGATTAAAATTATGGTAGAAGCAGGGAGAAGAAGAGTGGGAGGACCGAGTCAGAGCAAGTGGGAGGTTCGAGTTGTAGTGGGTGGGAGGATCCAGTCGGAGTGGCCATTTTGATACAATAGCTAGTATTTAAAGACCAACAAAGTGAAATAGAAGCAAAAAATAGAGAAACCATGAGTTTCTTGAGAAACTCAAGAATTAGGCATTTGCCCATCTATTTAAATGCTGCCTGCGACCAAAGGATCCACATAACTGGTCATAGACATCAGCTTTGACTTATTTCTTCATTTTGTGTCACACTGGGCTTATTTGTGGTTTTGTGCTCAGTGAGCATTCCTAACAGAACCCAGAGGACCATATGGGGTGCTGGGGATTGAGTACAGAATGGCAGCATGGAAGGCAAATGTCCCATCCACTGTCACTCTAGCCCCTGCTTTGGCTATTTTATTTATTTATTTATTTATTTATTTATTTATTTGCTTTTTGGGCCACACCCAGCGATACACAGGGGTTATTTCTGGTTCATGCACTCAGGTATTACTCCTGGCGGTGCTCAGGAGACCATATGGGATGCTGGGAATCGAACCTGGGTTGGCCGCGTGCAAGGCAAATGCCCTACCTGCTGTGCCATCGCTCCAGTCCCTGCTTTGGCAATATTAAAGCAACTGTATACATAATGAGAAATGAGAGGAAAATAAAAGAATACATATTTCCTCAGCAACTGAACTTGAAAACTGGAATTGAAAAGAGAAAAAAGATGCACATTGTCTCCCCCCGCCACTTCCACACCCCGACCCTAAATTTCAGAGTAATTATTCTAGGGATATTTATCATCTGTGGGAAAGAGACTGCCACAGCAATTCTCACCTTACCTTTCAGTACATTCCTTCTGTTTTATTTAAGAAATATTTATAAATATAATTCCTGTCCTTATACATGCATTTTCATTCATATCAAATTTGTTCTGGATGTCTTTTTCTCTGTGGATATGTTCACGAAGACTCAATTGAGAGGAGAAGAAAAGATTTGGAAAGCAATATGTGCTCATATGTTATAGTTGGTATATTATAAAGGTTCTCTGGATCAGGCTGGCCCTAGCTAGCTTTCCTGAAGCACACAGACTGCTCATTTATGCATTATTTGTTCCTTGTTTTCCCCTGCAACAGCAGAACTCAGTTGTAATGTGTTTTCCCCTGCAACAGCAGAACTCAGTTGTAATGATAGAGGCCACGGGACCGCCAAAGAAAGACCAAAATATTTCAGATAGATATTTGGAGATAATTTAGTGGTGCCTACATAGAGATGGTAAATCTTTGGTGGTGAGTGTCTGAATTTGGCGGGGTTCTTTTACTTTTGCAAATTATTGTATATAATTTTACTGAGCTCTATAATTTTTAATAATCCAATGACACCTCTTTGGTATTTTAAAATCTGCTTGTGGGGGGCCTGGAGTGATAGCACATTGCCTTGCACGAGGCCAAGTCAGGTTTGATTCCCAGCATCCCATATGGTCCCCTGAGCACCACCAGGAGTAATTCCTGAGTGCAGAGTCAGGAGTAAAATCTGCTTGTGGGATCTAGACTTTCTCGCTTACCCAAAGCTCCAAAAGCAGAACCCTTGCATTAGAGAACAAAAGCACTATGCAGACAGCTCTGAAAACCTGGGCCACGCTGTCATGTGACCGTCTGAAGGAAATAATTGTGTCACATGCTTTAGCAAACAATTTAAGAACACTGTCTAAATAATAAGAAGATGTGTTAGGGAAGACAGAAAAGGAAGAAAAAAATCTATTTAGTGTTTGCCAAAACTACAACCTTCATCAAATATCACATTAACTTATTAAAAAATTCCTCATTTACTGAAACTAGAATGGAAGCAGCCCAGGAAATGGAGAAAAGAAAAATTAGTCAGATCTGTTCATGTGTTTAAAATCTGAGTGTGGGCGGCCACTTTCTCCTCCCACATGGCCACCACTGAGCCTTCCCTTCAGCGTCTGGCTGCCCTCTCCACGGAGCTTTCCACCAGGAAACCTCCCTAGCCTTTAAACAGGGGAAGCCAGCCCCGCCTGCGAGGAGCAGCTGACCCTGCTCTGCATATCACTCCTCATGCTATCAATTATTAACTCATTGCAGAGCATTCTACAATGGCACAGAGGCATATTTCTATAGGATGAGCCATGAGAAAAAAATGGGTGTTGAGGGTGGGTGGGGGAATGAATAAGACTCAAGAACCAAAGATTTCATGATTCAAGATGTTTTGTCTTAAAATAATTAATAATGCTGATTTTATTTCCTGATTGAATAAATCAGGAAATAAACAGCAAAGCTCCCCCACGTCCAACAGCACCAGAATAAAAGGGTTCCTAGGAGGAACCTTCTGCTTCATTTTTTATTTTTACCTTCATTTTTCAATTCTTTTTTGTTGAATCACCATGAGATACATTTACAAAGCTTTCATGTTTGAGTTTCAGTCGTACAATGATCGAACACCCATCCCTCCACCAGTGCACATTTTCCACCACCACCAATGTCCCCAGTACCCCTCCCTCCCATTTAACCCCTCCCTCTGGCTCCATGGCAGACAATTTCCCTCTTACTCTCTCTACTTTTGGACATTATGGTTTGAAATACAGATGCTGAGAGGCCATCATATTTGGTCCTTTATCTATTTTGAGCACACATCTTCAATCCTAAACGAACTCCCCAACCATCATTGACTTAGTATAAATAGGTTGATACAGCTGGAGTTAAGTTTTTAACTGGATGAGGTCCAGAGGCATGTCTGCAGCTTGTTGCTCTCTTCCAAGATTCATTTGTGAATCTCTGGATCATGGCCGTTAAATGAGCTTATAGGGCACCAGAGGCAGTTCGTGGACATGACTGCCAGTCTCCCAAAAGCACAGGGAGATGGGAGGAGGGGGACCATTTCCAACTCCTTGTGAGCCTGGAGATTTCAGTCACAAAAACCAGATATCTGAGTTTTTCAGCAGATTCACTCATGAATGAGACTCATCTGAGTCTGTGGAGATCAGCTATGAGCATGGCAGTGATTGAATTCTGGATGTTTCCAGCTGTGGGGACTCTGTTGAGGTGGGTGAGTCCCCCTACCTGCCTCACTCCAAGCTGCCCTGGATTTGGTTTAGCCTAGTAGGATCTGAAGGCATGTGGCTTCTGAATCTTTCTTGATTGGAAAGAAACTTTATTATTTTTTAGAGAAAGAAATGGTCTCTATTAGTGACTGTTCTTACTTCAAATGCTAAACTGACCTACTAACAGTAGCGCAAAAAGAAAGAGCAAAAATTTTCCTTCATTTTCAAAGTCCCTATATATAATGAATAGGTTTGAAATTCAAATTTAATAGTTAAAAATAGCATTAGTTATGAGATACCATCTCACACCACAGAGCCTGGCCCACATCCAAAAGAACAAAAGCAATCAGTGCTGGTACAGATGTGGCAAGAAAGAGACCCTCCTTCACTGCTGGTGGGAATGCTGACTGGTTCAACCTTTTTGGAAAACAGTATGGATGCTTCTCAAAAAATTAGAAATTGAAATCCCATTTGACCCAGCAATACCACTCCTGGGAATATATCCCAGAGAGGCAAAAAATGTATAGTCAAAGTGACATCTGCACTTGTTTGTTCATTGCAGTACTCTTTACAATAGCCAGAATCTGGAAAAAAACCTGAGTGTCCAAGAACAGATGACTGGTTAAAGAAACTTTGGTACATCTACACAATGGAGCACTATGTAGCTGGTTAGAAAAGATGAAGTTATAAAATTTACATATAAGTGGCACTACATGGAAAGTATCATGCTAAGCAAAATGAGTCCAAAACAGAGGGACAGACATAGAAAGATTGCATTCATCTGGGGAACATAAAGAAACAAAATAGGAAACTAACACCCAAGAATAGCCGAAATAAGTATCAGGAGGTTTACTCCATAGCTTAGAGGCCAGTCACACATGCTAGGGGAAAAGGCAGCTCAGATAGAGAAGGGAGCACCAAATAAAGGGTATTGGGAGGATCCTCCCAGATTGGGAGAGGCATGCTGAAAGTAGACTACAGACCGAACATGATTGCCACTCATTGCCTCTTTTGCAAACCACAGCACCCAAAAGGAGAGAGAGAACAAAAGGGAATGGGATGGGGGGAATGGGGGGAATGGGATGGGGGAGTGGGGGGTGGGAGGGATACTGGCATCCGTGGTGGTGGAAAATGGGCAGTGCTGGAGGGATGGGTACTTGATCATTGTATCATTGAAACCCAAGCACAAAAATTTGTAAGTTTACAACTGTACCTCATGGTGTTTCACTAATAAAATTTTTTTTAAAAATAGCATTAGTTGAACATTTAACTCAAACTGAAATTTATTCATAAGTATAAATGCTGATGAAGGAGACATTTCTTCTGAATATTTGACTTTTTGGGAAAATTTTATAGCTACTCCTCTTTTTATTATCTGGCATCCATGCACACAGTGGAATCTAAGATATTCTTCCAAATAAACATACCCTAAGATGCCTTTACTTTTTCCCAGTGCTCCAAAATCCCTCTGGAAAAAGAAAAAATTAATAGTTTGGCATAATGCAATTTTTTCTTTTTTTAAATTTTTATTTGATTTTGTTTTGGAGCCACACTAGCGTATTCTCAGGGTTTACTCTTGACTCTACATTCAGGGATCACTCCTGGAGGAACTCAGGCAATCATGTGGGGTGCTGGGGATAGAACCCAGGTCAACTGCCTGCAAGGCAAGTGCTGTATCCCTCCAGCCCCCACATAATATAATTTTAACAATAACAGTATACCAACCTTTTAAGAGAATAAAAGAGAAAATGTAGTTTTATTGCAAAGTGACTTCTATCGACTGAACTACGACATCCTCCCCTCATGCTCTGATGGTGAATTTTCAGCAAAGTGCATTTCTCCAACAAACTGTCGGGCAGGTATGGCCAAGATAAAGAAAGCAATTTAAAAATAAGTGCTTTGTGATTCCAGATTTAAAAATTGAATCCTAATGCTAAATTTCAGACATTCCGTATTTGATTTATCATTTTAGTCTTACAAAACATCATCCCAAGGGGCAATAGTCACTGAGGCTTTAAATTATAAAGAAAGCACATATTTAATTTTTGTATGCCTAAATATCTTTTATTACATGTAGGATAACATTGCTTTGTCCGTCCTCCCTTACCACAAGGAACTCAGGTTTATTACAGTGCTCCTGAGGCACTTCCATTCCATTGTGTTATCTGTAAGCTCTTCCCTATGCTCTCCTCCCCAACCAGTTAATCAGCTTTTCCCCTAATCAGACTCTGTTAATTTGTAAGGGCAGTTTCCTCAGAAATCTATGATTTTATATATGTGAGTGAAATATTGTCTTTCTCCTCTCCTTCTGTCTTTTGAATAGTTTACTTTAAAGCAATGTCCTTTTTTGTATAGATACAGGAAGACAGTTAATATTATGCTTTTGTAACTTAGGATTTAATTGACTTTGATTCAAAGGATTTAATTGGATTTATTTGGCTTTTATTCACTCCCAGGCATCTGCTTTCTTAACTTGAGCCTCATTGCCCTTAGTTCCTAGCACCGCAAAAGCAGAGTCCCAACAAGGAACTGAATGGATCCAGGGCAACCTGTGAGCTACCCTGGCAACGAAATGGGCCAGGCCAAAGTGCTACAATTCTTAACTATAAATTAAGAGCCTGATCATGGACAGATGCTGTCATGATCCAAAAGTAACGACAAGACTAGGACCTGCTAGAAATAGGAAAGAGTATCTGGCCTGAGCACTGTAGTCTGAGATTGAGATGGCCCTAGGAGAGCAATTCTATAAGCTTAAGGTATTTCTTATTGTGTTCATACAAAATGATTATTATGAATGCTTATATGTTTGTTGGACAAGGAGAGGAGAAACACACCCATGGGATTCCGCTCTTGGGTGGGTCGTCCTGCTGAGAGAGTATCTGTCATAAAAGAAGTACCCCCTGAGGGAAAGAACTTTACCCATATTGATTGTGATCACACCTATGTGTAAGTCCCAACCCCTCATGCGTTGGGATTTAACTAGACTGTAAGAGTGGGCTGGGGCATCCAGACTCCAGAAGGAGAAAGAAAAAGAGATCCAGATCCAGATTCCAAAATCAGAAGGGGAATAAAGGGGGATCGAGAAGAAGAATGAAGAAGCAAGGGGAAAGCAGAGGAGAGACAGGAGTGAATGGAGAGAGGATTGGAATAAACTGCAACTAAGAGCAACCAGCCTGGCCCTCGTTTCCTTCCTTCCCTGCCCCATTGCCATCGACCTCCCCGGGGTAGGGGAAGCGGCATGAGACTACCAAAAGCGGTTGGTGGGAGAGATAGAGCCGCTGCTGTCTTTTTGTGTTTACACAATTAAATTCTAAGTACTTCAAATGATTTGTAGACTCCAAATATCATTGTATTCCTCTTTTTTTTTTTGCTTTTTTTTGGGGGGTCACACCTGGCGATGCACAGAGGTTACTCCTGGCTCTGCACTCAGGAGTTACTCCTAGCGGTGTTCAGGGAACCATATGGGATGCTTGCAAGGCAAACGCCCTACCCGCTGTGCTATCTCTCCAGCCTCGAATTCCTCTTTTTTAAAAGAGTGTGATTGTTTGTTCCAACAAGCAGTTAAATTGATAATAGTTCATCTTGGTCGTACTGAGTCTTGGCAAGTCTCTCAGTTGGTCTCAGCCCTAAGGCATGTCCCTTATTTCTACATATGGTTGTTTCTCCTAATGTTAATCTTCCTAGGTTTTCAAATAAGTATCAAGCCCAACTCCAACATCTCCCTTAAAACACTCAATTTCAGAGACAGTAAAGCAAGTAGAACCTTGCACACCCCCAAACCAGGTTTGATCCCAGCACCCCATATATTTTCCTTAATACCACCAAGCGTAATCCCTGAGCATAGAACCAGGAGTAAGTCTTGAGCACTGTTGGCTATGGTTCCAAACACAAACAGATAAACAAAAGACACATGATTTCTAAATTCAGCCCCTTAGAAATTGATCTATTCAATTTCAATGGCAATATCAATCTCTCAGCCCCTTAGAATCTGTTCTCCATGTTGCAAAGGGTCTAAGAACACCCACCATTAGTCAGACTGCCACTCTCTTCCCTACAGCTTGGAGACGTCTTAAGCTAAATGTAATTCAAACTAATGAGATCGCTCAAAGTGCTAATGCACTCAGAGGCAACCCAGGTTTGATCCCCATCACTACAGAATCAGGCTGTGACCCAAAGCAAAAAGCAAAACATGGACCTCACCTAGTGTATCTTCTTTCTCCCAAGAACTCCAGCCCCGTGGCAAACACTACCCAGTGAGAATTGTGGTCCATTTATTTTCCCAGTTTTATTGGTGCTGATGGCAGGAAAATAAATCTATTGTTCTGTATTGTAAGAGATATTGTCCTGCGCATTTCAACAAATGGGTAGTTTTTGACCATTGTATAACTGAAACCCAAGCACAAAAATTTGTAAGTCTACAACTCTACCTCCTGGTGTTTCACCAATAAAAATTTTTTTAATGGGTAGTTTTTATTGCCTTAAGGATAACAAAATTATATAAGCAAAAGTCATCAACAACCAGATTAAAATTCACTAGGCTAGAAGTGAAGGTTACACAATTATTCCAACTGTTTCTTCACTGCCTAGTGCTCATCTAAGTTCCCCACCTGTTTTCAAGTGTGTAGACAAGCCCAGTCACAAGAGCACTCGGTCCCATTCAGCTGTAGCACCGATTCTTTCTGTTCCCATCACAGGCACTGGGCTAACAGGAAGCACAGCTTCAGGAACAAGACCAGCAGTTCTTCAGGAAGGGATGTGCTTTGGGAAGCTCTAGGTCCACAGGCATCCTACTGGGTCTTGGTGGTCTTCAGCAGTGCTCTCTAGGTTAATGAGGAAGGCTGGGCCAGTGGGTAGGATAAAGGATAGGATAAAGGATAGGATAGATAAAGGATAAAGCATGGGAGACCAACTTTAGGCCCACTTGGCCAGACTTTTTTTTTTTTTATTAGTGAGACATCATGAGGTACAGTTGTAGACTTACAAATTTTTGCGCTTGGGTTTAAATTATACAATGATCAAGTACCCATCCCTCCACCAGTGCCCATTTCCCACCACCACGGATCCCAGTATCCCTCCCACCCCCCATCCTCCCCATCCCACCCTGCCTCTGTGGCAGGGCATTCCCTTTTGTTCTCTCTCTCCTTTTGGGTGCTGTGGTTTGCAAAAGATTCATTGAGTGGCAATCATATTCGGTCCATAGTCTACTTTCAGCATGCTTCTCCCATCCTGGGAGGATCCTCCCAACACCCTTTATTTGGTGCTCCCTTCTCTATCTGAGCTCCCTTTTCCCCTAGCATGTGTGGTTGGCCTCCAAGCCATGGAGTAAAATTCCTGGTACTAATCTCGGCCATTCTTGGGTGTTAGTCTTCTATTTTGTTACTTTATGTTCCCCAGATGAACTTGGCCAGACTTTAGAGCAAACTGCTCTAACACCCAGACTCCCTGACAAGACTGTTAAAGCTTCATCAGTTCTGTCTCCTCCTCAGCCTCCTCCTCCGTGTGTAAAGGCTGACGTAGCCTCACCCTGCAGAACTCTCCTGACCAGCACACACGCTGATGGATCTACCCATGAGAAACCCACACAGATGACTTTTGTTCCCTAGTATTTAAAGATGCACGGTAGCCTCTGAGAAATGGCAGCTCCAGGATTGGTAGTCTTTGACATTTCTTTGTCCTCCCTGCCCCCCTCCCCGGCCCCTTTATGTCTACCTTCCTGTCACTGACTTCTGACACCCACACTGTCGCTGCCCCTGGTTACAGGAATGGGAAGAAGTGAGTGGCCCACACTTTCGTCACCTATTTCTTTCTCAAGAAACCTTTCAGATTATTTTTTAACCTTAGAACAGAAAGAGTCAGGAAAGATTTTGCTAAACACGACTTTTTAGATTTCAAGTTTTGCAAAGGGAAAATGTCCCATTTGTGGTCTCCTCAGTCTGTGCACCTACCCGCCCATGTAGTCAGAGATCTAAAGAGTCTGATGGACCCGTCCTGGGCCTCTCGTGGGGCTCCAGGGAACCCTCCGGGAACACATTCTGGAGTGAGTGAGGCCAGAAGGGAGGGAATGGTCTTCCCTGGAACCAAAACAAGCTACAGAAGGTCACCTGCAGGTAGGTCCCTCAGGGTGAAATGAATGGAAAATATCCCTGTCCGGCAGCGCCTCCAAGTGGCAAAAAACAGCCACTACAGTGCTAAAAAATTACCCCACTTGAAAAATGCAAGTTTGGAGCTGGACAGGTAGTAGAGTGGGTAGGACTCTTCCCTTGTAAGAAGACAACCTGGTTTGATTTCCAGCACCATATATGCTCTTCTCAGCCCAGACAGGAGTGATCCTGAGTACAGAGCCAGAAGTAAGCCGTGAGCACCGCCAGGGGAAGTACCTCTATCAAAAGGGGGAAAAAAAAAAGATGAAATGGAAGTTTGGAGAAATTCTCTTTTATACATACAGCAAAGATTTCTAAAGGCTCATGAGTGATCCAGAAAGGAGAAGGGATCGCAATAATGTGGCGATGCTGTTTGACACCAGAGTATGTGTTCATCTGAATCCGTGTTCTACATCAGTTTTCAACTCCTACATACCAAAGGACAAGGCTCAAAATGTGACCCTCACGTTATTATTAGGAATAAATGGGAGCTTAATTAAATAGAAACAAAGGCATGCCTATTAAGGGTCAGGATGCGATCATGATCACGATCATCCTGTTGTTTGTCGATTGCCTCAAGCAGGCACCAGTAACGTCTCCTTTTTCCTAGCCCTGAGTTTTTAAAAGAGACATATTCAATGCTCTTTAAGGGCTAGGAGAATGAGACCTATCATTGTCACTGGTATATGGCATATTGAGTACAATATGGGAAGTTTGCCAGACTCTGCCGTCCGGGCAGGATACTTTCGGTAGCCTGCCGGGTTCTCCAAAGTAAAAATGAGATAATAAGATGTCGCGTGGCTGCGAATGTGACCACGTGCTTCCGGGAGCTGGGTTTTATAGTCTCTGGGTCTTGGCCATTGATGGGAACCACCTGGCACTGGCAGTAGCTGGTGGGTGTAACGCCTACCTACTGAAAGTTGGGGGATCTGAGTGGAGAAGGCCCAGTTCCGATCTGAACAGTCTTGGAGATCTCAGCCCCAGGACCCACATGCCTGGGTTCCTCTGCCGGTTCCTTCATGCATGAGGCTTGTCCGGATGTGAGGAGAGTGGTCTCAGCAAGGCTGTGGCTGGTTCTGGAGGTTCTTGGCTGCCAAGGCTCTGCTTGGGGCAGGGAGGGAAACTCAACCTGTCCCCCTCCAAAAGGCCCCGGTGAGGACAGCAAGGCACGAGGGCAGGAGACTCTGACAGGTCAGGATACATTAGCCAAAAATGAAGGCCACCACAGAGTAAGCTTCAGAGTAAGGTGGAGTTTCCATTTTTCTGTCAACACTGTTGCCTCAACATATAGGAAAATGCCAAGAATACACAGCTCACTTAAAGATTTGTTGAATGCAATAAATATTTTTTGAATCCAGTGTTATACATTGTGTTATATATCACAGGAATGTATACTAATCCCGTCCCTGCCCAATATAGTAATGGCAGCTTACAGACGGCAGGGTTGAATTACCGACACCACCACTACACGGGGCAAAATAGTCAGTGTTTTTTCTGTTTCTTTTACATGCCAAATGACCTGCATCAAAATAATTTGAAAAAGACCTCAAGTGAGAAAACAATACTGAAACCAACAAGATGAAGTGCAATTTATATAAATCTCTGACATAGGCTGGGAAAAGTCAAATATATGATTTCAGCACAAAAATCTGGCATCCTGGGGAATACTGGGGATTTAGGTGGTGGAAAATGTGCACTGGTGGAGATATGGGTGTTTGATGATTATATGACCAAAGCTTAAACATGAAAGCTTTGTAACTGTATCTCACGATGTATCAAAAGGGGGGGGAGAATAATAATAAAATAATAAAATTAAATTAAAATTCAAAATAGAATTTAAAAAGTAATATGTAATTCATGCCCAGTTCAATCAGCTTAATCAATGGCTGAATAAATAGCAGTACCCCTACATTATTAAATAAATAAATAAGAATAAAAATGATAACAACCAGCATTGACTATAGAGGAAAGCATTTTTTCCTCGTGGAGGACAATAGTCTTCAAATAAATAATTTTTCTTGGTTTGGGGCACACCTAAAAGACAAACAAGGGCTAATGAGCAGAATGATTAAAAGACTTTAGAATAGCTTCACATAATCTAGATGTGTTGGAAAAAAATTTTTTGGCTTTTTGGGTCACACCTGGCGATGCACAGGGGTTACTCCTGGCTCTGCACTCAGGAATTACCCCTGGTGGTGCTCAGGGGACCATATGGGATACTGGGAATCAAACTCAGGTCGGCCGTGTGCAAGGCAAACGCCCTACCCACTGTGCTATTGCTCCAGTCCCAGGATATGTTGGAAATTTTTATCAGCTGTCTTGGGAACAGCAGACTTCTTATTAAAAGAAAAGAAAGGAAAGGAGAGATAGATCAAAGAGGTGAGTGCCCATAGGGACGTGTCTCTAAAGCCCCAAAATGATGGGATGGGAAACACTGAAGAGATGCTACAAACCTAATAACAACAGATAAGGCAAATGCCTTGCAGACAGCTGACCAGGATTGATCCCCAGTCCCCTGAGCACCACCAGGAGTAACTCCTGAGTGCAATCATGAGAAAGCCCTGAGCATCGCTGGGTAGAGCCCCCAGCCCCCTCAAAAGGAGTCAGGAGCAAACCCTAACCATCTCTAGGTATACTCCCCACCTACCCCTTCAAACATAGAGACAAATGCGGATTTCTTTGTATTGAGCACCTACTATGTGCCAGGCAAGGGCCTAATTCTATGCAATCTCATTTTCATTTCACATTATCCCTCTCAGAAAAGCAATTATTAATAGATATTTCTTATATTCAACTCCATCAATCTGTAAAGAGGGAGTTCATTTTTTAAGTTAAAGCAAGAGATCAAATGATAAACGATAAAATGATACAAATATTCGTTAAATATTTAATTTTAACTTAATACATACAAATGTTACTTTATTCTCCACCTCTGGTATTGACCTTTCCATGAAGACAGATCTGCTGATTGAATCCATCTGATCTTTTTTTTCAGAAACTCTACCTCAATCATTTCCAGGTTCCCATTCTTTAAAGTGGAATAAGGGCTCTGAGTCTCTTTAAAAGCAATTTAAGGGGGCTGGAGCAATAGCACAGCGGGTAGGGCGTTTGCCTTGCACGCAGCCAACATGGCCAACACAGGTTTGATTCCCAGCATCCCATATGGTCCCCTGAGCACTGCCAGGAGTGATTCCTGAGTGCATGAGCCAGGAGTAACCCCTGAGTACCGCCGGGTGTGACCCAAAAAGCAAAAAATAAATAAATAAAAATAAAAAATAAAAGCAATGTAAATTAAGGCTGGAGAGAGAGTACGGGGGTTAAAGCACTTCTTTACAGACTGTTGACCCTTTCACCACATACAATTTCCCTGAGCAGCACCAGGGGAGACTCCTGAGCACAAGGCCAGGCACAGAGCCATGAGCACGGCCAGATGTGGCCCCAAAACCCAAAAGGGGAGGCCAAAAGCAATTTGAATGATAGAATCTTTGCCATTTGTTTATCACTTTCCTGAGATCTTTACAACAATTTCTCTCTATATCTAATTCAATAAAAGTCAGTTTTACCCTATGATTCCACTGATTGATTTCTGGATTTCAAAGAAATTAAATTACTATCTTGAAGAAATATCTTGAAGATCATCTACAACAATCAAGGCGAAGAAACAACCTAGTGTCCTCCATCCAACCTCTTCATCCACTGATCAGTAGATGAAGAGGTTGCATGTAATATATATGTATAACACACACATGTCTGTGTGATAAAATATTATTCAACCATAAGAAAAAAATATAATCATGACCTTTGCCATCATGATGGAATTTGAGTACATTTAGCTAATTGAAACATCAGAGAAAGACTAAAACTAGGATTTCACCTAAATGTTTCATCTGAAGAAGTCAAACTCATAAAAATACTATAGAATGGTGGCTGCCCGGGGCTGGGAGGAGAGTGGGGGGATTTGGATTACAGGGTACAAACTTCCACTTATAAGAGTAATTAATTCTAGGGGTCACAGAGAAAGAGCACAGTGGATTGGGCACTCACCTTACACATTTCCGACAAGAGTTTGATCGCTGGCATCCCATATGGTCCTCAGAGACCACTGGGAGTGATTCCCAAGCAGCACGGCCAGGTATGCCACCGTCTCCCTCAAAAAAATGATTAATAAATTGTGTGCATAAAATGTGCAACATACTAACTATAGTTAGCAAAACCGTGCTATATACCCACACATTGTTCCAACAGCAGATCTTTAATGCGGCTCCATGGGGTGATGAGATGCCACATCTTTGTAGCAATCACTTCAGGTCATTGCACAGCACACTTTAAGCTATAGTACCTCAGTAATTCCCAAACAGGGAGGCTAGTTCTAATTTACTTCTATTTAACTCCCTCGTGCCAAGTCCTTGTATTACATTCAACCATTTCAGAGAACTCAGACACAATTCTATATTACCTTGACTTGTAATTTTCCTTTATTTACATAATACCGATAAAATCATGTGGTCATACTATTGAGTAGAACTGGAGGGGACAATTGGAGGGACAACAGGATCATGGCTAGGCTGCCCTCAACTTCTGCTTATGTCCCTGAGTGGCCCCAAGAATGTCTCTAAGTGAACAGTGCCTCATGGACACCAACAGTTTCCTGAGAATAGAGAGAGGAGCACGGGAAAGGTTGTTCAATGAAGATCCAGTTGGCAGACCTCCACTCCTGACGGTGCCACCGAGCCCTGACTTCAAGAAAGATAAACCCGTAAGGGTCAGAGAGCTGGGAGCCTCTCTCCTCCCAGTCTACGCTAAAGACACTAGGCGAGTCAGGAACGGTTTGAGAAATGCTAAATATGTCCTGTCCTTCTGCGGGAAGGGCAGGCTACTGAAGCATCTCCAAGTGTCACCAACTCTGCCAGGAACTCTCACTGTTCTTGGGACTCTGTGCATCTTGGGGCCATGAAGTCATGGCTGTGTTTATCTGTCGCCTTGGTGTGTCTCTGCAGCATGTGCTATTGGACAGCAGCAGAGTCTAAACATCAAATAGAAAACAATGTCTTTTAAAACACTCTTTATTTTATTTGAGGCAGCACAATTCCCAATACTATTAATGACGGTTTCATGCACCCAGCGGTCCAGCATCACCCCCTCCCCAGAGCGTCTGCTGCCCTGCACCCTGGCCTGAGTGTTCCCACAGCCTAACTCCCCCCATCCCCCACCCGCCCTCACACGCCCATGTTAAGACCAGTTCTCAGGTTATCTTACCACTAGCCATTTGCTATCCCCTTACTATTTTTTGTCCTATCTCTCATATGAGAGAGGTTACTCTGTCTCCTGAATAACTTCACTCAGCAAGATGCTGTTAAATCAGGAAATCAACATAAAACACAAGCAGGAAATTAACACACACAGAGGAAAGCGAATTCACAGTGCCCTGTTCCCAGAATAAAAGGAACTTGCAGCACCTGTAATTACACCATGACTGAGCTGTGGCTGGGACAGGATGCACCCTTTGCTACCTGCTATTCTTTCTTGCTACTCCAACCTGCGTGCTTGCTTGCTTATTGGAATTCCAAGATATGGTTTAGCCATATAAGTCCCTCCCTTTTTTTTTCTCTCAGGACTGCCTCTCTCATCCAGTCTGTACAAGGGAGAGCAGTTCCTGGCCAGCTAATAAACACTCCTTAATCTGAGATAAAACTTTGCTGAATATTTTGGGGAAGGCTGCCTAGCCTATAACAGTGCTCCCCAGATCATCGCCATGGTGGCAAATTGCATGATGGTGCTGTTGGTGGAGGTTCCCCAGAGGGCTTATAGCAACCCGGAGAAGAGAGGTGGGCAGCCTTCAGGAGAAAATGCACCAGCAGTACTGGCTACTGAGTTAGTTTATATACACTTTCTCAAAGCTGCCTCATCCTCCACCCCATTGCTGGGGTGGTTGCCAGGGGAGAGTTTGAGGCAGTTGATGGTCTTTGGATATTCTTTTAGTGGCTTTGTTCCAGCACTGGAGCTTTTATTTCCAAGTTTGACAAGTTTTTGACAAAACAGAAAAGCTCAGGAATCCTCCTGCACTCCCCTGTTGACTCTCTGGGGTGGGGGGGATTTTGTGTCGAAGGATTCTGTGCCTTTGGATTGGTTCAGCTTCAGATGCATTTTGTCCAGCACACATTACCAGAGTTCCCTCTATAACTGTTTCATGTTTTTCTAATAGAAAAAAAGGGATTGCATTGTGTATAGATACACCATAATTTTTTTGAGATAACTTTAGAGAAATTTGAGTATAGATTGGAAATTAGATGATACTAATAACAGCATGTGAATTATTATGATGGAAGATACCACATGTAGAGAAGAAATTTGATGATTTGCTTAAAACATTTCAAAAGAGGAAATATTTCAACCAACTGAAATAGCTTTGGCAAAATTTGAAAAATTATTGAACTTAGGTATTAGATAAATAAAAAAACATACTATTTACTTTTATATATAGTTAGATCTTTGTGTCTGTGGCGAAAAAATTTAAAGTCTAAAGCTG
This sequence comes from Sorex fumeus, assembly GCF_029834395.1. Lineage (NCBI taxonomy): Eukaryota > Metazoa > Chordata > Mammalia > Eulipotyphla > Soricidae > Sorex > Sorex fumeus. The sequence continues at coordinate 11,071,599 of NW_026606103.1, forward strand.
ACGTTCCAGTGGCTGTGAGATCCTTGTAGCCAACGGGAAGGCTTCAACCCATGTGAGAATCTGCTTCCTTCCCTCAAAGTCCTACATCACTTGCCTGTCCAGGCATTCAAGTTTAGACCCTGTGCGTCTCACACATACCCCTTCCGCAGTCACACAGTTACACAGTTTATCATGGAACACTTAAAGGTGGTGGTGGGGTCGAGTGTCTGCCAGGAGCTCTCTAGACTTTGCAGAATTCTGGCCTGCAACTGACCCCACAAGGGCCAGAGGTGGTGGGCAGGGAGCCTGTGTGTGTCCAGGCCCAGGGCCCCGAAGCCTGGAAGGGCGGAGGGGCCACCGCTTTCCCGGGCGTCCAGAGCTCGCTGCCTCGCTTGCTGCCAGCCTGGGCTGCCAGGGAGACTTCCCAGTGAGAGATGCTCAGAAAAGACTGGTATGTGGGGGACGAAACAGCGCCCGGATTCTCCCAAAGCTGGGCACCCTGTAGATTCTAGGCTCTTGCCTTTCCAGCCACTCCCCGCCCCTGACCCCGCCCAGCCCACCCTGGGTCCCCCATCCCGCACACCCTGGTCTCCCAGTTCAGCCCACCCTGGGGTTCCCCATCCAGGCCACCGTGGGTCCCCGGTCCAGCCCACCCTGGGGTCCCCCACCACGCACACCCTGGGGTCCCCCGTCCAGCCCGGCTTCTCCTCTCTCTGCAGTCCTGACACCCCCCTCGTTCCGGGGCTTAGCAGAGAGACGTTGAGTCGACAAGAGGACGCGGAGGGGCGGGATGTCTGTGACAGACGTGATTCCCCTCTCGGGACCCTATTTTGGATCCTAGCGGAAGGGACGCAGGACTCCAGGTGCCGCTGCTGGTCACAGGGAAGTAGCGCCACCCCGTGGTCCTAGTCGGACATCACACCTGCCTCCGCCCCCGCCACACAGCTCCTCTTCCCTCTTTACCTGTCGGGGTCTGGGAGTCAGGTACAGAGGCGGTGCAGAGGAAGGATGGAGCAGAGTGTCCGGGCCACAGGGGCAGCAGCACTGACATCAAGAAACTCGGACCACGTGTTATTGTCCTTAGGTGTCAGCCTTATAACATGAGGCTGACACCTAAGGACAGTAAATTCAAGGGATAGATAGATTGCTCCATAGTTGGAAGCCTGCCTCATGAGCAAAGGGGAGAAGGCAGCTGGAATAGAGAAGGGATCACTAAGAAAAAGATGGCTGGAGGAACTGGTCAGGATGGGAGATGTGTGCAGAAAGTAGGTAAAGGACCAAACATGATAACCTCTCAGGGTCTGTGTTGCAAGCCATAGTGCCCCAAAGTATGGAGACACTATGGGGAATCATATCTGCAATGGAGGCAGAGGGAGGGTGGGAAAGGGGTTTTATTCCAGGGATATTGGTGGTGGGGAATGTGCACTGGTGGAGGGATGGGTGTTTGATCATTGTGTGACTGTAACCCAAACATGGAAGCTTGTAACTATCTCACGGTGATGTAATAAAATTAATAAAAAGAAATAAAAAGAAACTCCAACCACAATGATCAAACTGAGAAAGGTGTCTGTGAAGAGGACAGGCTGGGGAGTCTGGGAGAGACCTGGGGACACTGAGGGAGTTAACACTGGCGATGGGATCAATGCTGAGCATTGTATGTCTAAAGCTCAGCTATGAAGGACCTTGGAAATCACAGTGATGTAGTTTCAACAGAGAAATAAGGAGACTAACCAAAAAGTCCAAATATTATTTATGTCTAACAACAACAGCGACAAAAATATATCAACAGAAACATAGTTCATGTGACACAAATGTCCGAGGCCCAAGGTCTTTACCATGTGTATTTTGTGAACCAAGCACCTTGGCTGACAAGTTTCTGGCATAGCTGTAGAAGTGCCTAAATGCACACTCGGACTTTGTTCCACAGAGTGGAGTTCCAATCGATGGCGTGCAGACTTTGCGTCACATTTGTGTCACATGTGGGGATCACAAGCATTCTGAGTGGATGTGCCTGTCTGTGTACACCTCACACACCCGCTTCCTCCCAGAATCACAGACATTCTGAAGCAATGCGCCCTATCCACAGCCTCACTCGCCCACTTTCTCCTGCAACTGATGAAGCCCCACTACTCAGCTAGGGCAGGAGAAGCCAGGAGAGGTGAGACACGGGGCGTCAGCCCCACGACCTTCCTGCTCCCACAGTCCAGCAGGTTAGAGCTGTCCTGAACCCTGGCACTCACCTTTCTCCTCTGATGGAGGACGCAGAGAAATGGGGGCTCCCCTGGGACACAAAGCCTGAGAGACTTGGCTGGCTCCACATCCTCTTCCTTCCATGCATGACATTTCCCCAGGGTCATCTCCTCCTCCCTGTCAAAGGGCCCCTGTTCCCAGTGTTGCCAAAAGTCTGGGCCACCCTAGCAACACCCGTGCCTCCAGCTAACTGAGTCCCTGAGCACCAGCCCAGGGGCAAGGAGGTGCCGGCTGCCCTCAGTCCAGCAGGTTCTGCAGGCGTCTGGGTTCACACACACACACACACACACACACACACACACACACACACACACATAGACACACACACGCACAGAGGGCAAGACCATACCAGTTCTAAAGTGGGTGAGTGAGGAAACCAGAAAAAGTGCTTCTGGGGGCTTTACTGTCCCTCCCAGCTGTGAAAGTACACTGTGCAGAGCAATGAACCAGTTAGGCTACAAAACACAAGGTAAAATGTAATGAGAGAACTTGAGGAGGGCCTTAAATTAGAAACTTTCCAATATGGACTGACTATGGTATAATTTTTTTGCTATAAAACGTTTTTGCTATATTCATTTGCTAAAATATTTTATTAGTTCATATAATGTTGTGACTATCACACACTTATTTTGGTGAACTGTGTTGACTTGTTTTATGCTTCCTTTAACATAATACTAACTTGAAGATTATGGGGCAAATATTTATATGTCTATCTTTCTTTACTGATAGTTTTATACTATATAAGTTATGCAACAAACAAAAAAGTTTGAACCTTCCAGATACCTAAATAGCTAATTTTTAAAAATCTGTTAAGAAGTCATCATTCATTTTTGATGATGTGAAAATGGAACTAAAGGTGTTTGGCAGTACCTAAGTTTAAGAAGTAATCATGTGGGTTAGAGCTAGTACTGAGGTGAGGTGCTTGCCTTGCATGCAACAGACTCCAGTTCAATCCCCAGCATCCCCTGAGCACTGCCATGAGCATCACTGTATGTAGTTCAAAAAAAAGGATGAATTAAAAAGAAAGAAAAGAAAAACAAATAATCATATAATTACATTTTAGAAAAATGTATTTGGACAGGAAGGACAGGACATAATTCTGAAACATTTGCACTTATACCTGAAAGGTGAGAGCTAGCACATCACCCTTTCCTTTCAGAGGGGGAAACTGAGGCTTGGGAGCTAAGTGGCTCCCACAAGTCCCTTTCACTCAGCCACACATCTTTTCCTGGGATGTTGACTGAGGACCAGGATCACCAGATTCTCTTTCTTAGCCAGAATTTATGAAGATAGCCATACTTTCTCAAAGCCTTATTCCCTATATAAGGAGACATCTATGATGAAACAATTTCCAAAACAACCCCTCCCCTAGCCATAAAGCTGGTCATGAAGTAGGCGTGAGTCAATACACAGTTGGCAGTGTCCTAGGCTGAAGCAGCTGGCCCCAGCGTCCTGGACTTAATTCTAGTGAGACCCTCTCTCTGCCATGTAGTTTGCCTCACAGCTGGGTGCCACCAGCATATCTAGGCCACAGTGAGGGCAAGTTTCCTTGTCATCCAACTGACTCATCCTTCCAAGTAATTGGCTTCTGAATATATTGAGGAAGTGGTGCTTGCTTTTCATTTGTTATTTGTTTGGGCCACACTTGGGAGCTCTCAAGAGCCTGACTCGGCTCTATGCTCAGGGATGACTCCTAGAAGTGCTCAAGGACCCTATGGAGTGCCAGGAACCAAAGCCAGTTGGCCATGTGCAAGGAAAATGCCCTCCCCACTGCCTCCTGCTCTGGCCCAGTAGTGAATCTATTTGAACTATCCAGAAGTCCTTCCATGAAACTGAGAATAATCCTCTAGGCCCCTTCCCCTCCAGAGCAGGAGAGTGACCAGGGCAGGGCCACAGCAGTCTCCCATATCACCCACAAACCCTGGTTTCCACCAGGCCAGTGTTGTCCTGTTGACAGTGACAGACTGAGGACATTTAATCCCTGCTGTGGCCTGTCTGAAACTAAGATGTGTGCTGGCAAGCTCGCAAGGAGGCAGTTCACCCCATCCTGACTGAAGGCATGTAAGAAAACAGCCCAGAACAGTGCAGGAACTGGTCTGCTCCTTCCTCCATGGACTCCCCTCTATTTCCCTCTCAGACTCAACCCTGCCTTCGCCCCAGGTGTTCACTCCCAGCCTGTCTCCTGGTCTCACATTCAGCGCCAATGACACCTGCTCATCTGGGTCCCCGGTGAGTTTGTGGAAGCAAGTGGCAGAGGGTTCCCAAGTGGCTCACCCTAAAAATACACAAATATTTTTGACAAAAAAAAAGAAGAAAAAGAGAGAGAAAGGAGAAAATATGGAGAGAGGAAGGAAGAAAGGGAGGGAGGGAAGGAGGAGAGTGAAAAAGGAGGAAAGGAAGGAAGAAATGCACCCTGCCATACTCTGGGAGGAGCCAGAGTCAGAGTTTCAGAAGACTCCAGTTTCCAGTCTTTTAAGGTACTGCATCGCTCTCCCTCCCCTCTGAGGAGGCCAGAGCGACCCCCACAAGACAAGGGGCCAACTGGGTGCAGGTCCCTGCTGCCCACAGGTGGGGTCTGGGAAGGGAAATCTTGCTGGCAGTAGAGACGAGGGGACACAGCCTCCCTCCCCCACACACACACCACTCTCAGCTCTGTGTTCTCTCAATGAAGTGACTGTTCTCACACAGTGACTCTGCTTCCACGTGGCTTGCCACCTGCATCACTCTTTTTAAATTTTCCCTCCTGAAATGACGGGGTGCCATTGGAATGAGTTGTACACGGAGCCATCATTAACAGCTTTGTAAAGGTCATGCTCCATAAAGATTGGAAAAGACCAAAATTAAGTAAAATAAACTTGTCCCTCCTGAAGAGACACCCCCAATAACACCCAGAGGTCAGCGGGACTCTCCTTCCTCCACGCCCAGCAACCCACTCTCCCTGAGAGGAACTGCCCTGCTGAGCACCTGCTGTCCCCAGGCAGCCTAGGTGCACGGTGACTCCTGCATCAGGTGCTGACAGGCAGCAGGGCCTGGCAGGGCGTGTGACCCCATTCCCAGGCACTGAATGCTGAGTCACAGGAGTGCACCCCATGAAAAGCCCGCCCCAGGCCATGCCTGAGCTTGTCTTAGCGTTCCACCTGTCTCCTTCCATCCCTACTGCACACTACTCCCAGTGAAGAACAAAGTTGGGAGGATCCTCCCAGGATAGGAGATGCATGCTGAAAGTAGGCTATACACTGGACATGATTGTCACTCAATGCCTCTTTTGCAAACCTCAGCACCCAAAGGAGAGAGAACAAAAGGGAATGCCCTGCCACAGAGGCGGGATGGGGTGAGGGGGTGGGAGGGCTACTGGGATCATTGGTGGTGGAGGATGGGCACTGGTGGAGAGATGGGTACTTGATCATTGTATAACTGAAACCCAAGCACAAAAATTTGTAAGTCTACAACTGTACCTCATGGTGTTTCACTAATAAAAACTGAAAAAAAGAAAAGAAAAAGCTTTAAAGGTCTAAACAGAGAATTTTACAGTGTGCTAGTTTGTAACAGAGGGCCTATGAAATCTGCTACTCGGATCAAGTGAGTCTCTACTCGATGGAACTGGAGAATTCTGCTCCCACCTCTGACCCCACATTCTCACCTTAGTGTACAGCTCTGCTAGTCACCCAAGCATCCACTCTTTCTTGCTGAGAAAACTGCAGTGACTGAGTTTTGCTCTGGGAGGGGGTCTCTATTCTCATTGTCTGATGCACAAGATCTGACTTCTAGACCTTTCCTGCATCTATCCCATGAAAACTCTTCCACATGGTGTGGCTAGAGGCGCTTAAGACTTGAGAGCTGTCTTTGGCTGTACTTACGGATAAACTCTTATGAATGAATTTGCATTAGCTTGCTAATACATCACAAATCACAAATCATCCTGTTAATCATCAATTGCCTCGAGCAGGGCCCAGTAACGTCTCCTTCATCCTAGCCCGGAGATTATATTCAAGGCTCTTTAGGAAAATGAAACCCATCATTGTTACTGGTATTTGGCATATTGGGTACGCCACGGGGAGTTTGCCAGACTCTTCCCTGTGGGCAAGCTACATTCGGTAGCCTGCCAGTTTGTCCAAAGTAGGAATGAGATAATAAGATGTCATAATAGGATGTCGCATGGCTGCAAATGCGGCCGCGCGGTTCCGGGAGCTGGTTTTTATAGTCTCTGAGTCTTGCTAGTACATATTTGTTTAATATTTGTCAAAGTGAAGCAGTACATATTTGTTCAATATCTATGTGGAACAAACTTTGATCTGTGTCCATTCTAGTATTTTCATCTATACCATGATCTCCCAAAAATATCTCCACAAATATCTCCCATCTTTATGCCTTGCACACAAAACTTAATGTTTTCAGCATGAGAAGAAAGATACAAAAACAGGTCTCTATGGCGTCATGTCCCTAAAGGAAATGCTTATAAGTCTAGAGTTTAGGGAAAGAACATCTGCCTGGTAAGAAGCAATACAAGATTGAAGTTTCCATAATTTCAAGGAATAAATTAGTGGTGCTTTCCATATCTTTTGAACTCCAGAAAAGTTCTTCTGGGAGCAGAGCATGAATGGGCAATGCTGCCTCTTGCTGTCTGTCTTGTTCATTTGTCCGATATCCAGGAGCAAGTCCTGACAGGGTAACAGACACACTGATCATGGACCTGAGGAATCAGCGCCCCGCAAACCCAAGCACAGCTCTGCCTCCAGGGGACTCTCTTCCAAACTTCCTCAGGCTTGCCACCAGGTCTGCTCTGCTTACTGCACTTTTTTTTTTATTAGTGAAACACCATGAGGTACAGTTGTAGACTTACAAATTTTTGTGCTTGGGTCTCAGTTATACAATGATCAAGTACCCATCCCTCCACCAATGCCCATTTTCCAACACCATGGATCCCAGTATCCCTCCCACCCCCCATCTCCCCATCCCACCCTGACTCTGTGGCAGGACATTCCCTTTTGTTCTCTCTCCTTTTGGGTGTTGTAGTTTACAAAAGAGAGGCATTGAGTGGCAACCGTGTTTGGTCTATAGTCTACTTTCAGCATGCTTCTCCCATCCTGGGAGGACCCTCCCAATACCCTTTATTTGGTGCTCCCTTCTCTATCTGAGCTCCCTTTTCCCCTTGCATGTGTGTCTGACCTCCAAGCCATGGAGCAAAATTCCTGGTGCTAATCTCGACCACTCTTGGGTGTTAGTCTCCTATTTTGTTACTTAGTGTTCCCCAGATGAATGCTTACTGTACTTCTGAGCAGTTTTTATGAGAACACAGGGTGGTCCATGTCACAGAGGACAATGTCACTGTCCCTCCCACAGTTCTTCAGGTTCCTTATGGCATTTCTGTGCTCCAAGTCTTCCTCTGGGGAACCAGGAAGCAATGACCTGTGTCCGTGTCAGGTTGTGTTACTCCAGGCAAACATGGGATCACAGCATGTGCCCACCTTGCAGAGTTCCCTCTAGGTGAGCCTGCATCCGCCACTTGGGGCTTGGTACAATCATCCTGGCTTCCTTCTTCCTCTCTCTCGTGTCCAGGCTCCTCACTGGGCTCCCCAAGAAGGATCTTCTTTATAAAAACTTACCCACACACCCTCATGTTGGGTCAAAAGGCCGCCTGAAAACACACAAAGATAAAGTCAGATATAGTTGAGGCTTCCATAATGCCATCAGTGCAGGCACTACCTGGTGATGACTGTCTTGGTGTCCTGCTGTTTGCTGGTCCCAGCAGGACACGGTCTGTTCTGTGAAGGCTGGCACCAAGTGCACTCTAGCCCTTCACTGGCCAGTTCCAAAGTGTGTCCTGGAGTGTCACTGGCCGGGGGAGCACAGATGGCTGAGCAGTGGACTCTGCCAGGGCCTTCAGAGAGAAGCTCCACTCTCACAGTGAACACAGTACAGAGACATGTGGAGCCTCAATCTTCCTGAATTTTGCCCAGCCTCCTCGGCTGACAGTGCACGGTAAGACACTGCTTTTTTGCAGCCCTGTGCCAAGGCTAGTAAAATCCTGCTTCAGTCTAGAGGAAGGGACATGCTTCCTCCAAGAGCTGCTGCAGGGCCGGAGCAGACTATTCCTGCCACACACGCATCCAGAGAGAGTAATTTGACTCTAATGCCCTTTTCCCACCACCACCCCACTCCTCTACCAGAAACACACCCATATTTTAGGTCTTCAGATCACAGTGCCTTCAAGTTCTTTTTTGTATTAAAATTAGTACTAGAGGCCACCACTGAGTCGTCCCATATAAGCCCAGTGTCCGGACTGAGATCTCTAGATCTAGTATCACCAAATACTAAGTTTTAACATCACTAATTATATTGGGTGGAGAAGGCCCAGTCATGATTCCCCATCTTCCAGTAGGTAGGCTTCACACCCACCAGCTGCCACCATCGCCAGGTTGGTCCCATCAATAGCCAAGACACAGAGACTATAAAAACCAGCTCCAGGAAGTGCGCAGTCGCATTAGTGGCTGCACAACCCCTTTTTATCTCATTTTTCCTTTGGAGAACCCGGCAGGCTACCGAAAGTATCCTGTCCGCACGGCCGAGTCTGACAAACTTCCTGTGTAGTACTCAATATGCCAAATACCAGTGACAATGATGGGTCTCATTCTCCTAACCCTGAAAGAGCATTGAATATGGTTCTTTTAAAATCTCAGGGCTAGGAAGAAGGAGACATTACTGGTGCCTGCTCAAAGCAATTGACGAACAACAGGATGATCGTGATCCTGATCGTGAATTATATTGGACTGAATCAACAGAATAGTGGATAAGGTGTTTGTGTGCACACAGTCAAACCAAGGTTGATCACTGATACTACAAGCCCTGCCAGGAATTATCCCAAATGAAGAGCCAAGGGTAAGCCCTGAATACCACCAGGTATAGCCCAAGGACAAATAAACAAATAAATAACATTACTAAGCCTGGCAAGCTACCGAGAGTATTCGATATGCCAGACACAGTAACAATAAAGTCTCCAATGGAGACGTTACTGGGCCCGCTCGAGCAAATCGACGATCAACGGGAGGGCCTTTACCTTTACCTTACCTTACTAAGTATAAGGTTAAGTATTAGTTACAAATACAAAGCATTTTTGGCCTCCAGAGGGTCTTTCTAATTTCCCAATGTAGGTTGGTACTCACTGGGACTCCCTCTGGGATAAGTTATGGGGGTTATCATTTCTATTTCTAAAGGAAATTTGCTGGAAAGACTAAAAGATCTTTTGCTAAAATAGCCACCAACTTCGGGGATGGAAAGACAGGATAGCAGGTAAGACTCTTGCTTGCATGTGCTCAACCTGGACCCAATTAACTCAGGCTGCTCTGTCTCTGGCCCCATCTATGAAGAATTTTCTTTTTTTCCTATGATGGTGATTTATTTTATATATTTTTGAAGAATTTCTTGCATTAGATATTTTTCTCAAATTCCATTAATAAATGGTATTTGATGAGTAGTGAAAAAGAAATAAATCTCCATTAGACTTATGTAAGTAGAAAACCAAAGAGCAAGGAGGCAAAAAGAAAGCTGATATAATAGTAGTGACTTGGTCTGTCTTGTTGCTTGCTCAGTTCTTGGAAAGTAGCTAAGGCATTGCTTCTTAATTAATATAAAATGAATAAATATAAAATGAAGAGGGGCAAAGATAGAGGCCATGTCTCAAATCTCCCCACCTAAATCCATAGCCTTTCATATGTGCTACATTTTCAGAAAGATCCCTTCCCTCATCTTCTCAACATTCCATTTTATTTATTTGTTTTTTTTATGGAATCATTGTGAGATACACAGTTGCAAAGTTTTCCATGATTGGGTTTTAGTCATACAATCTTCCAACACCCATCCTTTCACCAAGTGTATATTTCCCACCTCCAATATCCCCAGTTTCCCTCCTGCCATACCTCTCCAAGCCTATGGCAGACACTTCCAACCTTCCTTCTCTCTTTCTCTTTTTCATAAGAGGAATTTTCTTAAGCATCTACTAGGTCCACCATTAATTCAGATGCATTTTCAACAAAAAGATGAAATTGAAATAGAATTTCCTACAATCAAGAGAGTTTTCCTCCTAAGTATGAATAAAAGATAACACACTATGAGTAAAAAATTACAACTTCTATCTAGGGTCAAATGGATTAAAATGGTCTTACTATTGTGGAAAGACACATTTTCCAAGCCAGCTAAGATAATAAAGCCCTTGTTGTTCTTGCAGATTAAGCCACAAAGATGTACCAAATTTGTTGGCCCATTTCCATGGGAAGCAGAATATTTTGTAAGCTTCCTAAGTCACTGAAAAGTCTATGGCTGCTGCTCCTAGTAGTTATACTTTATAACACACAAACATTTGAATTAGTGAATACTGAACAAGTGTTGTTAAAGGAACAGTAGGACTTGATTCCTACAAATCTCTAGACACCTTTTTTTCTAGTTTATCAATACATACCTTGTTGTTTTTAATATTTCTGTTTAAATATGACTTAGGACCAGAGAGATAGTATCACAGGTAAAGCACTTACCTTGCACATGTCCAAACCAGATTCATTCCACAGCACCACACCCTGAGCCCAACCAGGAGTGCTTTCTGGGCACAGACCAAGGAACAATCCCTAAGCACTGCTGTGTGTGGCCCCAAAACAAAAATAAATATGACTTACTTGATATGCATTATTTGTTGCAGGTGAGTGAGTTGATTTCCATCTAAAACACAGTTCCCCATGTGGTTGGCAAATTACGTTGCAGGTGACCTGACTCCTAGTTCTTTGTCAAGTATTGAAGGTGACTTAGATGAAGTGGGGAACAAGAAAAGTAACCTCAAGAAAAAAAGTGCTTTCACCTTTCTGCTCCAGTCTCTCAGACACCAAGGAAATGGTATAGCATAGGACTGGTCAAGTCAATGACCAGCACCAGAGACACAGTTTGGATGCCATCAAACTGCACCTGGTGTTCTTTGTTCTGCACAGTGCAGGAACTGCTTCCCATTGCTTGAGTTCTCAGAGACTTTGAACTCAGGCTGGAGCAAGGAATTGTTCTTTGCAGGAAAGGAAAGTCACCTCAGCACAGACCTTCCAGGGACATCACCTTCTTCTGCAGAAAAGAATTTTAGGAAGAGATGAAATATTGAAATAAAATAGATTTTTTATAAACATACTTATATAAATGTTGGGGGAAATAAAAATATGGTCAAGAGAACACAAGATTCATCAAAGGAGGAAAAGCCAAGAGCACACATCTCTGATTAAGATGTGAGTTGGTCTCCAAGATGAAGAATGAGCCATAAAGTAAATTGCCACTCAATGCCTCTTTTGCAAACCACAACACCCAAAAGGAGAGAGAGAACAAAAGGGAATGTCCTGCCACAGAGTCAGGATGGAATTGGGGGGTTGGGGGGTGAGAGGGATACTGGGACCCGTGGTGGTGGAAAATGGGCACTGGTGGAGGGATGGGTACTTGATCATTGTGTAACTGAAACCCAAGCACAAAAATTTGTAAGTCTACAACTGTACTTCATGGTGTTTCACTAATAAAAATTTTAAAAAAATAAAGTAAAATCAAGGAATTACATACTTCACATTGAGATGTGGCCAATCTCCAGAGCAGAGAATGAGCCCGCCTGTCCTTAGAGAGTTGATTTACAGTTGGCTTTCTTCCCAACTGCCTTGGCCTGAAGTTCTCTGCATACTGAAAAGTTCATCTCTGTGTTGTCACAGGGAACTACCTTGAATTCTTAATGATCCTTTGCAACCTTTTAGAACCTTTAGATTCTCTCAGTCTGTACCCTGCAGTTCCCCATTGTCCTATCCTGAATTTCCTACTTTATAGCCATGGCCCTGTGGTCAGTGAGACTCCTGTACTCAGTACCGTGTCTGAGCACCCAGGCCCTGCCTGAATCTACCGTGTGTCTGAGCACATGCAAGCCCTACCTGATTCTGAAGCCAACATGGGTATATGCAGAGAGAAAGAAAGAGAGAGAGAGAGAGAGAGAGAGAGAGAGAGAGAGAGAAGGAGTGAGAGAGAGGGAGTGGGAGAGGGAGGGAAAAGAGAGAAAGGAAGAAGTGAGGGAGGAAGATAGAGAGAGAAAGAGTGAATGGATGCAGAAGGGAATGGGAAAAAGAGGGAGAGGGGAAGAAGAGAGAGGAAGAGGAAGGGAGAAAGAGAGGAGGGAGTGAGGGAGGGATATAGAGAGTGAAAGGGAAGGAGTGGGAGAGGGAGAGGGAGAGGGGAAGAGAGAGAGGTGGCGGGGCTAAGGGTGGGAGGGACACCTACTTAGGGACTTCCTTTTACCTGTTGCCAGATACCAGCCCAGATAATACCAGATAATCAAATATCTATTTTGATTGGATACCTTCTATGTGGGTGAGATTTTTTTTTCATGAAAATAAAGTCTTTATTTTCAGTTATTACCCACCAAGAAGAGAAAGTTAGGTTCACAGTTTTAGCTCTTGACACAAAAGTGAACTAGGAGGCAAATTCACATCCATCAGATACAACTAATGGACCAACTTTTTAAACTTTAGGCTATCTTGAAAGCTTGCAACATACCAGATATTGCTATGTATTCTCTAGTGACGAGAGGCCAGCAATGGCCGGCTGCAGAACTTGTGAAGCACTTTTAGAAGCAGGTGTTTTCTCTATGTTGCTAGAAACCAAGATGTTTATCAACATGGTACGTGTCCAGAAACAAGTAAAGATACTTGAAAGTCTCAACACACTTATGGGAGCGTGTATGTTGCAATCTCAAGAGGGGTCACTAGTCGATTCACAAGGACTAGACTAATACTTGCCTCTGGGTAGTAGATATGTAAATATAAAACTATACCGGACATTAACACCAGTGCAGAACACACTCAGCATCATAAGATCCAAAACACCAGCACAAAAGCTTATCCATCATTAAAATCCAATTTCCTCCTTCTTAACGTCAAACTAGTAGTTAACTAGATAAAATCCAAATGAATAGATCTTGTAGTATACAATTTCTCTCTTTAATGTATATGGGAGAACTAGCCAACTAAATAAACATTTTATGATTAAAAGATCTTTAATATTTTTAAGACTGGACATTGCTATAGGTAGAAATTGCATGAAAAAAGATCTCCAATATTAAATAAAATTTCCTTTCCTATTTTATCAATACATGTTTCCAAAAATTAAAATAATAATTCTAGAAAATCTATTCAATCATTCCCTCCATGTTTGTTCTAGTGGTGATACTCCCATCACAGGAATCCATTATTAACCTAATTTTCTAACGAAGAGGGAAAACATATTGATTACCACCTGGGGAACAGTCACCTACCAACTTCAGATCCAACTTAATAGCAATGTAGGAAATTCAGAAATAGTAAGATTTTTGGCTTATATTTCATGGATGGTGCTGTTGTTCTAACCTTATAAAGTAAAGCTGTCTGCTTTCCAAATTCCCAAAACTAAAATACACCCCATTATCACCATATTAACCAGTGCCCTTTGGTTTCTTTAGAACAAGGAATGGTAAAGGGTTGTTGGTTATGGATGCACATTTTTGATTTAGGACCTTTTACACACACATAAATCATACTGAAGTGGCCAGACACTTTACAGTTTACACATTAGCCAGATCAATGTGTGGCACCTACCCTGTCAGAGGGGGAAAACCCAACACCAGTAAAATTAAATCACCTCTATAAAGTAACAAAGTATGAGATTAATACCCAAGAATAGCTGAGATCAGCACCAGGACGATTACTCCATAACTTAGAGGCCAGCGGGTATCCTAGAGGAAAGGGCAGTTCAGATAGAGAAGGGAGCACTAAATAAAGGATGTTTGGAGGATCCTCCCAGGAGGGGAGATTCATGTCGAAAGTAGACTATGTACTGAACATGTTTGCCACTCAATGCCTCTTTTGCAGACCACAACACCCAAAAGGAGAGAGAGAACACAGGGGATTGCCCTGCCACAGAGACAGGGGGGATGGGGGGATGGGGGTGGGAGGGATATTATCCATGGTGGTGGAAAATGGGCACTGGTGGAGGGATGGGTATCTGATCATTGTATAATTGAAACCAAAGCACAAAAAATTGTAAATCTACAACTGTAAAAAACAATAAAATAAAATAAAGGGGAAAAAAATAAAATAAAAGGAAAAGGAATGCAGAATCAAAGTGTATAATAAAAATTAATATCCTGAGAATAAATGTTCTTTCAAGAATAAAAATAAAGAAAAAACAAAAAAAAACAAAAACAAAAAAAAATTAAATCACCTCACAGGATGTTATCTACAAACAGTAAGTAACTTAAACAACTTTCACCAGTAAGGTATCAGTTTGGAGTTTAAAATGGTAAAATCACTTACTATATACATATATATATATATATAGTTGAAATTGTGGATCAATTATAATTTGAGTCTAATGAACCATGCAGGAAGAGCAAGGGTTAATAAACCAATGTGCTTTGAATTTGTTCAAATACTAATAATTTCTGTATATAAAGATTTAGCATATATAACAGCTATCATGAGAAGTGAAAAAGATTTTCCCCAGAAATGAAAATATTAAAACTAAGTTAAAATACAGTTAGTATTTCACACAGCATAAAATTTGACAAATCAAAGTTTACATGTCCCATTGACCATGTGTGAAAATGCAAAGCAGGTATTAAAACTGATACTATGTCCAATATTTAAAACCAGTTTGTAATTGGGAGAACACCTAAATCCTTAATTAAAAAACACAAATGAAGTGAAAGCTTTAAACTGGTACACATTGTTCACACCTATATTTCAAGTTTGGAAATGCATATTTGCAAGCAGCAATACAAAACTTTTCATGAAGAATGCATAATCTCTGAAAATTATGAAAACATCCCTGCTACCAATACATTTCTAAATACAAAACTGACCACCATATTGTTACTGCTGTGTAGCGAGAGAAGTTCATTTTCAAAACAGATAAAATTCAGTCTTTAGGTGTGAATGGTATGAATGACAGTCTTTTTTTTTTAATTTCTTAGTCGTTTGGGATCCTTAAGCATGCAAAACCTCAGACAGGAGGGTCCACAAAGGAACCAGGGTTGTCTTTATGGCAATCCAGTTAAGCCAGAGTTGGGAATGCCTCTGGGTCATCTACATCAGGAGCAGATGTATTTGACTTGTCAGTTCTGCTACCACGATTTGGACGCCCATGGCGATGACGGCCTCCTCTTCCTCCCCTGCCACCACGTCCTGGGCGGCCAAAGTCTCCAAAATTGATCTCCAGCTGAGATGTTATATCATTGGCTGGCTTCCAGAAATGATGGTCCATAACCGAATCTTCAGCATGAGCCTCTTCACTCTTTGACTTATGAAGAACAAATCCCTTCTTCCACTGCCCATGAGCACCTTCAATTGGTTTTCGAATATTAAATTCTACTTTTGCACGGCCCTTATTCTGAATTGCCTTCCATTCATCCAAAGTCATCTCTTTTGGACCCTCTTCCTTTACTTCTTCAACTTCGTTCTTCTTATTTTCAGTGTCTGCCTATGTGGGTGAGATTTGAAATTCTAACTACTTCACCTGGGACTCCACCCTTCTCTCCAGCTGTAACAGCACTAACTAGGAAGAGGACACCTGTTTAAGGCAGAGACAGGAGATGAACTTGGTTTGGAAAAAGTCCATTTTTCTTCAATCCACATACATTTAGGTTGCAAGCAGATAGAGGGAAGGGTGCTGGTAATGAGCTCTTGATAATAATAAAGCTTATTATTTTATTATAAAAAATTTAATTGCCCAGACCTAAAGTCACCTAATGGCATAAATAACATATCCTTTTGAGTTGAAAATCCTGAGAACTTTGGAGATGGAGAAGCTTAGGTCCCACCAGAGAATGGCACATATTTCAGAAAAGGAGAAGCTATGGAGATAAGGAGAAAATGAGATATAGTGATAAGAACATCACAGGACCATCAAAAGTTCAAGGCTTTTGAGAATGCCCAGATTAACTTTCATATATGCAGAGAACTCCAGACAAAGACCAGGTGGAAAAAAAACAGACTTCTCCCGAAAGACATTCTATGCTCTCTGGAGAAGCTGTGTTCACTCCAGAAACACCACGGTCTTTCTCTTTCTCCTCACATCTCTCTAAATTTTTCTTCCAAGAAAAACTATTTTGTTTCCTCCTGCAGTTCTTTTCCTTGAGGGAAGGTGAGGGTCCTGGGAAGCCTGGATCAGATCTAGGACTAACTTTCCTGCAGAGTAACGCCTTGCTCCAGTCTGGTTCCAAGACTCCTTGGGAAGTAAGTTGCCCAGGACCATTTTCCACACCAGCAGAACAAGTGACTGAAGTGGGCAGAAGGGGAAGCTATGACCCCTTTTCTGAGGCTTCACTTAAGCCAGGGAGCCCACTCTCCTGTTGAGAGTCACCTCTCCCACCAGCAACACCAGTCAATAGATCAGTTACTAGGAAGCTCTTCTGGTTGGAGTAACTTGGCGGTGTGAGGAGGGGAAACTGGTTATCAGTGATACTTGCATTAGTGCTCTGGGCTGTTCCTTGAACTTCTTTGGTTGTGCCTTCACGTACAGAAAAAAAAACTGCCCTTGTCAGAGAAGTGGACCATTTTTTAATATGGAACTCTTGATTCTTTTGATCTGGAAAAATAAAAACTAGAGAACTGCCATAGAGTTTCCTATGTTAAAATCAAGGCCTGATTCCCTGTGTGCACTTTTTCCTCATTTTTGTTATTAAATCCACTTGAGAGTTAAAGATAAGTCTTGTTCAAATGAATCCTTCAAGGAGACCTCTTAGTGTTAGCAGGGCAGTCCAAATCTGAAAAAAACTTAAGGAGAATTGAGCTTTTGGCATTGTCTTATGTGGGAATATGGTAGAAAATATGTTCTGTTGAACTCAATAAAATATTCGTGTATTATTATGGGCAAATACACTGGGAGGAAAGCTAACTGCTTCACATTTATTGTATTATCTAAGGTTTGCAGTAGCTCAGAGAGGTAAGGCGATGAGGAATGTTGCCCCAAGGGTTTACCCCTGATTACTTTTAACTGAAAGACATTTAGAGATAAAAGACCTAAGTATGATTTTTGCCCAAATATCTACTTGCTTTCATCAGAAACTGAGTCCCCATGGTTGTTTGGGCAGAGAGAGAGAGACTGTCTTTTACTGCAGACTCTGGTTTCCAAGTCTTATTTTGAAACATATATAAGAGTGAAGTATGCTTCTACTTCTCCCTTCCCTCTCCTTTTCCTCCTCCTCCTATTAACAAGAGAGGATACATTTATGTATTATTTTGGTTTGGTTGCTTTTTTGGTTTGTTTTGGGGGCACACTCAGGGATGCTTAGTGGTTAACCCTGGCTCTGCTCTCAGGAATCACTCCTCCTGCTTCAGGGGATCATATGTGATGCCAGAGATCAAACCCAGGTCAACCACCTTCAGGGCAAGCACCTTACTTGCTGGACTGTTGCTCAACTCATTGTTTATGAGTATGAAGGGTAACCAATACTATAGAATGCCCACCACCCACCCAAATACCAATATACTCCACCACAAACCAATGGACCCTTCAATCCACTTCCCCTCACATGCTGATAATAATATTTCTACTGATAAGAGTCTGAGGGCTGTATACATCTCTGCACATTCTCTGTTCCCTTGCTTTGTTTTATAAAATTTGCCTTTCTATTTCTGACTCAGCTTCAAATGCTACCCTTCAGTTCCATCCACGTGGTGGCAAAGGCAAGAGAATTTAAACTTTTCTTAGATGAGAGTAAGATTCTATTGTGTATACACATTTTCTTTATTGTCACATATTGGGGCATGTGGATGTTCCATAACCGTATTGTAAAGAACTCAGTGAACACAGGTGTGCACATAATGTATCTTAAATTGAATCAGGTAAATTTTTTTCTTTTTTTTAATAGATACACCTGGAGATACAATACTACCAATTTTACGCTTGGAATAATGGTTCTCAGGGCCACCAGAGAAGTACTCATCTGTGCTGGGGGCCACAAGAGATTCAATATGTGTGTTTGGAGGCCACGTGGAGCCTGGGATTGAAATCAGGGTCTTGCACATGCCAGGCATATGTTTCCTACTTCAGCTATTTCCCTTCTTCAAGGCAGAGAATCTTTCTTTAAAAAATTGAGTCATGCATCTCCCCTCAATCATATGATCATCTACTCTTTGATAAAGGTGCAAGAAATGTGAAGTGGAGTAAGGAAAGCCTCTTTAACAAATTGTGCTGGCATCACTGGACGGCTACATGCAAAAAAATGGGCTCAGAACTCTGCCTAACACCATGTACAAAGGTAAGATCAAAATGGATTAAAGACCTCAACATCAGACCAGAAACCATAAGGTACATTGCAGACAAAGTTGGTAAAACCCTCCATGACATTGAAGCTAATGGTATCTTCAAAGATGCCACGCCACTGGCCGAGCAAGTGAAAACAGAGATAGATAAATGGGACTATCTTAAACTAAGAAGCTTCTGCACCTCAAAAAAAACAGTGACCAAAATACAATGACAGTCTACAGAATGGGAAAGTATATTCGCCGAATACACATCTGACAAGGGGTTGATATCAAAGATATACAAAATACTGGTTGAACTCCACAAGAAGAAAACATCCAACCCCATCAAAAAATGGGGCAACGAAATGAACAGAAACTTTCTCAAAGAAGAAATCCAAATGGCAAAAAAGCACATGAGAAAATGTTCTACATCATTAATTATCAGGGAGATGCAGATCAAAACCACAATGAGATACCATCTCACACCTCAGAGACTGGCCCACATTCAAAAGAACAAAAGCAACCGATGCTGGCGCAGATGTGGTGAGAAAGGGACACTCCTTCACTGTTGGTGGGAATGTCGACTGGTTCAGCCTTTCTGGAAAACTGTATGGACGATTCTCAAAAAATTAGAAATTGAGCTCCCATTTGACACAGCAATACCACTCCTGGGAATATATCCCAGAGAGGCAAAAATGTATAGTCGAAGTGATATCTGCACTTGTTTGTTCATTGCAGCACACTTTACAATAGCCAGAACCTGGAAGAAACCTGAATGCCCAAGAACAGATGACTGGTTAAAGAAACTTTGGTACATCTACACAATGGAGTACTATGTAGCTGTTAGAAAAGATGAAGTCATGAAATTTATATACAAGTGGTACAACATGGAAAGTATCATGCTAAGCAAAATGAGTCAGGAAGAGAGGGATAGACATAGAAAGATTGCATTCATCTGGGGAATATAAAGAAACAAAATATGAGATTAATACCCAAGAATAGCTGAGATCAACACCAGGAGGATTACTCCATAGCTTAGAGGCCAGCCAGGCATTCTAGGGGAAAGGGCAGCTCAGTTAGAGAAGGGAGCACCAAATAAAGGGTGTTTGGAGGATCCTCCCAGGAGGGGAGATGCATGTTGAAAGTAGACTATGAACTGAACATGTTTGCCACTCAAAGCCTCTTTTGCAGACCACAACACTCAAAAGGAGAGAGATAACACAAGGGATTGCCCTGCCACAGAGGCAGGGTGAGATGGAAGGGATGGGGGTGGGAGGGATATTATCCATGGTGGTGGAAAATGGGCACTGGTGGAGGGATGGGTATTTGATCATTGTATAATCGAAACCCAAGCACAAAAAATTGTAAATCTACAACTGTACCTCATGGTGTTTCACTAAAAATAAAAAATAAATTTAAAAAAATATATATTTCCATAGAAGAAAAAAAAATTGAGTCATGGAATCTCTCCCAAGTCTGGAGAAGGATTGGATGGACGCTTCAAATGCCAGGCACTTCTATGAGAAGTCTGAGGATAATAAGACCACCTCCAGCTCACTGTGCACTGTGCTTATTCATATTAGCCAACTTTGGGGAACCCTGATATGACAGATAAAATATTGATTCACTTATTAATATAAGTAACCAACTCTGCTGTTAGCCAATCCCCAGAACCTTCAGAAAATGATTAGGCACCCCAAATGAGAGTCCTATCATTTTGTATTTATGCAAAATAACTAAATTTATTAAGAATGAAGCTGGTGGGCCCCCACGATGGCTTATGAGAGGCAGGAGAGAGTTATTCACTTTCTCCAGAGCCATGTCTTCCATCCAGGATCATCTGGGAAGGCTAAGACTGGTAAAGTCTGCAACGAAACCCCCCTGAGCAATATGGGCCAGAGCCCCGCTAGCCCCACCAGATAGCCATCAAGTCACACCTGACATCAGTTTGGCTTTATGGGCATGGTAGTCAATCCCTCTACCCTGTTTGGGGAAGCCACAGACACAGGCTAGAGCCAGGAATTGTTCTTTGCAGGGAAGAAAAGTAGGTCCTGCGCCTCACCCAGGGTTTCCAAGTCTTTGTCTTTCTCACAGAAAGGAATTTCAGGAGTAGATAAACAGTGAAAAAAAAACACACAGAAAAACAGATTTTATTTGGAGACTTTTAGGAAGGGGAAGTTTGGAGAGCAAAGGAGAGAGAATAATGCACTCAAAATTAGAATGCAGGCTTCTCCAGAGACAGTACACATCTCAAGAGGGAAGTAACAGGTGACAAATATGCTTGGGCACCACGTGTGCTCGGCCACATGGCCAGGAGCAGCACATGGCCTCAGGCAGCAAACATGTGTGCATCCTTTGTTTAAGGTGGCTTTTATAGGGTTTCTCTAATCTGCCCCCACGTCTTTCTAGCTAGGTAGGAGTCCGTCCATTGCTAGGGTAGTTCTGGTCCTCTTTGAAATTCCTTTCCTGGCCTTTGATCCTGCTGAAGCTTCTCTGGGGGGCAGGGATCAACCTTCTCTGGTCGCTTGGGGGCAAGGTGGAAGTCTTCTCAGGCTTTTTTAGTTCCTGTGCTCACAAGGTGGGCTCTGATGGCCTTGGGACTAGATGGCCTTACTACTCCCGGAGTTCTATTGCCATCCCAGGCAGGGTTTGGGTGGTGGGTAGAGGGGGTGGCTTTCCCTAATCTACCTGCCTATATCAAAAGCAAATCATTTGGTAAAATAAATATGGATAGAAAAACATGCTTCGGTATCACGCCTTTTTGTAGAGATCAGATTCTAGTTCTGTAGAGATTAAACTTTCTAGGGAAATGAGGATATATACATCCTCTCCCCCCTGCTTCTAAGGCACATTGTGAAGAAAAGTTAGACATTTATAATATGTATTTACTCCTAAGGGTCACTTGCTGTTCAAATACTCTAAGAAAGTTATTAAACTCATGGCACTTCAAACTAGAAAGCAATTGAAGGTCTTTGGATCCACAACCCAGTGTTATAACAAAACCTCTGTATGAGGCACTAAGGGATTCTGAGCCCCTGGGCTGCAGTAAGAGCTGAAAACTGGCACAATTCTAACCCCTAAATATCATTGAATTTCAGCTCCAGTTTTGACAATACCTAACCTTGAAACAAAAGGCCATTAGGAGGCTGACAGGTGTGGCAGATTGATTAAGCTCTGTTGTTGGACTCTGTTATGTAACTCTGAGGACACTTAATCTAGCAATCCCTGTTCTCCTCCCTGAGGAAATCTGTGCAAGTACAAATCACATATTCGCAGACAGATATTCTAGAAGGTCTAATTTAAAAGATACACCTCTGGATAATCCAGACGGAACTCAGTTTACTGATGGAAGCATCTACTTCATGAGGGGCATAAAAATCTGCATATGCTGTTGGGAGTCTGACCAGGATCGTGGAAGCAAAATCTTGCCAGGAAGAATGTCAGCTTAAAAAAGAAAAAGATGAATTAATTACTTTCCAATTGAGCCTGCCAGTTGGCTAACGGCCTTAGAGTAAACAACTATACTGATTCTAAATATGCCTTCTTAGTCTTACATGCTCAGGCAGCAATATGGAAGGGACAGGGATATCTAACAGCTAAAGATAGACCAATAAAGACTGTTATTGAATCACTATGAGATACTGTTACAAAACTTTCATGATTGAGCTTCAGTCATACAATGATCGAACAACCCATCCTCCACCAATGCACATTTCCCACCACCAGCATCCACACTTAAGTACCTATTCTTAAGTGTGGGACGGAGGTCCTTGTTTGACTTGCATTGATCCAGCAGACAGAGAAGCATGTCTTCCTCTCTCCCTTAATCCTGTGTTTTTACATTGAAATCTCGCCATCCCCTCATAGCATTCACGGTATTCTAAGAGGTTGTCTTTCTTGTCCCAGTGTTTGCCTCTAGAGAGGATATCGCAATCACTCCCTCCTTTCACAAGCACTGCAAGTGTACCAGGAGCTCACAGAGCCAAGTCCCTCCTACTGCCCATCCAGATAAGTCCAGACTCTCTAGGATTACTCTTCAGGCTTAGTTTCCTTCGGACTCGCACCCACATCTCTGATTCACCATTGCTCGGTATTTCCCTCATCCACTTACTCAAGCATCTTGATAACATATGTATCCTCTGCTCTTGGAATCTGCCTTTTGTTCTCTTTGGCAGGCCTTAAATTGAAATCCTTTCAGAGTAAGTCCTCAGCATTTAGCCTTCGGAGGGTTTGATCAGAATGTCCTCTCCACCACTTTGTCATAGTCCTTTTACAGCCCTCATTTCTGCCCTTGAGTAATTTAATTGCGCATATATCTTCCATTAGGTTGTAAACCCTTGGAAGACAGGGATGTCGCCATCCATTATGATTTCCCCAGTACTTGATATGGTGCTTTTTGCTTGTGTGGTAGTGTGCAGGGGCTGGCAGCTCCAGGCTCTGTGCTTGGAGTTGCTCCTGGGGGTGCTTGAGGGATTTTAAGGTGCCAAGGATCCAACCCAATCCAGAGTCTTCTACATAACAGAGCATGTGCTCAGTCTCGTTGAGCTGTCTCTGATATGGTACTTTGAATGCATTTCGTATTCATGGTTAGTGGAGTTAAGGCTCAGTGTACTTGTGAATCAAGGTTTGTTTTTAATAAATTCAAAGTATAAATTGTTATATTAGCAAATAGTATTGTTTAAAATGGAACTTACTCATTTTTTAAAATCTCTATCCCATTGATATCAAGGATTTACAAAAAACTGGTTGAACTCCACAAGAAGAAAACATCCAACCCCATCAAAAAATGGGGCAATGAAATGAACAGAAACTTTCTCAAAGAAGAAATCCGAATGGCAAAAAAGCACATGAGAAAATGCTCTACATCATTAATCATCAGGGAGATGCAGATCAAAACCACAATGAGATACCATCTCACACCTCAGAGACTGGCCCACATTCAAAAGAACAAAAGCAACCGTTGCTGGCGCGGATGTGGCGAGAAAGGGACACTCCTTCACTGTTGGTGGGAATGTCCACTGGTTCAGCCCTTCTGGAAAACAGTATGGACGTTCCTCAAAAAATTAGAAATTGAGCTCCCATTTGACCCAGCGATACCACTCCTGGGAATATATCCCAGAGAGGCAAAAACGTGTAGCCGAAGTGACATCTGCACTTGTTTGTTCATTGCAGCACTCTTTACAGTAGCCAGAAACTGGAAGAGACCTGAGTGCCCAAGAACAGATGACTGGTTAAAGAAACTTTGGTACATCTACACAATGGAGTACTATGTGGCTCTTAGAAAAGATGAAGTCATGAACTTTACATACAAGTGGTACAATATGGAAAGTATCATGCTAAGCGAAATGAGTCAGAAAGAGAGGGATAGACATAGAAAGATAGCATTCATCTGGGGGATATAAAATAATAAAATATGAGATTAATACCCAAGAATAACTGAGAGCAACACCAGGAGAATTACTCCATAACTTAGAGGCCAGCTGGGTATTCTAGGGGAAAGGACAATTCAGATAGAAAGGGGAACACCAAGTGGAGGGTGTTTGGAGGATCCTCCCAGGAGGGGAGATGCAGGTTGAAAGTAGACTGGACTGAACATGTTCGCCACTCAATGCCTCTTTGGCTGATCACAGCGCCCAGGAGTAGAGAGAGAACAGGGGGGAATGCCTGCCACAGTGGCAGGGGGGGATAGGGGGATGGGAGGATGGGGGGGGAGGGATATTATCCTGGTGGTGGAAAATGGGCACTGGTGGAGGGATGGGTATTTGATCGGGGTATGACCGAGATCCAAGCACAAAAATTTGTAAATCTACAACTGTACCTCATGTCGTTTCACTAATAAAAAAGAAAAAAAAAAAGAGCGGGATAGACACAGAAAAAAAAAAAAAGAATCTCATGCTTTCAAAATAATAATGCGTTCGTGAAGACTGAGTGATATACGGAAGTATAGTGGCAATAGGGGGAATGAGAAAAAAAATACATATATATGTGTCTAAAAAAAAAAATCTCTATCCCAAAGCAACTCAATGAATTCTACATTATCCTCCATTTTATAGAGGTACAAAACAGGAGGTATCTTGCAAAAAGTTCCAGAGTGAGAGGAATCTGTGGCTTAGAAGATCTTGTTTTTCTAACTGAAAAAGGCCCTCATAATTCTCAAAAAAAATCCTGAGAAGTCAACCAAGGTTGGTTAAATGAAGAGAAAGGATGAAAGTGGGAAAGAGTACAGCTCTCCATATGCAAATCCATCCTGTCTGTCTGTCTGTCTGTCTGTCTGTCTGTCTGTCTCCATTTCTCTCACTCCCTCCCTCTTCCAAATCTTGGTTCAGCCTTGGGAGAGTATAGGAGTCCGGGAATTTATCCATTTCTTTAAAGTTCTCTTATTTCACAGCATAAAGATTCTCAAAGTAATCTCTGATTTGAATTTCCATAGTTTCTGTTGTGATGTTACCTCTTTCATTTCTGATTCATTTTATTAGGGTTCTCCCTCTCTCTCTTTCTTTGAGAGTCTTGTCAATGGTTTATTGATCTAGTTTATTTTTTCAAAGAACCAGCACTTGGTTTCATTGATCATTTGGATTGTTTTGGGGATTCCAGCTTTTTTTTTTAATTGAATCACCTTGAGATACACAGTTACAAAGTTTTCATGATCTGGTTTCAGTCATAAAATGTTCAAACACCTGTCCCTCCACCAGTGTACATTTCCCACCAGTGCACCAGTGTCCCCAGTCCTCCCTCCATCCCTCCCCCCCCCTCTCTCTCCCCTCTATCCCCCTCTCTCTTTCCCTCTCTCTCTCTTTTACCTCCCCCATCTCTCTCTCCTTCCCCTTTTGAGCATCATGTTTTGCAGTATAGATACTGAGAGGCCATCATATTTTATCCTTTACCCACTTTAAGCACACATCTTCCTAGACTATAGACCAAACATTATGGCTACTTAATACCTGGATTGCAGACCACAACACCCTAAAGGAGAGAGAGTAAAAGGTACTCTCCACCTGCCACAAAGGCAGGAGTGGGGGGTGGGGTGGGGATTATGGGGGGATGTTGGGAACATTGGTGGTGGAGAATGAGCACTGGTGGAAGGATCAGTTGATAAGATAACTCTGGAATTAATTCAAGAGGAACAACATAAAAATAATCATGGTCCCAGAGGGACAGGAAGGCAACTCTTGTGAAGATGCAACAGTCAGAAACATCACTGCTGAGTAGTTCCCAGAGCTGGAGGGGGCAAGCACCCAGATCCAAGAGACTTGAAGGGTACCAGATAAAAGAAATCCAACTAAAAATACTCAAAATACAAACTAGTCAGAATGATGAATGTCTTAGATAGGTATAGAGCACTTAAAGATTAAAGAAAAAAATGACATGCAAAGGAGTGTTGGTACAAATGACAGAAGATTTCTTACATGAGGCCCCAAGACAATGGTGGGAGATAATTAAACTCAATGAACAACTTTACCCAGCCAGACTCTCATTCAGATTTGAAGAAACTATACACAACTTCACGGATAAGAAACATTTCAGGAATTTTATGACTCAAAACTGCTGTAAAAAGAGAATGAAAAGGGCTACCGTAGATGAGAGAAATCTCACAACTAAACCAAATTTCTACAAATAGACGGTACAAACTCCAAGGCAATAATCACACTCAATGTCAGAGGCCTAAATGTACCAATTAAGAAACATCAAATGTCAGTATGGATTAAAAAATTGAGTCCAACCTTCTACTGCTTGCAAGAATTAAATTTAAGCAGTAAGGGCAAACAGATTCAAAGTCAAAGATTGGAAGACAATATTTCAAGCACACAAGCCCCCAAAAAGCCTGGGTGGCCATACTGATATCAGACAACATTGACTATAGTATTAAAAGGTTTTAAGAGACCGAGAAGGCCATTTCTCAGTGATGAAGGGATATGAACATCAGAAAGAACCCACATATTCCTAAACACATTTAAAATTCATAAAATGACCAATAGACTTGAAGGACATTGATGACAGCATAATAATAGTTAGAGATTTCAACACCACTCTGTCTCCACTTGATAAATCAGCTAGGCTAAAACTAAAAGAGGAAATACTGGAATTTACTGGAATTGAAGAGAGAAACAGAAGAGAGGAACTTAGTATATATACATATATTATATAAATATATACACACAATATGTATGTATGTGTGTATATACATTCTTCTCCAATGCACATAGGGCATTCTCCATGATAGAACACAAGTAAAATCACAAAACATAACTCCAAAAATTATTTAACATTCTCAAGTCAATCAATGCAATGCACTACATCAACACAAAAAATTAAAAATCATATCAATAGATGCCAAGAATATATTAGATAAGAGGATGAAGAGGAAGGAGAAAAGTAGCTTGTAGAAGAGAGCTCAGAACTTCCCCAGTCTCTGAACGGAAGCTCCAGAAGAGAGATAATGCAAGGTATCAAAGTAGGAACACCTAGATTACTCTGGATTATAGACCTGAGAAGGAAGGGAAGGAAAAGAACCTGAGAAGGACAGGGAAGGAAAGGAAGAAGAGGCAGATAGGAGGTAACGTGGGCAAAAGGACTCAGACACATTGGTAGTGTTACTGTTTACATATTTTATTTAGGAATGCAAAAAAAAATAAAAAGAATGTCAAAATTATAATGAGTAATTCAGAGGGTATTAATCACTAACAATTTAATGATTTAATTAAAAAATATTCAAAGCTCTTTTTAACTGCTTACCTCCCAAAGAGTTGAGGATTTCAGCAGATGGCTTCTTCTAGGAGTTTTTTTTTTTTTTGGTAGAATCTTTAGAATTTTCTAAATGTGGCATCCTATTTTCTGCAAATAGTTCAATCTTGACTTCTTTCTTTCATATCTGGATGCCCTTGATTTTTTTTTTTGGCCTAACTGCTATGAGCAGTACTTCCAGTACTATATTGAATAGGAGTTGTGAGATTGGGCAATCTTGTTTTATAACTAATCTTAGAGGTTTTTAGTTTTTTGCCATCTATAATACTTGCTGTGGGCTTATGTGAGATGACTGATTATATTGAGAAAATTTCTTTCAAGTTCCATTTTGTTGAGGGTTTTTATCATGAATGGGTACTGGATCTTGTCGAATGCTTTCTCTGCGTTGATTGATGTGATTATATGATTGTCATCTTTTCTTTTATTGATGCAGTGTATTATGTTGATTGAATCACAAATGTTATATCAGTTTTGCATCCTTGGGATGAGTCCTACTTGGTCATGGTGTATGATCTTTTTGATGACCTGCTAGATTTGATTTGTTAGTATTTTGTTAAGGATCCTTGCAGTTATGCTCATCAGGGATATCAGACTATAATTTTCTCTCTCTCTCTCTCTAACTTTTTTTTAATATCTGTGCTTTTGTTATGAGGGTGATATTTTTCTCATAGAAATTGTTTGGTAGTGTTCCTATTTCTTCGATTTTCTGGAAGAACTTTAAAAAGATTGACAGTAGGTCCTCTTTAAAGTTTTGAAAGTATTCACCAGTGAATTCATCTTGGCCTGGGCTTTTGTTTCTGGAAAGAATTTGATTACATTTCAATTTCTTCAATAGTAATAGGTTTGTTCAGGCATTCCAAATTTGGTACAGACTTGGTAGTTTATAGGAATACAAGAATTTATCTGGTTCTTCAAGTTTCTCTTGTTTTGTTGCATGAAGATTCTCAAAAAATCTCTGATGATTCTTTGAATTTCTGTGGTTTCTGTTGTGATGTCCCCCCTTCATTTCTCAGTTTATTGGGGTTCTCTCTCTTTCTTTGTAAGTCTTGATATCAGTTTATTGTCTTTCTTTTTTTTTTCAAGAACAAGATCTTAGTTTCATTGATCTTTTGGATTATCTTTTGTGATTCCAGCTCGTTCATTTTTACTGGTTTTTTTTATTTCCTTCTTGCCACCTGGTTTAAGCTCCTTTTGATGGTCATTTATCAAGATCTTAAAGTGAGAAGTTAAGCTGAATATGTGGGTTTTCCTTTCTGATGAATTCTTACAGAATTCTTACTAAACATTCCTTTTATAACTGTTTTAGCTGCATCCCACAATTTCTGGTAACTTGGTCTTTATTCTCATGTCCAACGTTTAGATTCAGCCTTCTGGAACTGTGAGTTACCCTGGATAGTCTTTGTCTTGGTCAACACAATAAAGTCAGACAGTCTCTCACCCTGTTCGTTCTATTCTAGGCCATGGGTCCCAATGTGGAGTTCTTCAGCTGAACTTCTCGGTCCTATCTTGGCATTAAAATCAACCAACAATGATCTTGTAGAAGGTGTGGTCTTCTTTATATAACTTCTCCAACTGCATGTAGGACTTCTCAATTACTCCTTCATCATAATTGGATGTTGGTGCGTTTACAACGAAGATAGAAACTACTGGCAGTGGGCCACATCTATTCAAGTGTAATCGTCCTATTCAGGTTGTAAGGCATTCGAAAGAATCAATGCTGTGGCCAAGTTCGTGTTGACAAGGACACCAACACCTCGGATGCCTCTTTTGTCGCATGTTCTGCCCTATTGTCTGTCATCTACAAGCTGTTCACTTGAGTCA
Source organism: Sorex fumeus (assembly GCF_029834395.1). Taxonomy (NCBI): domain Eukaryota; kingdom Metazoa; phylum Chordata; class Mammalia; order Eulipotyphla; family Soricidae; genus Sorex; species Sorex fumeus. Next base: position 11,100,665 of record NW_026606103.1, read on the forward strand.
TCCTGAATAGGATTGACAGAACACTAGATGAAGGACAACCATGCGAGCAAGCCAAGTTCCGCAAAGGATTCAGCACAATTGACCACATCCACACGATAACCAAGCTCATTGAGGTTTTTTGGGAGTTCAAGATGCCGCTCTGCCTAACGTTTATTGATTTAAAGAAGGCCTTTGATTCTGTTGAGACAGAAGCAGTCATTGAAGCCCTAGCCAATCAGGGCATTCAAACTCAATACATCAATCAGGGTCCTCTGTGAGCTGCATTACGGATTCACTACCAGGATCTCACCATTCTACAAAGAAGTGATCATCGATGTCAAGAGAGGGGTTCAGCAGGGTGATACCATTTCACCGAAAGTCTTCAGTGCCACCCCCGGAAACATCATGAGATGACTGGAATGGGAAGGAATGGGAGTGAAGATAGACGGTCGGCAACTACATCACCTCCGCTTTGCTGATGACATCGTTCTAAATAACACCAAACATTAGCCAAATGGCACAAATGCTGGCCGACTTTGACCGTGAGTGTGGAAAGGTCGGTCTACAGCTGAATCTCACGAAGACAATGTTGTGAAAAACAGTCTTGTTCCAGATGTTCCAATCGCTCTCAATGGAACGACCATTTCCAAATACAACAGTTATGTGTACCTATGTTGAGAAGTCAACATGACGAATGACCTGGCACCTGAGTTGCGCAGGAGGAAGAGAGCGGCTTAGAATGCCTTCAAGAACATCAAAGAAATAACTAAGAGGACAAAGAACCTCCGGCTCTGGGCACATCTCTTCAATTCCACTGTTCTTCCTGCATTAACATATGCCTCAGAGACCTGGGCCCTACGAAAACAGGGTGAGAATGCTATTCGGGTCTTCCAAAGAGGAATCGAAAGAGCTATGTTTGGAGTGTCACTTTTCACTCAAATGAGAGAAAGAATCTGGAGTTCCAACCTCCTTTGACGGTCAAGAATCAGGGATGCTGTTTTGTTTGCCAAGGCGTCGAAAATCAGATGGGCTGGACATGTAATGATATTTGGAGACTGCCACTGGACTAGAGCCATTACCACCTGGATTCCATGGTACGTCAAAAGATTGCGTGGCCGCCCACCTACAAGATGGTCAGACTTCTTCATCAAGACCCTGAACGATCTGTTTGAGGCTCTTCATGTTCCTAGAACGAACAGATGCCATTGGGCTACACTAGCACATGACAGGAACAAATGGAGACGTTACTGGCATCCACTCAAGCAAATCGATGAGTAACAGGAAGTCAAGTGATCAAGTGATATCCTTAACAATTGTTTTCTAGCCTTTGACTTTGAGTCTATGTTTGCTGTTTAAATATGTTTCTTGCAGACAACAGAGTGTTGGTTTCAATTTTCTAATCCATCCTACCATTCTGTTTCTCTTAATTGGTATATTTAGCCCACTGACTTTGAAAGCGATTTTTGTTGGGGCGGGGGGGGGGCTTGTGCCATCTTTTTGTAAGAATTTGCTATGTCTGTGGGGGTTGTCTTATCTTAAAGTGACCCATCTAAATGGCTTTAAGTCTATGAAGTTTAGCTGTGAAGTTGTGTTTTGTTCCTTCAAAATCTGAATGAGAATCTGTCGGGTAAAGTATTGTTGGTGAGGCATTTGTTTCATTGAATTTTATTCACTGTATTTCACCACTATCTTCAAGCATGGAAGATTTAATCTGATAAATTGGTTGTACATATTAAGGATGCTCCTTTGAAAGTGATGTCCTTTTGTGATGTTTTCTTTCAGTATTCTATCTCTATCATTTTCAGCATTCTGATTAAGATGCATCTCATGGTATTTTCATTTTTATTTCTTTTAGCTGGCACCCGTTGGGCCCTCTGGATCTGGGTGCATGTGCTGTTCAGCTATGGGAACTCAGAAATGATGGCCTTGACAGTTGCTTCTTCATAGGGTTTTTTCCCCTGTCCCTCTGGGAACTCAAGGATTCTTACATTGTTGTTGAATTCATCCCAAAGTTCTCCTGTCATCTATTGGTTTATTTTGAGGCTATTTTCTATCTTCTGGTGTCTTCTGGAGATTTCCTGCACCTCATCTTGGAGTTCACTGATTCTGTGTTCATAAGTTGTTACTCTGTTAATGAGGTTTCCCAGTGAGTTTTTCATTTCATCTTCCAGGTTTTAGATCTGGCATTTATGTTTGTATTTTCATTTGTATTTTCCTTATTTCTGCTCTCATATCCTCTTGTGTTCCATTGGCGGTGCACTCCATTGTTTCTTTGAGTTTCCTATGGATCTTCATCAATCTCATTCTAAATTCTTTATCAGAGAGGTTATATAGCTCATTGTTACTGGTTGGTTCATCTGGGCTAAAATCTGCACTAAGTTTAGTGGGTTTCTGTGTTGCTTTACTATTGTGACTGTTGTAATTTGAAGTTGTTTCTTGTGTATTGTCGTAGTTAGAATGTCTGCATATGTCTATGATTAATTATGTAGAGGTGAAGAAATACATGGCTGTTCCTCTTCATTCCACGACGTCGCTCTTCATAGGTGGGGTTCAATCCTGACCTGGGGAGCAAAATGGCGTCCCTGTATTCAAACCAGAGTCCCGGATGTCTTCCTGGCCTTCTTTTTGGTTTTCAGGGACTACAATTGGGCAGAGAAGATGGCTTCTTTACTGTTAGTTTATTATTTGTTTTTAACATAGTTGTTTTTATTGATTCATTTTTAGCCTATGTCTTCCAATATGCTTCCATGATTACATCTGTAATTTGGAGAGCAAAATTTACTTCAAGAATTGTTCTACCAGCAGAATTCCCATATTCAAATAAAAAAACCCATACATTTAATATGCTCAAACCAATAGCATTAAATATTTTTATATTATTTTTTCTCTAACTATACAATGCAAACTGAACATTACCTATACATTTACTTATATTCAACCCTTTTTGAATTAATACAATAATTTTATCACTCTCTTTGGAAAATAAGCAAAGGAATGAGTTTTATTAGAATAAGCAGCTGAACAATGAAGAATCTGCTCCTCATGTACATGGGCCTGGGCTCTATCACCAGCACAGAAACAGCACCACCAATACAATGCAACTCTTAGAAATCTTGCTGAACAGTTCTCAAAGTTAAAGAATGCAGACATCCAGATCCAAGGAGCCAGACGAGTACCAGCTAAAAGAGACCCGAATAAAAACACTCCAAGGCTAAGCGAAATGAGTCAAAAAGAGAGGGACAGACATAGAAAGATTGCGTTTATCTGGGAATATAAAGTAACAAGATACTAACAACCAAGAATAGCCGAGATAAGTACCAGGAGGTTCACTCCATGACTTGGAGGCCAGCCGCACATGCGGGGGGGAAAAGGGAAAAGGCAGCTCAGATAGAGAAGGGAGCACCAAATAATGGGTTTTGGGAGGATCCTCCCAGGATGGGAGAAGCATGCTGAAAGTAGACTCTAGACCTAACATGATTGCCACTCAATGCCTCTTTTGCAAACCACAATACCCAAAAGGAGAGAGAAACAAAAGGGAATGCCACAGGGGTGGTATGGGATGGGGGGGATGGGGCGGTGGGAGGGATATTGGGAGCACTGGAGGTGGAGAATGGGCACTGATGAAGGGATGGGTACTCAATCATTGTATAACTGAAATCCAAGCACAAAAATTTGTACTTCTACAACTGTACCTCATGGTGTTTCACTAATAAAAATTAAAAAACAAGCCAAAAAATAAATATTTAAACTTTAAATTCAATTACTATGCCATATAATTCAATTTTCAGGTTTATTTTAGGGGCAGAAAAATCAGAATCAAGTTTGTCATCATCAGATATAGTATAAAATAATAGGAAAAAAAATAATTTTTTAAACTGAGCTATATTTTAAGTGATTCACAGTACTAAGGGGATCAAGTGTAAACGATTGTTTTATTTACTTTCAATAATTCCTAGGTTCTCAAAGATTTGCTCAAATGAAATGTTCACTCCTAAATAACACTAAATAATACTATTTATCTTTGTTCTCGGAGAGCCTGGCAAGGTACCAAGAGCATCTCACCCACATGGCAAAGTTTGGCAAGCTACCCGTGGCCTATTTGATATGCCAAACACAGTAACAACAAGTGTCACAATGGAGACATTACTGGGCCCGCTCAAGCAAATCGATGGACAACTGGTGGACGTTGCTACAGTGCTACCTAAAATTAATATTATTTCTTTTGGGGGGGGCATACGATGCACAGGTATTACTCCTGGCTATGCACCCATGAGTTACTCCCGACGGTGCTCGGGACCATATGGGATGCTGGCGACCGAACCCAGGTTGGCCGTGTGCAAGGCAAATGCCCTATCCGCTGTGCGGCTTAATTTGTGGCTCCAGCCTCAAATTAATATTGTCTTAAGTACAAAAAAAAGGTCAAATGAACTCCTCTCAAAACTCAAATATAACTTTTATAAGTGGAAGCACACTTCAAATCATTTCATTTCATTTCATTTCATCATCCTGTTATTCGTCGATTGCCTCGAGCAGGCCCCAGTAACGTCTCTTTCATCCTAGCCCTGAGATTATATTCAAGGCTCTTTAGGAGAATGAGACCCATCATTGTTACTGGTATTTGGCATATTTGGTATGCCACAGGGAGTTTGCCAGACTCTGCCCTGTGGGCAGGCTACATTCGATAGCCTGCAAGTTTGTCCAAAGTAGGACTTCAAATAGTCTGATAAATAATTTGAATAAAAGTATGGCTTTAAGGAATGCATGCAGGTAAGAAATGCTGAAGAGAAAAAGCACACCACACTGTATTCTGATATTGGAGAAAACAGCAGCATTTTCTCAAATGACTGCTGCCATTCAGTTGTCTGGTGATGGAGACTGAATGTGTACATGGTCTGTTTCACCAGCAGGGTGAGCTCGGTCCTCTGCGATAAACGTTTCTATGTAAATCTCATGGAAGCTAAAAGAAATCTTTTCTATAGTTACAAGCATGGGTGAATACATGGATAAAAGCAAACTATTAAATATGATTGTATAAAAATTTTAATACTAATTCAATATTGACTTTTAAATATGATGGTATAAAAATTTCATAGAGCAGCCCTATAAAAATAGCTTTAAAAAGTAATTACTATATTAAGATTCTACCACATATGTTTTGTAGTCACAGTGTCACCAAAGTAAAATTATATTTTACTGAAGTATTTAAATCTCTCCTATTTTTCTTACTACTAATCTTTATTGTTTTCTCACTTGTATTTGCTAATTTTTGTTTTGCTTTTCCTATTCTTTTTTTAATTCCACGTGCTTGGTTTTTCATCTTTTATAAGATTATGGTTTAGCGCTATGCTAAACATTAAAAGAAAGTGAATCATTTTCAATGGAAATATATAGTATACAAAGCATATTGAAAATATTTCAAATTTTTAGTGTACAATAATTTTAAGCAAATATTATTACCAAATACAAATTTTATTTATTTATTTTGCTTTTTTTTTTTTAGGTCACACCCAGCGATGCACAGGGATTACTCCTGGCTCATGCACTCAGGAATCACTCCTGGCGGTGCTCAGGGAATCATATGGAATGCTAGGAATCGAACCAGGGTTGGCTGCGTGCAAGACAAAAGCCCTATCCACTGTGCTATCGCTCCAGCCCCCAAATACAAATTTTACATATAAAATATTTCAGAAAATTTAACCAGAATTCTGAACAAACTGCCAAATATAGAGGATTATTTCATCAACATAAAGGAGAAAGTGCTTAATAACTGATTTAGTAGAAGGCACTATGCCCAAATATCTTCCAATGCAGCTTCAAATGGTTGAGTAGCACTGTCCTCCCGTTGTTCATCAATTTGCTCGAGCAGGCACCAGTAACATCTCACAACAAATTGTGAGACTTGTTGTTACTGTGTTTGGCATATCAAACACGTCACGGGGAGCTTGTCAGGCTCTGCCTGCAGGCAAGATACTCTCGGTAGCTTGCTGGGCTCTTCGAGAGGGGCGGAGGAATCGAACTCCAGTCGGCCATGTTGGCTGCTTGTAAGACAAATGCCCTACCGCTGTGCTCTCGCTCCAGCCCAAATGGTTGAGTATGAAAGTTTATCCATAGGATTATAAGATCAAGTTAACCTATATATGTATTTAAAAGGATGTTTAAGTCAATAAAGTTCAATGCCACCTTAAAAATCAAACACATTAGTTTATAATGCGAAACTTACTCAGTATTGTCATGGCATTATAAAATAAATAAAACTGCATCTTTAATAACAAATTGCAATCTTCAGATTAGTTATGTGGATAGATTATGGCATTATTCACAGAAAACTTTTAGAAAACAAGAAAGCGTACACACTGTCTGAAAACCCAGAAAACAGGAGCAGGTATTAAAAGCCGAAATAATGGTGCCTCGCCTGGACTCCTCAACCCCTACTCCTCTACACCACATGGACCCTCAGACTGCAGAAAAAGCTGTCAGAAACCTAAGAAACTGAGATGGGACATTTTGGCTTTCAAGTAACTTTTAATACCTAATAATATATATAATTTCTTTTTACAAAGAATACACTGAACTAACAACATTTTTAAGTTATGCAACTCAGATTTATGTAAAAACAATTGTTTCCAATTAATGCTCAATAACATTAAAGGTTAAACTGGAGCGATAGCACAGCGGTAGAGCGTTTGCCTTGCACGCAGCCAACATGGCCGACCCGAGTTCGATTCCTCCGCCCCTCTCGGAGAGCCCGGCAAGCTACCGAGAGTATCTCGCCCGCAGGGCAGAGCCTGGCAAGCCACCCGTGATGTATTCGATATGCCAAACACAGTAACAACAAAGTCTCCACTGGAGACGTTACTGGGCCCGCTCGAGCAAAATCGACGAACAACGGGAGGGCCTTTACCTTTTAACATTAAAGATATATTACAGAGATAGGTATATTATTATGGGCATTCGCTTTAAAAGAAATTCCGAGAATAAACATAGCTTTCAACATTAATTCACACAATGAATGTATGACCAACTTTAATTTTATTTATTTATTTATTTTTGCTTTTTGGGTCACACCTGGCGATGCACAGGGGTTACTCCTGGCTCTGCACTCAGGAGTTACTCCTGGCGGTGCTCAGGGGACCATATGGGATGCTGGGAATCGAACCCGGGTCGGCCGCGTGCAAGGCAAAGGCCCTACCCGCTGTGCTATCTTCCAGCCCCGACCAACTTTAATTTTAAATGGTATATCTGCTGACTAAAAAATATGCAAATCATTTAAAACACATACACTTCAGCAAAATTAATGGATACTTCTTTTCTATAAAATTATGTAAAGGGTTTAAATTAACTTTTATCTTTGACTTTAGTGAATTTAAACTATGTGTAATAATAATATTATCATCCATATAGGAAAGGAAAAAATCAAGCTCTCACTATTCGCAGATGATATGATACTATATCTAGAGAATCCTAAAAGCCTCTACCAAGAAACTCCTTGAAACAATAGACTTGGACAATAAAGTCGCAGTACCAAAAACTGTGTCCCAGAAAATCAAGTAACTCGGAATCAGCCTAAGGAGTAAAGGACCTCTAGAAAGAAAACTACAAAACGCTACTCCACAAAATAAAAGACGACATGAGGAAATGGAAACATATCGCCTGCTAATGAATAGGAAGAATTAACATTGTCAAAATGGCAATACTCCCAAAGGCACTATACAGATTCAATGTGATCCCTATAAAGATAGCCATGAAATTCTTCAAAGAAATGGATCATCAAGCACTCCTAAAATTCATTTGGAGCAACAAATGCTCATGAATAGCTAAAGCAATTCTTGGGGAAAAGGGTGGGGAGGCATCACCCTCTCCATCCTCAAACTCTACTACAAAGTGCTAAGAATAGTTGTAATAAGTACCAGGAGGTCTGCTCCACATCTTGGAAGCCGGCAGCACATGCCGGGGGAAAAGGCAGTTCAGACAGAAAAGGGAACACCAAGTAAAGTGTGTTTGGAGGACTTGCTGGGAATGCAAGATGCGTGCTGAAAGGCTGAAAGTAGACTATAGACCGAACACGGTGGCCACTCAATACCTCTATTGCAAACCCCAACACCCTAAAGGAAAGAGAGAGAAAAAGGGAATGACCTGCCATAGAGGTGGGGTGGAGTGGAAGGTGGGGTAGTGGGCAGGCTACTAGGTTCATTGGTGGAGAATGGATGGGCACTAGTGGATGGATGGGTACTTGATCATTGTATAACTGAAACCCAAATACGAAAGTTTGTAAGTCTATTTACAAACTAGTTACCATGTAACTGTACATGGTATCTCACTAATAAATATATATGTATATATTATCATTACAACATATAACTCATAGAAATTAAATTTACAAAATTCAAGATTAATCTTTACAATATAAATAAGGGAAAAGGTTTCTAGAAATACGAACTACCTAGTCTTGCATGGTGTCCAGTATTTGATTGAACCAAAGTCCTATATATAACGTAAAATCTTCTTGATACACATGTCAGTCATTTCTTGGAATTATTTAAAAAAAAAGGAAATCTATCAAAACAAAAAATAGATTAATTTCTTACGTTTCAGATATTTATCATTTTTCTCTAAGAAAGCATCTTTAAATAAACTAGTAACTTGATAAAACAGAAATGAGCTTGAAATTCACTAGAACAAATTAACAGTAAGCACAAACTAGGCAAATTATCAGCAACTGATTAGTTTCTCACATTTCATATGTTTCTCATTTCTCTAAGAGACTTTCTTTAAATAAACTACTTCATAAAAAAGAATTGAGCTTAAAAATTCACTAGGACACCCGAACTTCAAACTGTACTACAAAGCAGTAATAATTAAAACAGCATGGTACTGGAACAAAGGCAGAACTGCAGACCAATGGAAAAGGGTTGAATACACTGACATCTCTCCTCAATCATATGCTCATCTAATCTTTGATAAAGGTGCAAGTAATGTGAAGTGGAGTAAGGAAAGCCTCTTTAATAAATTGTGTTGGCATCACTGGACGGCTACATGCAAAAAAATAGGCTCAGAACTCTGCCTAACACCATGTACAAAAGTAAGATCAAAATGGATTAAAGACCTCAACATCAGACCAGAAATCATAAGGTACATTGAAGATAAAGTTGGCAAAACCCTCCATGACATTGAAGCTAATGGTATCTTCAAAGATGCCACGCCACTGGCCGAGCAAGTGAAAACAGAGATAGATAAATGGGACTATCTTAAACTAAGAAGCTTCTGCACCTTCAAAGAAACAGTGACCAAAATACAAAGACAGTCTACAGAATGGGAAAGGATATTCACCGAATACACATCTGACAAGGGGTTGATATCCAGGATATACAAAATACTGGTTAAACTCCACAAGAAGAAAACATCCAACCCCATCCAAAAATGGGGCAATGAAATGAACAGAAACTTTCTCAAGGAAGAAATCCGAATGGCAAAAAAGCACATGAGAAAATGCTCTACATCATTAATCATCAGGGAGATGCAGATCAAAACCACAATGAGATACCATCTCACACCTCAGAGACTGGCCCACATTCAAAAGAACAAAAGCAACCGATGCTGGCGTGGATGTGGCGAGAAAGGGACACTCCTTCACTGTTGGTGGGAATGTCCACTGGTTCAGCCCTTCTGGAAACAGTATGGACGATTCTCAAAAAATTAGAAATTGAGCTCCCATTTGACCCAGCAATACCACTCCTGGGAATATATCCCAGAGAGGCAAAAATGTATAGTCGAAGTGACATCTGCACTTGTTTGTTCATTGCAGCACTCTTTACAATAGCCAGAAACTGGAAGAAACCTGTATGCCCAAGAACAGATGACTGGTTAAAGAAACTTTGGTACATCTACACAATGGAGTACTATGTAGCTCTTAGAAAAGATGAAGTCATGAAATTTACATACAAGTGGTACAATATGGAAAGTATCATGCTAAGCGAAATGAGTCAGAAAGAGAGGGATAGACATAGAAAGATTGCATTCATCTGGGGGATATAAAGTAACAAAGTATGAGATTAATACCCAAGAATAGCTGAGATCAGCACCAGGAGGATTACTCCATAACTTAGAGGCCAGCCGGGTATCCTAGAGGAAAGGGCAGTTCAGATAGAGAAGGGAGCACCAAATAAAGGATGTTTGGAGGATCCTCCCAGGAGGGGAGATGCATGTCGAAAGTAGACTATGGACTGAACATGTTTGCCACTCAATGCCTCTTTTGCAGACCACAACACCCAAAAGGAGAGAGAGAACACAGGGGATTGCCCTGCCACAGAGACAGGGGGGATGGGGGGATGGGGGTGGGAGGGATATTATCCATGGTGGTGGAAGATGGGCACTGGTGGAGGGATGGGTATCTGATCATTGTATGATTGAAACCAAAGCACAAAAAATTGTAAATCTACAACTTAAAAAAAAAAATAAAATAAAATAAAGGGAAAAAAATTCACTAGGACAAATGAATACAAGGCACAAAGTAGGCAAAATATCAGGTAGTGCAGCAGGCAAGTGCTCTCATTGAGCATGTAGCCAGACTTAATCCTCAGCACCCTGATCATCATCAGGACTGAGCCCTGAGCACAGAGACAGGAGTAAGTCCTGAGCACGCCCAGGTGTGGCTTTAAACAAAGCCCACCCACAAATGTTTTCCCTCAATTCCCTGTTGTATCACAATCACATCTCAGGGTTCATTCCCACTGCTGACTGTCAAATACACTTACTTTGCTTCTTCATCCTCCACATGAGGACGATCATCTGACATGTGTCTTTTTCTTCTCAGCTCACTTATTATAACAGCTTCCAATTCCATCCAAGTTTCAGCCAGGTGAACCTTTCACCTCTTCTCATAGTTGAGCGGTATTGCACGTGTGTTTGTACAAGCTCCTTATCCACTCATCTCTTGTGGGCACTTGCGTTGTTTCCAGATCCTGGCTGCAGTCAACAATGCTGTGATGAGTACAGGTGTGGAGATGTCCTTCAGGCTGAGCCAAACCACAGTCTCTCCAGTGAAAAATGAGGTTCCTATCTGGCACACCCCCACTGGCACTTACTCATTTCTGGCTTTGTGTTACACATTTGTGAGTCCCCATGTGAGTGATATTTTATTTTCATTTTGATTTGCATTTCCCTTATAATCAATGATGACGAATTTCCTTTGCCTCTGTGTCAATTTCACATCTTGAGACCATGTCATTCCTTTCCACATTTTTGAATCGGTTTTTCTGTTGGAGAGCTTTAAGAGCGCTTTATGTATCTTGGATATTAGTCCTTTATCTTGCGTATGGTCTCGAAATCCTTTCAATCAGCAGAATGTCTTTTAATTGTAGGGCACATTGCTCACAGAATGCAGAAGTTTTCTAGTTTGAAATAGTTCCGTTTCTGTTTTTATTACCTTTGCCACTTGAGTTCTTACATTTCAGACTTCATTGTGGTCATGATTTTGGAGAGTCTTGCCTATGTTTCCCCAATGGATTTTTCAAGATTCAAGTGCAATATAAAAATTTTATTTGAGTTAATTTTTGTTTACAGGGTGAAAGAGGGGTCTATTTTTCCCTTATTGCTTCTGTTTTATTCTTTTTCTTATTTTTCACGACTGTCTGAGATTTCTAACACCTTACTCTGGATGGAGCAGGTCAAGATCTCAAACCGTTTCATAATTGCTAGCACTATGGGAAAGCACAGGGTCACTCCAGACCCAAGTATGATGAAGGCTTGCACCTAATTTCATTTTTTTAATTGTGACTATCTAGTTTTCCCGTAATCATTGGCTAAAGAGGTTTCCTTGCTCCAATTCATGCACTTCTTCATAAATAAATTGCTCATGCATCTGAGTGAGGGTTTCTCCCTGACCTCTCAATCCTATGCCATTGAGAAGAGACTTTTTTTCTTCCGGTACCAACCAATTTTGATTGCTAAAGCTTTGTGTCAGATTTTAAAGTCTGGGGACACAATGCCTCCCATTTTTCCTCAAGATTGCTTTGGCTATGTCAGGAGTTTTGTAGCTTAATGCAAATTTTAGAAAAATTTACTCCATGTCCTTGAATAATACCATGGAAATTTTATCGGAATTTGCTATTTCTGTAAACTGCTTTGAGTTAAGATAGTCATTTTCAAGATGCTGATTCTTTTTTTTTTTCTCTCCACTCTTTTTTTTTTTTTTAGTGAAGCACCATGGGGTACAGTTCTAGATTTACAAATCTTTGTGCTTGGGTTTTGGTCATACAATGATCAAATACTCATCCCTCCACCAGTGCCCATATTCCACCACCATGGATAATATCCCCCCCATCCCCCCCACCCTGCCTCTGTGGCAGGGCATTCCCCTGTGTTCTCTCTCTCCTTTTGGGTGTTGTGGTCTGCAAAAGAGGCATTGAGTGGCAAACATGTTCAGTCCATAGTCCACTTTCGACATGCATCTCCCCTCCTGGGAGGATCCTCCAAACACCCTTTATTTGGTACTCCCTTCTCTATCTGAGCTGCCCTTTCCTCTAGAATGCCCGACTGGCCACTAAGCTATGGAGTAATCCTCCTGGTGCTGATCTCAGCTATTCTTGGGTATTAATCTCATATTTTGTTACTTTATATCCCCCAGATGAATGCAATCTTTCTATGTCTATCCCTCTCTTTCTGACTCATTTCGCTTAGCATGATACTTTCCATATTGTACCACTTGTATGTAAATTTCATGACTTCATCTTTTCTGCGGGTAGGGCGTTCGCCTTACAAGCGGCCAACATGGCCGACCCGAGTTCGATTCCTCCGCCCCTCTCGGAGAGCCCGGCAAGCTACCGAGAGTATTGGATATGCCAGACACAGTAACAACAAAGTCTCCAATGGAGACGTTACTGGGCCCGCTCGAGCAAATCGACGATCAACGGGAGGGCCTTTACCTTTTACCATCTTTTCTAAGAGCTACATAGTACTCCATTGTGTAGATGTACCAAAGTTTCTTTAACCAGTCATCTGTTCTTGGGCATTCAGGTTTCTTCCAGTTTCTGGCTATTGTAAAGAGTGCTGCAATGAACAAACAAGTACAGATGTCTCTTCGACTATACATTTTTGCCTCTCTGGGATATATTCCCAGGAGTGGTATCGCTGGGTCAAATGGGAGCTCAATTTCTAATTTTTTGACAAACGTCCATACTGTTTTCCAAAAGGGCTGAACTAGTCGGCATTCCCAGCAACAGTGAAGGAGTGTCCCTTTCTCGCCACATCTGCACCAGCAACGGTTGCTTTTGTTCTTTTGAATGTGGGCCAGTCTCTGAGGTGTGAGATGGTATCTCATTGTGGTTTTGATCTGCATCTCCCTGATGATTAATGATGTAGAGCATTTTCTCATGTGCTTTTTTGCCATTCGGATTTCTTCTTTGAGAGAGTTTCTGTTCATTTCATTGCCCCATTTTTGGATGGGGTTGGATGTTTTCTTCTTGTGGAGTTCAGCCAGTATTTTGTATATCCTTGATATCAACCCCTTGTCAGATGTGTATTCGGCAAATATCCTTTCCCATTCTGTAGACTGTCTTTGTATTTTGGTCACTGTTTCTTTGAAGGTGCAGAAGCTTCTTAGTTTAAGATAGTCCCATTTATCTATCTCTGTTTTCACTTGCTCGGCCAGTGGCGTGGCATCTTTGAAGATACCATTAGCCTCAAAGTCATGGAGGGTTTTGCCAACTTTGTTTTCAATGTACCTTATGGTGTCTGGTCTGATGTTGAGGTCTTTAATCCATTTTGATCTTACTTTTGTACATGGTGTTAGGCAGAGTTCTGAGCCCATTTTTTTTGCATGTAGCCATCCAGTGATGCCAGCACAATTTGTTAAAGAGAAAATGCCGATTCTTATGATCCTTAAACCAAGAATATGTTTCTATTACATTAAAAGGTAAGGTAAGGTAAAGGCCCTCCCGTTGATCGTCGATTTGCTCGAGCGGGCCCAGTAACGTCTCCATTGGAGACTTTGTTGTTACTGTGTTTGGCATATCAAATACTCTCGGTAGCTTGCCGGGCTCTCCAAGAGGGGTGGAGGAATCGAACTCCGGTCGGCCATGTTGGCCGCTTGTAAGGTGAACGCCCTACCCGCTGTGCTATCGCTCCAGCCCAAACTATTACATTAGTTCATTTTAAATTCCTTTCAGAAGTTTCGCAGTTTTCACTAAATAGGTCTTTTACCTCCTTTGTTAAACTAAGGGGTTTCTGTTTTTTACATGATTGCAATTGGGTTTATTTCTATTCTGGATTTGAGGTTTTTTTGTTGTTGTTTGTTTGTTTACCTGTAAGAATAAATTAGAATCCTGTGCACTGGTTTTGTAGCCTGCTACTTTACTATATTAATATATTGTTTTGAGGAGTTTTTCAGAGGAGCCTTTTTGGGTTCCTACATACGAAATTCCTAACAGTGCTTTGCAGGTTTTAATAAGTAAATCTTTCACCTCCTTTCTAAAAATTGATTCCACATTACCTGATTTTTTCATAACTATAAGCAGGATTTTTAAATTACTCTTTTATCATTGTTTACGTATAAAATCACAAAAGATTTTCCTGTTTGCTTTCGTAAGCTGCTACTTTACTGTAAAGATTTATTGCTTCTAGGAGTGTTTAATTAATGATTGGTTTTGCAGTTTTAGGGTTCTTGATGTCATTTGTAAACAGTGAATTTGATTTCTTTGCCAATTTGAACACTAATTTAAATTTTTTTCTTGCTTAATTTCTGTGGCAGCAGCTATCAGAACTGTATTGAATAATAGTGCTCTCAATATATTGTTACATCCATAACAGCGTTGGGAAGTCAAGCACTAAAGAAACAAATTGTGATTGAAGTCGACTTCAGGTTAACCATGTCACCATAACACTAGAAAATACTTTATCTGTGAAACAAACAAAAAACTATAATGTATTTAAAGAATAAAATAAGGGATTCACACTATGCTAACATACACCTACAGAAAACAAAGGCAATAAGAAAAATACAAAACCCAAGAAAAGTAAGACATAAATAACATTTTTCCCTTTCTGATATTTGGGCCATTCTCAGTGGTACCTGAGAGTGACTCCCAGTTATTTACTTGGGGACTTCCTGTGGACCTTTGGGGGCCAAGCAGTGCCAGGGATCCAGAACAGAAGATCCATGGCAAAACATGCTCTCAAGCCATCTGAGTCATTGCTCTGGACAGAGGATTATTTTTTAAGGGCAATACTGACTCTGTCTCCAGTGGCAATTACTTTTAGTAAAAGTTTACTCTTCCCCATAAAAAAACATAAATGGCCAAATACATTTTTAAAAACACACAAGTCAGTAATCTACTTTATATCGTCTACAAGAAATTCTCCAGCTCTAGACACACACAAAGGTCAAAAAAATGGAAAAAGTTTTCCCATGATGGGAGAATTATGCTGAAAGTGGACTATAGACCAAACATGATTTCCCCTCAATGCCTCTTTTGCAGACCACAACACCCAAAAGGAGAGAGAGAACAAAAGGAAATGCCCTGCCATAGAGGCAAGGTGGGATGGGGAGGAAAAGGGGGGTGGGAGGGATACCAGGAACAGTGGTGGTGGAGAATGGGCACTGGTGGACGGATGGGTACTTGATCATTGTATAACTGAAACCCAAGCACAAAAATGTGTAAGTCTGCAACTGTACCTCATGATGTCTCACTATAAAAAAAAATTACATTGTCATCAAAACTTATTAAAATAAATAAATAAATAAATAATGTTCTTCTGAAAAAATTTAAAAAATAAAAAAGTTTACTTAGGAAATAAAAACGAAATCCAAGCACAAAAATTTGTAAGTCTACAACTGTACCTCATGGTGTTTCACTAATAAAAATTTTAAAAAAAAAGATTTCCCATGCAAATAATAGCCAAAAAGGAGCCACAAATGTAACCACAGTAATATTAGACAAAACACTTACCAAGAAAAGCCTGTATGAGTGTTTGGATGAGCGCATGCGGCCAAGAGACCTGAGCGTTGGTGCTGGAGAAGCAGGAACCTTGAGAGCAGCGAGTGAATCCACGGAACTGTGAGGTCTAGAAAACGGGTCTGCAGCAGGAAATGAGGCAACCAGGGCATTTGCTCCCCAGTGAAATGGGTTCATGTTTCCAGGAACAGCCTTCACCAGGCATAGAAGAGGATGTTATCTGCTTAGATCCCTGTAGAAAAAGCTCCAGAATTTGTGTAATAGCTTAGAAAGGTCAAAGGAGTGAGGAGCTCTCTTAGATCTCCCATCCTGTCCAGCAGCAAAATCCTGCTATTTTGTTTCCACAGGGCAACCAACAATCACCCTGATACTAAAAGCAGTCAGAGACAGCACAAAAAAGGAAAACTACAAACCAATAGCCCTGAAAAATAAAGATTATATGAACCTATCAATAGGTGCAGGGAACACATTTGACAAAATCCAACATCCATTAATGATTAAAAACTCTCAATTAAAAAATGGAGTTGGAGAAATTTCCCTCAATATAGTTAAAACCATTTAACACAAATCCGTAGAAAGCATAGTACTGCATGGAGGAAAACTAAAAGCCTTCCCTTTCAGATGAGGCACAAGAAAAGGATGGGCTTTCTCACAATTTCTATTCAATATTGTACGGGAAGTCCATGCCATAGTAATCACGCAAGAAGATATTAAGGTAACCAGATAAAATGTCAAGCTCTCTTGATTTGCAAATTACATGATACTGTACTTAAAAGCTCTGAACACTCTACCTAAAAAAAAACCCTCCTAGAAACAAGAGAATTGAATGATAAAGCAGAAGGCTAGTGAATAGACACCTCTCAGAGGAAGATAGGTGGATGAGCAGTAGGCAAATAAAAAAATGCTCAGCATCACTTATCAGAGAAATCCAAATCAAGACAACAAGGACACATACCACCTCACACCAGTGAGAATACAATCTGTTCATAGACTAGAAGGATTAACATAGCCAAGATGGCAATAATCCTCCAAAGCATTATACAGATTCAATGAAATTGTATGATTCAATAAATCATTATACAGATTCACTTCTTTATAAAAAATGCCCCTTGTATGTTCCTGACATTTATATGGGCTGACAAATCCCCACCCAAAATAGCCAAAGCAATCCTAGGGAAAAGGAGAACTGGAGGAATCACTCTGCCCAATCTCAACTATACTGCAAAGCTGTAGTGATTAAAGCAGTGTGGTATTAGAATAATACCACAGACCTTGGTATGTAAAATAATAAACAGACTTTAAGACCAGTGAAATAGAACTGAAAACCCAGGAACAGATCCTCAGGTATACGGACAGCTAATCTTGAGTAAATAAGCAAAACATCTGAGGTGGAGCATGAGAACTTCTTCCACAAATGGTGCTGGGAAAACTAGTTGGTCAATGCAAAAAAAAAAAAAGAAATCAGAACCTTTTCTAATACCATGTACAAAAGTCAAATCAAAATGGTTAAGTACCTCAATACCCAAAAAAACATAGGCAGAAGAACACTTACGGACACTTGAAGCTAGAGGCATCTTTAAGGAGCCAACTGCCACTGGCCAAGCAAACAGAATCACAGATAAACAGGACAATATCAAAACAACTTATCTCAATTAAAACTGTTACAAAAACACAAAGATTCCCCCCAAACTGGAAGATAATTGACCATCATTCATTTGATAAATTGTTAATATCCAAGATGCATATAAGCACTGATAGAACCATGGGAAAAATCCAACCCCATAAAAAAACGGAGAGAAGAGATAAACTGAAACTTCTTCAAAGACATACAAATGATCAAAAGGCATATGAAAAAATGCTATACATAAGTAAACATCATGGGAATGGAAATCAAAACAATGAGATAGCACTTTACACTACAAAACTGGCATATATCAAAGGATGAGGAAGAAGAGGCTGGGCTGATAAAATCTCAGGGCCAAAATAGGCTGCCAAAACGAAGAAGGACAAAAATGACTGTCTGTACTTTCAGTGCACGTATGCTGGCATCAGATGCATCCATCGAGGACCTGATGGTGCAGGCGCGAAAAATCAAGTACAACATTATTGGTCTGACCGAGACGAGAAGGCATCAATCACATCATGCCATTTTTGACACTGGGAAAGAGCTGTTCCTCGGAACATGTGACAAAAGAGGCGTTGGTGGTGTCGGTGTCCTTGTCAACACAAACTTGGCCATAAACATTGATTCATTCAAATGCCTAACAACCCGAATCGGACAATTACACTTAAATAGATGTGGCTGGAGAAGTTCCATAAAGAAGACCACACCTTCTACAAGATCATTGTCAGTGATTTTAATACCAATATAGGACCGAGAAGATCAGCCTAAGAACTCCACATCAGGACCCATGGCCTAGAATGGAACGAACAGGGTGAGAGACTATCCGAGTTCATCATGTCGACCAAGACCATCTATGGTAACTCACAATTGCAGAAGGCTAAATCTAAACGTTGGATATGGGAGTCTCCCAGTGGATGATTCCACAATGAAATTTACCACATCATATTCAATCAATGGTCTTGCCTGACCGATATTGCTGTCTGCGCTCTACCCTCGCTCCAAAGAGGTGCATAATAGCAAAAGGATGCTTAGCGCGTGTGTGCATGTGCAAGAACTACTGGCAAAGGCCAGATTCCTGCACAAGACCAACCCGAGCTCAATCCTTGAGACCCCAGATGTCCCTGAGGCCTCCAGGAGAGACCTCTAAAATGCAGAGCCAGGGTAAACCCAGGGCACTGCAGGGTGTGGCCGCAAAACAAATGAAAAAAAAAAAACAACTGGAGACAACTGAATGCAGCCTAAAGCTGCAGTGCTGACCCTCTCATGGCCCATAGTCATGGCCATGTCCCTGTGTGTGGCAGCTGCAGACTCTGGAAGTCAAAGCGTGGTTCATTTTGGGGATCCTTGTATGGTCACCATCCTCATGTCCCTTGGGGGAACTTGCAGCACTTGGTGCCCTACACGAAGCCTAAGTTCCAGAGACCCATCATCAGGATGTTGCCCATGTTACACCCACATGTCACACAGCTGGGTGTCTCTGAAGTATCACCAAATACGTGGACACCTTATGGTAGTGATAGGAGGCCTATGTCCTCTACAAATTCACGAGCTTCCTAGTCAACTTCCTGAAGAGCTGTTTTCAACATGGAAGTCATCTGGAAAGGCAAAGAGAAGCACAAGTCCTCACTTCCCTTCTTCTGCTGCCTTCTGTGCTCCATGGGAGAAATTCTGCTGCCCTGGTGCAAGAGGGTTGTGCTGCAGGCTGTGTGTATGTCACGATCAGACTGGCCACCACCGCTGAGATCTGTGAGACGTGCAACATCTATGTGAAGGAACATTCAGCTTGCAGAGAGCTTGCGTTCATTTGGTCATCATCAACGTGCCCCCGTTCTTTGCCATGTATAGACTCCTGATATTTTATTAAACACCAAAGGAGGATCTGAGCCCATCTAGCAAATGGGGATGTTCTTTCGTGTGAAGCTCATTATCTTCTGGAAAACAGTGGTGATTGCTTTGTTGGTAAAAACTTCATGTGATTTCAGACAGAAGAGACAGAAACATTCTGCATAGAAATGTTCATTGCTGCCATAGTCCACCACTACACCTTATATGGGAGATCAAGAATTACGAGTGTGCAACTCTTTGTTCCTTGAAACGTCACTTTTTCCACTTCACAACCACACACTGGTAATTACCACGAGCTTGGAGACACACTGATGGCACAGAACGTGCTCAGTACAGTTAGAGGTACCTGAAGACCTTTAAAATGACAAAGAACATCACATAAAAGTCGAAACTTCAGAATCCATAATCCAGTGCTGCACTTCTTTATGCTTTTTCTTTCTTCCTTTATTTCTCTATCTTCCTTTCTTCCCTCCTTCATTTCCTCCTACCGTGCTCCCCTCTCCCTTTCTCCTCTTTTTCTTTTATTCTTTCCTTTTTCCTTCCTCTCATATAGCAATGCAGAGGACCATGGGTTGGACAGCCAATCTATGGAGAAGACATCAGACATAAGGACGGTCGGTCCAGGTACAAGTTCCAGTTCTGCACGGACTCATTAGGCTCACCTTGACCTGCCTCCAGTGAGGCTCCCACACTCCCACAGGCAGAGAGGGAGTGTCCCAGTGTCTGCCCACAGGAACTGAGGGGGGGTGTTCAAGAAAGGAAGAAAGAAAGAAAGAAAGAAAGAAAGAAAGAAAGAAAGAAAGAAAGAGAAAGAGAGAGAGAGAGAGAGGTCTGCCATAGAGGCAGGCAGATGGGGGGAAGGAAGACACATGGAGAACATGCATACTGGCATACTGCTGAAGAAATGGGTGTTGGAACATTGTATGACTGAAACCCAATCATGAAAAACTTTGTAACTATGTATCTCATGGTGATTCAATGCAATAAAAAAATATTTTAAGTGCCTCTCAAATCTGTGTGTGTGCGTGCGTGTGAGAGAGAGCAAGAGAGTGAGAGAGAGAGAGAGAGAGAGAGAGAGAGTATCTTTCTAGTCACTGTATCTGAATGTATTTGAAATACTGGAACGTTAAAGCCCAGTTAAAATCAAAATTAAAGGCCTTTAGGACAAGCTGGAGTTCAGTTGTGAAGTCACATGTACCAATATTTAGAACTATCTGGTTTTTGAGATATTTTTAATGATTCTAGGATGACTAGACTAAGGACTCCACCCAGCTACTTAGTGAAGTTGAAAGGAGAGCAAGCCAGCCATACCCTGGAGAAGTTACGGTTTACTTGTGAAGAGTTAGCCCTGATACTAACTGGAAGAGGCCACTTTAATATGGGAGCAGCCTGGAAGTTGTCTTTCCTTGCAGTTTCATTAAAGAACAAATTAAATAAATCAAGATAATTAATTGTAATCACCATTTTTAATTAAATTGTTAGTATGTATGTTAAAGTAATTGATTTAAATTTGTCTTGAAAGTTTTACAATTATGATGTTGAAATTAATAAGTAGGTATTGTTTTGTGATAACTTTTGTGGAACAAGGCTTCCCAGAACTAGACGCTAAGGAAAATTTTGGATAGGAAGCAAGGGAAGTGCTCAGGAATAATCATTCCATGGAAAGAATGGAATAATAAAACATTGCATGATATTTGCTTTTTTATAAATTAAGATCCATTTGGAAGACATTGTCATTTAAAAAAGATCTTTACTATTTTAATTATATGACTATAAAGTTAAGTATATAACTTGTAGTTAGTTATATAATACAATAATTTATAAGTTATATTATTAAATAATTATTATAGCACTGTCACTATAAATCTGTCCTCCCGTTGTTCATCGTGTTCATCAATTTTCTTGAGCGGGCACCAGTAACATCTCCATTGTGAAACTTGTTGTTACTGGGTTTTTTTTGTTTTTTTTTTTTTTGCATATCGAATACATCATGGGTAGCTTGCTAGGCTTTGCCGTGCGGGCAGAATACTCTTGGTAGTTTGCCGGGCTCTCCGAAAGGGGTGGAAGAATCAAACTCAGGTTGGCCATGTACAGGCAAACACCCTACCGGCTATGCTCTCACTCTGGCTCAAATAATTATTATGTGCTACATAATTTAAATTAAGTATTTGACTACAAAATTGAGAGAGAGAGAAGGAAAGCGCCTGCCATAAAGGCAGGCTAGGGGAGGGGCAGTGGCAGGAGTTTTCCCCAGGTCATTTGTGGTGGGAAATGGACACTGGTGGAGGGATGGGTTTTGGAACATTGTATGCCTGAAAACCTGGTCATGAAAGCTTTGTAACTCTGTATCTCATAGTGATTCAACAAAAAACTTCACAAAAGCCAATAATTTAACATACCTAGCAATATTTGATCTCTGAGATTTTTGGTAAGTTTAAATTCTTAGGCTGATTTGGTAACCTTAGCAATAGCTCCATTCCTCGATGCTCCTGAAGAGACTGGAGGAAGTCTCCAGCTCAGGAATTTATTGTTTCTTCACTATGGATTACAGATGAAAGGGAAGAGAAGTGGGGCCGTTTTAAACTTCAAACTGCTAGGTTACCCTGTGACTTTGGGTGATTTCTAAAATAAAGGATTAAGTTTTAAAAAATGGGACACAGTTATAAGAAGAATTTTTTGTTTGTTTCTGAATTTTTTATTGGATTCTGCAAAGCCAGAGAGCCCTAATAAGAATTTTTAGGCTATATTGCTAATTATTTTGCCTAGAACATGAAAATGCATTTCATTAACACAAATCATCTTATATGGTAGTTTTGACACCTGGTCTGAAACAGTCATGACCTAAGTCTTAAGTATAAATATGAAATTTTTATAGTGCTTAATATGTGATTAAATTAAATAATTCTTGATATATGATAATATATGTGAGTTTTTAAAACTCTTTAATATGTTTTCCTAGAAATTGTGGTTTTAAGGATGCAAAATAAACCTAGGTTAATTTACAACAGGAGCAAAGCTTTTTTTGTTTTTTTGGGGGGTTTTTTTTGCTTTTTGGGTCACACCTGGCGATGCACAGGGGTTACTCCTGGCTCTGCACTCAGGTGTTACTCCTGGCGGTGCTCAGGGGACCATATGGGATGCTGGGAATCGAACCCGGGTCGGCTGCGTGCAAGGCAAAGGCCCTACCTGCTGTGCTATTGCTCCAGCCCCAGTAGCAAAGTTTTGCTGGAGCAAAAGTGTAGTATGTAATAGTTAACTGTTAAGTATTCTAAAAATTTTTGGCTATTTATAGAATAATGTGTTTGTGTTTGGTTTTTGTTACACTTGAAAGTTTTGTAATTTTCAGTGTACCAATATTGTCTGGTCTATGCATGTGAAACGGTGCTGTGAAACGGTGGCTCTTAAACCAAGTTTGCGAATGTCTCCAGTATTTTAACTCAGAACTGTGATAGGATGAGAATCCACGTGTCCATGCTTTTCTGTTACTACGTGAGACCACAACTTGGGCTCTTCATAGAAGGGTTCCCCTGAAGAAATAAAATGAAGAAATAAAAAGAAGCACAACCTGATGACAGTTAGCTCCCCATCCCTCTTTGCAAAACTGAGACCTGGGATTATGAAGACATCACCATCTCAGCATGGTGATGGTTTGATAGTATGATATTTTTAAGAACAGTTCTGAGTGCTTTATGAATAGGGAATTTTAGGAAAACAAAATATGTCTTAGGGTAAAGGGAACTTAAGATTTTAAATACTGTAATAGAAGTTATGTCTCGTGGGAAAATGGCCTTTAATAAAAAGGAGGAAAAATAGAAAGCTAGAAAAAATATTTGACTTCAAACTAAGGTAGACATAACTGATTTTAAATATTGTCCCCTTTCATAAAATTGTGTTAATTTTCAAGCACTGTTTTAAAGATATAAATATGAACAGTGTCTAACATTATCTAAATTGTACTGCAGATGGGGAAAATGTGGTTAAGCTATATTTTACATCAAATAGAATGTTTTTACACAATTTTAAAGTTTAAAAGAAATAGAGGAGGTCCAAGAGATATTACAGCAAGTAGAGTGTTTGCCTTGCATGTGACAGACCAGTTTGATCCCTATATGGTCCCCTGAGTCCTGCCAGGATCCCTGAGCACAGAGCCAGGCACAAGACCTCAGCTTCCTCACTCCCAACCTTTAACTGAAGTAAAGAAGAGAAAAAGAGAAAGTCAAAGAAAAGGAAAAATAGAGTTGTTATGCGTGTAACAAAATATTGAAGATGAG
The DNA here is from genome assembly GCF_029834395.1 of Sorex fumeus. NCBI lineage: Eukaryota > Metazoa > Chordata > Mammalia > Eulipotyphla > Soricidae > Sorex > Sorex fumeus. The sequence continues at coordinate 11,124,331 of NW_026606103.1, forward strand.
CATAAAATTAAATAATTTGGTGCATGATCATACCATATGTTTGTTTGAAATGAATTTAGAAACATTGTGTTCTTTCAGTTAATTACCTGAGTATTACACATCAGGATGTGAGTGAGATATTTGCTTGTATCTTTCCTTAATGCCTTTTGTGTGTTTTGCTCATGTCAATTTCTTGTTGTGTTGGACAAGGAATACTTAAAAAGCTATGCTTTTTCTATAAATCAATGTGTGAGTGGATTAATTCTAAAATACTAGCAATGCAGGTGGACTCTGATTAAAGAACCTGGGCACTCATCACATTCACTTATTTGAAGCTTGAGTTGCCTTACATTGGTCTTAAATCCTAATACCTCCTTGGATGGCCCTGAGACAAGCTCTATACTAGCCTGACTTCTACACTAGAGTGTGTCAGGGCCCACATGAATTATAACTGGATAATGGCTCTTCTTTGGAACAGGCTTAAGGAAGCAACTGACAAGAAAACTAAGGGGTTGGGGAAATGAAAACAAATTGGCCTGAAGCCTGTAGTTTGCGGAACAGGACCAGGTGTCCCTACACACCCAAAACTCCAAATCAACAACCTAAATACATGTCTCAAAATCTGGAGAAGGAACTACAAATAAAATAGCACTGTAGCACTGTCCTACCATCGTTCATCTATTTGCTCGAGCGGGCACCAGTAACGTCTCCATTGTGAGACTTGTTGTTACTGTGTTTGGCATACCGCCACGGGGAGCTTTCCAGGCTCTGCTGTGTGGGCGGGATACTCTCCGTAGCTTGTCTGGCTCTCAAAGAGGGACGGAGGAAGTGACTCCAGGTCAGCCACGTGCAAGGTAAACACCCTGCCCGCTGTACTATCGCTCCAGCCCACAAATAAAATACAAAGAGTGAAAGGATAAAATTTAAGTCAAGAGAGGAAATCAATAAAATAGAAAGCACAAAAGAAATTCAAAGAATCAATAAAACTAGCAGCTGCTTCCTCAAATGTTAAGCAAGAGAGACAAACCTTTCACTACACTCACAATCAAGAGAAAAGAAAAAAATGTTCAAATAAAATAAATCAGAGACCAAAAGTGTAGATTATAACAGATCCCTTGGAATTTCAGTATGTAAGAGGTCACTATGAAAAACTTTATGATATTAAGTTGAAGAATCTGGAAGAAATGAACAGATTCTTAGAATCAGCACTGTCTGTCCTCCTATTGTAAATTGATTTGCTCGAGCGGGTCCAGTAACGTCTCCATTGTGAGACTTATTGTTACTGTGTTTGGCATATAGAATGCATCATGGGTAGCTTGCCAGGCTTTGCCATGCAGGTGAGATACTCTTGGTAGCTTGCCAGGCTCTCCAAGAGGGTGGAAGAATTGAACCCAGGTCGGCCTGGTTGGCTGCGTGCAAGGCAAACACCCTACCCGCTGGGATATCGCTCCAGCCCTCTTAGAATCATATCATTTTAAAAATCTGAATGAGAAGGATGTAGTGTTTATTAACAGACCAATCATGACTAAGTAGTCTCATCAAGAACAACATTCCAGGCCCAGTGGGATTACTGGAAAGTTCTATCTGACTTTCAAAGAAGGTTTTTACTAAAATGGAAGAAAAAAATCATAGATCATATTGGTGAATGCAGAGATAACTTCTGACAAGTTTCAGAATCCATTCATGTTGAAAAAAAACTTTATTAAAATAGGGGTAGAAGAAACCCTTTTCAAGGCAGTAATGACCATCTGTAACAAGCCCAAGGCCAAGATCTTTGTTTTTTTAATTGTTTTTATTTTATTTTCATAATTTTTGGTAACACCCTTCAGTTTTCTTACCAAACTCAGGAGTCACTCTCCTGACTGATTCAGGGACCATATTGGATGCTAGGGATTAAACCCGGGTCAGCCACATGCAAGACAAGCACCTTACTCGCTGTGTTATCCATCCAGCCCAACAGCCAGTATCATTCTTAATAATAAAAAATGCAAAATATTGCTTCTCAGATAAGGTACAAGGATGTCCACTATCCTTTCATCCTCCACCTTTATTCAATATTTTATTAAAAGTCCTGGCTACAGCAACAAGGCAAGAAAAATGAATCAAGGGATCCAAATTGTGAAAGAAGTCCAATCATTACTATTTGACCATGACGTGATAGTATATTTAGAAGACCCTAAAGAGTCATCCAAATGCTACTAAAATTAATAAATCAATACAGTAAAACTCGCTGTAAAAAACCCAATGCACAAACATTGGAGTCATTCTTATATACAAATCAGTGAATGAGAGGAGTAAGCCACCAAGGAGTCTATCCCATTTAAATTAGTGTCCAAAATAAATATATCAGTTTCCAAAATATCAAGCATCTCTGATTAAACCTAACAAAAGATGTAGATCTACATCATGAAAACTTTCAACCACTTAATAAAGACATAGAAGACCTTAGGAAATAAAAAACAATTCCATGCACAATTACAGACAGAAAGACTAAATTTATTAAAATTATTAATCTACCTTAGCTCATATATTCAACATAATTCCCATCCAAATTCAGATGACATTCTGCGAAGACCTAGAAAAGTCAGCAATATAGTTTGTACGGAATCACAAGAAACCACAAAATGTCAAATCCATACTGAAAAAGAAGAGATTTGTAGGTATCTCATTACCTATAATTTGAAACTATATTTATAAAACTATAAGGATCAAAACTGCAAGGTACTGGCCTAAAATTAGGCTTTATTCAAGTTACTGGAATAAAGGTACTGCAAGGTACTGGAATAAAGTTTGGTTTTATGATCAATGTTAAGAATTGAATACTCAAGGTAAAAAAATATTTATAGACATATCTTTGATAAAAGGAGGTGAGAACATGAAAAGGAGTAAAGATAGCCTCTTCAAGAAATGTTGCTGAGAAAATCGGATAACCACAGGTAAAACATTAAAGCTGGATCCACATCCAAAAGTCAAATCAAAGTGAATAAAAGATCTTGAGATCTGACTAGAAACTAAAGTACATTTAGGAAAATATAGGCAGAATAGTCTGAGATTTCAACCTCAAAGATGTCTTCAATGATATGATTGGCAAAGGAAACAGAATTAAAAATAAACAAATGGGACTATATTAAAATGTTTCTGCATGGAAAAATGAAAGGCTGAAACTAAAAGACAGCCAACGAAATGTGAAAAAACTTGCATTCAACACATCATAAAGGGTTGATCTCCAGGATATTTAAACTACTTAAAAAGATCAAAGAAAAATATCCAAAGACCTTATCAAGAAGTGGGTGGAGGAAAGGACTGAGCAATAGTATAGGAGGTAGGGCATTTACTTTCCCACAGCCAACCCGGGTTTAATCCTCAGCATCCTGTTAGGTTCCCTGATCATCGCCAGAAGTAAGTAATGAGGGCAGATCCAGGAGTAACCACTGAGCACTGAGGTATCCCCTCAAAACTGAGATGGGCCTAAGAGATGCTGCATTTGGCAAAGGAACCAATTGAGAGTCGAGCAGCAGGAGCTGTTCTTTATCTTCACATGGGGCCACCGCCACCCACGGGGACAAGATGCCTAGGTTTCGCACCATCACTGGACCTGCCAGCTGTGCCCCAGCAGTTTGTCTTTTAGTCCTGGTTTTGCTACTCTCTGGCCAGGGCCATCTGTCTGCTGGTGAGAGTCCTGTGCTCAGTACCTTGTAACTATCTGGATGTCTGAGCCCTGCCTGTACCTGAGCTATCCTGAGCATCAGAGCCTTGCCTCTAACTGCCAGAATCTGGGCACGAGTGATACTGCGCCTCGTGTCAGGGTACACCACACTACCTAATCTATTGGGAGGACAGTATCCAGAATGCATGTTCTCAGAGAGAGAGACAGAGAGAGAGTCAGAGAGAGAGTCAGAGACAGAGACAGAGATATAGACAGAGAAAGACAGAGAGAGATAGAGACAGACAGAGAGAGCACCCCAATTCGGGACTTCCTTTAATCTGCTGCCAAATCCTACCCTCAGCATTCCAATTCTGTGTTCAGATTGGCTCCCTGTTCCATGGGCTGTTCCATGGGCTGAGATTGGCTCCCTGTTCCTGGGACTCTACACCTCAGCTCCTGCTGTGTCTTCCCCCGCCCCCTCCCCGAGTAGTGGTTACCTTAAATTCTTTTAGGGATTGTGGCAAAGGCCTGTCTTCTAAAACTCCTTCCTGTTGGCATGTGGACGCTCGTTTTGCTTGGGACTCCTAGGTGCAACACTTGTTCCCTAACTGGAACAGTGGGGTAGGAGTCAGTGTCCCTGATGGCTGGTCAGATAATTAGTGGGGCTCCAAGACTTGAGAGACAGACACGCTCAGACCTGTGACAACTAAAATCTATTTCACTAAGACCAGGGAACTTTGGAGAGAATATTCCCATATGAAGAAACAGAAAATATAAAAACATCCCTTAACACCCATAGAAACATATAGAACCATTTACAAGTGAAAAACACATTTAACTATTAGCCTTGAAGAGATATTTTGCATCTTCTAGATTTTGTGCTTCATAGTTCTTGTCCTTGTAGTTTGTGTTGGAATCTAAATAATTATTTCTGTGACCTGGGTTTTAGTGGGTAGTCTTCTAATCAGTGACTATTATCATGGAAATGGGTTTCTGCAGAAGTTTTCTCTAATTGCACATTTACTTTTCCAATGCCCTTCCTGATGGCAGTAATAACATCTCCCTTTGGAGCTGGTTTTAAAGTTCTCAAATGCAACAGCAGTTCGGGCTCGATTCTTTCCTGTGTCCTCTGTTCCCTATTTCAATCGACTTTCTATCTCACTTTCAGTAGTTCTCCAAGGCTAACCCTTGAAACCAAGCCTAATATTTGAAACTTTCTCTGAATGTCCAGGGCAGTCTATGCTGCCAGTAGGCACAGACACGCCTCATTCATGGGTGCTCACCATCAGACATTAAGGATGCTGAGTCTGGTGAGGGAAGGAAGGTATTGTCATTTGGATAATTTGCTCCTGTGTATGTACAGTTATCAGACAGCTTACCTTTGATATAAGGAAAAAGCTTCTAATGAAAGCTGTGAGTTCCAGGCCTAGCCAATATGAAACCAGAGAGCACTCAAAAATGAGCAAAGAGACTTAAGGCAGTACAAGAAAATGTCTCCTAGACTGACTTGAGGAACTCAGGAAGGCTATATCCTCAGACTTGTGTAATTCACTGGATGGTGATACAGCAGCCACCGAAATATTTCTTCTACTTGTATGTTTTCAGGTGGAGAAACCACCAAATGGTTCCAGCTGACACATGATCAGGATGTCCTATGAACAACTGGGGAAAGTTTGATTTGAAGTTTCTCCATAAGGAAGGACTCAGTCACTTCTGTACCAAGTCTGGCCACAACACAATTTGGGAGGTCAAGTATGGCCAGCACAAGGAAGTATAAACCATAGTGCTGTCTGGGAACTCTATTAGTTTTGTAAAAATATGTGTAAGCACGTTGTTCACCTTATGTTCACCTGCTTTATGCTTTATGAGAAAAACCTGGACTTTGTTGGAATTGTAAATTGGAACCCTCTTTTCTTGCCAAATGCCATGAGACTAGAACAATGGACAACCCCTAAGAGCCCTCTTCCTGCAGTGCTCATAGCCCCAGAGTTGTTTCTCCCTTATCCATACCCACAAATGGATCTGTTGACCATCGGGAAAGCAGGAGACTTAGGATTTATGGCTTTGTGCCCACTTCAGGAGGCTCCCCAGGGATGCAGGAAATATCCAGGATCCATGTGCCTTTCTCCTTGAAAGTTATAGGCCAGATAAAGCCAGATCTAGGGAGACTCTCGAATGACCCTGAGAAGTACATAATGAAGTTCCAGGGCTTTCTGCAAGTGTGTGAAATGGCATGGAAAGTTATAATACTCATCTTAAATCAAAACTTAAAAACAAACAAAAGAGTACTGTACAAAAGTACATAACTTGATTATGTACTTATCTGAGTCATATAATCATTTCTGGAGAATTCAAAATCCTTTGATAAATAAAATATATTCCACAGGGCAGTGGCAGTCTCTCATATAGACTCAGGATGGAATTACAACCAGCCAACTGCTGCTTGGTGCCTAGACACTCTGAGTTACAGAGTAGAGAAAATAACAAGACGCAGAGACTGACCCCTTAATTATGCTTTGTTGATCATTATTGAGCAGGAACCAGAGAAAACATCCACAATATTTTTAGAGTGTCAGGGAGGCAATTAGAAAATACACTACCTAAATCCTGATCCTATTCAAGGTGAATTAATCTTATGGAAAAAATGTTTATGCAGGCTGCCCCAGATATACGGAGAAAGTTTCAGAAGATAGGTGTGGGTCTGGAGGTTGTCCTTGGAGAACTATTGAAAGGGGCTTTGGCAATCTATTGCAACAGAGAACAAGAGGGCAAAGGAAGAAATAGAGCCCAAGAGTGGTTTTGCATGTGAGGACTTCAACAGAAACTCAAAAGGGATATGTCATTTCTGCCATCAAGACGGGCACTGGAAAAGTGAATGTCCAAATAGGAGAAACTTCTGCAGAGACCCTGTCCATGATAATAACAAGCACTGGTTACAGGACTACCCACCAAGTCCTAGGTCCCAGAAATAGTTGCTCTAGATTCCAACACTGCAAACCACAGGGACAAGAAGTTTGAAGCACAGCATCTACAAAATAGATATATATTTTCAAGGTTAATAATTGTTTTCTTCTCTTGGAAATAGTTCTATGTCTTTCTATAGGGGCAAAGGAGTACTTTATACTTTCTATTTCTTCATATGAGAATATTTGCTCTAATGTTCTTTGGTTTTAGTGAAATGGGCTTTAGTTGCCACATGTCTAACCATGTCTGTCACACTAGAGTCTTGAAACCCCAATGATCATTCGACCACCATCATAGAAACTAACCACAGCTTCACCACAGCTCCAGTTAGGGAACAGGAGTTGTATCCTAGGGGTCCAAAGAAAGACCAGCACCCACATGTCAACAGGAAGTCATTTCAGAAGATGGGCCTTTGGCCCAATCCCTAAAATAAATTTAGGGTAATCACTCCTGACATTAGGAGTTAATGCTTTAGGGGATAAATTAATAATTTAGGGGAATGCTTCAGCAGAAGCTGAGGTGTAGACTGCTAGGTCACTTTCAATCTCTGCCTATGGACCAGGCAATCAGAATGTAGAATAGGATGGCTTGGGGTGGGACACGGAAGTAGATAAAAGGAAGCCCCCCACCCCGTCTCTGAGCACACATTCTCTGGACTCTCTCCTCTCTCCATGGATCAGGTCTTCCCTAGACATGGGGCTCAGACCCATGCAGGGCTCAAGATGCCCTGTAGTGACAAGGCACTGAACACAGGACTCTCACCCACACACACATGAACATGGCCAGAGAGTAGGAAAGCAAGGTCTGCATGACAGGAACTGCTGGGATAGAGCTGTGAAGCCCATTTGATGGTACAGAACATAGGATCTAATCTGCCTGGGCAGCTGTGCTGGAGACAGAGGAAAGCTTAGATGAGATAGAGAGCAATGCAGGGACAGGATCCAGGCATTGTTCGTGGGGGGCAAGTAGACAGCTTGGGACAGGACAGGGAAGTCGTCTATGGGTCCAGAAAGTGTCATGGACAGGACATGGTTATCATTCACAAGTAAAGGTCAGGCCTGGACATCTAGGGAAGGACCTGGAACCATTTTTTTCTGTATAAGAAACTAACTTCCAATCTTCTGAGTTTTAGGTGCAAATATTTCATACAATTCTCCATTCTCCAAACCCACCACCGCTTTCTTGCTAACGAGAGTACAGCAGGTATGGCATTTGCCATTCTTTAGCTCTTTGGGTCACACCTGGCAATGCTCATGGGTTACTCCTGGCACTCTAATTACTCTTGGCAGTTCTCGGAGCACCATACAGGATACTGCAGATCTAAGCCAGGGCGGTCTTGTTCAGGGAAAATTTCCCACCTGCTGTACTATTATTACAGTAGGGCATTTGTTTTCTACACAGCCAACCCAGATTGGATCCCTGGCAATTTATGTGGTCCCCTAATCACCAAAAGGAGTGTTCCCTAAGCAGGGACTGTGGAGTAAGCCCCGAGAAAAGAAGATAAAGAAAGGATAGAAAGAATTGGTGAAAAAGAATGAAGGAAAAGAATGGAGGGAAGAATGGCTGAAAGAAGACAGAATTGAAGGAGAGAAGGGAATAAGGAAGAATGAAAGAAAGAAAGTTAGAAATAAGGGAAAGAAAAACCAGAAGAAGCAAGTATGAAAAGTAAGAAAGGAAAGAATGGAAGGAAGAGGAGAAAGGAGGAGGAAGGAAGGAAGGAAGGAAGGAAGGAAGGAAGGAAGGAAGGAAGGAGGGAGGGAGGGAGGGAAGGAAGGAAGGAAGGAAGGAAGGAAGGAAGGAAGGAAGGAAGGAAGGAAAAGCCAGAAGGAAGGAAAGAAGAAGAAAATTGGAGGATTCCAGGACTGAAGGAAGGGAGGGAGAGAAAGAAATAAGATGGAAGGAAGAAAAAAGAACGAACTATTTAAAAAAGGGGGTAAATGGAGAGGGGAGTATGGTAGGAGGGAATAAAGAATGGAAGAAAAAGGAACGTAGAGAAATAAAGGAAGAAATAAAATAGAATAAAAGAAAGACAAAAGAAAGAAAAAGAAATGGGGAGGAAGTGAGAAAGGAGGAAATAAAGGAGTGAAGAAAGAAAGGAAGAAAAATAAAAGGAAGAAAAAGAAACGAGGATGGAAGGAAGGAATGAAGGAAGGAAAGAAAGAAATGGAAGAGAAAAAAGGAAAGAGTTAAGAACAGAGGAAGGAAGGTATAGAGAGAGAAAAAAGGAAAGGGAGAAAGGAAAAAGAGAGGAAGGAAGTAAAAGAGAAAGATGAAGGAAGGACGTAGGAAAAGAGGGAAGGAGAGAAAGGGAAAGAGGAATAAGAAAAATAAAGGAAGAAATAAAGAAAGAAATAGAAAAGAAACATGGTATGAAGGAGAAGGAACGAAGGAAAAGGAAAAGAGGGAAGGAAGGAAGGAGGAAGAGGGGGGAGGGAGGGAAGGAAGGAAGGAAGGAAGGAAGGAAGGAAGGAAGGAAGGAAGGAAAGGAGTGAAGGACAGAGGGAAGAAAGAAAGGAAGGATGAAAGGTGAGAAAGGAGGAAGGAAGGAAGGAAGGAAGGAAGGAAGGAAGGAAGGAAGGAAGGGGAAGGAGGGAGGGAGGGAGGGAGGGGGAGGGAGAGAGGGAGGAAGGAAGGAGGGAAGGAACAAAGGAAGAATAGGAGGGAGGGGAGGGAGGGAGGAAGGGGGGAGGGAGAGAGGGAGGAAGGAAGGAAGGAAGGCAGGAAGGAAGGAAGGAAGGAAGGAAGGAAGGGGAAGGAGGGAGGGAGGGAGGGAGGGAGAGAGGGAAGGAGGGAGGGAAAGAACAAAAGAAGGATAGAAGGAGGGGAGGGAGGGAGGGAGGGAGGTAGGGAGGAAGGAAGGAAAAAAGGAAGGAAGGAAGGAAGGAAGGGAGGGAGGGAGGGAGGGAGGGAGGGAAGGAGGGAGGGAGGGAGGGAGGGAAAGAGGGAGGGAAGGAAGGAACAAAGGAAGGATAGAAGGAGGGGAGGAAGGAAGGAAGGAAGGAAGGAAGGAAGGAAGGAGGGAGGGAGGGAGGAAGAGAGGGAGGGAGGGAGAGAGGAAGGGAGGGAAGGAGGGAGGGAAGGAAGGAATAAAGGAAGGATAGGAGGAGGGGAGGGAGGGAGAGAGGGAGGAAGGAAGGAAGGAAGGAAGGGAGGGAGGGAGGGAGGGAAAGAAGGAGTGAGGGAAGGAGGGAGAGAAGGAGGGAGGGAAGGAAGGAACAAAGGAAGGATAGGAGGAGGGGACGGGGACGGAGGGAAGGAGGGAGGGAGGAAGGGAGGGAACGAGGGAAGGAGGGAGGGAAGGAGGGAGGGAAGGGAAGGAGGGAGGGAGGGAGAAAGGGAGGGAAGGAGGGAGGGAAGGGAGGGAGGGAGGGAGGGAGAGAGGGAGGGAAGAAGGAAGGAGGAAAAGAAAGAAAGAAAACACCCCCCCTCAGTTCCTGTGGGCAGACACTGGGACACTCCCTGTCTGCCTGTGGGAGTGTGGGAGCCTCACTGGAGGCAGGTCAAGGTGAGCCTAATGAGTCTGTGCAGAACTGGAACTTGTACCTTGACCGACCGTCCTTATGTCTGATGTCTTCTCCATAGATTGGCTGTCCAAGCGATGGTCCTCTGCATTGCTCTAGGATGGGAGGGAGGAAAAAGAATAAAAGAAAAAGGAGAAAGGGAGAGGGGAGTACGGTAGGAGGAAATGAAGAAGGGAAGAAAGAGGAACACAGAAATAAAAAGGATTGAGGAGTACAGCACTGGATTATGGATTATGGATTATGGATTCTGAAGTCTCAGCTTCTTCCATGTGTTCTTCTGTGTCATTTTACATGACTTACGTATATGTAACTGTACTAGGCACATTCTATTCTACCAGGACTTCTTCAAGCTCTTGGTGACTACCAATGTGTGGCAGTGATGTGGAAGAAGTGACTGAAGTGTCTGGTGATGAAGACAACAGGTTGAATTGCTCATCTTCGTCCATTGGAACATTTTTACTTTTTGGTTTCCCCCTTAACGTTTTGCTAATGTTCTTCGCCTGCTTAGAAATGTCACTTTTGATGTCAGAGACATCCCATATTTCTAGGAACAAAGAGCAACATGTTCCTCGTTCTTTGTCTCCCATATAAGGGGCATAAGAGAAGGTGTAGTGGTGCACTATGGCGGCAATGAACATTTCTATGCAGATGATAAAGTCCTGCAGCCCCGTGGCCACTGTCTCTTCTGTCTGCCACTCCCAGGTGGAGTTCTTGGAAATTACACCAAATTGCACCAGCAAAGCAATCAACACTGCTTGCCAGAATGTGACAAAAACGACAAGCTTCACACAAAGGAACTTTCCCATTGCCTGGATGGGCCTCAGCTCCTCTTTCAGGGCTTTACAAAATAGCAGGAGGCTATACACGGCAAAGGACTGGGACACGTTGTTGATGATGACCAAGTACATCCAGGCTCTGTGCAAGTTGAAGATTCCTTCACTGTACACCTCGAATATCTCACAGATCACGGCGGCGTAGGTGGTGATCAGTCTGATCACGATGTACTGCAGCACTCCCAGCTTGCACCGGTACAGCAACACCTCTCCCACGGGGCAGGGCGGGCAGCAGCAGAAGGGTATGGGGGGCTGCGTCTTCTCTTTGCCTTCTATCATAGCTTCCAGGTTGGGGTACTGGCTCTTCAAGTAGTTGAATAGGAAGTTCATAAAGTTGTAGAGGACATACGCTTCGTAACACTCCCGCATGGTGTCCACGTAGATGGCGATGGACGGATACTTCAGAGCCACCCAGCTGTCTATGCTGTACACGGGCACCATGCAGAGGATCCTAATGATGGGCTTCTGGAGTTCGGGCCTCGTGTAGTGCACCAAGTGCTGCAGAATCTCCCAGAAGGTCACGGGGATGGTGAACAGCACAAAGATCCCGGGGATAAACCACGCCTTGGTGTGGATACTGACTTCCAGCTTCTGCAGGTGCCACACACCCAGGGGGATGGTCACGACCACGGCCAGCAGATAGAGGGTCAGCACTAAGGGCCGGATCCAACGCCTCCAGTTCTTAAGTTTAGGCACGCACGCGTCGAGCATTTCTCAAAGGTTGAAGGCAAAGAGCGCAGAAAGTCTCTGAGGCCCCTGCGCTGAGGTCCAAGGTTATAGGTGGATGCACATTCCATGTAACAAAGCAGCAGTGTGATGTCAGGGGTACCGCTGGGCGCCGCCCCCGCTGTACCACTGACGGCCGCCGGGGGCGCTGCGGGCAGTATCCTCGCTGCTTGCCTGCATCTGGCCCCTTACAAATTCCTGGGACCCCTGGCGGGACTCCTTGCCCCTGAACCCCTGCACTCTATCTGGCCTCTAAAGGAGAGCAGTGGCCTACATTGAGATGGTCCCGACCCCTTCTCTCGGGGCCAACCTTCCACCCTGGCTCTCCTGGTCCAATCTTGCTGATGATGTACAGGGGTGAGGCCCAAGAGGGTCCCTCGCTCCCTGGGAACTCCCCGGACTGTTTGTAGACTCTGGAGCTGCTTCTGCAGGGCTCTCAGGAAATCTGCCTGGAGCGGCAAACCCCGAGTCCAGTTCATCAGAGCAGAGCGCCCTGGTTGCCTCATTCCCGGGCAGATCTGCTTTCCTGGCCTCAGGTTTTTGTGGAATCATCTACTACATACAGTGTTCCTGTCTCATTAAGCACATTAAGCAATTAAATAAGTGGAGGGAGTTGATCCTTCCCCTAATGCTGATCATCCTGGCATTCTTAATGATTGTGGTATGTCCTGAATGTGTGATCGCTGCAGAAGCCTAGTTTGGAACATAAAACCCAGCAACAATCCAATATAAATACTGATTTCAAGGGCTGGATTGATAGAACAGCAAAAGTGTTCTTGCCTTGTAGACAGCTGACCTGGCTTAGATCCCCGATACACACTATGGCTGCTCTGACCTCCACCAGGAATGATGCCTGATCATATGGATTGCAGTACACCCAGAGCACTTTCAGATGGGACAAAAAAAAACACTGATTTTGTTCTCCAAAGCTCATAATGAATGCTGATAAAATGTAACAAGATTGAAAAGATTTCAAAAATTTATCCTCTGAAAAACCTGGCTTAAAGTAGAAATTAGGAAAAGACAGATGTTGGAAAAGCATCAATATACTTGTAAGTTAAACAGTAAACTTCCAAAGAAGCATAGGCATGTGGAATACAAAATTCAAATCAGCATGTTTAGTTGCATAAACATGTGAAACAAATTAGTGTGATTAATGCAGTCTCTCCAGGAAAAAAAACTTATAAATGCACTTCTAGTGAGGTGTAGAGATATATCACAGGGGTTAAGAGACTGGCCTTGCACATGTCCAACCCTAGTTTGACCCCCAGCACCACATATGGCTCCCAGAAATGCCAGCAGCAACACCCACAGACTGAGGCAGGAGTAGTCAATAAGTACCACCAGGGACTTGTGGACTCTCTGAGCCCAAAGGGCAAGTCTTCAAATACATCCCCAAAGTTTCTACCCTTAAAAGCTAGAGAAAGGGCTGGGCGTGAGCTACACAAGATGGAAGGCATGACTTGTATGGGCACGACCTGGGCTTAATCCTTAACAACCACATGGTGCCCAGCACCATCCCAGAGGCCCTGAGTACTGCAGGAGTGACTCTGGAGAATTTCTGAGGAGAACCCAGCAAAAGTAAGAAAGTAGGCCATAAAGAACTGCCATATCAAAAGTAGATGAAGGAAATAAGACATAAAGACATGATTCAGCTGACACAGAAGGCAGTTCTTTGAAATATTAACACAATTGAGAAATCTCAAGACAGACTCACCAAGAACAACAGAAACTTATCTTCTACCCTGTCAGATGAAAACTAGAAACTCATCTCATACACTGTCAGACTTAGTTACAACTGAAAATCTTACCTAAGGGCTCCTGGTTCAACTGTAACTCTCCAATTCCATAACACTTAAAGAATGTTACAAACCTAAACCCAGTAACAAAATATCCTTCAATCCCTACCTACTCTATGTAATAGACATAAAGGCTATACAAGAAAGCATTCATATGAATAAATTACTTTCAAAAATAGCTTCCATATTCAACCTGATTTCAAACTCTTTGTGAAAATAAGAAACAGGCACAAGTTTACAGCATTTCAAGAAACAAAAAGTTATTAAAATATGTATGCTTCACTAATGGTATCTTCAAAGATGCCACGCCACTGGCCGAGCAAGTGAAAACAGAGATAGATAAATGGGACTATCTTAAACTAAGAAGCTTCTGCACCTGCAAAGAAACAGTAACCAAAATACAAAGACAGTCTACAGAATGGGAAAGGATATTCACCAAATACACATCTGACAAGGGGTTGATATCCAGGATATACAAAATACTGGTTAAACTCCACAAGAAGAAAACATCCAACCCCATCCAAAAATGGGGCAATGAAATGAACAGAAACTTTCTCAAAGAAGAAATCCGAATGGCAAAAAAGCACATGAGAAAATGCTCTACATCATTAATCATCAGGGAGATGCAGATCAAAACCACAATGAGATACCATCTCACACCTCAGAGACTGGCCCACATTCAAAAGAACAAAACCAACCGATGCTGGCGTGGATGTGGCGAGAAAGGGACACTCCTTCACTGTTGGTAGGAATGTCCACTAGTTCAGCCCTTCTGGAAAACAGTATGGACGATTCTCAAAAAATTAGAAATTGAGCTCCCATTTGACCCAGCAATACCACTCCTGGGAATATATCCCAGAGAGGCAAAAATGTATAGTCGAAGTGACATCTGCACTTGTTTGTTCATTGCAGCACTCTTTACAATAGCCAGAAACTGGAAGAAACCTGAATGCCCAAGAACAGATGACTGGTTAAAGAAACTTTGGTACATCTACACAATGGAGTACTATGTAGCTCTTAGAAAAGATGAAGTCATGAAATTTACATACAAGTGGTACAATATGGAAAGTATCATGCTAAGCGAAATGAGTCAGAAAGAGAGGGATAGACATAGAAAGATTGCATTCATCTGGGGGATATAAAGTAACAAAGTATGAGATTAATAACCAAGAATAGCTGAGATCAGCACCAGGAGGATTACTCCATAACTTAGAGGCCAGCCAGGAATCCTAGAGGAAAGGGCAGTTCAGATAGAGAAGGGAGCACCAAATAAAGGATGTTTGGAGGATCCTCCCAGGAGGGGAGATGCATGTCGAAAGTAGACTATGGACTGAACGTGTTTGCCACTCAATGCCTCTTTTGCAGACCACAACACCCAAAAGGAGAGAGAGAACACAGGGGATTGCCCTGCCACAGAGACAGGGGGGATGGGGGGATGGGGGTGGGGGGATATTATCCATGGTGGTGGAAAATGGGCACTGGTGGAGGGATGGGTATCTGATCATTGTATAATCGAAACCCAAGCACAAAGAATTGTAAATCTACAACTGTAAAAAAATAAAATAAAATAAAGGGAAAAAAATATGTATGCTTCTATGCATAATACTGCAATTACCTAGCAAGGGTTGTGGTGGCATAGTGAAGGGATGGACTAAAAGTATAACATGGTTCTGGAGGTGGGGACATGGCAATTGTTGGCCAGGGAACTGTTCTAACTGTATGTCAAAACCATAGCTGGTATTAAAACTATTATAAGCATATCACCTAAAATGTCATATTTTTTTAAAATTTCACTAGTGTTCCCCACTTTTAATTTTCTCAAAACTATGCTCCAGCAATAACCACTTTACTTACCTCTTACTAAATAGTTTTCGTTTTTACAGAAACAGACACAGGAAAAAGTCCATTTGCTATTACAATTACAAAGGAGCAGTTTATCTTAAACCCAATTTTGTAAGTTCAGAGAGATATAACAAGAGTAAAGCTGTGTAGCTGAACACAGTTTGATCTCCAGCTCCATATATGGTCCCCCTGAGCACTGCCTGGAGTGATCCCTGAGCACAGAGCCAGCAATTAGCCCTAAGCACCCCACCAGGTGTGACCCAACCCCCGCTCCCCACTCCTACCACCAACACCTCATTATGTAAAAAGCCAAATCCATACACATGACTAGTCTCAGTGCTCATAAACAAAGAGAGAGTGGAAAATATTAGTCCCAAGGGCTCCTGGGTGGAGAAGTCAATAAAGCACAAGCAAGTCAAATGGGAACAAACAAAAAGCCTGGAGACAGAGCTGGACCTTGAGAAAGCAGGAAGGACAGCAGCCTGGAGCAGGTGACACAGTAACCCCAGGTCATGGCATGGCCAGAGACTTGCAGACACCTCCCTCCTCTGGGCACATCATTAAGCGCTGAGCCCTTTAACTCTTCCACAAGAAGAAAACATCCAACCCCATCAAAAATGGGGCGACGAAATGAACAGAAACTTTCTCAAAGAAGAAATTCGAATGGCTAAAAGGCACATGAGAAAATGCTCTACACCATAAATCATCAGGGAGATGCAGAGCAAAATAACAATGAGATATCATTTCACACCACAGAGACTGGCCCACATCCAAAAAAACAAAAGTAACCGATGTTGGCGCAGATGTGGAGAGAAAGGGACCCTCCTTCACTTCAGGTGGGAATGCCAACTGGTTCAACTCTTTTCAAAAACAGTATGGACGATTCTCCAAAAATTAGAAATTGAGCTCCCATTTGGCCCAGCAATACCACTCCTGGGAATATATCCCAGAGAGGCAAAAACGTATAGTCGAAGTGACATCTGCACTTGTTTGTTCATTGCAGCGCTGTTTACAATAGCTAGAATCTGGAAAAAACCTGAGTGCCCGAAAACAGATGACTGGTTAAAGAAACTTTGGTACATCTACACAATGGAGTACTGTGTAGCTATTAGAAAAGATGAAGTCATGAAATTTACATACAAGTGGTACTACATGGAAAGTATCATGTTAAGCGAAATGAGTCAGAAAGAGAGGGACAGACATAGAAAGACTGCATTCATATGGGGAACATAAAGTAACAAAATAAGAGACTAACACCCAAGAATACCTGAGAAAAGTACCAGGAGGTTTACTCCATGGCTTGGAGGCCAGTCACACATGTTGGGGGGGAAAAGGCAGCTCAGATAGAGAAGGGAGCACCAAATAAAGGGTGTTGGGAGGATCCTCCCAGGATGGAAGATGCGTGCTGAGAGTAGACTATAGACTGAACATGATTGCCACTCAATGCTTCTTTTGCAAACCACAGCACCCCAAAGGAGAGAGAGAACAAAAGGGAATGCCCTGCCACAGAGGCAGGGTGGGATGGGGGGTAAGGGGAGTGGGAGGGATACTGGAATCAGTGGTGGTGGAGAATGGGCACTGGTGGAGGGATGGGTATTTGATCATTGAATAATTGAAACCCAAGCACAAAAATTTGTAAGTCTACAACTGTACCTCATGGTGTTTCATTAATAAAATTTTTTTAATTAATAAAAGTAAAGTAAAGTAAAGTAAAGGCCCTCCCGTTGATCATCGATTTGCTCGAGCGGGCCCAGTAACGTCTCCATTGGAGACTTTGTTGTTACTGTGTCTGGCATATTGAATACGTCAGGGGAACTTGCCAGGCTCTGCTGTGCGGGTGAGATACTCTCGGTAGCTTGCCGGGCTCTCCGAGAGGGGCAGAGGAATCGAACTCGGGTCGGCCATGTTGGCTGCGTGTAAGGCAAACGCCCTACCGCTGTGCTATCGCTCCAGCCCTTTTAAATTAATAAATAAAATAAAAGGAAAAAAATGATGGCTTGAGGAACTGGTAGGAATAGGAGATGTGTGCTGAAAGTAGATAATGGACCAAACATGATATTTGGGTATCTTGCACTTCTCTTATTATTTCCATAACTTTTTCAGCTTAATTTTTAATTTTATTATCAATACTTTTTATTTCTCTATATTTTGCAAGTTATTTTTATTCTTCTATAGAATGATATTTTAGGACTATTGTAAGCATTCTATCACTATCACTATCACTATCACTATCACCCCATTGTTCATTGATTTGCTCGAGCGGTCACCAGAAACATCTCCATTCATCTCTGTCACGTGCTAGTGTAGCCTGATGACATATTGGGGGCTCTTTCAAGGTCAGGGGAATGAGGACCATCATTGTTACTGTTTTTGGCATATCTAGTATGCCACAAGTAGCTTTCCAGGTTCCGCCCTGTGGGCGGGATACTCTCGGTAGCTTGCCAGGCTCTCCAAGAGCGATGGAGGCTTTTGGGGCAGCCTCTAACCACCTTTACAGATGTTCCCAGTCAGGCATACATGCGGGCAAGAGACTCTCAGTAGCCTGCTGGGTTCTCTGAGAGTGAGAACTAGACAATAAGAAGTTGCACAGTCGCAAATGCAGTCGTGCGCTTCCGGGAGCTTGGTTTTATAGTCTCTGCATCTTGGCTGTTGATGGGTTTGCACGACAGTTGGTGGGTATAACTGTCTAGCTACTTGAAGATGGGAGATCTGGGGGGAAGAGGCCCAGTCCCAAACCGAGCAGCCTTGCAAATCTCAGCCCCAGGTTCTGCACACCTGGGTTTCTCTGCCAATTCCTTCATGAGTGACACCTGTCCTAGTGTGTGGAGAGTGGTCTCAGCATGGCTGTGGCTGGGTCCCAGAGGTCTTCAGCTGCCGGGCTCGACTCAGAGCATAGAGGGAAACTCAACCCTCCCCCCTCCAAGGGGCCCCAATCAGGACAACCAGGCATGGGGGCAGGAGACTCTGCCTTGTAAGCATTAAAGGAATGAAAATTACATCCACTGTAAATATTCTCAGGTCAGAAAAATTTTTGATAATAATAAAACATTCAAAGTCTACAAAAAGTTTAAGTGAACATCATCTTCACCACATACCATATTAAAATACAAAAGTAAGGTAAGGTAAAGGTAAAGGCCCTCCCGTTGATCGTCGATTTGCTCGAGCGGGCCCAGTAACGTCTCCATTGGAGACTTTGTTGTTACTGTGTCTGGCATATCAAATACTCTCGGTAGCTTGCCGGGCTCTCCGAGAGGGGCGGAGGAATTGAACTCGGGTCGCCATGTTGGGCGTGTGTAAGGC
The DNA here is from genome assembly GCF_029834395.1 of Sorex fumeus. Taxonomy (NCBI): domain Eukaryota; kingdom Metazoa; phylum Chordata; class Mammalia; order Eulipotyphla; family Soricidae; genus Sorex; species Sorex fumeus. Next base: position 11,142,941 of record NW_026606103.1, read on the forward strand.
GAATGCCCTACCCGCTGTGCTATCTATCTCAGAAAATTTATCCAGAATCTGAACATACAATCAAAAATAAAAATGCTATCAGAAACAAAAGAGAAAATATTTATTGATCAAATTTCAAACCATGATGACCTAGTTTTTCAAAAAAGAATATTTAATTGGTGGACTTCAACTTAATCTTAGAAACTAAATACACAATAGTTGTGAATATAAAAGTTTTTGTATTTTCAATATGATAATAAAATAAATAAACCTGCAATTTAACCACAAAGTTTCAAACTCATTACATGTACAATATGCTAAAATTCTTCACAGAAAAGTTAAAAAATTAAATTCATTCATTCATTCATTCATCATCCTGTTATTCGTCGATTGCCTCGAGCAGGCCCCAGTAACGTCTCTTTCATCCTAGCCCTGAGATTATATTCAAGGCTCTTTAGGAGAATGAGACCCATCATTGTTACTGGTCTTTGGCATATTTGGTACGCTACAGGGAGTTTGCCAGACTCTGCCCTGTGGGCAGGCTACATTCGATAGCCTGCAAGTTTGTCCAAGTTATTTTAAAAAATTAAATAATAACATATTTTCAAAATCTCTAAGAACTAGAAAGAGCCCAATGTTTTCTGAAAGCTTCAGGAATGCAGGTTTCATGTTGGTCCCTAGTCTCCACCTGGACTGTCCAAATCTACTCCTTTATGTGACATAAATATAAGGTAATAGTTATCTTAAACCCTTAAAGCAGTTTTGTTGAAAAGAAGTAGCCAGCTATTTCGCTGTACATTTCAATCTAACATTTAATATCGCCATCAAATATTAAATTGCACTGTAGCACTGTCCTCCCGTTGTTCATGGATTTGCTCAAGTGGGCACCAATAACTTCTCCATTGTGGACTTGTTGTTACTGTTCTTGGCATTTCAGATATGCCATGGGGATATTGCCAGGCTCTGCCATGAGGGCGGGATACTCTCAGTAGCTTGCTGGGCTCTCCGAGATGGACGGAGGAATCGAACCCAGGTCAGCCGCGTGCAAGGCAAATGCCCTATCAACTGTGCTATCACTGTATCACTGTCATCCCATTGATCATCGAATTACTCAAGCGAGAGCCAGTAACATCTCTGTTCCTCCCAGCCCTGAGATTTTAGCAGCCTCTTCTTACTTGTCTTTTCTCAATGATTAGAGGGTCAGGGAAATGAGACCTGTTGTCGTTACTGTTTTTGACATATCAAATACGTCACAGGGAGCTTGCAGGGCTCTGCCTCTGTGGGCTGGATACTCTTGGTAGCTTGCCGGACTCTGAGAGGCATATATTTATGTTTTTCTCTATGATTTGTTGCCTACCCATCAGACATGGTGTAGTAATAGTGGAAATGGGTAGGAAGTGTCTTATAATGTGTCGCACAGCCGCACAGTCCAGTTCCACATTATCTGGGTTTATTAGCTTGAGGAATGCAGAATGGACCAGAAGTTGCAGTTTGGTACCTCATCAACTCTGCAGTGACTTTGGCTGCTGCAATTAGCCCTGCTGCTACCACATAGAAATGGTGGCCAGTGCCCTTGAAGATTGGAACTGAATAAAAAAGATCTCATTAGAGGCCTCACTTCTTTGGTACGCTAAATTCAATTGATGATGACTGGATTAGCAGGACACTTATTTCCTTTGCTTGGGTTTTTGATTCAACCTATATTTTTCATTGCTTATTAAGTTTGTTAACCAACTAATTTCATCGGTAACATTGGTGTGTATATGAATTCATTATAATTCTATCATGTTAATGGAAAATGGTAACAATGGTTTGATATGCACAAGAAATAAAAGAGGAAATATGGTATGTAAGGATTAGATTGCAGCTTAGCTTTGATCTTCATGTACTCATTGAATTAAGAAATTCCTTATCTTGATGTATTGTAGTCATAGTGGGAAAGGTAAAAGTCTAGGCAGGCAGCTGGAGGTAGGAACTCAGAGTAACCCATTCTAGAAACTGGACAATGATGTCAAAGAAGGACCTGATTAGCTAGATAAAGTTGGGAGTGACGCAGAAACAATCTATGACAAAATGAAACATAAAGAGAACGCATCCAACACAAAGATGCCCAGCACTGGGGCTCATTGGTAGCCCTATGTGTGCCCTCCCACCCTGATTTTACAGTAACAATGCAACCAACCAAGAAACTCCATAATTCTGATCCTCTTTGTCCAACAATTGTAATATGGGGCCAAGAAAATGCCTACATAAGGTTCTCTGTATCCTAATTCTGGGTCACAGCTTCAAGTCAGTTGGCTTAAATGTGGTCCATTTAGATGCTAATAACATCTTGCTTTTTTGCCTAACCATAGTTTCAGTGTGATTAACTAAGCAAATTCCATTACAACACCTTCCCATTCCTTGCCTTTGCAGGGAGTTTCTCTGGCCTCACCGTTTTGACTTTGGCTTCTCCACACCTGCTCTTAGGGCTGAAACACTTCAGTAATTATACTTTCTTCTTAAGGACAGTGAGATCAGCTTCCAGCAGCCTTTCATCCCTCCCTCACACAGCCCCCAAGAAGCAGGTGCACCTACACTTCAGCCTGCATCGCCCGCCCTGTGCAGTTGCCTGCAACTCTTTTCCCCATTCAGCTCCTGTGGGCAGATACTGGGACACTCCCTCTCTGCGCAGGACTGTGAGAGTCTCACTGGAGACAGGTCAGGGTGAGCCTAATGAGTCTGGGCAGAACTGGTACATAAAAAAGGATTGCACTGTTCCTCTGACTGAAGCGTTCCTAGATGATTGCCTGTAAAAACACATGGTCCTCAGCAACAGGATAGAGCTAATGAAGGCACTGAGTAATTATACACAAGCATTGAAAATGGATTCATTCAGAAGATTCAGGTTCTTCTGTATCTTCAGCTAAGTCATTTCCCATGGCATCAGGTATCTCAATAACTGTACTAGGCATGGTCTGTGATAGCAGTGTGTCTCCAAGGGTTTGGTAACTACCAGTGTGTGATGATGTTACAGAAGTAGTGATAGTGTGTCTTGTGAACAAGACAACAGGTTTCTTTTTTCACGACTGTCCTCATGTTTCAGTAAGAGCTTATTTTGGGGGATTCTCTTATAATATTTCCAATGTTGCTGGACTGATTAGAAATGTCTTCTATGGTATCAGAGATGTCACATATTTTTAGAAACAAGAAGCATCATTTCCATCCTTCTTGATCTCCCACATAGGATCTGAAGAAGGTGTAGTGGTGAGTTATGGTGGCAATGGACATTTCTATGCAGACGATGAAGTCCTGCAGCCCCATGGCCAATGTCTCTGCCATCTTCCATTCCCAGATGGGGCTCTGGGATATCACACCAAATTTCACCAACAAAGCAATCACCACTGCATGCCAGAACTTAACGACAACCACAAGCTTCACACAAATGAGCTTCCCTGTGGGTTGGGTGGGACTCAGCTCTTCTTCAGTGCTTTGTGAAATAATAGGAGGAAATACATGAAAAAGATCGGGGACACGTTGCTGAAGATAATTAAATCCAAGCTCTGGACAAGATGAAAACTCCTTCACTGTAAATGTGCAATAGCTCACAGATGACTGCCACGGTGATGGTGATCAGAGTGATCATGACGTAATGCAGCATGCTCACCTTGCACGAGGACAGCAATGTCTCTCCTAGGGTTCAAGGTGGGAAACAGAGGAAGAGAGGTGAAGATCCTGCACTGCTATTTGCCTTTCAGATTGGCCTTGAGGGTGGGAACTAGCTCTTCAGGTAGTTGAGTAGGAAGGTCATGAAGTTGTGGAGTACATAAGCTCTAAAGCACTCCAGGAAAGTGTGTGCGTGTGTGTGTGTGTGTGTGTGTGTGTGTGTGTGTGTGTGTGTGTGTGGATGGTGATGGTGGATTATTTCAGAGCCATGCAGAAACCTTGAGTCCAATTGGTTCATCAGGGGAGTTGCCATGGTTTCCTCATTTTCTGCTGCAGATTTGTTTTCTCAGGCTTCACATTTCAATGGTACCACTTCACAAATATAGGTTCTGCCTCTCCAGCATGATGCTCTGATCTCCTGTACACATGGCTAGTCATTCCCCAAATACTCAGGTTTTTCTCAGGATGAGCAAAGGAGAGCACTGGGCATGTTTATGCCACCACCACCACTCAAGCATCTGGGGCACTGAGACGTTCACAAGCACTTCAGAAAGGGTGTAGAGACCTGGCCAACCTCGCTGTACCTGATGTGCCAGTATGGGGCCTCCACGGGAGGCTTGGGGAACTGGAAGTCCCTTCCCAGAGCATTGGAACAGCTGGGTTAGACCAGACCAGTGATTGATGGCCTGCTGAGCAGATACTCCAACTCTCTCCGCACACCCATCCATGCTATGGGGTCTCTATCCCCTTCACTGAGTATTCCTCTGGTCTCTCCTCAGAGCACTCAAGGCCCTGCAGGCTAAGTCACTCTTGTCCTTTCCCATTCCTATCATTTACTCAATCAGATTAACCATGATTTTTCTTCCTCATGACCTCAGAGAATGTAGATGTGGGTTTGGGGCATCATCCAGGCATGAGTAGATTTGCTTCTATGACTATTCCTTCCTTTCTGAGGAAATGACCTTTTGACTTTGTGAGTAAATAATAGAGTCACTCTCCTGATGTCCACATCTATCATCGGTCCTCCTCACTATACTTTAGAAATTATAACCAGAGCATTGGAACAGCTAGGCTAGACAAGACCAGTGCTTGTCCTCCTAAATACATCCTAGAAAATGCATTTTTCTTTGGTCACAACATTTGGGCATGTTATGGTTACATATCTAGCCTATAAGAGTCAAGAGGGCTTGGGAGTTTCTTGTTCGCTGCACAGAGGTGGGAGCACAGTGAGAACTTGCAGTCCCAACAAACTGGGACTTGGTACAATGCACGGACTTCAGACACTCACTGGTGATAGATGTGACTAATCTGGGCATCTTCTGTGCACTGGTTTCAGCTAAGGAATTTAAGCTAAGTACAAATACCCCAATGTCAATGCTGGGTTTGGGGCATAGACACCCACACGCCCCCAAAAAAGAGCAATTTCAATACCATACCGCTTTGGTATTGCTTCTGGTATTTCAAGCTTACCACTTTGGTTTTGCTTCTGTCTATGGGGCCAGTTACTAAGGAGCTGAACCCAATTCAGTAGGATAATACAATGTTGCCTTACAAAGAAAGATGAAGGGAGGAAGAGACTATCTGCCATTTGGGCATAAGGATTATTTAAGCTCTAAATTTAAAGAACCAAAAGAAGGCTTGGGGTAATCTTTGAACACCAAAAAAGTTCCTATTTCATAAATGAAATTTAGAGTTCTCAGGGAAATCCTGAATTGTATGTGAAAGAAAATAACATTGCTGATGGGAGAAAATTCTGGAAACTGAGACTTAAACCTTTCATAAGACATGTGCATTGATAAAGGATTATTTGCAACTACCCTATCTCTCTGGATGATGGTAAGTCCCAAGAAACTTGTCACTAGAATGGACACCCAAGTTAGATATGCATAAACAACCTTATTCTGTGTACTATTATTTTCTTGATAGCCTCCTACAAGTGGTATCTCATCTCATCCCTCATTCATACCTTTTTGGTTTGGCTTAAGATGATATATAAGGTGACTGAGTGGGCCATGCTGTAAATATCTCCCATCTATAGGAGAAACACCTGACATGACACTTGTTTATTGCTCCTGTTTATCTCTTTTGTTATGAGGACATCTTAGCCAAGAACCTAAAAGGTTCATGTGAAAATGTTTTTTCTCTTTCTCCTTTTGTTGCTGCTGTGATGTATCGGCATCACACATCACCTCCGCCCACACACCCCGCACAAACACACACATGCCAGCAAATGCCGGCAAGGGGCTACTACCTGTGTGCTCTTCAGGGCTCACTACTGTGTGAGCTGTGGACCTCAGAACACACTGGCTGGAGTTCCTGCATTCACAACTACCATGTCGTTTGATAATGAATAATGAATACACAGAAAGTTTGTTTGTTCATAATCATCTTCACCCTGTGATATGTTTCTGACCTTTAGTGGTTCCCTTAAATTTTTCCAGTATTCTTTACCTGCCTAGAAAAGACATCTCTGACATCAGAGACAACCAACATTGCTATGCACGGAGAAGCCCACATTACTCGTTCTTGATCTCCTACAAAGAATGTAAAGGGCAAAGTATAATGATGGGTTATGGTGGCAAAGAATATTTCAAGGCAGATGATGAAGTCCTGCAGTCCCATAGCCACTGCCTACACTGCCTGTCATTCCCAGGTTCGCTTTTGGGAAACAATACCAAGTTTCCTTCAACAAAGCAATCAGCGTTGCTCCGCAGAGGAAATGAAAACCTTGGGTTTTGCAACAAGGAAATTTTCCATCAACCGGCTGGGACTCAGCTCCTCCATTAGTACTTCGTAAACCAGTAGGAGGAAAACACATGGGAAAGAACTGGGACATGGTGTTAATGACGACCAAATAACTCCAAGCTTTAGAGAGGTTGATGTTTCCTTTGCTGTAGATGTGGACTTGCTCTCAGATGTCACTGATGATGGTGACAAGCAGTCTGATCATGATGTATGGCAAGCATACTTTTCTTGCAATGGAACAGCATTTTCTCTCCTCTGGGGTACAGCAGACAGGAGGAAGGAGTGCTTGTACCGCTCCTGGGTATACATTTAATGAAGTTGTCAATGACAAACACTTCGTGTGTGAAACCAAAACAAACTTCAATTAAATATAAGTACAAGTCGAGTAAACGTTATTTAGCTTATGATATTAAAATAATTAATATATGTTCCGCCCCTCTCAGAGAGCCCGGCAAGCTACCGAGTGTATCTCGCCCTCACGGCAAAGCCTGGCAAGCTCCCCATGATGTATTCAATATGCCATACACAGTAAAAAGTCTCACAATGTTACTGGACCTGCTTGAGCAAATCGATGAACAACGGGAGGACAGTGACAGTGACAGTGACAGTGATATATAGTATATATATACTTAGTATTCAAATATATAAAATATATTCTCTAAATAACTAGTAAACTTACATGTGAAAATGATGTTCCATAGTACTATACAATGCTAAACACTTCAGTCATGATAAATTGCAGAAAATACTAAAAAATTATGAAAAACAAAATCGTCATTATTATCTTCCAAATATATTTAATATTTAGAAATTTTAAAACTGGTATGAAAGAAAAAAAATTACTTCCCAATAGAGAATATAGAAATTTTTTAAGAGCAAAAACTTCAATTTTGAAATTAGTTGAAGGTCAGCCACATTCTTTTTTTGTGTGTGTATGAAGCACCAACTATTGCAATCACATTAAAAAGAATTTTGAAGTTGAAAACTACTTTAGTGATATAAATGACTTATAAGAGAAATTTCAATTCTCAAAATTCATTTATGAAAGTATATCAAGGGCAAAATAAAGTAATCCCTTCCCCCAACCACTCAGATGCAAAGGATCTTTCTACAACTTAATCCTACAAAATAAGGAAACAATTTGAACACCTTTACTAGAATCTCCAAGGTAATTTTATAAAGGGCGGTGGCATATCCCTCTTTAATCATAAACTTAACTAAATAGGTCTTGTAATTTATCAGATTCTTTAAAGGAGTGTCCTATTTGTGTACTCGTTTGTCAAACACCATGTGTGATGCAAGTTTAAAATGGTAAAAGCCAAAAAGGTAGAACATCAAGCACTTACCTAGGACACTACCAACCTAGGTTCTATCTCTCTGGGATCCCGAAGAAGCAAACTTTAAGTTCAAAGTCAGGAGTAAGTCTAAGTACCTCTTGGTTTATATATGAATATATACTAAAAAAAGCTTCTTCTTAAAAGGTGTAAACAGCTCTTCCTTTTCGTCCCCCAAGCTAAACTGGTCTTCTCCCCCACCCAGCTGAGCTGGTCTTCTCCCCCACCCGGGTCAATTTATCTGCTGCTTCTCGAACCTGGGACTTGGATTTCTCCCTGCAAGCCCCCCCAGGCGTCCTCTCAGACCTTGGGAGACAAAGCAGCCCTGAGCCTCTGACTCTTCCTTTTCGTCCTCCAAGCTGAACTGGTCTTCTCCCCAATCCAGGTCAGTTTATCCGCCGCTTGATCATTGTATAATTGAAATCCAAGCACAAAAATTTGTAAGTCTACAACTGTACCTCATGGTGTCTCACTAATAAAGGTAAAAGGTAAAGGCCCTCCTGTTGATCGTCGATTTGCTCGAGCGGGCCCAGTAACGTCTCCATTGGAGACTTTGTTGTTACTGTGTCTGGCATATCAAATACTCTCGGTAGCTTGCCGGGCTCTCCGAGAGGGGCGGAGGAATTGAACTCGGGTCAGCCATGTTGGCCACTTGTAAGGCGAACGCCCTACCCGCTGTGCTATCGCTCCAGCCCGACTTTGGCAGCACATATACTAAAATTGGAACGATACAGAGAAGATTAGCATGGCCCCTGCGCAAGGATGACACGCACTAATAAAAATTAATTTTAAAAAAAGGTATAAACAAAATCAAAAGTAAAAGGTTAAAAATACTTCAGATAAGCAGAGCAGAATATGCACAAACTTAATTCACATGTTTTCACTTTTGACTTTTATAGATGCAAGATGAAAAACAGAGGCCTGAAGAATCACTGTCCTCCCATTGTTCATCAATTTGCTAGAGCAGGCCCAGTAAAGTCTCCATTGTGAAACTTGTTGTTACTGTGTTTGGCATATTGAATATGTCATGGGTAGCTTGCCAGGCTTTGCCATGCAGGCGAGATACCCTCGGAGCTTGCCGGGCTCTCCGAGAGGGGCAGAGGAATCGAACCGGACTCAGCTGTGCTGGCCACGTGCAAGACAGATGCCCTACCACTGCATTGATGGTATAGTGGCGAGCCCGAAGAATCATTAATTAATAAAGCTAGTAACTTCTTCTACAAATCAGGAAACCTCAGGGAACATGGACATTGAAGTTTGAAGTATAATAAAAGATTCAAATTGAGACTAATAGGAGTTCTACTTACCTCTACTGTGAAAAAAATGCTGGAGACAGAGAGTCATTCAAAACCTTAACAAAACAAAAAATATCTATATGAACTACAAAGTCTTAAAGTTTATTCAAGCAATGAGAAATCTGGGGTAACCAGCAGCTACCCATCTCTCCCAAAAGCTACTTTCAGAAGGAAAGAGCATAAAACTACTCGCCTGTGTAACGAGGGATCAGAGAGATATAAGGTAAGTAGAATAGGACACTAAAATTGCAAGAATTATATTAGTAATGCAAGATATAAATAGTGCTAGAGATACAAATGCAAGATCAGTTCACCCTCAACTACAAACACTTCGTGGTGTCCTTTGCTGGGAACTCTTAAGAAATCTGGGCAGCCCCAATGAAAGCTTCCTTTATCGAAACTCTAGTAAGGGCAGCCACCTTCACTACAGAGTCCTACCAGGAATATTCTCTCTTTATGACATAGAACTGGGAAAAGGCCCTAACCAGCTCCACAGGTATGTAGACTAAGACACAATACCAAAGGGCAAACACAAGGGAACACTGCTAAACTGACTTGGGGGAAGAAACCCTAGGACTCACCACTTACCGGGGCAGGGAAAGATAGAATCTAAGGGCATGCAGAGGAAAGAAGGGTCACAAGGACAACAAGTCCTGATACTCTGAGAAAACAGGTGTGGGGAGCTTGGATCCTACTTGGACATCTCACCTGTGCACAGACCGCTGCATACTCACAGCTAACAAGCAGCAGCAGAAACAAGCACACACCGGGAGCCCAGAGTGTAGGAAGAAAAATTTCTCAGGTACAGCAGTGAGTAGGGTAACAGTGAGAAGTAGAGCTCCGAGCAGAATTCCAGCAACAAAGCTCCATCCTAATAACCAGGTTGCACTGAAGGAATGTGCAGCAGCACTGTGCTAATGAAAACAGTATCTCAGAACCCGTTCAACTCTCCTAATCTGACTCAAATTTCCACACAAGTTTCTTGTCAAAAATGGTTTTAAAAAACATGCCATGACCCAAATGAGCAACTATGTGAGAGCAGACACCTGCGGTTTTACAAGAGTTCTAGAAGTGAGACTTGAATTGTAAGCCAGGATCTGCACCAACACAGGAACCCTACCCTCCAGGTATACCTGTCGCAGGGGGCATGACCTCTTGGGTTGCTGCAGATCATGCTTCTCACAATTAATTTCCCTTCATGCTGCACTGGACCCATATCTCAGCTTCCTTTACAGAACTCTTATGACTAAAGCCTGGCTACCCCAGCTGCATTAAACCAGTAGTCTGCCATTCTATTCCAATCAAAATTTAACAAAATAACTGTGAACACAAGAATCTGTACAAACCTAATTTAAAAGAAAACATTGCCTGGATCAGTGTTAGAGGTCCCACATAACTCGCACAGGAGCACCAAAGTACTATACTTGAAAGAGGAAGATACTATACTTGAAGGGGGAAGAAGAGAACACTATTGACGAAGCTGAAGCCTCAACAGGGAATACCCACATTAAGAATCTCTCTGATAAAGAATTCTGAGGTGAAGCTAAGAGGATGTTATTGAGCTCAAAGAAACAGTGGAATGGACATCCAATAAAATGGAGAGGATATGAAAGAAATGGTGGAAGGGGCAGTCAATACAATACAGAAAGAAATGAGAGCATAAATTTTTTAAAAAGCTACAAACAGAATTGCCACTAATGAAAAATTTGGTAGATGAAATAAAAAACTCAGGGGATAGCCTCAACAGTAGAATGACAACAGCTAAAGACAGAATCAGTGAGCTTGAAGATGTGCTCCAGAAAACATAAAGGCAATAACAGAATATGGTAAAAAAGACTTAAAAATAGCTCAATGGTGATTAAGAGATATATGGAATGAGTTCAAGAGGCATAACATAAAAATCATCTGAGTCCAAGAACAGGGAGGCAAGCCCAATTACTACCAATATTGGTAGTAACTGTTAATGACATCACTACTGAGAAGTTCCCAGAGCTGGAGAATGCAGGCTTCCAGATCCAAGTAGCCCGAAGGGTACAAGCTAAAAAAGACCCTAATAAAATGAATCAAAGAAACATGATGAGAATGACAAATAGCAAAGATAGAGACACAATACTGAAAGCAGCAAGATCAAAGAAGAAATCACATACAAAGGAGAACTTTTTAGATTTTCAGCAGACTTATCAGATGAAACCCTCCGGGTCCAAAGATATTGGGATATAGTTTAAAAAAAAACTCAATGAAATGATTTCCTCAGAATACTGTATCCAGCTAGACTTTCATTCAGATTTGAATGATATACTGCTTCATAAATTAATAACAGCTCAGGAATTTTGTAGATTTAAACCTTACATGAAAAACTGAAGGGGCTAGTGTAACACAAAATAAAACCCCAAAATAAAACAATCTTCTACAGAATGTTGGCACAAAACCCAATGAAAATATTCTCTCTCATCGTCAATGGTTTAAGTGCACCAATAAAGAGTCACAGAGTTGAAAAATGGATTAAAAATCTAAATCAATCATTCTGCTGTCTATCAGAAAAACACAAACAGTTATAGTAAAAATAGACTCAAGGTCAAGGAAGGAAAACGAACATTCAAGCAACCAGTTTCTTCAAAAAAGCCAGGGTAGCCATACTAGCATCTGACAACATAAATTTTAGGATGAAAAAGATAAGAAGTGACAATAAAGGCCATTTTACAATCGCTATCACCCCATTGTTCATCAATTTGCTTGAGCGGTCCCAGTAATGTCTCCATTCATCCCTGTCACATGCTAGTGTAGCCCGATGACATATTGGGGGCTCTTTCAGGGTCAGAGGAATGAGGACCATCATTGTTATTGTTTTTGGCATATTGAGTATGCCACAGGTGGCTTGCCAGGCTCTGCTATACGGGATACTCTCGGTAGCATGCCAGGCTCTCCGAGAGCAATGGATGCCTTGGGGGCAGCCTCTAATCACCTTTACAGATGTTCCCAGTCAGTAATATATGTGAGAATGATACTCTCAGTAGCCTGCTGGGTTCTCTGAGAGCAAGAGCTTGAGAATAAGAGGTTGCAAGACCACAAATGCGGCCGCATGCTTCCGGGAGCTTGGTTTTATTTTATTTTATTTATTTATTTATTTAATTTCACAATAATCAAGAAATATGTACATCAGGAAGAAATTACACTCCTAAATTTATACATGCCCAAGAGGGGTCAGCAAAATGCTTAAAACAACTGCTAATAGACTTCAAGGAGGACATTGTTAGCAACACAATGGTAGTCAGAAACTTCAGCACTGCCTTATCACCTCTTGATAGATCAATGAGACTAAAACTAAAAAAGGAACTACTGGTGCTGAAGGAAGAAATGGAAGAGAGAGGGCTAGTAGATATTCGCAGGGCTTTTCATCCCCCCAAAAGCAGAATACACATTCTTCTCCAATGCACAGGGAACATTTTCCAAGATTCCTGAGTGCAGAGACAGGAATAACCCCTGTGCATCGCCATGTGTGACCCCCCAAAAATGAAATCTAAATTAGCTAGAATGCTACTAGGATGAACTTCAGAATAAGAAGAATCACCAAGAAGAGAGAAAACCATTAATAATCACAAAGCACTGATCACCAAAATGCAACATATGTATGCATATGTATATATATATATATAAAACCACAAATATATTATCTCAATATGAGTAAAATTTGATGGAAGAGAAAAATACTTTGATATCCAGAGCTGACACTTGGACCACCTTAGTAATCTCCAGAACCAGTGAACAAAACTAGTGGCCCAAATCATTGTTTCTCACCCTTTCACTGACTACAACTCCCTTCGGACCTTGTTTCTTCTTGTGGCACCCCGTTCTATCAGTTGGTATTCTAACCTTGTCACAAGACTAGAGGCAAAAATCACCCATTTATCAAAACCACAATGAGATACCATCTCACACCTCAGAGACTGGCCCACATTCAAAAGAACAAAAGCAACCGATGCTGGTGTGGATGTGGCGAGAAAGGGACACTCCTTCACTGTTGGTGGGAATGTCCACTGGTTCAGCCCTTCTGGAAAACAGTATGGACGATTCTCAAAAAATTAGAAATTGAGCTCCCATTTGACCCAGCAATACCACTCCTGGGAATATATCCCAGAGAGGCAAAAATGTATAGTCGAAGTGACATCTGCACTTGTTTGTTCATTGCAGCACTCTTTACAATAGCCAGAAACTGGAAGAAACCTGAATGCCCAAGAACAGATGACTGGTTAAAGAAACTTTGGTACATCTACACAATGGAGTACTATGTAGCTCTTAGAAAAGATGAAGTCATGAAATTTACATACAAGTGGTACAATATGGAAAGTATCATGCTAAGCGAAATGAGTCAGAAAGAGAGGGATAGACATAGAAAGATTGCATTCATCTGGGGGATATAAAGTAACAAAGTATGAGATTAATAACCAAGAATAGCTGAGATCAGCACCAGGAGGATTACTCCATAACTTAGAGGCCAGCCGGGTATCCTAGAGGAAAGGGCAGTTCAGATAGAGAAGGGAGCACCAAATAAAGGATGTTTGGAGGATCCTCCCAGGAGGGGAGATGCATGTCGAAAGTAGACTATGAACTGAACATGTTTGCCACTCAATGCCTCTTTTGCAGACCGCAGCACCCAAAAGGAGAGAGAGAACACAGGGGATTGCCCTGCCACAGAGACGGGGGGATGGGGGGATGGGGGTGGGGGGATATTATCCATAGTGGTGGAAAATGGGCACTGGTGGAGGGATGGGTATCTGATCATTGTATAATCGAAACCCAAGCACAAAAAATTGTAAATCTACAACTGTAAAAAAAAAAAAGCAATAAAAATAACACCTGGCTTGAGCAAAAAAAAAAAATCACCCATTTATATGATTTTAACCTGTGTTCCCCTTGTAACATCCTGGAGGGCCCCCTAGGAGTTATTTGATCCCTTGTTGAGTAATGCTGGTCTACAAAGTTCTAGCATTTACTCAATCTACTTAACAATTGTGGAATATATACATATACATATCATATACATATACATATCATATACATATACATATACATATACATATACATATACATATACATATACATATACATATATGTTTATATGTATTATGCTGCAATCACCAAGCAAGGGATGTGGGGGGGAATGAAGCGACAGACTAGAAGTATCATTTGAGGTGGGGATTGGGCAGTGGCTTCCAGGGAACTGTTCTAACTATCCATTAAAACCATAAATGGTATTTACACTATTATAAGCATATCACCTGAATTATCATAATAATTTTTAATTGGCTAGTGTTCCCCACATTTAATTTTCTCAAAACTATGTTCCAGCGAGCAGCCGCGGGCCCTCGCAGCCGCCGTACTTGGGCGCGCCCGCGCATGCGCCCTGAGCCGCGTCTCGGCCAGGCTCTGCGGGTCAGCACCGAGCGCGCTGCACCAGCTCTGCTGCAGGCGCCCTGCCGGGTCGCCTTCTGCTAGGGTCCCGTCACCTCCTCCTAAGGATGCATCCCGACTTATCTCCACACTTGCACAACTGAAGAGTGCAACATCTTGATAAACTTGCTTGAGGAATGTCACAAAAATCACAGCCCTCTGAAATGTTTGGTCATTGCAATGATCTTGATTGAGAGATGAGAAAAATGCTTGAAGAAATAGTACATGGAAAAGAGGATCAAGAGCAGGGAGCATGGTAATGCGATGCGAAAGAGACTGTTTAATTCCCCAGAGGATTCTGAAAAACAAATTGTATTTTCACTGGATGCCTTGGCTGAGAGAAGACCTAAAGCCTCTTGGTTGACAGCTGAAAGAATCCTCGCATTTGGTTCTCCGGAACCCTTTGCCGATCCGTAGACACAAGGCATGGAAAGATCCGGAAAAGCCTGGATTCTGACAATGTTGGCAGAGTCTTAAGTTCTCACCAGCAAACTTGACTTCCCACTTTCCCCCTTTCTCTCCACCAGGGAACACTGGAGTAACTTCTCTCCCTCAATAAAAGAACTGATTTTAATCATAAAACACACACACACACACACACACACACACACACACACACACACACAGCAGCATCCCTTTTACTTACCTCTTAAGAAATAATTTACAGTTTTAAATAAATGGACCCAAGAAAAGTTCGTTTGTTAATGATCATACAATGACTAAATAGCAGTTTATCTTAAACCCAATTTTGAATGATCAGAGAAACAGAACCTGGATAAGACTGTGTAGCTGACCCCAGTTTGTTCTCCAGCTTCACATATGGTCCCCCAGAATACTTCCTGGAGTGATCCTTGAGCACAGAGCCAGCAGTAAGCCCTACGCACCACCGGATGTAGTCCAACCCCCCTTTTCACTCCTGCCATCACCACCTAATTATGTATAAACCCAAATCCATACACATTACTAGCCTCAGTGCTCATAAACAAAGAGAGAGGGGAAAATATTAGCCCCAAGGGCTCCTAGGTGGAGAATTCAATAAAGCACAAGTAAGTCAAATGGGAACAAACAGAAAGCCTGGAGTCAGAGCTGGACCCTCACAAAGCCGATGGGAAAGACAGCAGCCTGGGAGCAGGTGACACAGTACTTCCAGGTCACGGCATGACAGAGAATTGCAGGCACCTCCTTCCTGACACATGTCCACTACTTGATGTCCAGACACACCATTAAGAACTGACACTGTTGACTCCCACATAAGGAAGGTTTATTCTGTAGAAAACATACCAGGCTGGCTACACACTGTAACACCATATCTGTCAGTGTTTCTGCATCTCCTCTAAATACGGACCCTTCTGGTCTGGCTTCCTTCCAGGACCCATATCTCCCAAATACAAAATAATAATAATTATAATAATAATAGCGGTAATTTAAAATGAAATTCTAAAAACAAAAATTAGAATAAGATTCCCATATAGTACAGCTGTTTGACTTTAGTGTAGATGCCCAAAAGACTGAAAAGAGTCAAAAAGAGATATTACAACCAAGCACACAGCATTATTCACAATAGCACAAGCATAGAAGAAGCAACACAAGTGTCTAGTGGTAGAAGAGGAAGTAGCAGAATGCTGTATAGACATAAAACAGATCACTACTGAGCTTCTCAGAAAATTCTGACACATGGTGAACACTAAAGACATGCTGCTAAGTGAACAAATCAGTGAGAAACAGAGAAACACACATTGAATGAGCTTAGACAGGAACTCTAATAAGTAGCTGGAATCTTAGAAACAGAACAGAGTTGTGGTTGCAGGTTCCTGGAAAGAAGAGGGGAAAGCATGTGCATTATTTACAGAGCAGTCTCTGCCCTGCAGAAGGAAGGGGAGAGGAAGATGAAAGGCAGTTGGTTGCACGACATCATCACTGTAGTTAGCATCGCTGCACACGTAAGAACAAAGATGCCAATTTTTATTTTGACTTTTTGGATCACATCTGGTGATACTCAGGGGTTATTCCTGGCTTTACACTCAGGAATTACTCCTGGTGGTGCTCCAGGGGACCATATGGGATGCTGGGAATCCAACCCGGGTCGGTCGCGTGCAAGGCAAATGCTGTACCCACTGTGCTATCACTCCAGCCCCCGAAGATGTCAATTTTATCTTTTATATATGTCACAATACAAACCTTTTTAAAGCTTGGGAAGTAGATAAGTGATCTAGTGAAAAGGAATTAAATTCTGCAGGGATCTCTTCCGGAGACAAAATAAAGAGGTGGAGTGGAAGACTGATTGGCTTATTCTGTGTAGAAAAACATGTGAAGCCAGGGATGAATAAAATTATTAAAGACAAAAGTAAAATGCATAAATACGTATTTATGGCACATATAATAGATAATACAGGATTGAATATCTCCAAAGAGAAAAGAAAGAAAATTAGAAAAGATTGAAAGGTAAGAAGACATTCCTGATGAATTCATTAGTTATCATAAACTACCACCAGGAATGGTCCAAAAACAGTAAAAAATAGTAACCATCTACTCAGAAGTCTGCTTTTGTGTCAGCCCACTAAATTTGAATATTTGAGAAAACCTTCATTTTCTCAAATGACAGCTGCTGTTCGGTTGTCTGGTGAAGGAGTCTGAATGCAGACATGGCCGATTTCACCAGCAAGGTGAGTTCATTCCTCTGAGATAAACATGATGCAAGCTAAAAGAAATCTTTTCTATATTCACAAACAGACATGGTTGAATACATTTGTCTAAGCAAACTGTTAAGTCAGAGGCTAGAATACATATAAAGTATATGATTACAAGTTTAAATATAGCAACAATATTAGAATAATTTAAAAAGGAATTACTATATTAAGTTCTTGGGCCCCATATCTAGTTGAATCACTTACTTGTAATAGATTATTTTGTACATTATATTAGCTTCTGAGTACAGATTTTTTCCTGAATGGTGGACATTTTAATTTTACATTGGTACCCTTTTCCTCAAATTATATCATTGAATATTATTTTCATGATACTATCTCACTGCTTTTTATAGTTTCTTATCAGATTAAAGATTATTTCTTTGTAAACTGCTAAGTTTGTTTAGTGAATGGATATTACTATGTTGAATGGTCTTTCTGCATAGAAACTGTGAACATAAAACTGATTTGTCAAAATGAACTGTGCAGACAGAAACTTCACTTTGCTAGAAGATTCACTTTGTCTTGATTTACATAGAGATGGTTTGAAATGTAAATTCAAAGGAACGAGATGTAATTTTTCTTTTCCACTATTGTCTTTGTAACTTTTAAACTTAGGAACTCTATATTATTATATTGGTGTCGTAAATGAGTTAAAACGTGAATGGAAACGATAAGAACAAAAGACGAAAACAAAAAAATAATAAATGACAGTATCCTGAACCTTATTCTCTATATTTACTATTTTACTTAAAATTAATTACCTAAGAAAATTATTGAGGTCTTACAGTATTTTTAATTTTATTTTTATAAAGTTGTTCACAATAATTGATTACATTTAATATTTGAACCCCGCACGGCAGAGCCTGGCAAGCTACCTGTGACGTACTCGATAGGCCAAACACAGTAACAAGTCTCATGATGGAGGCGTTACTGGACCCGCTCGAGCAAAATCGATGAACAACGGGAGGACCGTGATATATATACCGTGATACATAATATTTGAGCATCAATTTCACCACCATTACACCTTCCCATAGCCATATTTCAAGTGTTTCCATCCCAAACCCCAAACTCTGCCCCCAAAGCAGAACCTAAGTAATTTATTTTGTATTTCTTGTTATGAATAATCCACTGAAAATGATCCAAAAAAGTTTTCTTAGAGAAAAATGTGTGAAGATTGTTGTATTTCACCCAGGAGCCGTTAAGCCCTTCTATTAGAGATTAGTAGCATGTTGTTAAAGGTTGAGACTTGTGTGCTGAGATATATATATATATATATATATATATATATATATATATATATAGCCTACAGTATTTATGTGTAATCTTGATGCTTTCAAAGGAAAATAGTATTTGACTGTGATATTTAGATCTCCTATATTTCTCTTATTATTCTTAATTCTTTTTATACCTTTGTCAGCTTAATTTTTGTTTTGTTTCCTCTATACTTCTAATTTCCCTGTATTTTTCTTTTAAGAGATATCTATTTTCTTTTATAGGTCCCTAATCTGGACTGACCAAACCCTACTTCTTTACATGACATGGTCTCTTAGACTACAGAAAGAACTGATCAGGCAGCAGGTCACCGGAGATCTTTCCAGACCTCTTACTGAGCCAGTTCTACTGGGGCACTTCAGACAGAAGAGACGTGCCCTCTCTGCCCGCTCCAGATGAAACCCCTGCAGCCACGAGTTTCCAGAAGCAAAACCCAGGTATGCGGATTCCAGGACTAAGACTCCAGGCCACATGGCAGTAGCTGAGATGGGCTGTCCCTCCAAGTCTCCCTGCCCGCTTGGATCCTGGCTGTCATGCCCACAATCTGCCTCCAGGCTCCATCTCAGTGCATCAACAGTCTTGATTCAGAGACTCCCAAATGAATCTCAAAATGTATTAGCTCCCTACAGAGATGTCTCTGGACCCAACCATTTACAATTTTAGAATTCCAGAAGTGTGTGGTTGCTTTTGTGGTCATGTGACCTCTCATGTTATTCATAATAAGCAATAGATAGTAAAGTATCTGCAATAGATAATACAGTATCTGCATCTGCCCCTGGCAAGGCAGGCTTGAATGGTAGTGGATAAATTCAAGCAAACCATAATGCTGAAAAGTAGAGAGTGTGGGAGAAATTGTCATAGAGGCACAGGGGGTGGGGGGGTTGGGATGGGCAGGGGGAATACTGGGGACAGTGGTGGTGGAAAATGTGCACTGGTGGAGAGATGGATATTCGATCATTGTATGACCGAAACTCAAACGTGAAAGCTTTGTAACTGTAGCTCACAGTGATTCAATTTAAAAAAAAAAAAACTGGTCAGAAACTTAAGAAACTGAGAGATAACATTTCTGCTCTCAAGTACATTTCAACCCCTAATAAGCTGTGTAATTTCATAGACTTTTTAACTCAGCTTTATTTAAAGGAAATCAGACAAGTGTGTCCAATTAATTCTCAGTAACATTAAAATTTATAACAGATGCCACGCATATTATTCTCGGTGCATATTTTGAAAGCAATAAATTCAAACAATAATCATAGCTTACCTATGTGACAAATTTAAATGTAAATGGTAAGACTAAAATAAGTAGGTAAAACAATTAGCTAAAACAAGAGGTAAGCTCATGTAAGACCATGCTCCAGAGATTCATAAATAAATCTCAAGAGAACAATAAGACACAAAAGATATTTTTTCCAGACACTCACACATGATTGAGATGTCCATGGTACCCTGGAAGAGGGGTGGGTCCTGGGCTGACCCACCCAAACAAAACCCTAGCCCGAACTTGCTCCCACACTTCAAAATAGCCACCATGCTCCCTACGGGACTCCATTGTCTTGGGACTCAACCTCATAGAGAAATTAGTCTGCTGAAAAACTCAGGTATGCGGGTTTTGTGACTGAGATCTTCCAGGCTTTCTCAGAGTCGGGATGGGCTACTTCTGCCCCGCTTCCTGTACTTCCATAAGCCCCAGCAGTCACTTACACACCCTAAAGCCACCACCCAGTTAAAACTTTAACTCCAGCTGTATCACCCTATTAAAAATGTGGGGATCAAAGCTGGGTCAGTTACATGCAAGGCAAATTCCCTACCTGCTATATTATCACTCCTGCCCTTCTACAATTCTTTTTTTCTTATTTTTAATTTTTATAAGGTTGTTTGCAATAATTTATTGTATTCAATATTCTAACACTAAACCAATTCCACCACCATTACATCTTATCATCACCATTATTTTCAATTTTACCACTACTACCCAGGCCTGCCCCAAAGGCAGATCCTCAATAATTTATTTTGTATTGCTTGTTAAGAGTAATTCACTAAAAATGATCCAAAGAGGGCTTTTTAGAGGAAAATGTATGAAGATTGTTGTATCTCATCTTGGAGTTGTTAAGCCTTGTATAAGAAATTACTAACATGTTGTTACATGTTGAGCCTTGTGTACACATATATATGTGTACATACATATATGTATAGATAGATAGATAGATAGATAGATAGATAGATAGATCAAGATCAGTTGCCTTCTACTTTGTGTGCTACTGTTGGTACACCAGTGGCATAGAGTATGAGATGTAACTCCAGAAATTCCAAAATTTTAAATAAAATAATACAGCTTGAGTTAAATGCATCTCTGCCACTTGTTGCTCTTTTTTGAGATTTTTTGTGAGTCTCTGGATCATGGCCATTAATGAGTTTATATGGTGCCCTTTTAATGCCCAAATAAACACTCTGATTGTCTCCCAATTCGACTTTTTATTCGGTTGTTAAGGGTCATCAATTTTAATTTTTGGAGAGGTTTTTGTTTTGTTTAGTTTGGGGCCACACACCCACCTATGCTCAGGGATTACTCCTGGGCAGTGTTTGGAGGCTATATGTGTTGCCAAGATCAAATCCAGAGGGGCTATGTGCAAGGAAAGTAGCTGAAGTGCTGTGCTATCTTTCTGGTCTCGATTTTAGACTTTTGAGAATGGTAGATAGTCAAGAGAATTTTGTTTTGATTTTACTTTAGGCACAGTGGTTTACTATGCTGTTAATAGTAGCATTTCGTGCACGACACGGTTCAGCACCAAACCCCTCACCTGAATGTCTACTTCCCTGATCATTGTCCCAGTGTCTCTCCTCTTCACTCCCCAAGGTAGCTTACTACTAAGACCAGTTCTCAATTTCTGTGACCTTTGGGTATTTGTTAATCCCCTACTACATGTCTTTATATTCCATCAGGAGAGAGATCATTCTGTGTGTGTCTCTCTCTGTGAGTGAGGGCATTCACCACATGCATTTGGTGGTCAAGAGTCGCCTCCCCATCCCAATCAGCCTCTGCATACCAACACATGAGGGAGGAAACAGGGCCGCCAAAATGGTTGGTGATTAATCGCCATTTATTACAGTCTATGTTCCTCCATGCATTCCATTCTCCCTATGTGTCTATTCCAGTCTCGCTGCATGCCCCATTCCAGTTTCACCCTGTCCCTCATTCCAGTCTCACTCTGCCTTCATTCCCATTCCCTCATGCCCCATCTCACAGCCTTCATTATTCACCCATCCCCCCAGAGTTGGGGGTAGCAATACACCTTGTTGTGATTGCACACTCAATATATGTAAGTCACTTCCCTCAGGTGAAACTTCTTCTAGGACAAAATCTCATCTTGCAAGAAGATACACCCAAGGGCAGAAGACCATCTAGGGGCATATTTCTCCTTTCCTTGGTCTATTTCCATTTAAATGGTCATCTTAAATTTACTTCTTAATATTTCTGGGGCTGGAGCAATAGCAGAGCGGGTAGGGCGTTCGCCTTACAAGCGGCCAACATGGCCGACCCGAGTTCGATTCCTCTGCCCCTCTGGGAGAGCCCGGCAAGCTACCGAGAGTATTCGATATGCCAGACACAGTAACAACAAAGTCTCCAATGGAGACGTTACTGGGCCCGATCGAGCAAATCGACGATCAACGGGAGGGCCTTTTCCTTTACCTTTTTAATATTTCTAGTCATTTTGTATGAACACCGTAGCACTGTAGCACTGTACTTCTGTTGTTCATCTGTTTGCTCAAGTGGGCACCAGTAATGTCTCACAACAAATTGTGAGATGTGTTGTTGCTTTTTTTGGCATATTGAATACATCATGGGTAGCTTGCCAGGCTTTGCCATGCAGGCGAGATACTCTCAGTAGTTTTCCCGGCTCTCCGAGAGGAGCGGAGGAATAGAACTCGGGTCAGCCATGTCGGCCACATGCAAGGCAAACGCCTTACCCCCTGTGCTATCACTATTAAGGTTTATATTATTGGAAAATTGCTATGTTGATCAAAGGGATGGTTCTTCCTATTCCCATTTTGTTTTATACAGAAGTTTGTTATTGATCAACTTACATCCTATAATTCGAGTAATTAAATATTTCTGAGTTGAAAGAAAGAGAAACTGAACACCGTAAGATATATTAAGTTTAAAGGATGGGGTGACTCTCCTGGAGACATCTCTCTTATATCCCAGACTACAGTCCTCAGACCAAGTTAGTCTTCCTAACCTTAGCAGGGTCCTTATTCAGATCCTTCTTTTTAGGTGATGACAAAGTTTGTCCATGACATACTCATAACTTACTATATTTTATGGTGGTTGGCCTGTCCCTTTTAGATCCCAGGATAGCTTATGGCTTGTCCCTTTTCTATGCTTGGGTAGCTTACGGCTTGCCCTGAGTCCATCCAAGACCCTCACTGGAACCCTCCTTTTGGGGTGCTAGGAACTAAGGACAACTGAGGCTTACGTCGAGTAAATATGACAGATGCCCAGGAGTAAATATTGTTCTGAGTCAATTAACTCCCAGAAGCACAGCATTAACTATCTTCCTGTGTTGATACAAAAAGGACACTGCTCTAGAGTAAACTATGAAAAGGACATAAGGGAAAGAAAAAAGCAAATATTTCACTTGCATATACAAAATCCAGAGTCCTGAGAAGAATCTGACTTTACAAATCACAGGGTCTGATTTGGGGATATAGTGATTAACAGAGGGGGGAAGCAGAACACAAAGAATAAGTTAAAGATAAATAAAGAGGAATGGGAGTGCCACTGGGGCTGTGTGATGAGAGTAACTCAATAACCTAAACTCCCTGAGGCAAGGGAGGAAGGACAAACCAATCCAACATCTCTCCTAATTTCACTCAGCATGATACTCTCCAGATCCTGCCAGGTAGCAGCTAATTGTATGATTTATCATTTTTTACAGAAGAGTAGTATTCTATGTGTGTATGTACCACAGCTTCTTTATCCTGCCATCTATTCAGTCAAGACATGTTTTAAATAACATAAAATACCACTGATTCATGAATTAAAAAAAAGTATTTTACAGAGTGAAAGTTTAGGGCTGTGGAAGAGAAAGATGCTAACAGAAATCTGCTTCACTGATGGGGACCCCATCCCTGAGAGCAAATTGGGGTTTATATACTCTGCAGTGGACCATTCTCAAGGAAGGAAAAACTTACATTGAAATAATAGTTAAAAGGAGACAAAGTATGAGTTTTTAACTGCCCTATGGTAATTTCCAACATCCTCACTGAGTAAGAGATAATAAATGCATTTTGAATTTTGAAAAGATACCTTACCTTACACAGGAGCCATTTAACATATAAAAGTTAATGCCAATCAAGAGATTACAATCTCTTATTATAAATTTCTTATTTTGGTTAGGTGAAAAAGGAACTCTCATCCACTGGTGGTAGGAATGTTCAACCAATGTGGAAAGTATGAAGAGTTCTCAGTAAATTGAGCTGCCATCACAGATCACAGATCATCCTGTTATTCGTCGATTGCCTCGAGCAGGCCCCAGTAACGTCTCCTTCATCCTGGCCCTGAGGTAATATTCAAGGCTCTTTAGGAGAATGAGACCCATCATTGTTACGGAGCTGCCATATGACCCAGGTATTTCACTTTTGGGAATCTACCCTCAGGACACACAAACATTCATCTAAGATGACATCATCACACCATTACTCATTGCAGCACTTAAAACAAATAGCTATAATATGGAATCAACTTAGGCGTCCAATAAAAATGTATGTATTATGAAGATGTGGTACATATACACTATGGAACACTATACACAATGGAATATTATGCAGCTGTAAAGAATGAAGCAATAATTCAATTTGCTGCAACCTCAATGGAACTGGATTATATCATGTGAGTGAAGTAGGCCAGAAAAAGAAAGACAATCATAGGATGATCTCACTTATCTGTGACATATAAATTAACTGGAAGAAGAAGGAATGAAATATGGCAAAGAGTGGATGTCTAGATTGCCCTTGACTGTACAGTACGGAAGAGAACAGAGAAGGAAAGAAATAGCGGTGGGGGTGGGAGGAAAGAGATAAAGAAGATGAAGACAGGAAGTAATGGGTAAGCAGGGGTCAAGGGCCTGAGATACATCAGTAATGTGGAGGGGTGGGTAGCTACAGACACAAAATAGAGTCAACAACATTAAAAACATGAGACACAAATGACAACAACCAAACATTCTGATGTGCCTGTAAGGTGGCAGCTTGTGGGGGTGGGAGGGAACTTGGGGTCACTGGTGATGGGAAATTGATGCTAGAACATTAGACGTTTCAATAACTTTGTAAATCGTGGTTCTTTAATAAAATAAAAATTGTTTTTTAAAAAGATATTTTGGTCTGATGACTGTTTGACCTGGTCTTTCTTACATCTCATCTCAGCAGAAGGCTGGCGTGGAGATATGAGATATGAGATATGGTGCAGGGCTTCTCCACACACTGACTAAAAGGCCTCTGCATAAGTTATCTCTGCCCAGGTCTGGCCATAACTGACCTGTAACTTTAGCCAAGTGACCTTAGCTGCCAGCCGTGACTTCTTTGTCAGTAGCTGACAGAGGAATGCTAAAGTCTTGCCACCGTATCGTGAAAAAACAAAGTCACAGCAGTGGTAACCTAAATGTTCATTAAAGACCCTGGGTTAGCCTTCTTGTTTTCCAGGATAAACAGGAAAATAAATTTGGGTAACACTGGAGGTTGAAAGTGTTATTTCTTCACTCGACTTAGTTTTAGGGCTATTTCCCATCCTCAGCCTAGCAATTCTCAATGGACTGTGTTGAGGAGAAAATCAGAAGACCTAGGAAATCAAAGGCAAAGCTTGGAGCATACCAGCCTATCTCCCCCCAGGAATGGGAAGGGGGACTTCAACTATATTAATTCACATGTACTTACGGTTCTGTTTTCTAGCAAATGGGTATATTAAAGGTATGTCCCTTCCCCTTCAGGGATACCAAACAGCCACAGTACATGTAAGAGGAATAGGGAAGCATATTTAAGGCAATAGAAACTAGACCTCAGGTGCTGATACTAGATACTGATT
The DNA here is from genome assembly GCF_029834395.1 of Sorex fumeus. Classification (NCBI taxonomy): domain Eukaryota; kingdom Metazoa; phylum Chordata; class Mammalia; order Eulipotyphla; family Soricidae; genus Sorex; species Sorex fumeus. The sequence continues at coordinate 11,168,427 of NW_026606103.1, forward strand.
GAAAATGCTGCCGTTAAAGATCATTGTTAGAGAAAATTTAGTTTGGTTTTAAAATGCAGTCTTTAGCCCTGAAGCCCAAGAAGGAGGAACTATAACTTGTAAGTTACAAATTTTATAAATTTGGTAGCTACATCTGTAGTGAAACATGGTTGGGCCTAGAACATGGGCCTGATAGTATCTAATAAATGAGAGAAAGGACCAGGAACTCACAATAGGTCAGAACCCCTGCCCATGTGTGCCAAGTTTGCCTACTTGGCAACCACCCAGTCTTGAAAGACCATAATCAATAGTTGACAAACTACTCTAGGCACCATGTAATCTCATCAATGGCCAAGATCCACAGACTCTTAAATAAAGCTCTCAGGAGAGTGCAACATAGAACGTCCTGACCCTGCTCCAGGCTGTCTTCACCCTGGTCACTCGGAGGGGGACAGGTTGAGTTTCCCTCCCCACCCCTGCAGAGTCCAGGCAGTCAGAAACCTCTTGAATCCAACCATATCCATGCTCAAGGCCACTCTGCACAGATTCAGATGAGCCTCACCTTTGAGGGAACCTGCAGAAAAATCCAGGTATTCGGGACCCGTGACTGATATCTCCAAGCCTGCTCGGAATGGGTCTGGGCCTCCTCCCCCAGCTCCCCAGTTTTCCAGTGTCTTGGTAGTCACACAACAAACTGCCTCTGGTGCCATAAAATCTCATCAACGGTCAAAACCCAGAGACTATGAAATAAAGCTCATGGAAGAGTGTGACATAGAACAACCTGGAGCACGAGGCCAAATTCATGGCTGCATGACCTCTTATGCTCTAGCCCACTGATGTACCAAAAAGTAGCACACATTTGTTTGGGTATAACTGTACATGCTTGCAATCTTTTATACAAGGACTTATTTAAATGGCTTCAGGATGAAATATAGCAATCTTCACAAACTTTCTTCTTATGGTGGTGGGAAGGTGCACAATGTTGGGATTGGTGTTTGAATATTAACTGTAGTCAACTATTGTTGAACAGCTTTTTAAAAATAAAATAAAAATAAAAACAAATTGAAAAAAAATCAATAGTTCCTATTAAAGCCTCCTTTTTCTCCTGTCTTTGAGGCTCTAAATCTATGCATTTTAGACAGGCGGGATATTTCTCACAGTACATGCTGGATGATCAATTAATTGTAAACACCACTGCACTTGGACCAGCCATAGCACAGCGATAGCACAGCGGTAGGGCGTTCGCCTTACAAGCGGCCAACATGGCCGACCCAGGTTCGATTCCTCCGCCCCTCTCGGAGAGCCCGGCAAGCTACCGAGAGTATTCGATATGCCAGACACAGTAACAACAAAGTCTCCAATGGAGACGTTACTGGGCCTGCTTGAGCAAATCGACGATCAACGGGAGGGCCTTTACCTTACCTTTACCTTTACATGCTGGATATCAACTGATGCCCACCTCGAGGCAAAACGCTTGGTTACATAAAAAAAAAACACTATAGCATGAGCACGCTTCATAAATATTCATATCCAGGGGCTGGAGCAATAGCACAGCGGGCAGGGCGTTTGCCTTGGAAGTGGCCGACCTGGACCTGGGTTCGATTCCCAGCATCCCATATGGTCCCCCAAGCACCGCCAGGAGTGATTCCTGAGTGCATGAGCCAGGAATAAACCCAGTGCAATGCTGAGTGTGACCCCAAAAGAAAAAACAAAAAGAAAAAAATAAATATTCATATCCAGTTATAAGGGGACAGGAAGCCTGGCGATGGGAGAGGCGAGGCCAGGCGAATGGGAGGCGGGGCGAGCGGGAGGCGGGGCGGGGCGAGCGGGAGGCGGGGCGGGGCGTGCGGGAGGCGGGGCGGGGCCAGCGAGCGGGAGGCGGGGCGGAGGGGCGGGGCGAGCGGGAGGCGGGGCGGGGCGTGCGGGAGGCGGGGCGGGGCCAGCGAGCGGGAGGCGGGGCGGAGGGGCGGGGCGAGCGGGAGGCGGGGCGAGCGGGCCGGAAGTCGGCGGCTGGAGCGAGCCCGGCGACATGATGACCCCCGAGCGCGCTGCTGTTGATGGGCGTGAGCGGCTCCGGGAAGTACGTCCCGGCGGCGGGTACACGGGAGGAGGACAGGCCCCCGGGGACGCGGGAGCCCTGGGGAGTCCCCTTCCCCTTCGCGGGGACGGGAGCGAGAGCCCCGTCCACTGTACTAAAGATACTTGCTAAAGTATCCCCGCCCACTGTGCTAAAGTATCTTGACCTTCAGATGCTCTAGACGCTCCTTAGTCAGGAACCACCCATGTGGGTCGTACCCATTTAAAAAGCTTGCATCGGGTAAATAGATATATCTTTAGAACAATTGGGGAGGGGGGCATGTTCACCCTCAAAGACAGGGAATCTGGGATGAAATTAAAACTCAGCACCTGCAGTTTCCTAGCAGTCTGCTTTAAAAGTGGTGTCCTCGGGCTGGAGCGATATAGCACAGCGGGTAGGGTGTTTGCCTTGCACGCGGCGGACCCAGGTTCCAGTCCCAGCATCCCATATGGTCCCCTGAGCACCACCAGGAGTATTCCAGAGTGCATGAGCCAGGAGTAACCCCTGTGCATTCCTGGGTGTGACCCAAAAAAAAAAGTGTAAAACTGCTCTAAGGGACTTAGTAACCGCTAGCTTGGGCAGTTAGTCACATTTCCATCCGGCGACAGGGAAGATGTCCTATACAATTAAGATGGTTATTTTCATGCATTCAGAAAAAAAAAATTATTGGACTCAGTCATTCATGGTTGTCACTGATAATGGGACAAAAATCCCTACCTTCAGGGAGTTTATATGCCACTATGGGGGATGGCAGTGAATACATACACATCAACCAAAAGTGCCGGTGGTGGCCACCTCCAGGGGAGAGACTGGGGAGGAAGTGGGCAGAGCACCAGGCAGGAGGGTCAAGGAATGACCCTCTGAAGAAATGTGGGAGTTAGGAGAGAGAAGGGGACAAGCCTGGAGAACAGTGGGAAAGCGTTATGGCAGAGGACTAGAACGTGTCAAGGCCCTGAGGCCTGACTGCCTTATGGATTATCAGGGAACCCCAGCAGGGCAAGATGGGTGGCCTGAAGTTAGAGATTCGGTTATGGAATATAAATAAGAGCGTTGTGGATGGACTATGAATGAGAAGTAAAGAGGGGTTTTAAGACTTGCACCTGGGCAGCTTGGAGAAGGGAGAAGTACACCAGTGTTTCCCAAAGAAGAAGATGCTGATCCAGGATTTCTGGAAGAATCCAGAAGGGCAGTATTAGCCTCTGATGAAATTAGGGGTTGTTGAGTAATGCTATGTTTGGTTTTGGGTCATACCAAGCACTCCTTGAGGGCCTCTTTTCGTAGTGCACAAGGGACCATGTGGCAGGAATTCAGCTGGGATCAGCCACGAACAAGGCAAGCCTCAACTCGTGGACTACCTCTCCTGGAGTAATAATTTTTCTGAATAGGGAATCTCAGGACAAAGAAATTTGGGAGCCTCTGTTATAGGCTGACATGGAGAAGCAGGAGACACATGTGGAAGGAAAATATCTAGAGCTCAGTGTGGGACTGAGTCTATTTCAAATAAATTTGTCAAATGGGGGATTGATTTTCCAAGTCAGAAGTTTGCGGAGGTATTACCTCTGTGACCCCCCCAAACTTTTTTTAAAATATATTTGATTTCAGAAAGTGAAGCAATCATATAAAAATATCAAGTAGGGCCTAGAGCAGTAGCCCCTACTTGGGTAAGGGTGTTTGCCTTGCATGTGGCTGACACGGGTTCCATTCCTGGCACCTCATATGGTCCCCTGAGCCCCACCGGAAGTAATACCTGAATGTAGAGCCAGGAGTAAGTCCTGATCACTGTCAGGTGTGGACCCCGAGAAACAAGTAAACACTTTGGAATTGGTAAATGTTTACCAACAAATTGGACTTTGATTACAAAGTTGAGGTCACCAGATGGAAGGGGGAGGGGTTGAGGAATGAGGAAAAAGAGAGACTAGAAGCGACATAAGGGCAGTGGTGGAGAGATTTTGGTACTGGCAGTACAATAACTTTATACACCAAAAGTATAATTGTAACCATGTTATCTTAAACACAGTTTTTAAAAATTGTAGAGTTGGTATATAAAATTTGGGAGACCAGGTCTGATAAATAGTAAGCGGATATGTAAATTGCGATGGTGGTAAATGGTATTTGTGCAACACCTTAGAAATTGAAAGCCAGAAAGGATTTAATTTCTCATTGGCTGCCTTCTCTGTCCATCTTCCGTGGCACAGACCAAGCCTCTGGCGGCCAGCTGGTAGCTCAGTCAGTGCTGGCTAAATGAAATGAGCGGATGGGGAATGGGTACTGTGGCTCAGTTCTCTCATTTTGCAGGTGGGAAAATAGTTTCACCTTGCACAGGAGCTTAGTCATGTAATGACAATAGAGAACCTGCCAGACCTCAGATTCAGAGCCCCGAGGCCTTCCCACCGCCTGCACTGCCTTTTAGGGGGAACAGATCCTTATCAGATACTCTGAGCAGAGAGCCCTGGACATCCAGTCCGAAGGGCTGGCCTGTCTCTTGTGTCCATTAAGAGTGCGTCTCATCTATTTATTTCTTCATTTTTGTTTTGGGAGCCCCCCTTCCCCAATTGTGCCTAGAGCTTACTCCTGGCTCTGTGCTCAGGGATCACTCTTGGCAGGAACCAAATGGGTTGCTGGGGGTTGAACCTGCAGGGCCTTCCCTGTTGTCTTGTCTCTCTGCTCAAGCATATCGCCCTGAGACCTCAGGCAGTGCTGTGCTTTGCACCTTGTTGGAGTTAGATGAGGTTAATCCCCTTCACATCCCTCCTAGCATCCTAAGGGGAGTTTTGAGCACTTCATGAATTCAGTATTTTTTTTCCCTTAGAAAATAAACACCTAGGGGCTGGAGCTGGGACAGGGTGCATGCCCAGCACTCTGTGCCTGCAGTGCCTCGTGATCTCCTGTGCACCATCTGGTGCAGCCCTGGAGGTTTCTGAGCACCTCTGTGGCCTGGGTGAGCCCAAGCACTGCAGAACTGAGCAGTACCACAGTCTTTTACACAAGACCCCTGGCCATGTGGGCCAAGAACCACCAGAAGGGCTCTCAGGTCTCCTGAGCACTACTTGGGAGACATCTATTAAGCAGGGGCCAAAACGCTTAAGGAGTTTAATGAGATTTGATGGTATGTTTCGGGGGAGAGGTTAGTGGCACGTGGGTAATGATGTCTTTCTTTTAACTCGTGGAGAAAATGAAAACCATACTCTAGATTCCATGATCAAGAGCATCACTTTTGGGGTAGGAGCAATAATGCAGTGGGCTGAAGTACATGCCTTGCATGCTGGAAACCCAGGGTCAGGCTCCTGAACCCCATGGTTTTCCAAGCATCTGCTGGGAGCGGCCCCTGAGCACAGAGCCAGGAGTGACCTTAGAGCACCTCCGGGGATCACCCAAAACCCAAAACCAACAAGGCATCACAACCACTTGCAGATTGTCATCAGTATACTTTGATCTGAGTTCTGGGGGGCACCCTAGGATGGGCTGGTTGGGAGGGTGTGGTCATTTGAACATCTGCATCCTCTCCACAGATCAAGCGTGGGCGCCCTGCTGGCATCCGAGGTAACCCGCCTTTCTGTCCCTCAGTGGCACACCCTTCTGGTCTCCTACTGTTCTCTCCCTTCCCCGACCCGAAGGCAGGCTGATCTGTAAGCACGAACAAGTACAGAGTGCCACTCACTGCTGCAGTTTGGTTTCCCATCGGGTGATTACAGATAATGATGGGTGAGCCCCACAGCACACTGCTGAGCTTCAAACCCCTTTTCTTTCCTGTGGGCGGGTGGGGGGGGGAGGCAGGGGATGCTCCCCTGCAACTGGGGGGAAGCATGAAGCTGCTGTGTGGGCCCTCGTGGCGGCAGTCGCCTGAGATGCCCTGTCCGCTACATACTCCTTTCGTTTTGTTTCCAAGCTCGGGTGGAAATTCTATGATTCTAAGCTCCTGTTATAGATTCTTAGAGCACCATCACTTATTTCCCTTGTGCCGAGTGTAACATGACATTAAATAGGATGATAATTTGAATAGTACTTAGATACTGCTACTTAAAAAAAAAATTGGAGGGTGGAAGGTTTGGGCACACCTGGTGGTACTCGGGGTTCACCTCTGGCTCTGTACTCAAGGGTCACTCCTGGAAATCTTGGAAGCCATAGGCCTTCCTGGGGGTTGGATTGGGGTCAGCTGTGCACAGGGCAAGTGCCTCTGTCCCAGTACTCTCTCTCCAGCCCTGCAAGATTTCACTTCTGAAGAGCAGGATCCTGGCCGTGTATGTAGCCATTGTACACCCATAGGACCTGACAGTGTCGGGAAGTACTGGTGACTCCCTGTGCTGTGTGTGGGTGAGAGGGACGAGTGACCAAGGCCTCATTCCTGCCTGCTACCGAGGCACGTCCTGGATGCTCCCTCAAGCCAAGGCACTGGCAGGAGTCTTTGCAGTGTGGTTCCTCAGTCGGGAGCCAGGCCCACAGAGCAGCTTAGTGTGGACCTCATTCAGGTGCACATGCTGAGTGTCCAGAGCTGTGAATGGAACTGACCGGGCAGAGGTCAGCACTGGTGTCTGCACTTCCAAAGACCGGCCTGTGCCCCTATGGCCCATTGACCTGCCTCGGACGGCTTGTCACTAAACCATTAATAGTTCTGATTCTAGAGCAGTTTGGGTATACTGCGCTGTCTCTCTGCTCTCTCTTCTCACATTCTCTCTCTCTCTCCCTCCCCTCTTCTCTTTCTCTTTCTCTCTTGTCTGTCCTCTTTCTCCCTCTCCATCTCTTTCTCTCACCCCCTCTCCCTTCTCTTCTCTCTCCCCCCTCTCACTCTCCCCTGTCTTCTCTCTCCTCTTTCTCTCTCTCCCCCTCCTTCTCTTTCTCTCCTCCCTTCTCTTTCTTTCTCTCTCCCTGTCTTCTCCTCTTTCTCCCTCCTCTTCTGTCTCCTCCTCCTCTCTCCCCCTCCTCTCTTCTTCCTTTCTCTCTTCTCTCTCTCCCACCTCTTCTCTCTCTCTCCTCTCTCTTTCTCACTTTTTCTCTCTCTTTCTCCCACTGATTTTTGTCCCACACCTAGAGATACTCAGTTACCACAGGCTCTGTACTGTGGAATTGCTGGTGGTATTGCTAAGGGAACCATGAAGCTTTGGCCTGCAGGCACAGCATGCACTCAATCCATCGAGCTCACTCCAACCCCTGGCACACTTGTCTTTGTTTTAGAGAAGACAGGAGACATAGTGCAGCAGGTATGGTGCCTGTCTTGCCTGTGGCCTACCTGGGTTTGATCCCTGACACTCCATATGGTCCCCTGCACAAACCAGGAGTGATCCCTGGGCATGGAACCGGGAGTAAGCCTGGAGCACCATTGGATGTGGCCTCAAACGTGTGTGTGTGTGTGTGTATGTGTGTTAAATAATTTTTATTTTAAATGAATCATCATGAGATAGTTACAAAATTGTTCATGACTGGGTTTCAGTCATGCAATGTTCCAACACCCATTCCTTCACCAGTGCATATTTCCCACTACTAGTATCCCCCGTTTCCCTCAAACCATGCCCAGCCTCTCTCTATGGCAAGCACTTTCCTTTTTTCTCTCCTTTGGGCACTATAATTTGCAGTACAGATACTGAGAGGTCATCATGCTTGTTCCTTTACTTACTTTCAGCAGTTCTTATTCAGTTCTTATTCAGAGTGATCACTTCCAACTGTCTTTGTCATAGTGGTTCCTTTTTTATCCAAACTGCCTTCTCCCCAGCACTTGAAGCCAACTTGCAACCAAGACCTGTCCTCCTGGCCCTTGTTTCTACTGTCCTCAGGTGTTAGTCTCATACTGTTTTTTTTTTAATTCCACAAATGAGTGCATTCATTCTATGTCAGTCCCTCTCCTTCTGACTCTTTTCACGCAGCATGATACTCTCCATGTCCATCCATTTACAAGAAAATTCCGTGCTTCATTTTTCCTAACAGCTGCATAGTATTCCATGGTGTAGATGTGCCAGAGTTTCTTTATCCAGTCATCTGTTCTCGGGCACTGAGGTTCTATAAACACACTCTTATTCCCTCCCCTGACCTTCCCCCTTGTTGCTGTTGATCTGCCATGTGGGGTCCACATGCAGCCTTATTGTGGCACTCGCAGTTCTCACTGTGATGCTGGCAGGGGTTGCGGGCAGGGTGCAGGGCTCACATAGTCTGCTGGGGTGCTGATGGGGCATCATATGTCAGGATAAATCACTCACTGTGCTGGGGTGCTCCTAGCAGGTTGAGTGTTAGGCTGCAGGCTCTTGGGTTTGTGCTCCTGTGGCTGTGGTGCATGCATCTCTGCTTGCCGGCATGCGCCTCTGGATGAGGCATGCAGGCTCTAGCTGCAGTGCTCACAGGGTGAGGGGTCACTGTGGTGCTCTGTTTGGAGTTCCCAGGGCTCACACTTTCTGACTGTGGTGCTTGGGTTCTTGGTTATTAGTCACAACATGTGACAGTGGTTTGGGTGCCAAGAACATTCCTGGCACATGTGGCAACATGGAATTGGAACTCATTTTATCATATACCTACAAGGCAAGCATCTTAGCCACTGTGCTATGCGTCAAACCCTCCATTTTAAAACGTTTTAGGGGTATAATGTCACCACCCTGTGTCCACCAAAGTGACAGTATCCCTCAGCCATAGTCCCCTGGACCTTTCAACCCTGCCCTGTCTCTTGGTGTGCTCAATTTGGGAGTTAGAGTCTATGGGTTTGTCTTTGACATTTCTCTCCTTGTGGTGTATTTCTTTGAATACCATATATAAGTGAGATCATCCTGTATTTGTCTTTCTCATTGTGAGTAGTGATTTCACTGATCTTTTACATGATCTTTTTTCATTTCTATTTTCCTTACTTCCACTGTAATTTTTATTTTTTTCCCTTCATCTACTGACTTTGGCTTTAATTTGTTCTTCTACTAAGTTCCTTGAGGTATGCAAAAAATATTTATCATTGTTAATTTTGACAGTGCTGGAGAGTGAACTCTTTAGCTACTTCTAGAAGACCTTAGATGTGAAGATGTTCCCTTCACAGCACTGCAAGGGGAGGCCCAGGAAGCTTTCTCTGTGCTGTGCATTCTGACTTTGCTCTGAGTGCTTATGCACCAGGTGGGAATGGATGTGGGTGTCCCTGATGGTCCACATCTCCAGACCTGTTTTGTTTTGGGGTTACTTCTTGTGCTGCACTTAGGAATCACTCCTGGTAGTGCTCAGGGATCGAACCCAGGTCAGGACACGGGTCCTACCTGCCATGCTCTCATTTCCTATTTTTTTAATTTAACTTTATTTTCAAACTATTGAAGGCAGTGCAGGTCCCCCAAAATAGCAGTTATGAGATGCATGTGTCATCTAAAAGAGGATACTGAGATAATTAGAGGAAATATCCAAGCAGATGCCACAACTAGGAAAATCGTCCTTGATTTTTGTTCTCTTATGGAACGTACAACCCATCCAGAGGAAGTTTCCATTAAATCAGAATACTCTGAACAAGAGGAGTAATGGGCATTGCAACACGGTTTTCAAAAGAAAACTAATGACTAAGCTTATCAAACAAGGGAAACTGGTATTTTCTGGTAAATGCAGAGGAAAGTAATAAAAGGACTATGATAATTTAGTCTTACACGAAGTTCCTCCCCACAAAGGGAGTTCCCTTTGCTTTCTGTTCTACATTCCAATAATCTACTCTACTTTAAACAGGGGGGTACATAAATAGAGAGAAAGAGGAAAATTGTCTGCCATAGAGGCAGGGGGAGAGTTGGAAATGTGGGATGGACACTTGGGGACATTGGTGTGGAAAAATGTGCACTGGTGGAGGGGTGGGTGTTCCATCATTGTATGACTGAAACTCAAACATTTGAAAGTGTAGCCTTGTAAGTGTAGCTCATGGTGATTCAATTTTATAAGGAGTGGGGGTAAGGGATTATGAATCCTCACACTTAAGAAGAATTGCTGTGAGTGTCCTTATAGGGATCACATTGAATCTGTAAAGTGCCTTGGGGAGTATTGCCATTTTGACAATGTTAATTCTTCCTATCTATGAGCAGGGGATATGTTTCCATTTCCTCATGTCCTCTTTTATTTCATAGAGTAGCATTTTGTAGTTTTCTTTGTAGAGGTCCTTTACCTCCTTATTTAGGCTGATTCCGAGGTACTTGATTTTCTGGGGCACGATTGTGAACGGGATTGTTTTTTCATGTCTCTTTCCTCTGTCTCATTATTTGCATATAGGAAGACCATGAATTTTTAGGTTTTGATTTTATAGCCAGCGACTTTACTGTACAAGTCTATTGTTTCTTTTAGTTTCTTAGTAAAGGCTTTAGGATTCTCTAGATATAGTATCATATCATCTGAGAGCTTGATTTCTTCCTTTCCTATCTGGATGCCCTTAGTATTTTTTTCTTGCTTAGCTGCTATTGCAGGTACTTCCAGTACTATATTGAACAGAAGTGACGAGAGTGGGAAGCCTTGTCTTGTCCCTGATCTTAGAGGCAAGGACTTTTGGAAAACAGTATGGACAATTCTCAAAACATTAGAAATTGAGCTCCAATTTGACTCAGCAATATGACTCCTGGGAATATATCCCAGAGAGGCAAAAAAGTATAGTTGAAATGACATCTGCACTTGTATGTTCATTGCTGCACTGTTCACAATAGCCAAATCTGGAAAAAAAAAACAAATGCCCGAGAACAGATGACTGGTTAAAGAAACTTTGGTACATCTACACAATGGAATACTATGCAGCAGTTAAAAAGGATGAAGTCATGAAATTTGCAAACAAGTGGTTCTACATGGAAAGTATCATTCTAAGTGAAATGAGCCAGAAAGAGAGGGACAGACATAGACATAGAAAGACTGCACTCATCTGGGGAATATAAAGTAACAGAATGGGAGAAGAACACCCAATAATCGTTGAGATAAGTACCAAGAGGTCTGCTGCACAGCTTGGAAGCCAGCAGCACATGCTGGGGGAAATCGCAGCTCAGATAGAGAAGGGAACACCAAGTAAAGGATGTTTAAAGGACTCGTTTAGGATGCAAGATGTGCTGAAAGTAGATTATAGACCGAACACAATGGCCACTCAATACCTCTATTGCAAACCACAACACCCTAAAGAAAATAGAGAGTAAAAGGGAATGCCCTGCCATAGAGTTGGGATGGGGTGGGGGGGGTTGGGGGGGGAGGGCAACTGGGTTCATTGGTGGTGGAGAATGGGCACTGGTGGAGGGATGTACTTGATCATTGTATAACTGAAACTCAAACATTAAAGTTTGTAAGTCTACAACTGTACCTCATGGTGCCTCACTAATTAAAAAAAAGAATAAGTGCTGTGAGAACTTTAGTAAGAACTATCTTCCATGGGAAGGGACTAAGCAGGAGAGTAGGAGAAGTAACCAGAGCTGAGCTTCGTGTGCTGTTAATGACTCTCATGGAAAGCAATCTGAGGCCTCTTCTGGCACCATCTGTTCAACAACAAGGACCTTCTCAGGGAAGGACTGGCAGCTTGGTTTTGCACAAATGCTCAAATTCTCAGGGTGCAAATATTTACTGGTTCTTACTGATACCTTCACTGAGTGAGCAGAACCATTCCCACCACACATAGAAGTGTCTCTAGGATCTTAAGGAAATAATCTCTAGGTATGGCTTTCCTAGCTCACTACAGAATAACTGTGGTACTTCTTCACTTCAGAGGTCACCCAAGATTTAGCCTCTGCTTTAGAAATGAACTATCAACTATACACAGCCTGGCATCCTCAGTCATCAGGAAAAGCAGAGCCATTGAATCACATCCTAAAAAAAGATATTAGAAAAATTGTGTTGAGAATCTTTTAAGTCCTGACTCTCACTCTCACCTGTCACCCTTCTCAAATACAGAGCAGCACCCACAGCAAACACTCAGCTGAGTCCTTTGGAGCTATTGCATGGTCAGCCCTTTTTAAACAATGGACTTACTGAACTCTGGGATTCTAAAATTAATTATGACAAGAATTTAATAGCTCCAGGGTAAAATACAACAATCTTCACACACTTCCCTCTAAGGAAACATTTTTTTATAATTTTTAATGGATTATTCATAACAAGCAATACAAAATGAATTATTTAAGTCCTGCTTTGGGGGCAGGCTTTGGGGGCCAGGGTGGAAATATTTGAAATATGGTGGTGGGAAGGTGTAATGGTGGTGAGATTGGTGTTGGAATATTAAATGTAATAAATTATTGTGAACAACTTTTATAAAATAAAATTAAAATAATTAAAAAATAAAATTAGTTTAGTATGTTATTAATTTATGACTGGTACAGTAGACAATTCAAGGAAATGAAATTCTGTTTCACCATCACCCAAGAAGAGCACTCATTCCAACCAAAATTCAGCCTGGTAGCTTTGTCTTACTGAAAACCAAAAACCTGGATCCCTTTGTGATCAACTATTGTCTAAATGGAAGGGAAGTTTTCAAGTAATCTTAGGCTTAATGGGATTTTTAGTTGGGTTCATTGCTCCAGGGTGAAAGCAGCTCCATTCACATTGTCCAGGGAGCAGACTCCGTCAGAGAGTGAATTAGACTGCTACTCTGAACCCATCAAGGCCTTGTAACTTCTCTTTAGAAAATCCATCACTAAAAGCTGAAACAGATATAACTTATCTGTTAACTTTAAACATGTTTTTACAGGTGATGAGTAGAAGCAGAAGCAACAATTTCTTTTACAGAATATCCACTGACATTCAAAAGAAAGAAATAAAATCTTGTGCTATGGCCACTATTTTCTTGTCTCCTTAAACACTCTTCTCTCCTTGAATCAGAGAAAGCTTTTCTCCTCCGGGCCTATTTTAGAAAGTTGTCTAATCTATCTGACTTCTCTTCTGAATTGACAGCTCTGAAACCTAATAAATTATTGCTTGGGCCCCATTAATACTAAGCTGTCATGAGATTTCACTCCCTCACGTAGACAGTCATGTGCCCTTTTGACAGCATGAAGAAGTTACAGAAGGTGGACCTTCACATATGTAGCCCTTAAAGAGTTAAAGAAATCTCTAGTGGGGAGAATGTTGCATACAGATAGGTTGAGGGAATGAGTTTTTGGAAAATAGTTACACTTAAGAAGAAAATGCTGAGCTCTGAAGTAGTCCAAAGGCATGAATAACACATTTCTTTGATATGAAAATCCTGAAGCTTTGGAGAAACTGAGGCACCACCCAGAGAAGGGTGGAGCTCTCAGGAAAGGGCTAGAGAAGAATCCAGAGCTGGTGATGAGATTATTAAAGGATCACCAACAGTGCAAGGCTTTACAGCTGTGACAACACTGATTATCTTTCACTTATGAGGTGTCACTCTTCCAAGGCACCCTTGTTCAGGTGTCAGATGTTGCTGTCACTGTCTCGTAGTGACCAGGATCCCCTGGTGCATTTGGGGTCAATGACTGTTCCCCTGCCCCCTACACACACACACACACACACACACACACACACACACACACACACACACACACACCACGATGATGACAACAACGACACAGGAATTTCAAATCTCTCAGCATTATTATATAGGAATTGTGAAGGGTTGAGAGGCAGCAATTACACATAGGTTTGGTTGAACATTAACATAAACAATGAACAGATGTAAAGCCCTTCCTTCAGGAGAAGTTCCACTAGGAGGTCAACCCAAGAACAGAATATCATCTAGGGGCTGCAGCACTCTAGATTCTTATTAGGCGATCCACCCAAGTGCAGAATTCCATCTGCTGAAATCTCCAGGTTCTAATGGAGTTGGGGATGAGTGATCTCCTTCAATTTCCCTATTCTTCTGGGAGCTTAGTAGTCACACCCACGAACTGTCTCTGAGGCCATGTAAACTCATTAATGGCCATGATCCAGAGACTCACAAATAAAGCTCAGAAGAGAGCCACCAAATGCAGAGATGCCTCTAGACCACAAATTCCTGGAGCATGTAGCCTCATTTGTGGCCATGTGAATGCTCAGACCCTACACCACTGATATACTAGGAGTAGCACACCACATTGTTTTGGGGTGTAAAGAAGAAGGCAACTGATCTCAATTAAAAAATAGAGATAGATAGATAGATAGATAGATAGATAGATAGATAGATATAGATGTAGTTATGGCTTAACCTGTAACTGCAATTAGTAAATCCCTTATACAAGGGCTTAATGACACCAGGCTGAGTAACAACAATCTTCACACACTTTCTTCTAAGGAATTTCTTTAGCAGATTATTCATAACAAGCAATACAAAATGTATTATTTAGGGCCTGCTATTGGTGCAGGCTTAGGTGGTGGGTTGGGAAGGTGTAATGGTGGTGGGATTGGTATTGGAATTTTGAATGTAATAAATTATTGTGAACAACTTTATAAAAGTAAATAAATTTATTTTTAAAAAATAAAGTCCAGAATTTTTTCTGGCTGATTTTTTTCTGTTCCCTAATCCTGCAGTTTCTCAGAATCTTTCCAGAGTCACATGCATTCTAAAGTTATTTTCTGGGCTGTTTTTAATCAAGGGAATGCAGTTCCATAAGGGCCTCACACCAAGAAGTAATAACAACACAACTGGTTCTCAGATATCATTCAGCAATGCACTTAAATCATCAGGAAATCCCCAAAGAGATTTGACAGCAAGCTTATTTGGAATGGTCTCACCCTCAGAAGTCTTCTTCAGTTCAGGTTAAGTGAATCCTGTGTAACTAGGGAACAAAGAGGAGAGACCAGTGTGTGCCTCTGTTGCCCAACTAACAACTTTGCCTATTCCCTGACGCCCAGGCAGAGAGTTAACCACAGGATTCTTCAATTCTCTCCCTAAAAGGGACTCCTATAAGGGACTCTATTGCAATGTTCAATCAACCCTTCACATTTTTTTCATCTTGTACCTGTTATGTCCTCAATATCTGCCACAGAGATTATTGACTTCATCTTTGGTAAGAAAAGGTGAAGGCCCTCCCGTTGATCGTCGATTTGCTCGAGCGGGCCCAGTAACGTCTCCATTGGAGACTTTGTTGTTACTGTGTCTGGCATATCCAATACTCTCGGTAGCTTGCCGGGCTCTCCGAGAGGGGCAGAGGAATCGAACTCGGGTCGGCCATGTTGGCCGCTTGTAAGGCGAACGCCCTACCGCTGTGCTATCGCTCCAGCCCTTGGTAAGAAAACCATGCAAAAAAGAAGTTCAGGGAGCTGTGGTGAGCGTGATCTGGGATGGTTTTAGAGAAGGGAATTCCAAGAGTCAGAAACCCAGGCTGGCCACCGCCACCGTCACTAAGATTCAAACCCCAAGGACTCCGTCTCTCCTGATCCAGATCACAGCTCCGGTGGCATCCAGAGCTGTGGCTACATTAGCAGCTGAGAGTTATTCTCCTCCTCCATATCCCATAAGAACCATCAATTAGCCTCTTATGTGGAAATTTCACAAGGGCACCCTGTTCGCCAAAAACACATTAGGCCAATAATTAATTATCCCTACATCAATTAATATTACACCAAAAACACAACAGTAACAGTGAGCATGAAATTCTAAACAGCACAGGTCACAATAGTATGTCAAAGCAGAAGGCCACCATGCTTAGTTAGTGAAGAAACTAGCCAGAAGATCCAACTAGTAATAGTGAGCTAGATAATCTCTCTGACAATAAACTTAGAAGGGAGCTACTGAGGATGCATAGGGAGCAAAAATAAATGATGGAAGACACCATCAAAAAATACAAGAGGATTTGAGAGCAGCAATGTGGAAAATGCAAACAAAATTACAAACAGAAATGACATATCTGGTAAAACTTGGAAGATGAATTGAAAAACTAACAGCCGCTGAGGACAGAATCAGTGAGCTCCAAGATGAGGTGCAGATACTCTCCAGACAACAGCAGAAAATGGAAAAGAGCCTCAAAATGAACCAATAGATGTCAAGAGAAAATCAGGATGAGGCCAAGAGGAACGACATAAGAATAATTGGAGTTCCTGCGGGACAGGAAGAAAACCCTGACGAAGAAGAAACTGTCAAAGACATCATTGCTAAGATGTTCCCAGAGCTGAAGAGCACATGTGACCAGATGCAGGAGGTCTGAAGGATACCAGCTGGAAGAAATCCAAATAAAAATACTCTAAGACACATCCTTATCATAATAACGAAAACCATAGACAGAGATAAAATTCTGAAAGCAGCAAAATCGAAGAAAAGAAACTGCCTATAAAGGAACATCCTTAAGATTTACAGCAGACTTACCTGATGAAACACTCAGAATCAGAAGAAAGTGGTGGGATATAGTGAAAAATCTCAATGAAATAAACTCCGCATCAAGAATACTTTACCCAGCTAGACTCTCATTCAATGTGGATGGAACAACATACCATTTCACAGACCTACAACAACTCGGGGACTTCAAAGATTCAAAACCATGGTTATAAGAACAACTAAATAGGCTACTTTAAGACAAGATAAGCCCCTCAAATACACGAAACTTTGGCAGAAAGATGGGAGAAAACCCCATAACAATAACCTCTCTCAATGTTAATGGGCTAATGCACCAATTAAAAGACAGAGTGTCAGGTTAGATCAGAAAAATGAACCCAACATTCTGCTGCCTGAAAGAAATACATCTGAACAGTCAGAGCAAACACAGACTCAGAGTCAAAGACTGGAACATAATTATACAGGCAAACAACTCCCTCAAAAAAGCTTGAATGGCATTTCTGGTATCAGACCACATAGACTTCAGACTGAAGAGGGTCACAAGAGACAGTGAAGGGATCTGTACATCAGGAAGAACTTACACTCCTAAATGTATATGCAGCTATCTGAGGAAAGAAATGGAAGAAAGGGGCTTAGTGGATATATACAGGACACTTCATCCTCAAAAAGATGTATACACATTCTTCTCAAGTATCTATGGGACAGTCTCCAAGATAGACCACATGCTGGGCCACGAAACATACCTTCATAAAATTAAGATATAGAGATTGTATCAACAATCTTCACAGACCATGATGCCCTGAAAATAGAAGTGAATCACTCACACAAACAGAAAATTAAATCAAACACCCAGAAATTAAACAACTCAATACTGAACAAACTGTGACTTTGAAGGAGAAAAGCAAAAGATTCCTGGAAACGACTGAGAATGAAGACACAGTAACCAGAACTTACAGGACACAGCAAAAGCAGTGTTAAGAGGAAAATGTATAGCTCTACAATCATTCCTCAGGAAGGAAGACCGGCCCACATAAGTTATTTAACCTCACAGCTTAGGATCTTGGAGACTGACCAATAAAAGGAGCCCAACCCACGTAGGTGTAAGGAAACAATAAAACTTAGAGTAGAAATTAATGAGATGGACGCTCCCCCCCCCAAAATCTGAAAGATCAACAAAAACAAGGGCTTATTCTTTGAGAAAATAAACAAGATCGACAAACCTCTAGCAAGACTCACAAAAAAAGGAAGAGAGAAAACCCTAATAAACAGAATTAGAAACGAAAAGGAAAACATCACAAGAGAAACTAAAGAAATTCAAAGGATAATCACAGATTACTTTGAAAATCTTTATGCCACAAAACAAGAAAACCTGAGGAAATTTATAAATTCCTGGATTCCTATAGTCTTCTGATGCTGAACCAAGAAGGCCTGGAGTACCTGAACAGATATATCACCATCGAGGAAATGGAAATGGTAATAAAAAGTCTCCCCGCCCATCCAAAAAAGTCCTGGCCCAGATGGATTCACTAGTGAATTCTTCCAAATCTTTAAAGAGAACTTACTCCCTATCCTTTTCAAGCTTTTCCAAAATTGAAGAATCAGAAACATTTGCAAATAGTTTCTGTGAAGCAAATTTCACCCTGATAACAAAAGCAGACAGAAATACCACAAAGAGAGAGAATTACAGGCAGATATCCCTGATGAACACAGATGCAAAGATCCTCAACAAAAGCCTAGCAAACCAAATCCAACAATTCATCAAAAAGATCATACACCATGACCAAGTAGGATTCATTCCGGGGATGGAAGGATGTTTTAATATTCACAAATCAGTCAACATAATCCATCATATCAGTAAAAGAAAAGATAAAAAATAATCATATCAATAGATGCATAGAAAGCATTTGAAAAGTTCCAAAACCAGTTTATGATGAAAACTCTCAGCAAAATGGGCATTGAAGGAACTTTCCTCAATATAGTCAAAGCCATCTACCACATCATTTTCAATGGGGAGAAACTAAAAGCCTTCCATCTAAGATCAGGGACAAGACAAGGATGCCCACTCTCGCCACTCCTATTCAATATAGCACTGGATGTTCTGGCCATAGCAGTTAGGCAAGTAAAAGATATCGAGGACATACTGATAGGAAAGGACAAGGTCAAGCTATCTCTACTTGTGGACGATATGATACTATGCTTAGAAAATCCTAAAGACTTTACAAAAAAGCTCCTAAAAACAATAGGTTTGTACAGTAAAGTGGCAGGCTACAAAATCAACACCCAAAAGTCCATGGTCTTTCTATATACAAATAATGAAAGAGAATAAATAGATATTTTATAAAAATTCCATTCACAATAGTGCCTTAGAAAATCAAGTACCTCAGAATCAGTTTAACTAAAGAGGTGAAGGACCTATACAAAGAAAATCACAAAACACTACTTCAAGGAATAAGAGAGGACACTAGAAAATGGAGACTCATATCCTGCTCATGGATAGGGAGGATTAACATTATCAAAATGGCAATACTCCCCAAAGCACTATGCAGATTTAATGCAGTCCCTAACAGGATACCCATGATATTCTTCAAATAAATAGACAAAACACAAACCACTCTAGAAAATAAAATTCATTTTTAGAAAGAAAGGAAGGTTTAGCTCTCCTCAGGACATTTGACTGTTTTCCTGGACAGACTCCTATGAGCCAGGAGCTGCCACTTAGTGTCTTCTGACCCTATTATCCTGAGGCTAATTCTTTCTCCTGTAGCTTCAGTTCATTTCATATTATATGGGGATAATCACTTTCTTATGTGGTACTGGGAGGGCCTACATGAGGGTGAACCTGAGCAGATTACCTAATGTTGTCACATCTCCTGATCCTGTAGAAGGTTGAGTTTTGTTCTGAAGGCATTTAGGAATTCACTCCCAAATTTTAAGGAAATGGGTGATATTATTATCTTGGCTTAAAAAATTGATTAAAAATATCATGTAGGAAAGTATTCTTCAACATATTTACATCTGTGTACTCTCCTACAAACTGGTCCACAGTCCAGCCATTATAACCTAGGCAGTAGACCAGAAGTTTCCTTCCTGTACCTGTGGATAATACCAGACAGTGGAGATATGGTTGAAATCACTTGATTTAGGCTATGGTGAGGAAATGACTCAGAAATCAGGGGTATATGTCGAGTTTGATATCTGTCATCTCATGATCCCCTCCCAGAATCACCTATTATAGTCTAAAAGGCCCCTGAAAACCACCAGATATGGTCCTGGTGGCCACCAGCTCCACTGGGTCCAAGCACTGAATGTTCTATCCGGTTGAATAAATACTGCCAGGATTAGCTCTGGGCACCCTGAGCAAAGGGCAGGAAAGCAGCAGTTCTCACCAAGGCACCCATGAAACCACAGGGACAAAGAGTCCCAAGGCAAGAGGCAGACCAAGAAGCCCCAGCAGGGAAGACAGGAGTAGGCTTCAAGAGACAAAAACAGTGAGAGACCGAGCATGTGGTCTATCTTGGAGAATGTCCCTTGCACACTTGAGAAGAATGTGTATTCAGCTTTTTGAGGATGGAGTGTCCTGTATATATCCACTAAGTCCCTTCTTCCATTTCTTCCCTAAGATGAACTATGTCCTTGCTAAGCTTGAGTCTGGTTGATCTATCAAGAGGTGATAAAGTGGTGTTGAAATCTCCCACTAGTATTGTGTTGCTATCAATGTTGTGTTGCTTCCTTCAAGTCTATGAGTAGTTTCTTCAAGTACTTTGTTTGTCGCTCATTAGGTGCATATACATTTAGGAGTGTAAGTTCTTCCTGCTGTACAGAATAGAGAAGGGATCACTAAGAAAATGATGGCTGGAAGAATTGTTTGGGATGGTAGATGTGTGCTGAAAGTAGTAAAGGACCAAACATGATGACCTCTCAGTGTCTGTATTGAAAACCATAATGCCCAAAAGTAGAGAGTATGGGGAATATTGTCTGCCATGGAGGTGGGATGGGGGTGGGGAAGGGGGGTATACTGGGGAGATTGGTGGTGGGGAATATGCACTGGTGGAGGGATGGATGTTTGATCATTGTGTGAATGTAACCCAAACATGAAAGCTTATAACTTTCTCATGGTGATTCAATTTCAATAAAATTTGAAAAAGAAAAAAAAAACAGAGAACAGTGTGGACTCCGAAAGACTGAACCAGTGAAATATCAACATGGATCAAAGACAACATAAGCAAAAACCAGCAAAGAACTAGCAGAAGGCCTGGGCACAGATCATCCGGGATCCAAAATTAACTTCGTTTTCCAGCAATGCTTGGGATCACTTATAGCTCTACACTCAGGAATTACTCTTGGCAGTACTAGGGAGACCATATGGGATGCTGCGGACTGAACCCAGGTTAGCCACATGCAAAGCAAGGGCTCTGTCCACTATGCTATCTTTCCAGCCCCTAAAACTACCTTCTTAAAGATGTTTGATAAATAACTCTAACTTCATAAACTTCTGGAGTATTGCATCTAATTTTATGTGCAAAATGTAAGCACCCACTGAGGAATGAGCTTATTTTCTACTACTGCTCTCCATATTGCTCAGTCCCTACTATTATATTAACCTTTGAGGCATTCTTCTTGCTTCTACTCTCATTCTAGCCATTATCTACTGAGCAGCCAGGGTGTTATTCTGGAATAAATTTTCCCTACATTTTTCTAATGACTGGCTGGGCCATCAGAATAACATCACACAGATCAGTCTGAGTAAAGTACAAATTTAATTACAAACATATGAAGAATATTCCTGGATGTAAATTCTAATGTAAATGGGACATGAGGGCATTTATCCTAAAATAAGGGTGAAATAGGATTTGGGGCTCAAAGTGAGGGAGGGAGACTTCCATAATAAGGAGACAGTGACTCATAAGACAAAGAACAGATACTCTATAATTATGTTTATTCCGACATATAGATAAGTTTCTCTGATAGAAAGTTTATTTCTGGAGACAAATCCAAATATGAGTAAGAACCCCCAAAGTTTTAATTCTTCTAGTAGTTAGTGGTATAAAGTTTCTTCTGAGCCCTCAGGGTCTGGATTGGCCCTAATTCAAAACAACATAAATACCTAAGTGCCAAGTCTTAAGGAGGCCTCTCCTTCATTATGTAGAAATACAAATCAAATCTCATCCACATTCCACTTTAAAATGATCTGTTGGTCTCTCACCACATTGAAGAAAATTAATTTCTTTAGTCTTCCTTTTAACATCTGATTAATTTCCTCTACTTCATAGCCAACGTTTCCTCCCTTGCTGTGCTC
Source organism: Sorex fumeus (assembly GCF_029834395.1). Classification (NCBI taxonomy): domain Eukaryota; kingdom Metazoa; phylum Chordata; class Mammalia; order Eulipotyphla; family Soricidae; genus Sorex; species Sorex fumeus. The sequence goes on from NW_026606103.1 coordinate 11,189,928, forward strand.
TAGGATGGAATAACCCTCCTGTTTCCCAGAAAAAAAAAATGCCACCTTATATTTGATCATTGTACGACTTAGACTTAAACCTGAAAGCTTTGTAACTTTTCCCACAGTTATTCGATGGATAAATATAAGAAGAAAAAAATAAATAAAATTATTTAAAAAAGTAAGGTGGAGTTCATGCCCAATTCAATCAGCTAATCAGTGACTGAATAAATAGCAGTACTCCTACATAAAAAAAAATTTTAAATGTCACTTTAGAGTTTCTCTAACTAGCTGTTTTCTCAGCCAAAAGTATTTCTGTCACCCTGCCTCATCCATTCTGTACTCCCCACTTCACCTCCAACTCCATATTAGCTGATGGCCTTTAACTCAGATAGACTTGTAATGTTACCTCCTCAAAAGGCCTTTCCTGATTAATTGAATTTTATACCTATCTCCTCTCACTTATCACCTACTGCTACCTGTCATATTTATTTTTTGTTAATAATCATATTGTCTATATCTTCCTATTGAAATATTGCCTCCCCAAGACTAGGGACTGTTTCTCTTCTGCCTTACACCTGAACTGTAAGAATTATGTAATAAAAAATGGTTGAACAGACAAGTGGTGATAAAGGTGGCACTTTTAAAAAGATCTTTCACACCCTCACCCCAACAATGATTACTTTCATGACATTTTGAACAAACCCTTGTCTAGCATTTACTGCACTTTATTGCATTATATTTTTGTTGTTGTAATTTGGGGCCACACCCTTTCATGCCTGGAGGCTACTCCCTGCTCTGTACTAGGGAGTCACTCCTGCAAATTCTCAGGAAATTACCATTGGGGAAATTCCTGTTTCTATTTCATATTTTTTTTGTGGAAAAGGGAGTTTTTGTGTTTGATTGTTCATTTGGGGCCACACCCAGTAGAGTTAAGGGGTCATGTCTGGGGATGTTTGGGGTCATCATGCGATGGTGGGGGGATAAAGTTGGATCACCTGCATGCAAAGCAACTGTCCTAATGCATTGAGCTATTTCTCTGGCCCTTGTTTTAAACTTTATTTCATTTTCTCCTGATGCAGTTGAGACTTGCCCTCATTCCTGTCAGATCTGAAAGGAAGTGGTCTCTAACCTTAGATCCCCACAAATCTTTTCACCATATCGGTTCTTCTCTCCTCCACTCTTGGCTAGCTTAACTTTCCTGTTCTCTCCTATATTCCCTCTAGTGCAAGGTTTCTCTAGGGAAAACCAGAGTCAACTTGATTAATGGTAAAAGATGCACATTGCAGTGATATACTCTGATGCAAGGAATTGTGTTTTCTGGAACTGAGGTGAAAAAGATAATCATTTGGCATGGACTCCTTATTCTGTGCTCAGGGGTCACTGCTGGATGTGCTCAAGAGACCATTTATAGGGCCAGGGATCAAACCACAGTTAGCCATGTGCTAGGTGAGTGCTTTAACCCCTGTACTATCTCTCTGGACTCAAAAGAGCGTTTTTAACTTTCTAGGTGATTCTAAGAGAAACCCCACTGTCATCCCAAAACTTGCTTCTTTGACATAAACATGAGTTGAAGATAATTAAAAAGCAGTAAAAAAACTTCTGTTCTCTTTAAGGATAGAAATAAATTCTTTAGGGGAAGAAAAAATATTATCAATGAACACAGCAACAGAAAATTCTTTTTCAAATTGTAAATTTTTAACCAAGGAGATAAGGACACCTATCCCCTTGTTATCCATCCACCCACCTCCAAAGCTTAAGCCTGACCCTGTTTTAGTCTGTGATAGGTGGGGGGGGTGTGAAGGTGAAGGACCAGTCCAAGAAGGGATTTTATGGTTCATTCTGGTACCCACTTATACCCACTAAAGGGAGGACAGGTTCCTTGGTTTTGTTCATTCTTTACAAGCATACTCTCTGTTGAAAAATGTAGAAAAGCTTCCTACTCTTCTAACACTTATTCTGTTCTTACTCTTGTTATGCTGGAGCAATGTCACAGTGGTAGGGCATTTGCCTGCATGCAGCTGACCCAGCTGACCCGGGTTCAATTCCTCTGTCCTTCACAGAGAGCCCAGCAAGCTACCCAGAGTATTTCTGTCCGCATGGCAAAGCATGGCAAGCTACCCGTGACATATTTGATATACCAAACACAGTAACAGCAAGTCTCACAATGGAGACATTACTGGGCCCGCTCGAGCAAATCGATGAACAATGGGAGGACAGAGCTACAGTGCTATTCTTGTTATAAACGTAAGGTTTTCCTTTCCACTGCCCTCCTGGGCCAGTAAAGGAGAGATGGGTCATGGGTGTAAAGAGCTTTCCTGCCAAGTACATTGGTTGGAAGCTGGTGGACTCCCATCCTTAAAGCAGCTGTCTTGTCTACATGGACACTAGAAAGAGTTTATATATGGAAGAATTGGGAAGAAATGATGGGCTGCTGATAAGTGGGTACCAGAATAAACCATAAAATCCCTTCTTGGACTGGTCCTTCACCTTATCACGCCCTCCACCTATCACAGACCAAAACAGTGTCAGGCTTAAATTTTGGAGGTGGGTGGATGGATAAACTAAAGATGAACTGTTTCCCTAGGCTTTGGCGCAGGGATAGTGATCTTTGTCCCAGCTTCACTGTGATGGCTCCCACATACACAAATTCTAAAATGGGTGTGTTTTCTTCCCATTGATTTTTCCTTGTCTATGTAAACTTCACTTTTTAGACCCACTCAAGCCAAGAGGGTCAAAGAAGATTCCCCTGTGACTTATGAGTCACAAGCATACTAAAGTTTGAGACTCTTAGTGAGCTATATGTACGTTTTTAAAATAATTAATATATCCATACACTAAAAATCCAAAATTTTAATAAGAATTTTTCTCCCTGCTAAATGTAAATGTAAGATTCCTAATAACTCACAAAATGAGCCAATAGAAAAATGAGCAACAGATAGGAACAGGCATTTCTCAGAATTATAAGAAGACTTATGAAAAAGTTACCTTAAAAAATTGAAGGCACCACAATTTCTCTCCAAAATATATATACATACACATTATATGTTCTAAGAACTTCTGTACACCAAAATTTCTTATTCACTTATAATACCATAACCTATAATACAAAGTACTGAAACAACTCAAAGGTTTAACAACAGGAAACAGAAGTAAAGGACAAGATATCAATTTAATGGAGAATTAAGCAGCAATGAAAATGTGTAAACTATAATTACAAGCCAGAAATTCTTGACTGAGACACCCTATAGTAAAATACTGATTACTGAAAGAAGAAGCAAGTTTATTAGCTTGCTTCTGATCCGTAAAAAATACCCAGAAAAATATATAGGCCCAGTCACAAACTTAAATACTATGGTGTAACTGAAGTCTCTAAAAGTTTACTCCTCTCTTGCCCACAGAAAATTTAGGATGCTGGGGTTTAAGAAAAGTGCTGGAGTTCTTATATTCAAATGTATATATACATTTACATACATACATGCATATGCAACAGGTAAAGTGCTTGCCTTGCAGTAGCCAACCCAGCTTCAATTCTAACACTGTATGGTCCCTCAAGCCCACCAGGAGTGATCCCTGAGCACAGAGCAATGAAGAAGTCCTGAGCACTGCTAGGTGTGCCACACCCAAAGTAGCTAAAATAGATCGGCCTGAAGCTTATAGTTTGGAGGGGTAACAAGCTCTCCCAGAAAGAAGCTGCCTTGTTGCATTCTTGTTATCTCTGATAAGCTCTGACCAAGGTACAATCTTAGGAATGTTTTTGCACAGATAAAGACCCTGGACTTTGGGCTGGATGGTACAAGACAGTGGAGTCTTCGTTATAAAACCCATTACTATCTCTAGCCTCCTTGATCTTTAAAATCATAATAAAATACACAAAAGCAGATCCCCAAGTCCCTCTCTTGAAGCCATTCTCCAGCCTTCACTGGAGAGCACCCTTTCCAATATAAATATTTCATTACCAACAAACCCTCTTTTCTATTCAGCTGCTCCTGTGCTTCTTGGATGAGTGATTGCTAGTTCATTGGAATGACAATTGTTGAATTCTGGTGTTGATGCCATTGCAAGCTTATGAAATGTATAAGGCTATTCCTAAATTCTTCCCCACACAAGTAGATTGTAGAAACATACAAAGCCACACCCAAAGGAAGCATGAGCCAGATTTTAAATATTTTGACAGATGTTAAAAGATATTCTATCAAAAGTCAGGAATTGAAATCTTTAGTAAGACGACTAAAAAGTTACTTAATTCTGTTTTTCTGTTGGGACTAAAGTGAGCTGCAATCACTTTTCAACAGCATTGACCCCAACTGTTCTTTTAAATCTCTTGTCAGATTGCTAACTTAACTAACCATGTAGCAAAACCATAGAAAGGGGAAAAGGTGTGTGTATGACAAAAACCCTAGAGAACTAGGAAAATTCATCTCATTTAATGTGTTTCAATTATAACAGTTCCAGAATAATCCCCAGATTTTTCACATGCCCGCTGATCCCTCAAAACAAAGGAACCAGAAAATGAAGAGTATCAGCATTGGGGGGTAAACAATCTGGTCGAATGAAAAAGAACTGCAAAATATTGTCTATTACTGGAATTAGGATAGACCAAGACGCATCTTTCTGAAATCCCACCCCAGGATTATGAATGACCTAATTTCCCACATTTAAAGCAAATCCTTTAGGAGAATTTGAAATTACGTTTACCAATGAGATCATTAAAACCCTCACTAACACAGGAGCTACCCTATCATTCTCAGCACTGACACAGATTAATGTCCCCTCATTAGAGCACTGAGGTCATTCTAATATCTGGGATCACTAAAAACCCTTAGGAATTCCCAAACCCTAAACAATTCCTTTTCAGCTGAAACCTCTCTCTCTCTCTCTCTCTCTCTGGGAACCATCATTTTTTGTTTGTCCCTTCTGGCCCATTCATTTATTAGAAAGATATTTCTTAAAGACTTACTAAGCATATATTTCCTTTTACCTTAAAGTAGATATTCTTTTAGAGCTCCTGGCCTTATCCCTGTCCATCCACATATAATGACACAATGACCTGACTCTGTTGCCTATAACTTCACTGACAATCTTGTCTACTCCCCCTCTCAAACCCTTCCCCATTGTCCCTGGGATTCCACCAGCACTGACAGTGGTCTCATATATTTGACAGTGCCCACTAAAGAAATATACTGTGCCATTTAACCCCCTTCCCAATACTAAGTGGTAACACCTCCTCCCAGAAGTTCTGAAGGAATTCTACCTCTAAGACAATATTTTTTCCAGAAGGGACTAGCTGATACCAGTCCCCATAACACCTCTGTTCTGCTTGTGTAAGCCTATTGGCAAAGAGTAGAGGTATAAATGACTATCAATAATATTGTCATTCCTTGACATACAGTGGTATCAGAAACACATTCACTCTTTTTAAAATTTTTTATCATTTTATTATTTTTTAATTGAGTCATTATGAGATACAGAGTTACAAAAGCTTTTCATGATCGGGCTTTAGTCATACAAAAATCCAACACACATCCCTCTACCAGTGTCCATTTCCTACCACCAATGACCCTGATTTCTCTCCTGCTATGGCCCTCTCCTCCAGCCTACCTCTACAGCTCTATGGCGTCACTTTTCCTCTCTCTCTCTCTCTCTCTCTCTCTCTCTCTCTCTCTCTCTCTCTCTCTCTCTCTCTCTCCATCTCTCTCTCTCTCTCTGTCTCTCTCTCCATCTATCTCCCCCTCCCTCTCTCTCCACCCCCCCCCGGGCACTATGGTTTGCAAGACAGATAATAAGATAATAAGAGGTTATCATGTTTGTTCCTTTATCTACTTACCTACATTCAGCACACAGTTCCTATCCAGAGTGATCATTCCAACTGTCTTTGTCATGATGGTCCCTTCTCTTCTCAATCCCAATTGCCTTCTCCCCCGCACTTGAGGCAGGCTTCCAACTGTGGACTCATCCTCCTTGCCCTTGTTTCTACTGTCTTTAGATATTAGTCTCATATTACATTTTTTATATATTAAAAAAAATGAGGACAATCATTCTATGTCTGTCCTTTTTCTTCTGACTCATTTCACTCAGCATGATACTCTCCATGTTCATCCATTTATAAGCAAATTTCATGACTTGTTTTTTCCTAACTGCTGCATAGTATTTCATTGTGTAGATGTACCATAGTTTCTTTAACCAGTGGTCTGTCCTTGGGCATTCAAGTTGTTTCTAGATTCTGGCTATAGTGCACATTTATTCTTTACCAACATTCTTCCCAAGAGCATTCATCTCTGAACTATAAATCTTTGTGGTGCAATTTTGGAATTCTGTGATTTTCACCTGAGTATATCTACAGTCATTGACGTAAAGACAGGGGTTCAGCAGGGTGATACCATTTCACCAAAACTCTTCAGTGCCACCCTCGAGAAGAACGTAATGAGACAACTGGAATGGGAGTGAAGATAGACCGTCGGCAACTACACCACTTCTTGCTTCTCTGATGACATTGTTCTAGTAACACCAAACATTAGTCAAAAGCACGAATGATGGCCAACTTCAACTGTGACTGTGGAAAGGTCAGACTGCAGCTGAATCTCACGAAGACAATGTTCATGAGAAAAGAACTAGTTTCTGACATTCCATTTGCTCTCAACAGAATAAACATCTCCGAACGCAGCAGTTATTTGTACCTGGGTCGAGAACTCAACATGACAACTTGGTGCCAGAACTGCACAGGAAAAGAAGAGCAGCGTGGAATGCCTTCAAGAGCATTGAAGAAGTTGTTAAGAGGATGAAGAACCTCCGTCTCTAGGCCATTCTTTGACTCCACCGTTCTTCCTGCACTAACATATGCCTCAGAGACCTGGGCCCTATGAAAACATTATTCAGGTCTCCCAAAGAGGAATCTAAAGGGCTATGCTTGGAGTATCACACTTCACTCCAGTGAGAGAAGGAATCTGGAGTTCCGACCTCTATCAACAATCGAGGATCAGGGACGCTGCCTTGTTTGCCAAGACATCGAAAATCAGATGGGCTGGACACGTAATGTGATTTGAAGATGACCACTGGACTAGAGCTGTTACTTACTGGATTCCATTGGATGTCAAAAGAACGCCTGGCAGCTCACCTACAAGATGGTTGGACTCTTTGTCAAGACCCTGAACAAACAGTTTGATGCTCTTCATGTTCCTACAGACACCATTGGGCTACAATAGCACGCAACAGGGATGAATGGAGATGTTACTGGCACCCATTCAAGCAAATCGCTGAGCAACAAATGACAAGTGAGACAAGTAATATTTACAGTACAACAGAACTGTCCTACCTCAGGGGTAGACTAAACATTTCACTTTTCTCAAGTTCTCAGAGCAGATCTGACTGACATCAAGTTTCCTAGAGGATCCACTCTACCACATAATTTAGATGATTAGCTCCTTTATCCCCGTCAGTGTTGTAATGGGTGTTCACCAAGTCAAGACTGAGACTAGTTATAACAGGAGAACAAGGTGGTCTTGATAACACAGGTTGAGCAGACCAGTGGATCTAGGATAGGCAAGCACCTGAAGACTTACAAAAAGCCAAGGGGTCCAAGATCCTGTTTTTATAAGGGGTTACTGCCTGGTGCAGCCAACGCAGTGTTAGTGCCGTTGCTGGGACACTTGCAACCCCCATGGTGGCCACATGGGTAGGGTGGGTGTACTCCAAGAGTATCCCCAGACTGGCCATTTGCTGGCCCCTTTCATTCCTTAGGCTGATTATGGAGTCAGAATTTTCTCATCAAAAAGACCTGGGGCAATTTTTTTCTTTAAAAAAATCTTTTTTTGAGCCACATGCAGTACTTTTCTGGGGTCACTCATGGCTCCGCACTCAAGGATCTCTCCTGTTGGTGCTCAGGGCATCCTATGGGATAACGGAAAAATATGGATCAGTGCCTGCAAGGCAAATGCCCTTCCAGTATACTAGCCTCCTGCCCTCTGAGGGAGTGTGGTGTGGGAAACATTTCTTCACGTGCTTGAGGATCAGAAGCATTTGGCTGAGTATTTTGATTTTCAGATGTTCCTCATGCATTCAGTATATTCTGGGCGGTCCGGGGAGATGCAGAGCTTTTAGGAGCACAGTGGAGGTGGGGGAATGCATCAGGTGAGTTCCCTCCTCCTGACTCTACACTCAGGCATCACTCCTTGCAGTGCTCAGGAAAATTTTGTCATACCGATAATAAAACCTGAGTCGGACACTTGCAAGGTAAGCACCTCACAAACTTTAATGTATTTCCAGCTCCTTTGTACAGGAAAATTTTAATTTAGCACAGCAGGTAGGACATTTGCCTTGCACGTGGCTGACCCAGGTTCGATTCCTCCATCCTTTTCAGAGAGCCCGGCAAGCTACCGAGAGTATCCCGCCTGCACGGCAGAGCGCAGCAAGCTCCCCATGTTGTATTTGATATGCCAAAAACAGTAACAACAAGTCTCACGACGGAGATGTTACTGGTGCCCACTCGAGCAAATCGATGAGCAAGGGGAGGACAGTGCTACAGTGCTACTGCAAACTCATGATTCTTTGTTTCATGCATAAGCTATGCAGAGTGTATACATCATGGCACCTTATCAGTATCGCTACATTCATCAAAAGTGCAGATTGGGTGGGCACTATGTTATGAGGCACAATTCCCTGATCAGTATGACCACAGGGAGTTTTATTAGGTTGGAAAGTTGATCCAAGTGCTGACAAGATGCACATCTTCAATTTTTCCACCCATAAGCAAAAAATAATTTATTTAGAGTATATACTATTAATTAATTATAAAATCAAAGATACTTATATATGTTTTCCTCATAACACTACCAAGCAGGTTGTTATCCCCTCATTCCATGAGGTAATAGAGTCTGGCCTTTTCCCATATCTGTCTGCTAGCTCAGGAGACTGAACTTTATGCCCTCACCATGGCATGCCTACTACTCAAAGGACAAATATCCAACTTTTATATAATAACTCTCAGAGTAGCTTATGATTCTGGAATGCGGTGGGTACAGCAGGAATTACCAACTTCAAATGACCAAAAGTTCATGAAATCAATACCCAAAAGTCAATGCTTTCCTATACGCAAACAGTGAGAGAGAAAAAAGTGACAAAAAAAAACAATCCCATTCACAATTGTGCCCCAGAAAATTAAGTAGCTAGGAATCAGCTTAACTAAGGAAGTAAAGGACCTGTACAAAGAAACGCTACAAAACGCTACTTCAGGAAATAAAAGAGGACACGAGAAAATGTAAAGATATCCCCTGTTTATGGATCAGGTGAATTAACATTGTCAAAATGGTAATACTCCCCAAAGCATTGTACAAATTCAATGTGATCCCTATAACGATAACCATGACATTCTTCAAAGAAATGTAGCAAGCACTCCTGAAATTCATATGGAACAATAAGGCTCCACGAATAGCTAAAGCAATTCTTGGGAAAAAGAAAATGGGGAGGAATCAACCTCCCTAACTTCAAACTCTACTACAAAGCATTAATAATTAAAACAGCATGGTACTGGAACAAAGACAGAACTGCAGACCAATGGCACAGGGTTGAATATACTAATATCTCCCCCCCACCAACATATGATCATCTAATCTTTGATAAAGGAGCAAGAAATGTAAAGTGGAGTAAGGAATGCCTCTTCAACAAATTGTGCTGGCAAAATTGGATGGCTACATGCAAAAAATGGGCTCAGATCTCTGCCTAACACCATGTACAAAAGTAAGATCAAAGTAGATTGAAGATATCAACATCAGACCAGAATCCATAAGGTACATTGAAGACAAAGTTGACAAAACCCTCCATGACATTGAAGCTAATGGTATCTTCAAAGATGTCACGCCACTGGCCAAGCAAGTGAAAACAGAGATAGACAAATAGGACTATCTTAAACTAAGAGCTTCTGCAAATAAAAGAAACAATGACCAAAATACAAGACAGTCTACAGAATGGGAAAGTATATTCGCCGAATACACATCTGACAAGGGGTTGATATCAAAGATATACAAAGTACTGGTTGAACTCCACAAGAAGAAAACATCCAAACCATCAAAAAATGGGGCAACAAAATGAAAAAAAACTTTCTCAAAGAAGAAATCCAAATGGCAAAAAGGCACATGAGAAAATGCTCCACATCATTAATCATCAGGGAGATGCAGATCAAAACAACAATGAGATATCATCTCACACCACAGAGACTGGTCCACATCAAAAAGAACAAAAGCAACCGGTGCTGGCACGGATGTGGCGAGAAAGGGACCCTCCTCTACTGCTGGTGGGAATGCCGACTGGTTCAGTCCTTTTGGAAAACAGTATGGACGATTCTCAAAAAATTAGAAATTGAGCTCCCATTTGACCCAGAAATATCACTCTTGGGAATATATCACAGAGAGGTAAAAAAGTATAGTCGAAGTGACATCTGCACTTGTTTGTTCATTGCAGCACTCCTTACAATAGCCAGAATCTGGAAAAAAAAAAACTGAGTGCCCGAGAACAGATGACTGGTTAAAGAAACTTCGCTACATCTACACAATGGAGTACCATGTAGCTGTTAGAAAGGATGAAGTCGTAAAATTTATATACAAGTGGTACTACATGGAAAGTATCATGCTAAGTGAAATGAGTCAGAAAGAGAGGGACAAACATAGAAAGATTGCATTCATCTGGGGAACATAAAGAAACAAAATAGGAGACTAACACAACCAAGAATAGCCAAGATAAGTACCAGGAGATTTACTCCATGGCGTGGAGGCCAGCCACACATGCTGGGGGAAAAGGCAGATCAGACAGAGAAGGGAGCAACAAGTAAAGGGTGTTAGGAGGATCCTCCCAGGATGGGAAAAGCATGCTGAAAGTAGACTATAGACCGAACATGCTTGCCACTCAATGCCTCTTTTGCAAACCACAGCACCCAAAAGGAGAGAGAGAACAGAAGGAAATGCTCTGCCACAGAGACAGGGTGGAATGGGGGGGATGAGGGTGGAAGAGATACTGGGATCCATGGTGGTGGAGAGTGGGCACTGGTGGAAGGATGGGTACTTGATCATTGTATAATTGAAACTCAAGCACAAAAATTTGTAAGTCTACAACTGTACCTCATGGTGTTTCACTAATAAAAAAATTTTTTAAATGGCCAAAAGGTTAAAAATATAGATACTGTGTTGGCCTTTTCTGGAGGTACCAAAAAGCTTAGCAAGGTTTTTTTCCCCAGGAATGTTTATAAAGACACGGTTATTTACAACGTTTTTCATGATAGAGTTGTTTCAGGCATACAATGTTCCAACACCAATCCCACCACCAATGTTCCCTTCCCTTCATCAATGTCCTCAGGTTTCCTCCAACCCCTAAGCCGTCCCTCTTCACAGGAATATAACAATTTTATTTAACATTACTTAGTCCGGTAAAACTTAACGTGATGGCAAATAGAATTATCAGACAATAAATCAAGGGTAGGAGTGATATTACAGTGAGTGAGGATCCTGTCTTACATGTGGCTGGCCCAGGTTTGAGTTCCAACATCCCATAGAGTCTCCCAAGCCCAGAAGGATTGATCCTTGAGTTCAGAGCCAAAAGCAGGTACTGAGCATCACCAGGTGTGACCAAACAACCAAAAAGAAAAAAATAGAATAAACAAATCAATAAAAGTCAGTTTGTAATTATTGATTGCTATATGTTTTTAATCTTTCTTAATCTAATAGAGGACAACCATATGTGCATTAGTGAGTGCAGTATTCAATGCCACATTCTGGGAAGTTTCTTCTGTCCTTTAAGGAGCAAAACTGATTTCAAGTCTGTAAATTCCCTAAGGTGTTGCCTGTCCATAAAACTATGTATAGTTCCTTCAAATCTAGATGACAATCTAGCTGAATATAGTATTATTGATGAAGTATTTATTTCATTGTTTTTGTACTACATCCTTCCATACTCTTACGGTTCATAAAGTCTTATTTGATAGATATGCTGTATATCTTATGGGCTTTCCTTTGTATATAAGTATTTTTTATCTTGCTGAATTCAATATTGTCTATATCTTCAAATTTTGTCAAATTGAGTATAATGTGCCTTGAAGTTTTCCTTGTTGGGTCTGTTTTCACTGGGACCCTTCAGGCCTCTTCAATCTCAGGTATCTTTAATGCTCAATTCTGAGAAGTTCTTGTCAATGACTTAACTGTTGTTTCTCATCACATTTGCCTTCCTGTTCTTCAGAGTCTTCCGTGATTCTTATATTGTTCTTCTTGAAATCATCATGCTGTTCTTCCTTTCCAGACGGTTTCTCACTGCTGTTTCCTCTGTCTCATCTTGGAACTCCAGGATCTTTGGCTCAGCATTGGCTATTCTTCTGTCCAAAGTTCTACTGACTTTTTTTAAAAAAAAAAAATTATTGTGGGGCTGGAGCAATAGCACAGCGGGTAGGGCTTTTGCCTTGCACGCGGCTGACCCAGGTTTGATTCCCAGCATCCCATATGGTCCCCTGAGCACTGCAAGGAGTGATTCCTGAGTGCATGAACCAGGAGTAACTCCAGTGCATTGCCGGGTGTGACCCAAAAAAAACAAAAAAAAATTATTGACTCACTGTAAGATCCAATTACAAAAACTTTCATGATTGAGTTTCAGTTATACAATGATCAAAAACTCATCCCTCTACCAGTGCACATTTTATACCACAAATGTCTCCCAAAACACCGACTCCATCCCACCCCTGTCTCTGTGGGAGGCACTTTCTTCTCTCTCTCTCTCTCTCTCTCTCTCTCTCTCTCTCTCTCTCTCTCTCTCTCTCTTTCTCTCTCCCTTTTGGGGTATTATGGTTTGCAATACAGATACTGAGAAGTCATAATGTTTGGTCCATAGTCTACTTTCAGCACAGATCTCCCATCCCAAGCGATTCTTCTAACCATCATTGACTTAGTGGTCCCTTCTCTATCCCAAGCACCTTTTCTCTCAGCCCATGAGGTAGGCTTCCAAACTGCAGAGCGATCCTCCTGGTCCTTGTCTCTACTGTGTTAGTCTCATATTATGTTACTTTGTATTCCACAAATGAGTGCAATTGTTATATTTCTCTCCCTCTCTTTCTGACTCATTTCACTTAGCATGATACTAAATATGACCATGCACTTACAAGCAATTTCACGACTTCAAAATAACAATGAGATATCATTTTACACCACAGAAACTGGCACACATCAAAAAGAACAAGAACCACCAATTCTGGTGCAGATGCAGAGAGAAAGGGACTCTTTCATTGTTGGTGGGAAAGCCAACAGGTCCAGCCTTTGTGGAAAACAATGTGGACATTCCTCCAAAAACTAGAATTGCTTTTACCGCGTCCCATAAGTTATGGTAACTCGTATCTTCATTCTCGTTTTTTCCAGGAATCTTTTAATTTCCTCTATGATTTCCTCTCTAAGCCACTTGTTTTTCAGTATTGAGCTGTATAATTTCCAGGTTTTTGATTTGAGTTTCTGTTTCTCTGTGAGATTCACTTCTATTTTCAGTGCATCATGGTCTGAAAAGATTGTTGATACAATTTCTATCATCTTACTTTTACGGAGGTATGTTTTGTGGCCCAGCATGTAGTCTATTTTGGAGAATGCCCCACATGCACTTGAGAAGAATGTGTATATTCAGCTTTTGGTGGATGAAATGTCTATATATATATATATATATATATATATATATGATCACTTGATCACTTGCTATCCCGTTACTCATCAATTTGCTCGAGCAGCTGCCAGTAACATCTCCATTTGTCCCTGTCATGTGCTAGTATAGCCCAGTGGCGTCTGCTCACTACAAGAATATGAAGAGCCACAAACCATTTGTTCAGGGTCTTGATGAAGAAGTCTGACCATCTCGTAGGTGGGTGGCCCCACATTCTTTTGACGTCATGTGGAACCCAGTTGGTAACAGCTCTAGTCCAGCGATCATATTCAGATAGCATTACGTGTCCAGCCCATCTGATTGTTGATGCCTTGGCAAATGAGACAGTGTCCCTGATTCTCAATTGTCAATGGAGGTCGGAACTTCCTTATTCCTTCTCTCACTTGAGTGAAGCATGATATTCCAAGAATAGCTCTTTAGATTCCTCTTTGGGTGACCAAAATAGAGTTCTCATCCTGTTTTGGTAGGGCCTAGGTCTCTGAGGCGTATGTTAGTGCAGAGAGAATGGTGAAGTCAAAGAGATGTGCCTGGAGCTGTAGGTTCTTCATCCTCTTAGCTTTTTCTTAAACGCTCTTGAAGGAGTTCCATGCTGCTTTCTTCCTCCTATGCAGCTCAGGTGCCAGATCGTTCATCATGTTGAGTTCTCGACCCAGGTACACATAACTGCTGCATTCGGAGATGTTCTTTTCATTGAGAGCAAATGGAACATCAGGAACTAGTTTATTTTTCATAAACAATGCTTTCGTGAGATTCAGCTGCAGTTCGATATTTCCACACTCATGGTCAAAGTCGGTCAGTATTTGTGCCAGTTGGCTAATGTTTGGTGTTATTAGAATGATGTAATCAGTGAAGCGTAGGTGGTATAGTTGCTGACCATCTATCTTCACTCCCATTACTTCCCATTCCAGTCATCGCATGATGTTCACAAGGGTGGCACTGATGAGTTTTGGTGAAATGGTATCACCCTGTCAAACCCCTCTTTTTAAGTCAATGATCACTTCCTTGTAGAATGGTGAGATCCTGGTGGTGAATCCATAATACAGCTCACAGTGGATCCTGATGTACTGAGTTGAACACCATGTTTAGCTAGGGCTTTGATGACTGCTTCAATCTCAACAGAATCAAATACCTTCTTTAAATTGATGAACATTAGACAGAGCGGCATCTTGATCTCCTGAGAAACCTCAATGAGTTTGGTCACCATGCAGATATGGTCAATCATGCTGAATTCTTTTTGGAACTGGGCTTGCGCGCCTGGTTGTCCTTCATCTAGTGTTCTGCCAATCATATTCAGGATGACTCAAGTGAACAGCTTGTAGACGACGGACAACAGACAGATAGGACGATAATTTCCAATGTTGTGGATGTCTCACTTCTTGTATAGTAGAACGGTCCTGCTGGTTTTCCACTGGGATGGAACCTTGCATTCAGAAAAGTAGCATGTGAAAAGCCAAGCCAGTGTATTGATGAGTACTGAAAGCAGATTCTTCAGAAGTTCGGGTCTGACCTTGTCTGGACCGGGTGCTGTTCGCTTCTTTACCAACGAAATGTCATGTCGGATTTCAGAAGGGAGAATGTTGGAAACAACAGAGCCATCCTGCAAAATTTCCTATGTGGGCAGTTGGACGTGGCTATCGAAGAGATCCAAGTAGAAGTCATGGATAATCTTCTCCATTGCCCTTCTAGAAGATGTGATAGATCCATCAGGACATTAAAGGGTAGTCATCTTGGTCTTGTAGTTGGCAAAGGACAGGTGGGCGTTGCGAATACTTTTCCTGGCTTCTGCCACATCAGCCAGCACTGCTGCTCTTCTCTCTTTGGAGGTCTTCCTTTATCCCTTCTCTGTACTGCTTTAAGAGCTCAGACATTTGCTTGTGGTTGCCTGAGGCTCGCGCCAAGCCACATTGACAAATGAGCTCAAGAATTTCCTAAGACAGGTGTGTTTTCATGACTTTCTCTCTCTCAGCATTCTTCGCACAATCATGGAGGTGTTGAACCAGTTGATCATATTCCTCATTGATGTTGTCAATGATGGCATCTTCCCATGTTACCACAGTAGTGCCAAAGAGCTCCCAGTTGGTGGTTGTTCTGGGAGGTCTCTTCTTAAACTTTGCAGCCCTTTCTCCCCATGCTGTGAAGTAGAATTTTGCACAAAGGAGACTGTGGTCCGATCCTGTTTGGAATTTTGGGACAACAGTGACATCAGTCAAGCAAAACCATCCAATTGAATATGATGTGGTCAATTTCATTGTGGACCTGTCCACTGGGAGACTCCTATGTCCAACATTTAGATTCGGCCTTCTGGAGCTGTGAGTTACCATGGATGGTTTTGGTCAACATGATGAACTCAGACAGTCTCTCACCCTGTTCGTTCCATTCTAGGCCATGGGTCCTCATGTGGTGCTCTTTGGGCGATCTTCTCAGTCCTATCTTGGCATTAAAATCACTGACAATGATCTTGTAGAAGGTGTTGTTTTCTTTATAGAACTTCTCCAGCTCCATGTAGAATTTCTCAATTTCTTCTTCATCGCAGTTAGATGTTGGTGCGTAGACAATGGAGATAGAAACTGCCAGCAGTGAGCGACATCTATTCAAGCATAAGCATCCAATTCAGGATGTTAGGCATTCGAATGAATCAATGTTCATGGCCAAGTTCATGTTGATGAGGACACTGACCACCAATGCCTTTTTGTCACGTGTTCTGAGGAACAGTTCTTCTCCAGTGTCAAAAGTGGCGTGATGTGGTTGATGCTTTCTTGTCTCCAGCAGACCAATGATGTCGTACTTGATCTTCTGCACTTGCACCATCAGGTCCTCAATGAATGCTTCTGGTGCCAGTGTACATGCATTGAAAGTACAGAGAGTCATTTTAGTCCTTCTTTGCTTTGGCAGTCTAGTTAGGCCCTGAGATTTTATCAGCCTCTCCTAGCTTCTCCTTCTTAACGCTGCCATATTGGGGGCTCTTCCAGGGTCAGGGGAATGAGGCCCATTGTTCTTACTGTATTTAGCATATTGAATATGCCATGGGGAGGTTGCCAGGTTCTGCCATGAGGGCGGGATATTCTCAGTAGCCCACCAGGCCCTCCGAGAGGGATAGAGGCTTTTAGGGTGGCCTCTAATTGCCCTTATAGGTGTTCCCATGGTTCATACCATATTTGAATACCATCAAATATGGTATGGTAATCTTCAGATATATGTGTATATAAAATCCCTTTCTTCCATTCTTCCCTCACATAAAGTATGTCCTTGCTGAGTTTGAGTCTACTTGTTCTATCAAGAGGTGACAAAGTGGTATTGAAATTTCCAACTAGTATTTGTTGCTATCGATGTCTTTCTTTAAATCTATGAGCAGTCATTTTAAGTATTTTGCTGGTCCCTCATTAGGTACATATACATTTAGGAGGGTGAGTTCTTCCTGATGTACAGATCCCTTGATCATTAAGAAATGACCTTCACTGTCCCTTGTAACCTTCTTCAGTCTGAAGTCTATGTCATCTTATACTAGTATGGCCACCTCAGCTTTTTTGAGGGAATTAATTTCCTTGTAGAATTGTTTTCCATCTTTTGACTTTGAATTTGTTTTTGCTCTGACTGTTTGAATGTGTTTTTTGCAGGCAGAAGAATGTTAGGTTGAGTTTTCAGGTCCATCCTGTCACTCTGTGTCTTTTAATTGGTGTATTTAGTTGATTGACACTGAGACAGATTATTATTATGGGTTTCATCCCATATTTCAGCCCAAATTTTTAAGGGGATTGTCTTGACTTAGTATCCCACTTAGAAATGTGAGGCCTGGCTTAACTAATACGTCAAATGTAGGTCTACTGACTTTTCAATATCATCTACCATATTCTTCATTTCTGTCATCAACATCATAACCATGTTTTGAGTCTATGAAGTTCCTGAGTTGTTGTTTGTCTGTGAATCTGTGTTTTTCCTTCAGATATGAATGAGAGTCTAGCTGGGTCAACTATTCTTGGTGCAGTGTTTATTTCATTGAGGTTTTTCACTATATCGCACCACTGTCTTCGGATCCTGAAGGTTTCAATAGATAAGTGTGCTGTTAATCTTAAAGATGCTCCTTTATGAGTAATTTCTTTCTTTGATCTTGCTGCTTTCAGGATTTTATTTCTGCCTACAGTATTCATCATTCTGACAAAGATGTGCCTTGGAGTATTTTTATTTGGATTTCTTTTAGCTACCCTTTGAGTCTCCTGAATTTGTTTGCATGTGCTCTTCAGTTCTGGGAATGTTTCAGCGCCTAAGTCTTTAACAGTATCTTTTTCATCAGATTCTTTTCCTGTCCCTCTGGGACTCCAATGATTCTTATATTATTCCTCTTGGCTTCATCCCGATTTTCTCTTCTTATCTGTTGGTTTATTTCAGGCTCCTTCCCATTTTTTTTTTTTTTTGCAGTTATCTAGAGATTCTCTGCACCTCATCTTGGAGCTCATTGATTCTGTCCTCAGCCATTGTTACTCTGCTTCTGAGGCCTTCCACTGAGTTTTTTTCATTTCACCTACCAAATTTTTTAGGTCTGTCATTTCTGCTTGTATTTTCATTTGCATTCTCCTCCTTTATGCTCTCAAATACTCTTGTATTTTATCAGCAGTGCATTCCATTGCTTCTTTGAGCTTCTTGTACATTCTTAAAAGCTCCATTCTAAATTCCTTATCTGAGAGGTTATATGGCTCATTACTACAGTTTGATTCATCTGCGCTAGCAACTTGACTCACTAAGCCTGGTAAACTCTGTGTTGTTTTACCATTGTGACCTTTGCATTTTCTAGTTTTTTCCTCTGTGGTGTTTTATGTTTAGGCCCCTGCAGTGGGGCTATCTTTGTGTGTTACTATAGGTTATAGATAGGTAAAGAAATGTGAGGCCTGGCTTAACTAATACGTCAAATGTAGGTCTACTGACTTTTCAATATCATCTACCATATTCTTCATTTCTGTCATTTCTGACTTTAGTAGTTCTTTCATTTCAACTCTCATAGTTTCTTGTGTTTTGCTGACTACCTATGCTATCATTTCTTTGAACTTATTGAACATCCTCATTATAATGTCACTAAAGATACTGTCTGAGAATTTACTGGTATTATTTATGTTTTTGGTGCTGTTTTTGCTCAATGAGTTTGGTGGGCTCTTACATGTTTTCCCATGATTTCATAGTGTTCTTGCTGTGCTGGGGGTAAATATTTGTAGATAACAACCACCCTACCCCTTCACCCCAGAAAATGTTAAGGGATGGATAAAGCTGGAAATTTCTTTCTGTCTTCTCTGCTTGTCCTGGATGGTGGAAGAGCAAGCAGAAGGTCAGGAAGGAGGCGTGGTGTGGGCCCTTAATATGGTGCAGATCTGGTATGAAGGCTGCTGGAACCCATGTGGTAGAGAATAGATCTGTCTTTCATCTGGAATAAAGCCTAGCACTTAATAAAGTACAAGATCATACCTCTGCTAATAGCCCCGAGGCTCTCAATAATCCTGTGTTGAATAGACTGCTATGACAGCTGTATCTTGGATCTTGCCCACAACCTCAAAATGCCTGGTTTTCCTAATCCTCTTTTCATAAAAAGACCCACTTCCTTTTTCTCAATTACCTGAATATCATAGTTTAGCCTCAAAACAAGAGAAGGAAATGGATTTAAAATACTCTACTTTTGACCTGCATTGGACTTTAGTTAGAACCCAATCAATGTCCTGTTCTGACTCAAAACTGCCAATAATCTAAATTATTTTTCACTCATAACCTCACACATTGGGGTCTTGATAAGATTATTTAGTGGACACATGAAAATTTGGGGGGCCTATTCATTCATAGTTGACCAACACATTTTCCAAACTTATAAAATTAACCCTCAGTATAATCCAAGAAAGTCCTCTAAATATGTTACCCATATCATTCCCTCTCAAGTTTACAAGTTTATCCTACTTATAGTCTATTTGTTCTTCCATTTGGGTAGAAGCCTTCCCAAATAGAAAGACCAGTCATGACTGTAGCCAAAATTCCTTTCAAAAGAATTGCTCCTACTTGGTGTTTTATTCTTGGAAATGTACAGTGATAGGAGGAATTCATTTTACAGGACAGATATTGAATTCAATAGGCAAGATTAGGCTCATCCCACATTTTCATTGCACCTACTCCCTTCAATCTCCAGAGTTAGTAGAATTAACTGACGGCATAATCAAATTTAGCTGACCAAAACCATGTGCTTATATAAATTATCGTAGCCCAAAAGAGTTCTTCCTCTCACTCTATTATACTAAAGTCCACCACAACAGAAAAACATCATTTATCCCATTTTCAGTACAAACCTTTCAGTCATTACCACCTGCTGGAAATCTATCAGACTTCTGGGTATAAGACAATTCCCCAAGGACTCGACAAAACCATTTTATTTTTTTTTTAAATGTAGGAGTACTGCTATTTATTCAGCCACTGGTTAGCTGATTGAACTGTGCATGAACTCCACCTTACTTTTTTTTCATTTTTTATAATTTTATTTATTGAATCACCATGAGAGCAGTTACAAAGATTTCGGGTCTAAGTCTCGGTCATACAATGAAACCCGAACCTTCACCAGTGCCCACTCTCTACCACCAAAATCCCCAGTATATCCCCATCCCACACCCTCCCCCTACCTGTGGGGCAGATGATTTCCATATTACTCTCTCTCTACTTTGAACACATTCAATATTTTGACACCAGACCCACCATTATTATTTGAGTTTTTACCCCAACACTAGGATCTGCTGAAAAGGCAACAGTAGATAATTTGTGTTCTATTGCTGGTTATGAATAACATATGATGTCACGTGGCTGCAGTAGGGCCATGTGATTTTGAAATTCCAAAATTTTAACACTTAAATCTAGAGAGATTTCTGCCCAAAGCCACTGGGTTTCGAGATTTGCTCCTGAGTTTCTGGGATCATGGCCGTTGAGCAGCTTGATCAGGAGCTAGAGAGGCCGTTCCTGGGTGATGACTTGGGGTCTCATTGGGGTGGGGAGGACAGGCCCGGCGCCCCCCCCCATCCCGTGAGGCCCAAAATGTCTCATCACTGCGGGCCCAAGCCTGACTGTCCAATGGCCTCTGGAGGATGACGGCCACCGAGCCACCAAGAGGGAACAGGCGGAGTTACAACACCCTTTCCCCCTGGGGTGGCCCGGTGACTGTAACGTACTGTGGGGTCCGGATGCATTTCTACCAAAAGCCACTGGGTTTCGAGATTTGTTTCTGAGTCTCTGGGATTATGGCCATTAAACAGCTTGATCAGGAGCCAGAGAGGCCGTTCGTGGGCAATGACTTGGGGTCTCGTTGAGGTGGGGAGGACAGGCCCGGCTCCCCCCCAATCCCATGAGGCCCAACAAGTTTGTCACTGCGGGCCCAAGCCTGACTGTCCAATGGCCTCTGGAGGATGACGGCCACCGAGCCACCAAGAGGGAACAGGCGGAGTTACAACACCCTTTCCCCCTGGGGTGGCCCAGTGACCGTAACGTACTGTGGGGTCCGGATGCATTTCTACCAAAAGCCACTGGGTTTCGAGATTTGTTTCTGAGTCTCTGGGATTATGGCCATTAAACAGCTTGATCAGGAGCCAGAGAGGCCGTTCGTGGGCAATGACTTGGGGTCTCGTTGGTGTAGGGAGGACAGGCCCCACTCCACCCCCATCCCGTGAGGCCCTGCGTGTCTCATCACTGGTGACCCAAACCTGACTGTCCAGTGGCCTCTGAAGGATGGTGGCCACTGGACCACCAGGGGGAACAGGCCAAGGCACAAAACCTATTCCCACTTGGAGTGGCCCAGCGCCAGTAACCTATTGCAGGAAAAGGACGCAGTAGAAAAAAGCCGTTGGGTTTCAAGATTTGTTTCTGAGTCTCTGGGATCATGGCCATTAAGCAGTTCAAACAGAAATCAGAGAGGCCATGCCTCCAAGTATGTAGCCAGAGGTGGTTTGTGGGTGTGTTTCCCACATACCTAACTTTTAGCCGTTTACTTTCTTGGTAAACTTTGCCCCAAGTTTTTGGGGTCTGGCCAAAGGCACAGCAGCAATTTTGGGGTATCTGGAAGTCTGAAGGCACCATCAGGCTGCTGATGCGCTCGCCTCACAGGTACAGATAGACCTGCTGGTGGAACCATACCCCCGGACAAACCCATTTTAAAGCCCCTAACTAACCTCTGCATTTCTCAATTCCATTAGAAGGTGTGATCAGCAACCTTCTCCTGTCTTCCTCTGAGTTAAAGCTTTTGAATTCCCTAATGTCTCATGTTTCTTTTTATTATCAATTTTGTTTTGTTTTGTTGTCACACCTGGTGGTACTCAGGGCTTACTCCTTTTAGAGCCCACAGAAATCATTCATGGTCAGCTGGTGTGTCCAGAACTGAGCCAGAATTGGTCATATGCAAGGTACCTTACACAAACTGTACTAATGCTCTGCACCCCTCCCCATATTTCTTTTTAACTCTGTCCTACAACCAAACCATAATGCAGTTTTTACATACAGAACAAACTTGCTCTGAACCCTGGAATGGGTCCCTGTTTGGAGTGGTGGGCACTTGCTTTATTTATACCTTCATCCTTTTGCCCTTAGCAGCTTTTTATTAAGATCGTTTCAGTGCCTGAGTGAATCCTTCGGTAAGTTTTCAACTCCTTGGTGTCATAACTTCTGTAATCAAAGGAATTCTTTGGGAAGATGGGGAAATTACAGTGACAATACACCTCTTAATATTTGTCATTGTAATCCTTCCTCAAAGTTGCCTTTCCAGGATCCATGATTCAATATTAGTCTCATGAATATCCAGCCCTAAGTTCCAGAATTAACGTAGCTTCCTATGTACTCCCTTAGGCTATATTTTTATTTGTGGTTATAATCACCAAACTTAGGTTCATGACTTGACAGTTGGAAGATGGAGTGAACTTGTTTCCTAGGATAATTGACTACTCCTTACACCATTCTTGGCCTTTGGCCTCCAGATACAAATCATAGACAAAAGTGGGTGTGGGTCCTTTTCATTATTGAAGACCACCCCAATGACAGTTACCTCTCAATTGATAATGGCAGTGTCAGAGCTGTGATCTTCCAATAAGTGACAGAGGAAGCTGGTTTACCATATTTTATTCTCCTGGACAGGATTAGAAGCCACAGAACATGAGGTAATGATGAAAAATCTGACTCAAACTGTAAATACAATTGCCAGATCCACCACAAAAGCCATAAAGGCTCAGCATAAGTAATTAAACTCCTTGGCATGTGTTGTTCTAGACAACCCCATTGCCTTGAATAACCTGCTAGCAGCTCAATATCATTACCACTTTGTGTTGCACCTGGATTAATATTTCACCATGGTGACAGTACAGCAAATGAAGCTGCACACATTTAATTCAGTTTTGACTTCTGGCACCACATATGATTGTCTGAGCACCACAGGAGTTATCTCTGAGCACAAGTAGGAGTAAGCCCTGAGTACAGCCAGGTGTGTCTCAATCATGCCCGCCCCCCCAAAAAAAATTCATAGCAGGTAGAATTAGAAACTGTTAAGTTTTTCAAATTCCATGTTTTTTTCAATAAACAATTTTAATTTTTAAAAAATTTCTAAGATGTAAAAATAATAACCTGAATTAAATATTGAAAGAACATTCAATATTAATTCTTTATTTAAAGTGTATAAAATCCTCATCAAATTATGAATAAGCAGATATTTCTTAATCTAGTAGAGAAAAACTGTGAATGCCACGAATAAAAGTCATTTTTAATGACAAAGTGCTAAAAAATTTGTTCTTATCTTTTAACCTAAGTTCACTAAATGTTCTTTGCAAAACTGGTTTCAAAGGCAGTGAATTCTGTAATCAGTTGTCTGTTTTTAAAACTTCGTATTAGTCTTTCAATTCTGAATGATTAGCCAGATAGAGTATTCTTGGTGAGGTATTCTTTTCATTGAGTTTCAGTTCCTTTATTTCACCATTCTCTTCAGACTCATAGAGCTGATTTGATAGATCCACTGTGAATCTTATGGGAGCTCCTTCATACATATGTTCCTTTTTGGTTTTTCTTTTTTGTTTTGTTTTGTTTTTTATTGAATCACCATGAGATATAGTTACAAAGCTTCCATGATTGGATTTCAGTCATACAATGATCAAACACCTCCACCCGTGTACCTTTCCCACCACCAGTGTCCCAAACAAAAATTTGTAAGTCTACAACTGTACCTCATGATGTTTAATTAATAAAAATTTTTTTTAAAAAAGAAAAAAAAAAAGCTCATTCACATTTTGTGCCTGCATGGCAGGATTTTAAAACTTCTGATATTTTTTGCCTACAGGAGTGGGGGCTAGAGCACTAGCACAGCGGATAGGGCATTTGCCTTGCACTCAGGCAACGTGGGTTTGATTCTTCTGTCCCTCTCGGAGAGCCCAACAAGCTACCGAGAGTGTCCTGCCCTCACGGTAGAGCCTGGTAAGCTCCCTGTGGCGTATTCTATATGCCAAAAACAGTAAAAACATGTCTCAAAACGGAGACATTACTGGTGGCCGATCGAGCAAATCAATGAACAATGGGAGGGCAGTGCTACAGGACAGTGCTACAGTGCTACAGGTGTTGAAGCTGTTTTAAGACTGGGATTATAAATTGTTCTAATAATTGCTGCTGCCAGTGTTGTTTTCAAGCTATTTAAGATTTTTGCATCTTGCCTAGTAAACTTTCTATATACCCGACTTTGACCTTTTTTGGAGAGGTGGCATAACTATTGGTGATCAGAACTTACTCCTACCTCTGCACTCGGCAATTACTCCTTACAAGCTCAGGGGACCATATGGGGTGGCAGGGATTGAACCCAGGTAAGCAACTTGCAAGGCAAATGTCATTGTACTATTTTCTTGGTCCCTATGAATACAATATTTTTATAAAGTCCTGTGACCTTGTCACACTATTTAAACTCAAGATACAATTGTTCTAAGATTGGAATTAGTTCAAGATTGGAATTAGTTCCTAACACCCCAAAATGTGTGGTTCTCCTCTATGGGCCTGGCACAGATGGTTCTATCACTCTGGCTTTGACATGTGAAGTCCCGAGGCCTAATATAGCTAGAACTGTCAAGAGCATCTCCTTAAGAGACAAGTCCTGACCAAGAAGGAGAAATTTAAAAGCTTTTTGCAATTTTGCTGCTTCTTTTTACCCCCCCAAAATCATAGACAAACTCTCTGGTGTTAGGAAAAGCTAAGAAGATTGGACTGAAACTTATACTTTGTAGGACATGACAAGCCTTTCTGAGTCAAAGCTGCCCTACCGAGTTCTATTTTCTCTGATTGATTCAAAGCAGAACTTAATAACACTTTACAGTGATAAGGACCCCAGGCTCTTAGGCAGACAGCACCAGCCAGTATACACTGCATAGTAGGACCCCTCTCAAGCTCTGGTCTTTTTGTTCTTCATTGCCATACTAAAATTACACCCCTAATGATGCTTCTCCATCTCTTTTGTACATGCAATGTATGTTCTTCATATGGTCCTCAATTGCACATACTCACTGTTCCCTTATAAATATCTATGAGTTTCCTGAAAAACTAAAAAAATATGCATCAGCTGTGATGTTGTTCTACATCTATTCTTCCTTCTCTTTAAAGCTATTCTCCAGTTTGTGTTAAGGAGCACCTTCTCAGTGAAAGATTTTTTCATTGCCAACAAAGCCCTTTTTTACTTAGTCACCCCTATGCCTTTTCTAGGAAGATAAAAGATTTTGAAGGAAGAAGGCCAGTTAAGGAGGATAACCTGAAAGTGCATGTAAAACATGGCTAACTTTTGCTGTACAGCCATAGAAAGAAGGACATTCTCATCTGGGTTGGCAGTCCCAACTTTTGTTGTTCCCAACTATTTCTCTCCTGTCAGGCTCCACATTACCCAGGTCCTCTCTGTCCAATCTGAAGTCCACTGTTGAGGCCCTGGTCTCTGGGGCCTGCATCTTGGTGCACATCGCCTCCATGGTTTCGTCTGGCTTACTGTGCACATGTAAGATAGTATGAGTTACTTTTGTTCTGCAATTTATGTCTTACTTGTCCCAGGCCTAAACTATTTATCTCAGTCTGTTCTCTGACTGGATATATCACGTCTAAGTGAGATTTTTAAAAGATTGGTTGAAACATCTAATTATCTGGAACCCCGACCTTTCCACAGCCCCAACCTCAACCCACCCTCACTAAAACCATAGGTTTAAAAAATGTGTAAATTCTTGCTTTCATCATAACTGTACTGAAATCCCAGAAATAACCCTGTTTGTGATAGAAACAGATGACTTTTCATAACATCAAAAGTATGAAAGGAGTATTTTGTTGATCTCACTGTTTATAGATAAGATTCTAATGCTAGGTTTCTAACTTTTGTGTGTGCCTTTTGCTTAAAGCAGAGGGTCATGAGTATCCTGACTCAGAATGATTGTACTGGGCCCAGTCATTTGTTAATAACTTTGTTAGCAAAACACATAGATAATTCTGGTACAGACAAAAGTTGGAGAATTATTATTCATACAGGCCGACCTGGCTGACCCGGGTTGTTTGATTCCTCCGCCCCTCTTGGAGAGCTTGGCAAGCTACTGAGAGTATCTCGCCCACACGGCAAAGCCTGGCAAGCTACCCATGATGTATTTGATATGCCAAACACAGTAACAACAAGCCTCACAATGGAAATGTTACAGGGCCCGCTCGAGCAAATCAATAAACAACGGGGAGAACAGTGCAACAGAGCACAGGAGACTGAGAAAGAGCAGTGAGGTTGAGGGGAGACAAGGAAAGTGAGGGTTCATAAATCCGAAAAGAAAAAGCTTCAAAAGGTGGAGTGGAGGGTAGCAGAGGAAAGAGATCCCTGGAATTCACAAATGGACGTGGTAATGTGGAGGTCGTGGGGATTTTGACAGGTACAGCTTCACAGAAGTGGGGACAGTCTCACAGAAGAAGCGTGTCAGTATGCATTTGGCAGGGGAAGAGGAAAGGAGTGAGGTGAGATTCAGTAACACAAACTTTTATTTTTTATGAGAAGTTGGAGTGTGCTATGAAAGCAGGAGGCAAATGGGGCTGAAGTAGAAAAATGAGGTGCTAGGTCAACAAAAAAGTGAGATTTTGTTTCAGTTTTTCTTAAGAACTAAGATATTTGGATGGGGTCTGGTGCAAAACAAATAAAAAGCAATCAATTGTTTCACAAGAAAAAAAAGGGAGTCTATTTAAAAATAATGAAAAGACTGTTGGGAATTATGGTCTCATGGTAAGATACAGGCAAACTTCTTTAGAACAAAAGCCAGAATCAGGCTTTGAAGGGACTGTTACTACAGAGCCAAGAGTAATTCCTGACTACCTCTAGGTATGGCGCAACACACCCCACTCCCCCTCACACACACACACACACACACACACACACAAAACCCAAACCAATTCCTTCTTCCTTCTGCTGAGGAAGGAAATAACATTACAGGCAAGTTCAATCTTGCAGCTTGCTGTTTGCACAAACAGGGAGCTCTTCTAGATTCCCAACCACTGCATTTAAATAATACTTTTGTGTGTTAATTATCACATGTAGCAGAAAATTCACTAATCTGTTGACTCATTAACATGTAAGCCATAAGAAAAGAGGCTTTTGTTCTGTTTGTATCACAAAATGTGCTTGAGATGTAGGATTCAGCAGAAATAAATATACACATCAACAGTCAATTAGTATTTGACACGAATGCCAAGAATATTCTGTGGAGAAAGAACATTTTCTTCAACACATACTATTGAGTAAAGTTCACATGAAAAGAATGAAATGGGACTTCTTACACCAGCTACAAAAATAGACTCAAGATTGATTAAATATTTAAATGTAAGACTTAAAGTGAATCTGTAAAACTCATAAAGCACAGGTACCAGAAGCAAAAATAAACAGGTGGGTTTACATCAAATTAAAAAGCTTCTGAATGGAAAAAAAATAAAATAAAAGCAGCCAATAAAATTAAAAAGCATTCTAAGGAACAAGATAAAATATTTTCAAACCATATATTTGATAAGTGGCCAATATTCAAGTTATACAAAGGAAGTCACACAATTTAACAGCAAAAAAGAACCAAAAAGTCCAAGAAGTGGCCAAAGAGATTGTACAGGGGGGTCAAAATGATAGTACAAACAAAATGATAGTACAGTGGGTAGGGCATTTACCTTGCATGCAGTCGACCCAACCAGGGCATTTAATCTCCGGCATCCCATATGATGCACTCGTGCACCACCAGGAGTAATTTCTGAGCACAGAGCTGGGAATAATCCCTGACCATCTCCAGGTGTGACCCCCACCACTACCACCGAGAGAGAGAGAGAGAGAGAGAGAGAGAGAGAGATAGTACAAAGGATAGGATGTTTGCCTTTCACAAGACCCACCCAGGTTCAATCCTCAGCACTACATATGACCCCTAGGAACTGCCAGGCGTGAAAGAGTGATCCCTGAATACAGATCCATGAGTAAGGTTTGAGCACCCCGGGATGTGGGGGAAAAAAACCAAAACCAAAAATGTTCAAGTAAAAACTATAATGGGTAATGGGATATGGGATAGTTGCACTGGTCTAGTGACCACCCTGCAGGTATGTGGTCACAAAATGGGTTCCAGTGGAGTGTGAACTCAGTGGTGCTGCCATTCAGGATTCCTGCCACCACAAAACTGTGATATCCAGTGCCTGGTCAAGTGTGTGCTAGCACTACAACTAAAAGTATGTTTTAATTCCCCCAAAACTAATTGTATAAGCACTACAGTTAAGTGTTCAATCCCTAATCATCATACAACGAAAACAATAAAGGAAAACCAGGAATAGGAGGGAGCAGGTGGAAGATGTGGGTGAGGAATGGGCAAAGATTGGCTTGGAGAAACCCAGAGCGAAAATGTCTTTAGTCTGGATTCATGGAACACTAACCATGTGATCAAAATGTCACCTAAATTCAAGTCCCAGGAGATAAGTTGTATTCCCAAAATGCATGAAGCAGGGGAGGTCAAAGCTGTTTTGCTCTGACTCAACCATCTCAACCATCTTGGTTCAACCATCTCAAAAAAAAAAAAACTAATTCTTGATGACATTCCCAGACAATCAGTGATTGGAAAGGTCTGATTATTATGATGGAGACAGAAAACAAACAGGCCCAAATTGAGAGGAAACCATCTGTCTCTGCCTCCATCACATCATAAAAGTCCTCAAGGAACCACTGTAAAACAGAAAGAGCCAAATAGTAAACACAGTGGAAATACCACTTTGCACATCCACTGCCCGACAATTTGTCAACACTTTGTGGGTCTTAGATTAGAGAATTCTATATGGAACTCTAGAGAGATCCAGGAACTGCTTGGCATGTGAGCTTCGATGATAGTGAACACAACACTGGTAGCATCAACTATGGTGGTTGTACTCTCCTCCCAATTGTTCATTGATTTGTTCAAGCGGGCACCAGTAACATCTCACAACAAATTGTTTGTTGTCACTGTTTTTGGCATATCGAATAAGTCACGGGTAGCTTGTCAGGCTTTGCCGTGCGGGTGAGACACTCTCAGTAGTTTGCTGGGCTCTCCGAGAGGAGTGGAGGAATCAAATCCTGGGTCTGCTGCATGCAAGGCAAACACCCTACCTGCTGTGCTATCATTCCAGCCTGTGGTGGAGTGGTAGAGCCAGTAGTTAAGAAATAGAAATGGGAAATGTCCCAATAAAAGGCCACTTGACAATGAAAAAATGGGCTAAAGAGTTAAGTAAACATTATTTCAAAAGCAAATAAACCAACACACTCCATATCATGAATTATCAGAACAACAAAAATTAAGCCAGAATAAGATACTACCTCATACCTGATTACTTTTATTCAAAAGACAACAAATAACAAATGCCAAGTGGTCCATGTATTTGGCGGGGGGGCAGGGGGGTGAGAGTCAATCATGCTTGATGTAAATGATTTTAAGACACATTTTTTTAGCTTCAGCTCTGACTGCTTCATAAATTCTGTTACCCCCTCGCCCCTTCCTACAGGGTCCAGTAGGAATCTTAATGCTACACTGCAGAAGCACCTCTCGTCTCCACACCTGCTCCCCAAGCAGAGTCCTCCCGGAATCTCCTGAGCTCAGGACCATGTAAATGACTCCCCATTCACTTCTCTCCAAACAGCATCTGATGCCCTCTAGTCAATAAACTTCAGAAACACAAAAGTAAGCCAGAGTGCCCCTGAAAAGTCTAATTGATGCTTATAACTGAGGAAAGGGGACACCTTGGAAGAAGAATAGCCAGACCGCACTTCAGAAAATTTCCAAACCAGAATTTTCCTTTATCAGTTACTTCATTACTCATCCCCAAGCCCAACTCCACCACCCTCATCTGCTAAAAATTGAAGCTGTTCTTATTGCCTATCCTTCTGATGCCAGCCCTACCGGACATCTCAGGGTAGACTGGGCAGAGTTAAGGAGAGAAACAAATAGATCCTTAAAATGGGCTTGGGATCCAGGAAGATAATATAAAGCAGTAGAGCACAACTGTGTGCACAAGACCCCAAATTTATTCCCCAGCTGGACCTCCAGCATCACTGGACCCAACCATCAAGCCCGGACCTGTGGGCTCAAGTATCACTGGGAATGGTCTCTAGAACCCAACACCACAGGTGAGGCCCTATAAAATATAATTAATAAACGATAAAAATATTAATAAATAAATCAAAACAGGTTACTCAGGGACCTGGGTGTGGCTCAATTGGTAGGACACATATCCTGTGTGCGAAAGACTCTTAGTCTCTGCGTGTATGCCAGGGGTATACCACTGTGTGTGCGTGTGTGTAAAGCTGTTGTTTCTACATTTGTCCATTTGCATTTTATACGTAGCCTTTCAGTAATACTGCAAATTTGGTTTATTTATAGCAAAAATCACCAGTTCTTGTTTGTCTGAGAATGTTTCCATGTATCTTTCCCACATGAATGACAGCTTTGTAGGGTAAAGAAAGTTTTTTGCATTGTGCACATCATTCCACTCTTTTCTTTCAAAAACAGCTTCCTATGAGAGATATGTCATGATTTTTTTGTAATTTCCCTTTTATTTGAGGTTTTTCTTCTCCCTTGATACTTTAAATCATATGCCTTCCTCTTTGGTTTTTGAGATTTTTCATTACATTGTCTTGTTGTTCTGCTTTGAGTCTATTTTGTTTCACTCTCCCTGTGTCTGTTGAATTTGTGCAGATGCCTCCCTCCTGAGACTGGAGCAGTTCTGTGTTATTATCTCTTCCTGGAATCATTCTTCCTCTTACTTTTTCTTCTCTCCTCCTGAAATTCCTATAATTCAGAGGTTATTCCTCTTGCTGCTATTCATTAAGTACCTTACATAATTTTCCATTCTTTTACTTGTATTTTCTTTCGACATTTCATTATCAATGATAGCTGATATGGTGCTCCACATTTAAAATTCTGTTTTGTGTTCCGACTTGCTATTGTATCCTTCAATTCAACTTGTTTGTTTGCTGTTATTGTTATTTTGTGAAGTGGATTTGGTTTGGGGGGTATAGCCAGTCATACTGAGGACTTACTCCTGCCTCCATGCTCAGAGATCATTTCTGGTGGGCTCAGGGTCCATAGGGGGTGCCAGAAATAAAAGCCAGGAGAAACCTGAATGTCCAAGAATGGGTGACTGCTTAAAGAAACTTTGGCACATCTACACAATGGAGTACTATGTAGCTGTTAGAAAAGATGAAGTCATGAAATTTATACACAAGTGGTACAACATGGAAAGTATCATGCTAAGCGAAATGAGTCAGAAAGAGAGGGATAGACATAGAAACATTGCATTTATCTGGGGGATATAAAGTAACAAAATATGAGGTTAATACCCAAGAATAGCTGAGATCAGCACCAGAAGGATTACTCCACAGCTTAGAGGCCAGCCGGGCATTCTAGGGGAAAGGGCAGCTCAGATAGAGAAGGGAGCATCAAATAAAGGGTGTTTGGAGTATCCTCCCAGAAGGGGAAATGCACGTTGAAAGTAGACTATGGACTGAACATGTTTGCCACTCAATGCCTCTTTTGCAGACCACAACACCCAAAAGGAGAGAGAGAACAAAAGGGATTGCCCTGCCACAGAGGCAGGGTGGAATGGGGGGGATGGGGGTGGGAGGGATATTATCCATGGTGGTGGAAAATGGGCACTGGTGGAGGGATGGGTATTTGA
This sequence comes from Sorex fumeus, assembly GCF_029834395.1. NCBI lineage: Eukaryota > Metazoa > Chordata > Mammalia > Eulipotyphla > Soricidae > Sorex > Sorex fumeus. The sequence goes on from NW_026606103.1 coordinate 11,221,755, forward strand.
TCATTGTATAATCAAAACCCAAGCACAAAAAAAATTGTAAATCTACAACTGTACCTCATGGTGTTTCACTTAAAAAAAAAAAAGAAAGAAAAAAATATACACATGTGCATGAGAAGCCATTATTAACAGTATTGTTAAACAGAGAATCTCAATGAATAAATTTTGAATAGATATGCGCTTATGTCATACAATATATAAATAAAAATATTATATAAAATATTTTTAAAAAATAAATAAAAGCCAGGTCAGTCACATACAAAATAAGTGCCTTACCCATTGTACTATCTCTCTGATCCCTTCAATTTTGTTTGTGTGCATTATTTTATACACAGAGCCGATTCTTCTTTGGTTGATTAAATTTCTCTTCCGGTTATTTCCCTTGCTGGTTATTATTCCATTTCCATTGCCTTTATGAAAACTGTTGATTTGAGATCCTTCTTGACCAGACTCAAGAATTTTGCACTTGAGGAGCTGGAGTGATAGTATCGCGGGTAGGGTGTTTGCCTTGCACACGGCCGACCCAGGTTCAATTCCCAGAATCCCATATGGTCCCCTGAGCACTGCCAGGAGTAATTCCTGAATGCAAAGCCAGGAGTAACCTCTGTACATTGCCGGGTGTGACCTAAAAAGCAAAATTAAAAAAAAGAAGAAGAAGAATTTTGCACTTGAGATTTTGCCTGGACTTCTGTCCCCATCTCCAGTGTGTCTGAGTTCTCCAGTGTTTGTTTCTCAATTGTTCTTAGAGCTTAAGGGTGCTGACATTGAAGCTTTAGATTTTTGGATACCTAAGTGCTGATATGATCAGTTATTTATATTAATGGACTGCTACTATGCCTCTGTAATTCAGACTATTTTCATTATCATGTAAGAGCATTTGAGTGTGGCAAGGAGGTGTAGATCTAGTTCATCCTGTTCAGTTACCAGGGGATTTATGGGTGCATCTGTCACTTATTAGGACTTGGTAGCTCCACTCCTCTATGTGTAGAGGTATACAGGTAGTGGGTGGGAGGGATGGAGTCTGGACAGTGGATGGAGTTATGGGTTTCAGTGTGACGGGCAGAGAAGGTGTCCCAGGTGGCAGGGTCAAGAGGAAGGGGTGGTTTCCCTACTCCCTTCAGTGCATCTGGTTGGGAAGTTTTAATTTTGGTGTCAGCTTGCTTGAATCCCTAGGCTGGGGAAGGCAGAAGCTGACACAGATGATAACAGGCCCCAGGAGTTGCTGTGCAAAGGTGCCTGCCTGAGACAAGGGGGTAAAGAGAAACATCAAAAAAAAAAAAAAACAGCCTTTACATTTAAGGATTTCATAGACCAGAAAGCAAAATAAAGAATTAAGTAATTACTAGGTAGAATGCCACTTTGCTATCTTGCTTAATCCTTACAACCACAATATTCTTATAGCCATCAATCTCACATATAAGATAAGAATGAGTATTGCAAATGCAATTAGATTGAATGAATCTCAATGTGAGTTCTGAAATTCTTGGTACTTTCCCTTCACTCCCTTTTAGCTTGGAAAAATTTGGCTGCCCAAAACCTCTACAAAGGTTTTCTTTTTTGGGTTTTTTTTTTCCATTTTCAAATATGCTGTTTGGGGGCTGGAGCAATAGCACAGAGGGTAGGGCGTTTGCCTTGCACACGGCCAACCCAGGTTCGATTCCCAGCACCGCATATGGTCCCCCAAGCACCACCAGGAGTAATTCCTGAGTACAGAGCCAGAAGTAACCCCTGAGCATCGCTGGGTGTGACCCAAAAAGAAAAAAAATGCTGTTTTATAATCATTAGGTCTATTGAGTCTCACTTTACTATAAAGTCAAAATGCAGTAGAAAAAGTTGGAAAGTTGGGTTGATGTATCCAGGCAAGGCCCCAGAAAAGTAGATAAATCCTAGGAGCAAGAATGTGGGGATAATGTTTCATGTAGAAAAACTGCCTGTACAAAGCAGTGGGAAAGCTGAGTTCTAGAGATCTCATAGAGTTTAGCACTTGAGACCAAATCTATGTTGAATAGGGTCCTTCCTGTTGCTCACCTTTAAATATATAGATACATTTAAATAATCCGCATCTGCAGTGATAACAATTCCTGTAGATATAATTCCTGTAGACACAATCCCTGCAGATATAATCCCTGTAGAAATAATCCACATCTGCAGTGATGACAATGACAATACTTTAGAGACGGGTGGCAAGGAAAAAGATAAAAATGACAGAAACCTATTGTACAGCAGAGCGCAATAAATAGCCTTGTGTCTCGCTTCTTAGAATTCATGTCCACATGTTAGTAGAGACACCAGGAAAGATTTATCTCTTCTTGGAATCATTGTATCCAAACAAATGCATTGAACCTTGGTCTCCAAATACAAACTCCAAACCAGGTCTTCTTCAGGGAAATCTTGGCAGAACATTTTGTAAGTCATTGTTGATAAAATTACAAGTATTTATTATTGTATAAGAACAACAGTAATTAACACTTTGTACTACCAAGCATTAGACTAAGTTCAATACTACCAAGCATTAGACGAAATGTTTTTCAAATAACTTCACAAACTCTCTATAATATGAGAAAAGATAAGATGACTGAGTCATTTCCTAGGGACACAAGGTTAAGAATAATTCCCAAATCAAACCCAGGTAGCCATGCTCTTGTTCTGATCTACATACTTGCAACACATTTCCAGCACAAGAGGAAAATAAGAAAGAACTTACATAGATCAGAACTGACAATTGAAATGAAATCCAATTTGTGTTATATTGTTTCTTTTTTCCCTTTTTCTTTCCTTTTTTGGGGGAGAAAGTCTTTTGGGGGCCACACCCAGCAGTGCTCTGTGCTAACTTTTGGTTCTCTACATAGAGATCATTCTTGGTGGTCCTCGTAGGACCACACATGATGCTGGGAAGCAACCTGAGTCAACCATATGCAGGACAGGTGCCTTGCCTGCTATGTTAGCGCTACAGCATGTGTAGTTTTCTTTTTTTTAATTTATTTGCTTTTCCTTTGTCACTGTGAATTACAGAGATTTCCATTATTGGGTTTTAGGTTTGCAATGTCAAACACCAATCCCTTTACCAGTGTCTTCTTCCCTCCAGAAGTCAAAACAGGGTACACAGTCAACTGTTTTGATGACCTCTGTTATCAAAGAGCATTCAACCTCTACCCCACCTTTTATATTCCCTGTTCTGAAAAGACAATCATTGCTACAAATTTAATTTGAGTTCTCCCAAATTAATTCATGTCTATTGAGGTTGTGGCCACTTAGAAAAAAGAGGGCCCTTTATATTATTTCACTTGTTTCCTGTTTTCTGTTTTGACCACACTAATTTCAACCTTATTCCTATCCCAATAAAACCTAGGCTTGTTATAATGCATGAAACACCAGCCAAAACCATCCTGGAGCCAAGGACTGAGATCAGATTGAAGATGAGATGGGATTGAAATGAGCCTTTCTATGCTGGCACAAGGAAGGCACCTGGGGAACAGGTTTGATACTGAGATGTATTTTGAGAAAAAAACAAGGTTCCCATCACTGCCTTCCAGGCTAAAACCACCACAGTCACTCCCAACAGCGGAATCCAGAAGCTCAAAGCAAATTTATTGTAACTTTTGGCTCTTTCTCTTGCATTCTCAGACCCATAAATCCGGCCAGGATGTTTCTTTATTTTATTTCCTGATGACTTCTGAGTATCTAAAATTGTTAATGGCTAGCTCCCAATATGCTGGCTCTCACTGAATATTTGTTTGGAAGTAAAAGATGCCTGAGGAGACCAAAAGAGAAGAGGTGAAGATAGGAAAAGCCCAGTCTTAAGGCAGATAGCTTAGGTTGGTGTATTTGGCTCCAAAAGGATTCACTTCTTTGACCCGACATAAGGTGCACTTTCTGAGCTTGGATGGAGCAGATGGTCCCACAGATTCTGTTTTAAAAATAGCCCATATCACCCATATTTACATCAGGCCTCTCACCCACAGCTTTGGTGCTTTCCTTAGTATAATGGAGAACAAGTCTAGCATGGAGACAAGTAAACATAATACTTTACAAAGTGTAGACATGAGTTCCATATAAGAATCTTGAAACATTGTTATCCATGTTTTAACATATATTTCTGAACAATTATGCCATTTACTTAATAACTATACACATCCTGGAGTATCTCAATGAACTCAAGATCTCTGCTTCCTGAACCTTCAATCTAGCTGGAGAGATAGGCAATATCTAGTCAATAAGTTCACAACTGTTTTATAAGGGCAAAAGTGCTTCAGATTCTAGAATAAAATTTTTTAATTATAATCTGGTTAGTGGTAGAATACCTACCACAAATGTTTGAAGCTCTGGTTTCAATTACTTATGTGTAAGTAATTGAAGTACACAAACACACACACAGAGGTTTTGGAAAGAAAATTATTAAAATGGTTTTCAGTTTATTTTGGAAATTTTAAGAAAATTAGGGTTCATGTAGTGGTAGGGGAACCATCACATTTTTTCCATTTTGTGTCCTAGGTCTTAAAGTACAGTTATACTGAATAAGAATCTCCTACCCAGATCTATACCATCTTTCTCCCCCATATACCGCACATCTGCCCACTTTTCTTCTAGATTCAGGAGGAGGAAACTGAGTCAGAACTCAGACATGAGTCACATGGGGCCCTAGTCCTGGCCTCTCCCTAGGTCTCCTCTGCTGGAGGTTTGCAGTTCCATGCACTGGTCTGTGCTTGAGGAAAGGGTCAAGGACTATATATTTTTTCCCTTTGGGCACCATGGTTAATAAATTGTTATTAGCAGGGTTTTATTCATGAGCTCTTCCAGAACCATACCCTCTGTCCCAGTGTCTGCTTCTTTCCACCGTGGTCTCAGTGTTCCTCATCCTCACCTTCTCCATAGTGAGTTTCCTACCAATGGCAAGTTCACAACTTCTGTTGTCTTTGGGCATTTGTTGCTCCCATGTTCTGTTATTTCATATCCTGCTAATGAGAGAGATCATTCTGTGTTTGTCCCTCTTCTTTTGGCTAACTTCACTTAGCATGATACTCTCCAGTTCCATAAACATGAAAGCAAAGTTCAAGATATATTTTCAGACAAATCGAATATAGTTGAAATTTCTGAGATAGATCTGAAAGTACATGGACAGTTTATCTTTTATGAAAAGAGAAAAATACATGAAAGAGAAAAATATATATCAAGTAGAACAAAGAAAACCTCAACAAATGGGTCAATGCAAAAAAAAAACCCAACTTAGATCCTTTTCTATCACTACACTACACTGCACTGTCTCCCATTGTTCATCGATTTGCTCGAGCGGGCCCAGTAATGTCTCCATTGTGAGACTTGTTGTTACTGTGTTTGGCATATCAAATATGTCACGGGGAGCTTGCCAGGCTTTGCAGTGCAGGCGAGATACTATTGGCAACTGACCAGGCTCTCAGAGAGGGGTGGAGGAATCGAACCTGGGTTGGCTGCGTGCAAGGCAAATGCCCTATCGCTCCAGCCCTTTTTATCACTATGAACAAAAATAAAATCAAAATGGATTAAAGACCTTGATATCAGACCTGAGGAAATTACACTGAGGAAAACATAATGGAAGCACTTTATGACATTTAAGCTAGAGGTATCTTTAAAGATTCAAAACCACTGGACAAGCAAACCGAAACAAAGAAAAGCAAATGGGAATTATATCAAACTGAGAAGCTTAGGAACCTTAGAGGACACATGGCAGAACAAAAATACACCCCATAGATGGCAAGAGGATATTTGTCCGTCTCTCACTGGATCAAGGGCTGATAGCCCATATATATATAATGGACTAGTATGATGCTACCAAAACAAAAAATCAAAAAAAAAAAACAGTCCCACCAATTAATGTAGGGAAGAAATGAACAGAAATCCACTCTGTTCATCTGTTGATTGAATAGATGAAGACATACAAATGGCCAACAGATATATGAAATAAATGTTCTGCATCACATATCATCAGGGAAATGTAATTCATACAATGAGATATCACCTCACACCAATGAGACAGGCACACATCACAAAGAACAAAAACAACTAGTGCTGGTGTGGATGGGATAGGAGAAAGAGACAGGGATCCTTATTCAATGCTGGTCGGAATGTCAACTGGCTAAACCTTTTTGGAAAACTATTATGGACACATCTCAACAAACTAGGAATTGAACTTCCATATGACCCAGCAAATCCACATCTGAGCATCTACCCCAAAAGTTCAAAAAATTAAATTTAGAAAAGACATGTGCATTCCTGTGTTCATTGCAGCATTATTCACAATAGCCAAAATCTGAAAATAGTCTAAGTGTCTAAGAACAAATGATTGGATAAAGATATTTAGATATTTTTGTACAAATACATAATGGAATTCTACTCAACTGTAAGGGGGGAGGGAGAATTTTGCCAACGCCTACTTTTCCCCAAGAGATAGGGGAGAGTATTTCGGCTTGGAATGTCCTATGTGTGATTCTGTAAGAAAAGATTGAAAGCATGAGCGCTCTCATCAGTCAGTGTAGTCAGCCTGTGCAAAACACTGGTTACAAGCCGACTCCTGAGTATCTTGGCCCCAGGAATCCTTCCATTCCTCTGTTTGGGAAGTGCCAACCACGCTTCCAAACACAAGATGCACATACCCTGCACGTCCTCACAACCCTGCAGAGTAACTGGTCCAGGATCCTATGCCCCCCAGCCTGCTGACCCTACAAGTGGATCTCCCCAGCTAATGAGTGACATCAGCCTCCCACACAACAAAAGAAGGATCCTTACAAAATACAGTCAGGTTACTCATGCCACCTGGCATTTTCAGGAAGCAACAGACTTTACTGATTATGATATATGTCAGAGCAGAGCAAGCTAGGCTGCAGTCCCCTTTGAGGCAGTGATTCCCTCCCATCCCACCACATGCATGTCTCATCTAATAACAACCATAGAGTTGCATCTGGCATAGGCCTTGGACTACACCAAGCATGGAAGAAAATGCAATCTTGCCCAACTCTGGAGCTTGACAATGAATTCAACAATTCTTGCAGTATGAATCCACAATTCTTCCTTCCACACTGATCCCAGTCTTCCTCCCACCAATGAGGGCCCCAAATCTTCATCAATAGGCAGTGGCAGACAGTAAGCTCCAATGTGCAGAATTATATTCCATATTCTCTCCCTCGATGTTAGCAGAAGTCTCTACTCACTCACAGGTCAGTAGAACATGGTGACCTGCTAATACTATGGCAGAAGAACCAGGTAAGCCTCCAGAAATGTATTGTTTATTAAATTCACAGACATTTCACACCTGTGCATTTTTGAAGAACTCACTTTGTCATACTGTTCTAGAAGGATAATGGTCATTGAACTTGCAAAAGAACCGACCTTTGCTTCTTAGGACTAAACCAGGTCCAGCCTGTTTTCTTTCATCTTGAAACTTGTCTTTTCCTTTTAAATTTAAGGAGATAACTTCAGTAACATAGGAGAAATCGGTTGCTAGACTTGTGGAAAAGGCAGTCACCAAGATAATTCGCTTAGACCAGAGCACAATTTCCACATTGTTTTCACTCAGGCAGTCTGGCAGTCTATCTCAGTTGCACTACGCATAAGCCCATCATCATATAGTCAGAAAGTAACTCTACAGAGATTTTTTGCAGAAAGACAACTTATGTGCTGTCTTAAACACTCAGATATTTTTAAATTTTTATTAAAAACACTGTGATTCAATGGAGTACTATGTAGCTGTTAGAAAAGACGAAGTCGTGAAATTTACATACAAGTGGTACTACATGGAAAGTATTATGTTAAGCAAAATGACTCAGAAAGAGAGGGAAAGACATAGAAAGATTGCATTCATCTGGGGGACATAAAGTAACAAAATAGGAGACTAACACCAAAGAATGGCTGAGATTAGTAACAGGAATTTTGCTTCATGGCTTGGAGGCCAGCCACACATGCTAGGAGAAAAGGGAGCTCAGATAGAGAAGGAAACACCAAATAAAGGGTGTGGGGAGGATCCTCCCAGGATGGGAGAAGTATGCTGAAAGTAGACTATAGACCAAACATGATTGCCACTCAACGCCTCTTTTGCAAACCACAACACCCAAAAGGAGAGAGAGAGCAAAAGGGAATGCCCTGCCACAGAGGCAGGGTGGGATGGGGAGGATGGGGTGTGGGAGGGATACTAGGATCCGTGGTGGTGGGAAATGGGCACTGGTGGAGGGATGGGTATTTGATCATTGTATAACTGAAACCCAAGCACAAAAATTTCTAAGTCTACAACTGTACCCCATGGTGTCGCACTAATAAAATTTTTTTAAATTTTTAATAAAAAATCAAATAAAATAAAAACACTGTGATTTACAAAGTTATTTATTCTATTGTAGTTTCAAGTATTTAGTGTTCCACCACCACCAGTTTGACCTTCCCTCCACTAGGATCCCCAGTTTCCCTCCAAATCCTAATCTACCACCTTAGGCACATAACTAATTTCCTTCATATTTCTTATTCTAACAAAACTTTAAGAAATGACAAATAGAATCATCAGAAAATAAATCAGTAAGAGCCAAATTGTGATTACTTATAATTTTGACCTATGTAAATAAGAAAATTTAAAATATTTAATACAATATAATAAACTGTCTATTCTCAATTTTATATAATTTTTAACTCTGGAATTTAAAACATGTTATATTAAATTTTATTTTATACTTGGATCTCATTATGGTAATAATTATTTCTCACCTGTCATTGATAAAACTTTTAAAATAATTCTGTGTTAATATATTGTGGAGTTTACATGAGATAGGTAAGGCCAACATATGTAAATTCTCCCCTATGCTTTATATAAACACTGTGGCTTACAAAGTTGTTCGTGATGACTTGTTACGGGCACTCAATATTTCAACACCAATGCCACCACCATTACACCTTGTCGCCAGCATTGTCTCCAACTTTCCCAACCATCCTTAAGCCTGCCCCCATAGCAGCCTCTCAATAATTTATTCTATATTGCTTGTTATCATTATTTTGCCAACAGAATGATGAAAATATGTTTTACATAGAATAAAGCTAATGTAATTTGTTGTATCTCACCATGGAGACTTTAAGTCCTTGTATGAGAGATTACTAATATGTTGTTACAGGTTAAGCCTTCGTGTTTTGTTAATTGAGATTGGTTGCCTTCTACGTAATATTTTTAAGATTTCCTCTTGGGGACAACAGAGGCAGATGACCGAAATCATAAGGCACTGATTCTGGGTTTCCTAATCACTGTGGATTCTTCCTGATTTTGGAATTTGGCATTATTATTCTATTCACACACTCTTTCTTATTGCCAATCTTCTTACTGCAATTCTTGTGTCAATGAAACATTCTTCAGATTAATACAGTCTATGGATGTCTCATTGATTCTATGATTATTCACTGATAATATACTGACAAATTCTATGGCCAAATTCAAATTTGGTTGATTGTGTGTGCAAAATTCTTTATTAAAACAGTTTCATTTGACCAAGAAACTATTACAGGATGATAAATCACATTTTTAAAAATATATACCTCTTTTATCCTGCCATCTGAAACAGTCTTTCTCTTTGTCCTTCACCACATTAACAATTTCAAGAATACAAGTTAATTATCTTGTTCTTCTTTTGAGTCTATGTCTTTTTAAAATTACATTCACATTTGTAATTTGGAGCAGGAATGTCCCAGAATTAATGTATCTGGTCATAGATATAGTTCAGCTGGGCCAGAGAGATAATACAGCAGGTAAGGCACTTATCTTGCATGCAGTTCACCCAGGTTCTATCCTTAGTATCCTAAATGGTCCCCCAAACCCTGCCAAGAGTGATTCTTAAGCACAGATCCAGAAACAAAAGTATTGCCCAGTGTGGTCCAAAAACAAAACAAACAAACACTGGCACTGTCCTCCCGCTGTTAATCAATTTGCTCGAGTGGGCCCAGCAATGTCTCCATTTTGACACTTGTTACTGTGTTTGGCATATTGAATACATTACAGGTAGCTTGCCAGGCCTTGCCGTGTGGGCAAAATACTCTGTAGCTTGCCGGGCTCTCTGAGAGGGGTGGAGAAATCGAACCTGAGTCTTCCAGGTCGGCAGTATGCAAGGCAAATGCCTTACCCGCTGTACTATCACTCCAGCCCATATATTTTAGTGAGTAAGGTGCTTGCCTCACAGGTTCAATCCCTGACACCAAATATGATCCCCAAGGCTGCCAGGAGGAATCCCTAACTGCATAGCCATAAGTAAGCCCTAAGTACTTCCAGGTGTGGAGGAAGAAGGAGGAGGAGGTAGAAAAGGAGAAGAAGAAGGAGGAGAAGGAGGAAAAAGAGGAGGAAGAGGAAGAGGAGAAGAGAAGAGAAGAGAAGAGAAGAGAAGAGAAGAGAAGAGAAGAGAAGAGAAGAGAAGAGAAGAGAAGAGAAGAGAAGAGAGAAGGAAGGAAAGAAGGGAGGGAGGGAGGGAGGAAGGAAGGAAGGAAGGAAGGAAGGAAGGAAGGAAGGAAGGAAGGAAGGAAGAAAGGATCTTCCTTAAATTGTATTGGAGGCATATGATGTCACATTATCCCATTTTGGTGACCATTTGGTTAAGATGGTGTCTTTTAGGTTTCCCCATTATAAAGTTTTTGTTTTACTTGATTAATACTTGATTTTTGGGGAAGCATTGGGAGGTTATATAAATGTTCTTTTCATCCCAATTTGTCATTTCTAGTGTTTTATTCATAATTTCTATCACACAAAGGTGAAGAAAAAACAATCGTACAACTCATATTTTACCCCACAATTCCAGGGGTTCCTTAATGCAACCCTCATTCACACTCAGGTTAAGCTGCTTGACATCTCACCCAGAGCACTGAAGTGGCATGTATCATCATTTTGAAGGTAACACAAGTACTATCATACATGAATACCTACAAAATATGTGATCTGTAAGCTATAACAGGGTTTCTCAGTCTTTTTCGAACCATGGTGTTTTCTGATCTTATTTCCTTCCTGTGCCCACCTCACATCTACTGTCAGTCCCCATGCAATCTCATGCAATGCCCCCCCCCAATCTATGCAATTTCTACCCGAGGTCCCCTTACAATATCCTGGGGTCTTATGGGGATCATAGCCCCTGATTGAGAAATACCATGTAGCTTTATGTGTTCACCCAATGACAAACTCACCTAACGAAGCACTCCTCAGGACATAATTTTATCATTATTCAACCCGTGATTATTTCTGAGTGTTCTCTTCCAGAGATTGCAACGTTGTTTGTCAGTAGCCTTATCTAATTGACCATCCGAAACCACCCACCATTCCTTGACAAACTGCTTTATTTTCTCATCAATAAAAAGAAACAAAAGCCCAAAATAGGTGTCTTTTTCATAACAGAATAATATGACACAGTGGAGCTTGGGAATAATGCCCAAGTGTTCAGGTCTTGAGCTGGACCCATGAGCCTTTAAATCATGCAGAAGAACTCACTGATCAGAGATAACAAACTGCTAATCCTGACAATGGGTATATTGGAGGGAAACTGGAGGGAAATTATAGACAGACTCAGAAGGTGTTCTCTGTAGCCTGCTTAAGGAATAAGTTTTCTCTGAACATCACAGACATTAATCATTTCAAATGAAAGATTTTTGTCTCTAAAAATTGCATATTTTCAAGTCAAAAATCAGCTCTCTCCCTTTCCCTGGTGTGCCTAGGAACCTGGAATCTGAGATGTTTACTCAGCACTCCACATCTAGCCCTTCTTCACAGCAGGGAAAACCAAGGTAGGGACCTGAGCCCCCCTCCAACCCTCCCCTCGCTCCAGAATGAACCTCTGCGCTGGGAGGCCAAAACCTGAAAGCCTTCCCATCTACTCAATAGGCTCATCCGCATGCGTACGAGATCGCTGATGCCAGGAGAAGAGGGAGCGAGTCAGAGACCTCATTGCTAGGCTTCGGTGAGGGGATAACAGGAACCCGGCCTCAGACCCCACTCTGGGGTTAGTCAGGTTCTGAGAGGGAAGATGAGAGGCACGTGGAAAGAGGAGAGACTCTCTAGGATGTTTCTGTGGGGGACACCAGAATGTTCTACCTCCCTGGCTCAGCTGGGGTGTCTGACAAACCAAGTCTCTCCAGGTATCTGCTAGCTCTCTGTGGAAGCTGAGGGGAGTTCTGGGGAGCTAACTGTACTTGGAGTGACTTCCTGCAAACAAGCTCCCCAGGGAAACACCTCAGCACAGCAGCTTTATCAGAATCTGAAGTGAGGGGCTCAGAGGTCCCCCAGGACGGTCTCTGGACTGGATCTAGGTGCTAATTGGAAATGGGTGGGAATGGGAAATCTATTTTTGTGTAATAAAGGAAAGAAATTATTGTTAAAAAAATAAGATTTCTGAAAAATCTTAGTTCACACACAAGTATGTTGCCACCTCCATAAATTTGCCAAATAGAAATAGTTTTTCTTTATTCCCTTAGTTTATTTTGTCTGATTGGGGTGATAAGCTTTTAGATATTTCCTGAGCCATAAAATTCCATTCTGTGTTGCCTTTGCAGGCAACTTTTTGTTGTTTGCTCTGCAGCCTGGATGGATTCTACTGTTCAGTGTCAGACATTTTCCATCCAGAGCCTCATAGCAGACACATTAACAGATAAGAACAGATGTTCAGAGAGATTGCTAGTTAGTAATTTGCCTGAGATTTCAGTTAGTTGTTGTACGTAAAAGGGAAAGCCTGGAATAGAAACTGAACCATATTCAGGCCTGCACTTTTTTTAGGGAAGGGGTGCAGAGAGGGGGCACACCCACCTATGCTCAGGAATCATTCCTGCAGTGCTCAAAGACCCATGTGCAGTGCCAGAAATGAAAGCTGGGTTGACTGAATGCAAGACTTGAAACCTGCATTTTTAACAACTATTACACTCCTGCAAGGGCTGAAGCGATAGCACAGCGGGTAGGGCGTCTGCCTTGCACGCAGCCAACATGGCCGACCCAAGTTCGATTCCTCCGCCCCTCTCGGAGAGCCCGGCAAGCTACCGAGAGTATTGGATATGCCAGACACAGTAACAACGAAGTCTCCAATGGAGACGTTACTGGGCCCGCTATAGCAAATCGACGATCAACAGGAGGGCCCTTTACACTCCTGCAAAACAGCCACATTGATTGTTGTTAGGACAGAGTGTACAGAAATCATCATGGCAGGCCACCATGTGAACGAACCTTCTGAGAATCACTACAACTGAGCAGTGGAGTTTATTTTTAAGGTTTCTGTTATGAACTTTTTCTGCTTGTCTGAAAACCCCTTCCTTTTTCTTTTATCTTTTTGGGTTTTTGTTTTGTTTTGTTTTGTTTTTTTGCCACACCTGATGGTAACTCTGCTCTCAGGAATCACTCCTGGCTGTGCTCAGGGGACCATATGGGATGCTGGGGATTGAACCTGGGTCTGCCACTTGCAAGGTAAATGCCCTACCCACTGTACTATTGCTCCCGTCCCCAAATCCCATGTTTTTTAATCTGATGAGCTTTTTTGCGTTGACCTTGCTTGGTGGTCTGCCTTTCCCATTTAGAGAGCTATTGTACAAATAAAATAGCACTGTAGCACTGTCCTTCTGTTGTTCATTGATTTTCTTAAGCAGGCACCAGTAATGTCTCCATTGTGAGACTTGTTGTTACTGCTTTTGGCATATCTAATACGCCACAAGGAGCTTGCCAAGCTTTACTGTGCGGGTGGGATACTCTCAGTAGCTTGCAGGGATCTTCGAGAGGGTTGGAGGAATTGAACCAGGTTAGCTGCATGCATGGCAAACACCCTACCAGCTGTGCTATCACTCCAGCCCACAAATAAAAAAAAATACAAATAAAATACAAGAAAATAGAAAACAAAATAGATACAATGTAAATATCCAAAGGGCAAGTGAGGGGCTGGAGCGATAGCACAGCGGGTAGGGCGTTTGCCTTGCACGCAGCCAACCCGGGTTCGATTCCCAGCATCCCATATGGTCCCCCGAGCACCGCCAGGAGCAATTCCTGAGTGCATGAGCCAGGAGTAACCCCTGTGCATCGCTGGGCGTGACCCAAAAGTAGCAAAAGAAAAAAAAAAGGGCAAGTGATAGTGATCAACAGATGAAAATTTTCTTCCTTTTCTATTGATCTTTTCTTTATCCAGATCATCCCTCTCAGGATTCTAACTAAAGTAATGCAAATAATAAACTTTAATCATGGTTAAGTACCATGCGGGGGGGGGGGGGGGAGCAGGTTCTAAGGCAGATTTTAAACAAATCTGATTAGTAAAATAGGAGTGTTGAAATGTTAGACTTTAACAGCAGCAGATTAGGGAGCAGGAAGGTGCTCAGAGGCAGTAGCAGCAGCACTCAGGGACCATTTCTCTCTCTGTGATCAGGAGTGATCTCTGGCAGTGCTCGGGGAAGCATATGTGATGTTGAGGGTCAAAGTGAAGTCAGTGAGACGCAAGGTAAGTGCTTAACCCCTGTACTATCTCTCCAGCCCTGCAGTAAATTTTTTTTGTTTTTCTTTGGAACCAGGCTGGAGCGATAGCACAGCGGGGAGGGCATTTGCTTGCACGCAGCCAACCAGGCCAACCGGAGTTCGATTCCTCCGCCCCTCTCGGAGAGCCCAGCAAGCGGCCGAGAGTATCTCATATCTCGCCTGCACAGCAAAGCCTGGCAAGCTACCTGTAACGTATTTGATATGCCAAACACAGGAACAATAAGTCTCACAATGGAGACATTACTGGGCTGGCTCAAGCAAATCGATGAACAATGGGAGGACAGTGCTACAGTGCTACAGTGCTTTGAAACAACACTCAGCTGAGCTCAAGGGCTACTCCAAGCTGGGTGCTCCAGGGAGTTTTCCAGCATTGTTTGGGATATCATGGGGTGGTTATACTATTTCTCCTGCCCCAGTATTAAGTTTAAAAATGTGTTTCAAATAGAGAAGGGAACACCAAGCAAAGGGTGTTTGGAGAACATACTCGGGTTGGGGGATGCGTGCCAAATGTAGACTATAGATCAAACACAATGGCCACTCAATGCCTTTACAACACCCAAAAGGAAAGGAAGAATAAAAGGGAATGCCCTGCCACATACATTGGTGGGGTGGGGGGGAATGAGGTGGGGGGATGAGAGGGATATTGGGGTCACTGGTGGTGGGAAACAGGCACTGGTGGAGGAATGAGTACTCGATCATGGTATGACTGAAATGCAAGCACAAAAGTTTGTAAGTTAAAAAAAAAAAAGAAAGTTTGTAAGTATGTAACTGTACCCACGGTGATTCACTAATAAAAAAAATTTTAAATAAATTAAAAAAATAAGATGTGAGAGCATGATTTGCCATGAGGGAGAGTCAGTAGAAAAACAAATAAGCAAATAATGACATAGGTACCTCTAAAATTGGTGTTAACAGAAGTGAGAGAACTAATTAAATTAAATTAATCAAAGCAAAAAAATCATATTAAATTAAAATAAAAATGTGTTTCAACATATTTCTACTTCAAATGCACAGTTGCATTTTTCTTCCCTTTTGTTAAATAGACCAAACTTTGTTCCTAGGATAACACTTATTTTTAAAAAATTAAATTACTTTTAAGATATACAAATGTTCATCTGTGAAATATAAAGTAACAAAATAGGAGACTAACACCCAAGAATAGTCAAGATAAGTACCAGGAGGTTCACTCCATGGCTTGAAGACCAACTTTGGGAAAAGGTAGCTCAGATAGAGAAGGGAACACCAAGTAAAGGGTGTTGGGAGGATTCTCCCAGGATGGGAGAAACATACTGAAAGTAGACTATAGACCAAACATGATTGCCACTCATTGCCTCTTTTGCAAACCACAACACCCAAAAGGAGAGAGAGAACAAAAGGGAATGCCTTGCCACAGAGCTGGGGTGGGATGGGGTGGGGAGGGATACTAAGATCATTGGTGGTGGAGAATGGGCACTGGTAGAGGGATAGGTAATCAATCATTATATAACTGAAACTCAAGCACAAAAATTTGTAAGTCTACAACTGTACCTCATAACGTTTCACTAATAAAAAAATTCAAAAAAGATATACAAATGTTAATCTCTAATACTTGAAAATATTTTCAGTAGGGGGTAGTGGAAAGCAGAGAAAACTCATTTAACATTGTTCTCAGCATGGTAGAAGTATTATGTAGGGTTTTCAAAAATTCATTGTATTCTCTTTGAAAACACTGTTACCAAGAGAAGCAAAAGTCACAAAAAGACCTTGCTATATAGAACTACATGGAGCCTGGAAAGAAAGTGCAGTGCTTACATATAGCCAGCCTGAGTTTGATCCCTGGGCTAGAGTGATAGCACAGCGGGTAGGGCATTTTCCTTGCACTCAGCCAACATGGCCAACCCGAGTTCGATTCCACCGCCCCTCTCAGAGAGCCCAGCAAGCTACCGAGAGTATCTCGCCCGCACGGCAAAGCCTGGCAAGCTCCCCGTGATGTATTCGATATGCCAAACACAGTAACAAGTCTCACAATGTTACTGGGCCTGCTCGAGCAAATAGATGAACAACAGGAGGACAGTGACAGTGAGTTTGATCCCTGATCATAGCCAAAATTAATCCCTGAGCACAAAGCTAGGAATGAGCTGGGCACTGCTGGGTGTGGTCCAAAAGCCTACAAAAAAAATAGAACTATATGCATTACACAAAATCTGTTGCTATGTGTTTCCTTTTTTATATATATATATATTTTTAATACATTTGGAAAG
Source organism: Sorex fumeus (assembly GCF_029834395.1). Classification (NCBI taxonomy): domain Eukaryota; kingdom Metazoa; phylum Chordata; class Mammalia; order Eulipotyphla; family Soricidae; genus Sorex; species Sorex fumeus. The sequence goes on from NW_026606103.1 coordinate 11,238,459, forward strand.
GTTTGGGGCTTTTTTTTCCTGAGCTTTACAAACACAGCACATGCACTCAGTCTTTATAAGCCAATTTATTGGGAAATGAAATAGGATCTAGAAATCACTCTGCTAAGAAAGTACAGTGATTCTGGGGAACATAAAGTAACAAAGTAGGAGACTAACACCCAAGAATATCCGAGATAAATACCAGGAGGTTTACTCCATGGCTTGAAGGCCAGCTTCACACTCTACGGGTAAAGGCAGCCCAGATGTAGAAGGGAGTACCAAATGGGGGGTATTGGAAGGATGGGAGAAGCATGCTGAGACTAGACTCTAGACCGAACATGTTGCCACTCGATGCCTCTTCTGCAGGCCACAGCACCCAAAAGGAGAGAGAGAACAAAAGGGAATGCCCTGCCACAGAGGCAGGGTGGGATGGAGGGTAGGGGAGTGGGAGGGATACTGGAATAAGTGGTGGTGGAAAATGGGCACTGGTGGAGGGATGGGTACTCGATCATTGTACAACAGAAACCCAAGCACAAAAATTTGTAAGTCTACAACTGTACCTCATCGTGTTTCACTAATAAAAAAAAATTTTTTTAAAGTGCAGTGATTTTGTTACCACACAAACTCTGACTGGTTTCAAAGTTTAAAATTCGGTTTGAAAAGTTCTATAATGAAAATAGCTGAGACCAAGAAGAGTTGAGACTGTTGCTTAGATCTTGGCACAGTTTTGATCCAAACAAATAATGGTTCTGTGAGAGGGGAATGATTTTTAATGTAATCTGCTAAGGTAACAGGTTAAAGGTCTTTTGTCTTACATTCTTATCACCATTTCTATTTCCAAATTGGACAAAATGAGCTGTAGCTTCTCCTAAGGTAGCACTGTCCTCCCGTTGTTCATCAGTTTGCTCGAGCGAGCACCAGTAACGTCTCCATTGTGAGACTTGTTGTTACTGTTTTTGGCATATCGAATACGCCATGGGGAGTTTGCCAGGCTCTGCTGTACAGGTGGGATATTCTCAGTAGCCTGCCGGGCTCTCCCAGAGGGACAGAGGAATCCAACCCTGGTCGGCCGTGTGCAAGGCAAACGCCCTACCCGCTGTGCTATCATTACAGCCAGAGGAAACTCTGGTGGAGGTCCGTAGCAGTTCTGACGTGTAAGTCTTCTAAGGTACCATCACTTTATGTGAGAACACCATAAATCAAATTAGTATTTAACTGCAAAGAAGAGTCTGAATTTTCATTCACTCTAAACGCTCATAAGTAGACTTCAGATAGAAAGCACTTTAAGATAAATTTTCCCTTATAAGGCCATTAATTTTAAATTTCACTGTCATAGTTGTGTGCATATTTGCTCTAATTAAATCTCAGTTTTCCTTTAACTGATGTGGTAGAGGAAGGAGCAGGAGAATGGACCAAGCAGGTTACCATCTCCCATCAACACTAAGCAGTGCCAGTCTGCACTGTGACACGTTCTCAAACACACTTCCACTCCTCAAATTTACTCTCCCAGCCCAGCTTAAGAAAGACACTGTTGCTTTTGAGAAGCTAGTATTGTAACAGAATCTGAAAAAGCGGTAGGCATTTTAGTTCATTTTCTGCAAAATAAGTGATAGAGCAATCATTTACTTTTCCTCCAGAAGTGGCTAATCCTCCATAACTTTTTCCTAGATTGAGTCTTGAGTTCCTGAAGGCTATATCTAGTTACAACAACTAGCTTCCTCCAGCAATTTCACAGTGAAATTTGCTTAGGCTGTTTTCTTTCTATTTAACTAACCTGTCTTGATCACCTCTAACCATATTTTTGTTTGTTAACAGTGACTTCTTTTTTCAGGCACTGCAATTATGGAGAAGAGATTTTTCAAAAATCTCCAGACACACTTTCCCATATCTCCTCTTGAGATGTGTAGTTTCTTTTTTTTTTTTTTTAATTTTTTTTTCTTTTTTTTTTTATTAGTGAAAAACCATGAGGTACAGTTATAGGCTTACAAATTTTGTGCTTGGGTTTCAGTTATACAATGATCAAGTCCCCATACCTCCACCAGTGCCCGTCATCCATCCCCATGGGTCCCAGCATCCCCCCCCATCCCCCCCCCCCCGTCCCATCCTGCCTCTGTGGCAGGGTATTCCCCCTTGTTCTCTCTCTCTTCTTTTGGGTACTGTGTTTTGCAAGAGAGGCTTTGAGTGGCAATCATGTTTGGTCTATCGACTACTTTTAGCATGCTTCTCCCACCCTGGGAGGGCCCTCACAACACCCTTCATTTGGTACTCTCTTCTCTATCTGAGCTTCCTTTTCTCCTAGAGCCTGTGGCTGGCCTTCCATTCATGGAGCAAAATTCCTGGTACTAATCTCAGCCATTCCTGTGTGTCACTCTCACTTTTTGTTGCTTTATGTTCCCCAGATGAATGCAATCTTTCTGTGTCTATCCCGCTCTTTCTGACTCATTTCGCTTAACATGATACTTTCCATGTAGTACCACTTGTATGTAAATTTCATAACTTCATCTTTTCTAACAGCTACATAGTACTCCATTGTGTAAATGTACCAAAGTTTCTTTAACCAGTCATCTGTTCTTGGGCACTCAGGTTTTTTCCAGATTCTGGCTATTGTAAGGAGTGCTGCAATGAACAAACAATTGCAGATGTCACTTTGACTATACCTTTTTGCCTCTCTGGGATATATTCCCAGGAGTGCTATAGCTGGGTCAAATGGCAGATCAAATTCTAATTTTTTGAGAGTCGTCCATACTGTTTTCCAAAAGGGTTGGACCAGCCGGCATTCCCACCAGCAGTGAAGGAGGGTCCCTTTCTCGCCACATCCGCGCCAGCACCAGTTGCTTTTGTTCTTGTGGATGTGGGCCAGTCTCTGTGGTGTGAAATGATATCTCATTGTGGTTTTGATCTGCATCTCTCTGATGATTAGTGATGTAGAGCATTTTCTCATGTGCCTTTTTGCCATTTGAATTTCTTCTTTGCGAAAGTTTCTGTTCATTTCCTCACCCCATTTTTTGATGGGGTTGGGTGATTTCTTCTTGTGGAGTTTAACCAGTACCTTGTATATCCTTGATATCAACCCCTTGTCGGATGTATACTTGGTGAATATCCTTTCCCATTCTGTAGGCTGTCTTTGTATTTTGGTCACTGTTTCTTTGGAGGTGCAGAAGCTTCTTAGTTTAAGATAGTCCCATTTGTCTATCTCTGTTTTCACTTGCTCAGCCAGTGGCGTGACATCTTTGAAGATACCATTAGCTTCAATATCATGGAGAGTTTTGCCGACTTTGTCTTCAATAAACATTATGGATTCTGGTCTGATGTTGAGGTCATAAATCCATTTTGATCTTACTTTTGTGCATGGTGTTAGGCAGAGATCTGAGCCCACTTTTTTGCATGTAGCCGTCCAATTTTGCCAGCACAGTTTGTTGAAGAGGCTTTCCCTGCTCCATTTCACTTTTCTTGCCCCCTTATCAAAAATTAGATGATTATATGTTTGGGAGGAAATGTCAGTATATTCAACTCTGTTCCATTGGTCTGCAGCTCTGCTTTTGTTCCAGTACCATGCTGTTTTAATTATTACTGCCTTGTAGTAGAGTTTGAAGTTAGGGAGGTTGATTCCTCCCATTTTCTTTTTCCCAAGAATTGCTTTAGCTATTCGTGGGGGCTTATTGTTCCATATAAATTTCAGGAGTGTTTGCTCCATTTCTTTGAAGAATGTCATGGGTATCCTTATAGGGATTGCATTGAATTTGTATAGTGCTTTGGGAAGTATTGCCATTTTGATGATGTTGATTCTCCCCATCCATGAACAGGGGATATTTTTCCATTTCCTCGTGTCCTCTTTTATTTCCTGAAGTAGCGTTTTGTAGTTTTCCTTGTACAGGTCCTTTACTTCCTTAGTTAAGCTGATTCCTAGATACTTGATTTTCTGGGGCACAATTGTGAATGGGATTGTTTTCTTGATGTCACTTGCTTCTCTTTCACTATTTGCGTATAGGAATGCCATGGATTTTTGGGTATTGATTTTATAGCCTGCCACTTTACTATACAAGCCTATTGTTTCTAGGAGTTTCTTGGTAGAGGTTTTAGGGTTCTCTAAGTATAGTATCATGTCATCTGCGAATAGTGAGAGCTTAATTTCTTCTTTCCCTATCTGGATGCCCTTAATATCTTTTTCTTGCCTAATCGCTATTGCAAGTACTTCCAGTACTATATTGAACAGTAGTGGAGAGAGTGGGCATCCTTGTCTCGTCCCTGACCTTAGGGGGAAGGGTCTCAGTTTTTCCCCATTGAGGATGATGTTTGCTGTAGGTTTGTGGTAGATGGCTTTAACTATATTGAGGAAAGTCCCCTCTATCCCCATTTTGGCAAGGGTTTTGAGATGTGTAGTTTCTTAATCCTGCTTTCCCTCTTTGCTCTGAACCTGCCTGAAATGTGAAATTTCTTGCTTGAGGATGCCGTGTGGGACAATGGCCTGCCCATCCCTGCTCAGGATATAAACCTGTTTTTCTTCCCACTTCTGAGAAACCTGTTTTCTCTTGAGCACATTTCTTTATCTACTTTTCTCCTTCCCTCCCTTTATTTCCTGGAGAAACTTATTTCACTTCAAAAAACATCTCTCATCTTTATTCATCAATGAAAATGAATGGAAAGCTAAAACATAAAGTTCTGATAGTGTTGATAAATAATGCTAGTTTGGAGTAGGAATTCATAGACACAAAATAAGTGAGAAGTCAGAGATAAGAGATTTAGGAAGACACTAACATGAGGTCAGTCAGTTTTTCTGTGTGCACACAGCTTATCACTAACTCAAACATTAAGTTTATCAGATAGAAAGGATACACCTAACTTAAAATATATACAAGCCATTGTTTAGAGATCATTTCATGTTGTTTTTGTTTTACACTTTACTATAATTATCATATAAAATATCTATTACAGGTCACATACTATTCTAAGTGTTTTTTTTTAATTTTTTAATTTTTATTAGTGAGACACCATGAGGTACAGTAGTAGACTTACAAATTTTTGTGCTTGGGTTTCAATTATACAATGATCAAATACCCATCCCTCCACCAGTGCCCATTTCCCACCACCATGGATCCCAGTATCCCTCCCACCCCCCCATCCCCCCCATCCCACCCTGCCTCTGTGGCAGGGCATTCCCTTTTGTTCTCTCTCTCCTTTTGGGTGTTGTGGTTTGCAAAAGAGCCATTTAGTGGCAATCATATTTGGTCTATAGTCTACTTTCAGCATGCTTCTCCCATCCTGGGAGGATCCTCCCAACACCCTTTATTTGGTGCTCCCTTCTCTATCTGAGCTCCCTTTTCTCCTAGCATGTGTGGCTGACCTCCAAGCCATGGAGCAAAATTCCTGGTACTAACCTCGGCCATTCTTGGGTGTTAGCCTCCTATTTTGCTACATTATGTTCCCCAGATGAATGCAATATTTCTTTGTCTATCCCTCTCTTTCTGATTCACTTCGCTTAACATGATACTTTCCATGTATTACCACTAGTAAGTGTTTTTAAATATATTAACATACTATTGGGCTGGAGCGATAGCACAGCAGTAGGGCATTTCCCTTGTGCACAGCTAGCCCAGCAGAGCCCGGTTTGATTCCTCCGCCCCTCTCGGAGAGCCTGGCAAGCTGCCAAGAGTATCTCGCCGACATGGCAAATCCTGGCAAGCTACCCATGATGTATTCAATATGCCAAACACAGTAACAACAAGTCTCACAATAGAGACGTTACTGGGCCCGCTGGAGCAAATCGATGAATAACAGGAGGACCACCATGACCATTATCCTGATAACAGTGTAAAATGGATTGTTATCTCAGATGAGGAATCTAAGACAAGGGAAGCACACTATCATGCCCAAATTCACATGGTTAATTTGCCGGAGCTTGGCACATAATTTTCCATAAAGGATCAGTAGTATATTCAGCCTCTGAGCCTGGCTGTCTCTACAGCAGCTTTCCTGCCTCCCCTTATGGAGTCCTAGAGTAAGCACACAAAATACATCCAGGAACAAATGTATGTTTCAAAGAAATTTTATCTGTGGACATATAAATTTGAATTTTTTAGTCTATGTGTATTATGAGACATTCATCCTTTGGAATTTTTCCAGCCATTTAAAACTCTAAAAACCATACTTAACTTAAGCAGCACCCACACTCTACCCTACAGCATCACCAAGGGCTCAATCCATCACTTCACAGATACTCTCTGCGGATACGCCAATCTGTGAATCTGTGAATAATTTTAGGTACCTGGTGCCCAGGCTGAGAACTTTGATGGTGGTTTTTTTTTTTTGAAGCCAGGGTGGGTAGCCTCCCCACAAACTTCCATGCTTTCAGAGACCACAGCAGACACGGCTACCTCCCACAGCCTCTGCCAATGTAAATCCATTGGCCCAGTTCATAGACCCTGAAGTCTCTGGACTGTGGGACTTTAGGACACTTCCTAAAGCAACAAAGAGCTTAAAAAATTCTTAGACAAGGACTTACCAACCTTGCAATCAGATGCAACAATTTTCACATAAATTTATTTTCTTTACCTATTAACTTTAATATTGCAGCTTTTTTATCTAATTTATTTTAATTCTAGAATTGTATCAACTGTTATTTGATACGATTTCTTTTACATTAAAATAAATAAACCCCATCCAAAAAATGGGGAGAAGAAATCAATAGAAACAAGAAATACAAATGGTCAAAAGATACATGGAAAAAATGCTCTACATTACGAACCAGAGAAATGCAAATCAAAGCAATGAGATATCATCCCACACCAGAGAGGTTAGTACACATCAAAAAGAACAAGAATAACCAGTGCTGGCACAGATGCAGGAAGAAAGGAACTCTCATTGTTGGTGGGAATACCGACTGGTCCAGCCTTTTTTGGAAAACCATATTGGCATTCCTCAGAAAACTAGAAATTGAGCCTCTATATGACCCAACAACACCACTTCTGGAAGCATACCCTGGGAACACAAAAACACACAGCGTAAGTGTCATCTACACTTCTGTTCTAGTAGTTCATTGCAGCACTATTCATAATAGCCAGAATCTGGAAACAACCCAAATGCCCAAGATCAGACAACTGGTTAAAGAAACCATGGTACATCTACATAATGGAATACTATGCAGCTGTTAGGAAAAATGAAGTCATTAGATTCATTTATAAATAGAAGACATGCTGAATGAAATGAGTCAGAAGGAGAAGGACAGATGTAGAATGATTGCACTCAATTGATGTGGGATCTAGAAAAGCATAATATGAGACTAATACCCAAGGACAGTAGAAACAAGGGCCAAGAGGATTGGTCCACGTTTGGAGGCCTGCCTCAAGTGGTAGGGGAGAAGGCAGCTGGGATAAAGATAGGACCACTATGACAAAGATAGTTGGAAATTAACACTCTGAAAAAGAACTTTGTACTAAAAGTAGGTAAAGGGAAAAAACATGATAACCTCTCACTATCTGTACTGCAAACCATAATGCCTGAAAGGAGAGAGAGAGAGAGAGAGAGAGAGAGAGAGAGAGAGAGAGAAGAAAATTACCTGCCATGGAGACTGGCTGAGCTGGGGGGACTGGCGGGTGGGGGATGGGGGGAGAGGGAAACTGGGAACATTGGTGGTGGGAAATGTACACTGGTGGAAGGATGGGTGTTAGAACATTGTATTACTGAAACCCACTCATGAAAATCTTTTAAACTGTGTCTCTCATGGTGACTCAATAAAAATTAACAAATAAATAAATAATATTATATAACAATTAAAATGTTAAAAGTAAATAAAAATGAATTTAAAGATTTTAGAAGTAAATCCATGCTTAACTCTCAGTCACCTTAAAAGTGGGCTGCACCGCATGGGAGCCTTGTGGAGAGCCAGGTATGAGTTGGTGGTGATGGGGCGACTAAAACCTCATGGGAAGGGGGGGCCGTTCCTGGCTCATCCTTCACGCCCTACCAAGGACACCAGTTGCCCCCCACGAGCGGCTCTCCGGCACAGCCATGACTCCAGAGCACAGAAACCAATCTCTTAATTATCTGACTCTCAGTAGAAATACTTCCAGGGTTAATAAGTAAAATATCAGAAATCCAAAATTGCGTGAGCGCGACATCATTTAATTCTTGAACCCAGCTGTAGAAAGCAAATCATTTCACAATGCTTTTTCAGCAGGTCTGATTTGGGGGGGTAAACTCTAAATAATAATGGTGCATCTTTTATCGAAACAATGAATCTAGTCAAAGTAGATAGAGTGTTAACTAGAATTCATCTGCCTCATAGGCATTGGGAGGGGTTGGGGTGGGGGGTTATTGGGGTTCTTCATGGTGAAAAATAAGTATTGGTAAAGGGGAATGTGCTTGATATTTGCATGACTGAGACCTAAACCTGAAAGCTTTGTAATTTTTCCCACAGTGATTCAATAAATAAATAAATTATTTTTTAAAAAAGTGGGCTGCAAATTAAACTTGGTGCCTTAGATGTAGTTTGCAGATCTAAGTGGTAGAACCAGGATTTGAACCCAAGCAAGGTTGAAGCAAGCAAGTACTTGATAGTTTGTATGAATGTTTATATATACAGCATGCTATTTATAGAAAACCCAGCAAAGCATAAAAAAGAAAACAATAATTACCAAAAAAACTAAAATCCATAATTTACTGCCAATTATATTCAGTCTTTTATTTCATTTTTTGCACTAATAAGATTAAATTTTTTTGTCCCATTAATCTGTCCACTGCCAGCAGTGTTCAGTTTATTGAGTCTTGTTTGTCACTGATCATAAGCATTTTCTACACAAAGTCTCACCATTTTAGTAATTAGAAGATGCATCAGTTTATTTTCATATACTAAATAATGTGGCTATTTTGAAAGAATCCTGTAGCTAATAATTGCAAAAGCAAAAAATCATTTTATAAACAGCATCCGGTCACCTTGCATTTATCTGCCACTTGCACTTCTGTTTAGTCAAATTTCTTAAAGCAAGACAGTCTGTAGAAACAGATGAAGAAAACGGCTTTGAAGTCTACCAGGCTTGACTATTATTTCTCTTTGTGTCTTTACTAGTCAAATGACCCTGAGAAATATGTTACGCCCACACATCGGTTTTCCACAGCTCTTTAAAATAAGACCAGAACATGAAATATGAAGTGGAAAGTGGGTGATTCTGAGTGTTGATAGCAGGCAGCCCTTCCTACGGCTGTCACGTACCTATTCACAACAACCATCGTTAGGTAGTAACTGCTTCTTGCATGACTGTAACAAATGTGTCCTTTTCTGGTTTGTGCTCCACAGTTTTCTACAAGCAACCCTGGGGGGATGGGGGGGGGAAGATGACTGGAAAGGGCGGAACTGAGCTGGAAGCCTTAACCTCACCCACATCTGCTCCGCCCCAGCCAGGGATTTATTAATGAACTTTCCAAACTGAAGTACAGTACAGGTTTCTAGGAAGCAGTCAGTTGTCATTCTGACATCAGCAGAGGCTGGGTTCATTCTATAGGTACAGAAGACCTCCAGCCCTGGCCTGGAGAAGAGTTTGGGTGCAATCAACTCCCTGAGAAGTGGCGAGTGCATGGAGCTCGGCAAGGTACCAGCCCCCAGAGCAGAGGGCTACAGCAACACTGGTTTCCAGGTAAGCTTGATTTTCATCTGACACTTAAGACCAAATATATGGAAGTACTATGCTCTCTCCTTTTTGGTAAATCTCTTGTGTCTATATCAGTAGCTAGATATATTTTTGTAGTTAGGGTGACATGTATACAATAGTGTTAACCTTTATGGTTTGGGTGCACAGTAACTTCATGTCACAATCAGCAAAGTGCCCAAGTTTTTCCATCACTGTCCTTAAGTAAAAGAATATCTTGAATAAGGCAGTAAGCTTGTTGTTTATGTTATGATCTGATGTTTAATGGCATACGTAAAGCTTATTAGTTTTCCTTCTTGGTTTCTTCTTGAGCTGACAAACCTGAAAAACCTCTTTTCATGGAACTTGTCTTGATCCCTTTATCTTCTGCTTCTATTTTAGACTCACTGCAGGGGTATACCTACAGATATTTTTCTGAGGGGGAATCAAAGAGAGGAATCCAGATCCTGGGCATAGTTAATACCTGAGGGTTTCTTCCTCTTACCCAGATCCCAGGCCTACCGTCAAATGGTGTCTGGGTGTCTCGCCCAGTCACTGGCTTATGCAAAGCAGTGTCAAGTCATCAACCAAAACTGGCTGAGTGATTAATGCAGCTGACTTAGATTGGGTGGCACACGAGTCATGTACAGGGAAACAACACATCGTTCTGACTGAGCCTGAGATCAGAATTTTTCAGAGAAGTTCTTTTCTTATCTGGTGTGCTTCCTTGTTGAGTGCCATTTCAACATAGGCACCCATGTTAGCAGATGCCAATGTCCTGTCAGACTTCAGAATCATGAAATAGGAACTTAGGCATTAATGAGGAATAATAAGGAATAAGGAAGGTAACTGAACTTGAGTCTTTGGGGAGGCGGTGGATACCTGGCATTGCTCCTGATCCAGAATTACTTCTGGTGATACTTGAGGGACCATATGGGACGCCAGGGATCAAGCCCCTGTGGGCTGTGTGCAAGGCAAGCTCCCAACCCACTGTACTATCACTCTGGCCTCCTGAACTGGAGTCATAACTCTGACTCTTACCCAACTGCCCTTGCCAAACCACAGTTCTGTTGTCTAAACTGTTCATAAACATAGAAGAGAAGAAAACTTTTTCACTACCCTCTTAGATTCAGTACCTGACTCTGTGAATTAAATTGAAAAATTACAGATTAACAGAAAAAAATGTTAATTTTGCATCATAATCAGTGGGAAGGACACACACATACCAATCTTGACTCTATATTACATCCATCTCTCTCTTCTACCAAAACAGAACATCTCTGTGATCCTGGGATGGAAAAGGATAACTCAGACCCAACAGGCAACACCACCAACACCAAAGTCACTTCCCAGAACAGTGCTTGCTTTTTGACGGGAATTTGTAAATACTAGTATTTACCTTGGAAAATCATTAATGCCCCCTACATGTGGCCCACAGCTAAGAAAATATATCAGTTCAAGAAGGGCTGATACACTATCCTTGTCCTTGAGAACGGCATGCAGGAACAAAAAACAACAACAGCAAAGTTATAAAGTGTATTAAGTGGTACAAAGTGAAAACAAAAAGTAATGCCAAAGGTTGAGGCCAAATACAGAGTAAATAAATGTAAGTGAAGTTTTGCCAACTGGAGTGTCTAACAGCATCAGCGAGGGAGAGAGACCATCACTTAGGACTCACAGTTTGAGCAAGGACTTGTCAGTTGAACAGAAACAGTGTCAACCAAGGGCTGCAAGCAAAGAATGTGTGTGTGTGTGTGTGTGTGTGTCTGTCTGTCTGTCTGTCTGTCATCTGTGTGTGCAGATCTGGGACCTGAAAGTGTGGATCTGTTTGGCAAGAAATGTTGTGTTCCTGGAGCTGGGGAAAACATGCCTGCACCAGTAGGGCTATACTGCCTTTGAGAATGTATTGATAATGTTCATGCTATCAAACTGTTCATGTTAAAGAGCACAGAGGTCCTCAGAATCCACAGGGTTCCAGGAGGCCTTCAAAACTCAGCTGTCCACAGATGTGCAAGTCCTGATATAAAAACGCATGGAGGGGATAAACTGTAGCCCAGGGTTAGGGATCACACCTTCATGGAGGGTGCCCTGGGTTCAGTCCCTGCACAAAATCCCCCCTAAAAATTAATAAAGTGGAATTGCTCAACATTTGCATGTAGCCTCCGTATTCCTCTATATGCTTGTCATCTCTAGATTATAATACAAATATGGTATGTAAATCGTTGTTATACTGTATTGTCAAGGGAATAATGTCAACAAAGAAATCATCTACATATATTCAGTACAGATGCTACCATTTTTTTTGTTCTAACTACATAGTGTGGAATTTCAATCCTATGTTTGTTGAATCCAAGGCTACCAAACCCACAGATCTAGAGGACTGTGAATGTCCCTGCTGAAGACACAGATGGAGATATTTGTGCTGGAAGACATTGATAGAAGTCCAATGCCTGGAATTGGTGGGGTTCAGACTGAGGGTGGAAAAGTAACTCTGCCCTGAAGATTTCTATTTTCTTCTCTGCGAAAAAAAGGAGACTATCCTATGTTGGTGTTGCTGAAATAAATAAGTGAACGAATGTTTTAAAACATGCGGGGTCTATAAATTAGAGGCCAGCCGGGTATCCTAGAGGAAAGGGCTATTCAGATAGAGAAGGGAGCACCAAATAAAGGATGTTTGGAGGATCCTCCCAGGAGGGGAGATGCATGTCGAAAGTAGACTATGGACTGAACATGTTTGCCACTCAATGCCTCTTTTGCAGACCACAACACCCAAAAGGAGAGAGAGAACACAGGGGATTGCCCTGCCACAGAGACGGGGGGATGGGGGGATGGGGGTGGGAGGGATATTATCCATGGTGGTGGAAAATGGGCACTGGTGGAGGGATGGGTATCTGATCATTGTATAATTGAAACCAAAGCACAAAAAATTGTAAATCTACAACTTTAAAAAAAATAAAATAAAATAAAGGGGAAAAAAAAAAAAACATGCGGGGTCAGAGAGATAGTACAGTGGATACTTGCCTCGCATGCAGCCAACCTGGGTTTAATCTCCAGCATCCTATACGGTCTCCAGAGCCCCACCAGAAGTGATCCCTGGGTGCAGAGCCAGGAGTAAGCCCTGAGCACCACCAGATGTGGCCCAACCTCCCCCACTACCCAAATTTAACATATGTTCTTAAAAGATACTGTCTTTAGACAGTATTTAAAAGATACACTATAAACTGAATAACTGATAACAGAATCCTGTCTCGTGTCCCTAAGACTAGGGAATCCCAAGATCAAGGCACACCAGCAGATCTGAGGTCTGGTCTAGATGTACTTCTTCACAGACAGACAGACACCTTCTGTGATTCCACATGGCAGAAGGACCAGCTCTGTCTCTCTGTTTCTCTCTCTCACTCACTCTCTCTCTCTCTCTCATGCTCTCTTCACTCTCTCTCTCTCCCTCTCTCTCTTTCCTTTTTGGCATTATGGTTTGCGGTACAGGTACTGAATGGTTATCATGTACATACCTTTACCTACAATCAGCACTGAATTCTTGTTCAGAGTGATCATTTCCAACTGTCATTGTCAGAGTAATCACTTCCCTATCCTCTCCCCCAACTTGTGGCAAGTGTCTAACAATGGGCCAGTCCTCTGGTTTTCATTTCTACTGTTCTTGGGTAATAGTCTCACACTATGACTTTTATATCCCACAAATGAATGCAATCATACTTTGTCCCTCTCCTTCTGACTCATTTCACTCAACATGATACTCTCTGTGTCCATAAGCGTTTATAAGCAAATTTCATAACTTCATTTTTCCTGGTGGCTGTGTAGTGTTCTATTGTGTAGATGCACCATAGTTTCTTTATCCAGCCATCTGTGCTCAGACACTCAGATTGTTTCCAGGGTCTGATTACTGTGAATAGTGCTGCAATGAACATAGAAGGGCAGATGGCATTTTTGCTGCATGTTTTGGGAGCCCCAGGATACATTCCCAGAAGTGGTATTGCTAGGTTGTATGGAATCTCAATTTCCAGTTTTTTTGAGGAACACCCATATTGTTTTCCAAAAAGGATAAAATTCATCAGAGCTAACAATTCAATGCCAGGGCCCAAGTATTCTCAGATTGTCTCTGGAGTGCCAGGACTCACCCAGATCATCCACCCCAATGGGTGTTTACGGTAGGGGGGGTCTTCAGATCTGCACACTGCAGTGCTCCAGAAACCATTCAGAGCCAGGGATCAAACCAGGTCATCAGTATGCACTTTAACCCCTTGAGTAGGTTTTTTTACATAGAACAAGATTGGCTGGAACATCCTAGATTCCTCTGTATGCAAGCTAATTAGAAGAAAGAAAATCACATAATGCCAGTTTGCTTTTGTATTGGAGGTCACAAAACAAAAATCCCACTTTCCCCATTTTTATTCAGTATAGTACTGGAAGACCAAGTGGTAGCAATTAGGCAAAAAAAAAAAAAACTGAAAGGATCCAATCGGGAAAAGAAGAAAGCAAACTGTCACTATTTGCAGATAACATTACACTATATGTAGAAGACTTTAAGGATCCCACTAAAAATCTGTTAGAAACAATACACTAGTACAGCAAAGTAGTAGGCTGCAAAATCAGTCACAGTCCGGTCCTCCCATTGTTCATTGATTTGCTCGAGCGGGCCCAGTAACATTGTGAGACTTGTTACTGTGTTTGGCATATCGAATACGTCACAGGGAGTTTGCCAGGCTTTGCCGTGCAGGGGAGATACTCTTGGTAGCTTGCCGGGCTCTCCGAGAGGGGTGGAGGAATTGAACTGGGGTCGGCCATGTTGGCTGCGTGCAAGGCAAACGCCCTACCCGCTGTGCTATTGTTCCAGCCCAGGCTGCAAAATCAATACACAAAAATCTGTTGCATTCCTATATGCAAATAGTGATTTAGAAAAGAAAGAGATCAAAGAAACTACTCCATTCAATGTGTCCGAAGTACCTAGGAATCAATTTAACAACAACTCCAAAAAAAATCGATCAATAAAAAGGTTACCTGGAGAACCAAGTGACTTAATAAGGAAAGAGAAAAGAACTTAGTCCTACACTAAGTTCCTCTCTGCATGGGGAGTTCCTTCTACTTTCTCTTTTACTTTCCAATAAGCTTTTCTACAAGAAAGAAAGAAAGAAAGAAAGAAAGAAAGAAAGAAAGAAAGAAAGAAAGAAAGAAAGAAAACTCACAAAAAAGAAGTCATCAAGTAATGGAAAACTATTTCATGTTCATGAATTAGAAGAACCAATTTTGTCAAAATGACTATATTATCTAAATGCAGAGTCAATGCCTAGTATAATGTTCATGAATTGGAAGAATCAACTTGGTTGATATGACTATCTTACCTGAATTATTATATAGAGTCAATGCAATCCCCATCAAAATTCTTGTGACATTACTCAAGGATTAAGAATGACCACTGATAAAATCTGTATGGAACCGTAATATGCCCCAAATAGCCAAACCCATTCTAAAAATAAGAAAATGACATGTATTGTGTTTCCTGACTTGAATCTATACTATGAAGCTGTAGCAATCAAAAAGCAAGGAATTAGAATATGAATAGACTTCAAACTAACAGGTTAGATTGAATACTCAGTGATAAAATATTGTTTATATTGACAGCTAATTTATTGTTTATATTGACAGCTAATTTATAGAACCGGGTCTATAGTAATGTAAAGATAGTCTCTTCAACAAATAGTGCTGGGAAAACTGGATAGTCACATGTGACGAAAACTCAATTGGATCTATATTTTACACTTATGAAAAAAGTCATGTAAATCATGGGACCTTAAATTTAAAAAGAAATATTTAAAAGATATGATTAAAAAATTTAAAGGGGCTGGAGCAATAGCATAGAGGGTACGGCGTTTGCCTTGCACAAATCTACCCAGGCTCAATTCCCAGCATCCCATATGGTCCCCTGAGCACCGCCAGGAGTAATTCCTGAGTACATAAGCCAGGAGTAACCTCTGTGCATCTCCAGGTGTGACCCAAAAAGCAAAAAAAAAATCTAAATATGTAGTAACTCCTTGGAGAATAGCTATAAAGGATTAAAACTGCTCTATCCAACAGGAAAATGTCAAATGAGCCTTGTTGTAATTTTAAATTCTTTAGTGGCTACACTTAAGTAAGTAAAAGGAAACAGGTAAAATAACAGAGAAAATATTTTGAAATTAAAACCAGATTCCATACAATACACTGAGAAAAATGTAAGCAGACTGTTCCAGGATTTGGATCTCAAAATTATCTTCAGTGACAAATAAAATATAATAACAATAATAATAAGCTTTTGAAGTATCTGTATGTACTAACCCACTAGAAAAGATTTGTGCATACCTATGTCCATTGCAGCACTTAGTACAACAGGATATGTAAGCAATGCAGTTGGCCAACAACAGAAGAGCGATTGATGAAGTTTTGATATTAATATATATATACACAAGTGTATATATATGTACACACAACATAATCCCGTGCCAATAGACGAAATAATGAAATCAGGCTATTTGCTGCAAGTCGGATGAAACTGGAGGATAACATGTTAAGTGAAGTAAGTCAGAAGAAGAAGGACAAATGCCAGATGTTCTCATTAATATGTTGGTATAAAAAATAATATGTCTTGGGAATGGGTCACAAAGGAGGGCAAAACAGTGGCTCTAGATAACAGAAACAAAAATGCCAATCAAGGAGGAGATGGAAAAAGGAAGCATGAAGGGATGTCTGGAAATAGGGGGAGGGGCAAGAGCCTTGGCCCCCTCTCTATGTTGTAGAGGTGACGCATCTGAATATATTCAACCACTATGTTCAACTCTACCATAAGCATGGGTTCCAAAATAAAACAGTTAAATTTAAAAATATAACTGTCTGGGCAGGTATAGTACTGGGGGTAAGGAGTTTGCCCTGAACACAGCAAGCCAGAATTTGATCCCTGGCACCAAATGTGGTCCCTGAGCCCTTCAAAAAGTGATCCCTGAATGCAGAGCCAGAAGTAATTCCCGGGAATTTCTGGTTGTGACTTCAAAACTAGGAGGCGAGGGGGGGAAAATGTGTCACAGAGAAAGGTTGGTTAGCATAAGGGATCTTTATATCTTGGCTATTGTGCTAGGTTCAGCAATGAGTGTAGACGCATATATATCCTTTCAAATTAATGTTTTTGATTTGGGGAATAGATGCCAAGAAGTGGTATCACTGGTGATGTGAAAATTCTTTTGCTGTGTTTTTGAAATTTCTCCATATTGCTTTCCATAGAGGTTGAATCAGATGACATTCCAACCAAGAGTGGATGTGGGTTACTCACCTACGCCAATAGTGGCTATCTTCAGGTTTTTTGATATGTGCCATTCTCAAGGTCCTGAGATGATGTCTTAAAGTTGTCTTGATTTTCATTTCCCTAATTATGAGTGATGATAAATGTGCTTTTATATGCCTATTGGACACCTATATATCATCTTTGGGGAAGTGTCTGTTCTTGACCTATTTGTGGGGTCACTGGATTTTTTGTTATTGGGTTTTGTGATTGCTTTATAGATCTTGAATATCACCTTTTTATCTGATGTACTGTATGCAAATATTTCCTCCCATCTGTAGGGTGTCCTTTTATTATAGCTTTAGTTTTCTTTGTTTTTAATTTGATGTATTCCTATTTGTTTGTTTTATGGTTTTGTTATCAATGCCTCTGTGGTCATCTTGTTGAAGATGCTTCTGTTACCAATTTCCTGGAGAGTTCTGTTGATGCTTTATTTCATGTATTTTATGCTTTTAGGTCTAGTCTCGAAGTGTTTAATTCACTCTGAATTTACTTTTGTGAATGGTGTGAGATAAGGTTCTAATTTCATTTTTTAACGTGTCATTTCCCAATTTTCTCAATATCATTTATTGGAAAGATTTTCTTTGCTTCACTTATTAAGCTCCTTTGTCTATAAGTATGGGAGGTTAATTCTGAACTTCTGTTCCATGGGTCTTCAGGTCTGTCTTTATGCCAGTAACATGCAGTTTTGAATATTGTAGCTTTGTGACTTAATTCAAAGTTGGAAGATGAATATCTCCAATCTTATTCTTTTTTTCTTAAGATTTTTTGGCTCTTTGAGAAGTTTCATAGTTCCATACAAATTTTAATAGCATTTGTTCTATTTCTTTGAAAACGTCAATGTGAAAAATTTTTGTGTATTAATTTTTAACCAGCTACCTTACTATAATGAATTATTACTATTTCAAAAAGTTTTTTGGTGAGTGTTTAGAGTTTTCAATGTTGCCATTTTCAAATACTGATAATTTCACTTATTTTCCAATTTGAATACCTTCCAAGTCTTTTTCTTGTGTAAAAAAGTCTTTTTCTGTGGTAGAGATTTCCAAAACTATACTGAATAAGAGTGGCAACAATGAACATCCTTATCTTATGCCTAATCTTTGCTGACAACTGACAAAATTCTGAAGCCCGACTGGCAGAGCTGGTAGCAGATAATTAATCAAAACAACATGCAACGATTGTCTAATCAGCAGGGCTGCCTGTGCAGCAGGAGTAACCTAACAGGCTGGCCACTTATTCAGTACAATATTCACTTCTCCACCCTGGCTCCCAAAACGTGAGCCATTGTGTAAGTTGATATATACATTAAATACACTTAACAGGTACATTAAGTGTTAACAGGTACATCAAAAGTCAACAGGTACATTAAGAGCAAAGGTTAGGATATTTACACAGCTGTGACCAGATGGTCGTAAACAATAAGCATGCACCTTTAAAAAGTATTAAAGCCATAGTATTCTACTCCTTACTGGAACACATTTGCAGTCCCATTGTCTATGCTAAACAAACTTGCTTTATACTCCTCTTGGTTGGGTACACATGTGCAGCTTTCATTATCTAAACTAAGCTAAGCTTGTTTTACCCAGAGGACTATGCTGACCTTGGGCTTTTATTAAGAGGATGATTTCTCACAGGAAAGACTTTCAGTATTTCACCATCTATTATGATATTTACTGGCTATGGGACTTTTATGAATGGCCTCTCCTACCTGGTGGTATGTTTCATCTATCCCTATTTTTGAAGGGTTTTATCATGAATGAATACTGGGTCTTGTCAAAGCCTTCTCTACATCAACTGATATGACCATGTGGTTTTTATCTTCCTTTTTGTTGATATGGTACACTACACTAATTAACTTATATATATTGAGACATCTTTGCATCCCTGGAATGAACCCCACTTGGTCATCCTGTATAAATACTTTGATATATTACTGGATTTACTTTGCTATGATGTTTTGTACTTCTGAGGTAACTGTTGTAATTTCTTTCCTGTCATTTTTTATCCTACTTATTTTGTTTATTTCTGCTTTTTTGGGGGGGTCACACCCGGCTATGCACAGGGGTTACTCCTGGCTCTGCACTCAGGAGTTACTCCTGGCGGTGCTCAGGGGACCATATGGGATGCTGGGAATCGAACCTGGGTTGGCCATGTGCAAGGCAAATGCCCTACCCGCTGTGCTATTGCTCCAGCCCCAGTTTATTTCTGCTTTTTCTAATGAATACAACTTTTGGCAATCTTGATTACTCTTTCAAAGAACCAACTCCTGTTTTCATTGATCGTCTGAATTATTTACTTGTTTTCTATATTGTTTATTTTCACTCTAGTTTTTATTGTATCCTGCCTTTATTTGATGTGAGCTTCATTTTTCCCCCCTAGTTTCTATAGTTTAGGGACTAGGTTGCTTTCTTTCTTCCTTGATATGTGCTTGAATAACAATAAACTTTCCTCTCTTGCTGTTTTCTATAGGTTCTGGTATTTAATGTCTTCATTCTTGTTTATTAAAGGAATCTTGATTTGTTCTTTGATTTCTCCTTTGATCCAATTGTTATCAGTATACTGTTTAGTTTCCAGGTATATAATCTTTTTGCAACCTTCTTTCCCCACACACACCACTATATTTTTATGATTGATTTCTACTTTGTGACTTTGTGATCTGAGAAGATATTTGGTATAATCTCTATTTTTGCAATTCTGTGGATGTTCAGGTTGTGTCCCACATGTGATCTATATTGGAGAATGTCCCGTGTGCAGTGCAGAAGAATATGCATTCAGCTTTTTGAAGGTGTAGAGTAATGACTATGTCTATTAGACCCAATGCTTCCAGATTCTCGTTTGTCTCTTATCTGTTCCATAGTTTTTTGCCTGGTTGATCTGCCCGGTGCTGAGAGTGATGCATTGAAGACTTCCACCACTATTGTATTACCATTGATGTATTTCCTTAGGTCTTTTATCAGTTGTTTTATAAACTTTGCTTCCAAAGTTTACGCTTAGTGCATATGTGTTAATGAGAGTTAACACTAATCCTCTATTGACAATGTAACCAATATGTACTGTCCTTCTCTGTCTTATATTATCTACTTTAGTTCAAATGCTCTTTGGTCTGAAACCAGTATGACTATCCTTGATTTTTTTTTTCTTTCTTCCATTCGCCTGCATAACTGTCTTCCAACCATTGACTCTAACGCTACATTTATTATAGGAGTTATCTTCTGTACACAACAGAAAGTTGTGTTTTGTTTCCAGATCTATTCTGCTGTGTTGTCTTGCTTGTTTGTTTATTGGGTTTGGGGCCACACCCATGTTTAAGAATTACTCCTGGCTCTGTATTCAGGGCCCATTCCTGGGGGGACTCAGGGGATGATATGGGGGTGCCAGGGATTGAATCCAGGTTTTTTGATGCAAGGCAAGTGTCCTAATTGCTGTACTGTCTCTTCCACCCCATCTCTGTGTCATTTTATGGGAAAGTGAGATCCACTGACATTTAGAGAAATTATTAATATGAAGGCATATGTTGCCATGTATATACATGTGATCTGGTTGCTTGCCCTGGGTGATCTTCCCTTTATACATGATCTTTCAGTGTACTTGGAGGGCTGGGTTAGGTTCTGAATATGTCTTCACTGCTGTCTGTTTGAGAATATTCCTATCACTTTTCCACTGTGAGTAACAAATCTTGTTGGGTAGAAGATTATCGGGTAGAAGTTCTTTTCATTCAATAGTTTATATATAGTGTTCCATTCCCTTCTTGCTTATAGAGTTTCACTAGACAAATCTACTGTGAGTCTGGTGATTCCCATTGGGTATGTGATGTTTTGTTTCTGTCTTGCAGCTGTAAGGAGTCTGTCTCTGCCTTTGGTTCTTGCCATTCTGATTATGAAATGTCTTGGTTTAGTTTTGTTCGGGTCTACTCTGGTTGTTACTCTTTGTGTCTCTTTTATTTGTACTCCGATATCAATCTTCAAATTGGGGAACTTGCCCCCAGTTACCTTTCTCCTGAATTTTCTATGATTCTGAAATTGTTCCTCTTCACATTGTCAATAACTTCCATTACGTTCTCTGCGCTTTTTTCTCGTTCTTTTCAAGATATTTGAACCGGTCACTTACAGCTTTAATATATCAATTTTCTCATTGTTTTTCTTTTGAAAATATTTTAAAGCATATTTTGTTGGAGGAGGGAGAGTGAGAGTGGAAAATGTGTGTGTGTGTGTGTGTGTGTGTGTGTGTGTGTGTGTGTGTCTGAGAGAGGGAGCTGCTGCATAGGGAGAGGAAGAGGTGGCATGCTTGCTTGTCTTTTGTCCTTCAGAAATAAATTTAAAAATTCATTTCTTTGGCAAATCCTGTAAATCATGTGGAACCCTCCATTCATATTTAGGAACAAAATAGTCAATGACCAGGAATGGTTCAGTCAGAAAATAAGGAGGAAGTACATATTTAAAGACTTATCTATCAACTTCCCTTCCATAGTCCTGATTTTATAAATTCAAGGGTTTGTTTGCTTTCTTCTGAGCACCAGAACGCCAACATAAAACACAACATTATTTTTTATTCAACTTTATTTACACAATATAATAGCAAAAAAGAACTGAAACAGGATTTAAATGTTCGATATTTAAGCTGTTTTTTCTCTTCATTTTATTTTGTGGAAGCACTATGATTTACAGTTTTTCATAGACATACAATGTTCCATCACTGATTCAGACACCAGGCTCATCTTCCCTCCACCACTGTTCTCAGGTTCCCTCTCTCATCCCTCTCCCCATCCCAGACTTCCATCTTAACAGGCACCTTTTAGAGTTTGTTTATTTAAGTTTTAGTCCCATGCTTCCAGTGTGTTTACTCTGTGGTTTGGATATTTAACTCTATTACTCCTTAATACCAACGATGTACATTGAGCCTTGGCCCCTGCTGCTTCTCATGTCCTGTCCTCCCACCCTCCCATCATGTCTTTCCATTTCCTTCCTATACTTTGAGAACAAGGGTGATCTCATACACTCACATACCATAAACCATTGCATTTCCTCATTCAGTTTATATATCTAAATACCACATATAAGTGAAACCATCCCTCATTTATCCTTCTTCTTTTTCTGGCTTTCTTCATTTAACATTATATCTTCCTGTTCCATCCATGTTGCAGAAAATTGCATGATTTCACCCCTTACTGCTGCATAGTATTCTATTGTGTTTCTACACCACATCTTCATGACCCACTGATCTGTTGTCGACATCTGAGTTGATTCCAAATCATAGTTATTATACTGAGTGCTGCAATGAATAATAGTATGCATTCGTCCTTTTGATTGAATGCTTTTCTGTCCAAGGGATAAATGCCCAAAAAATGGAATTTCTGGGTCATATGGAAACTCAATTTTAAGTTTACTGAGAACTCTCCATATCGATTTCCAGTGGAGGTGAACCAAACAACATTCCCACCAGTAGTGGATGTTGCCCGTATCATCACATTCCTGCCAACACAGATTGTTTCCTTTATTTTTGAAATGTAACACTATCACTGGTATCTCATTGTTGTCTTTTTTTTATTTTCCTGATAATAAGTTTTGATGAGCATTTTTTCATGTGCCCGTTAAGTCCCTGTTCTCTCCCCATTTTTTGATGGGGTTTTTGAACTTTTTGTTGTTGATCACTATGACTATTTTATATATCCTGGATATCAACTCTTTATCTGATGTGTTGATTGCAAATATTTTCTCTCATTCAATTAGCTGTCTTTTAGTTTTATTCCATGTTCCTTTTGCCAAAAGCATGACATTATTGAACAAACAAAAAATTATTGAGATCTGACATTATGCCAAGCATTATGCTAGGAGCTGGAAACAGAGAACTATTGTTTGATTAAGCTTAGTTACAAATTGAAAACTTGCACAACAAAGTTTATTCACAACATGAATAAAGTGATCTCACCTAGACTGGAAGTTGGGAGACAATTCCCAAATATTCAAAAAGAATACTGGCTTTTATGCTCTTATATTCACAATATATGTTGAGCACATACTTGATGATAGGTAGAAGTAACATACTCAGGAGTATAGCTAGGATGTCATTTTCCCAGACATCATGTCAGAACAAAGTTTTTTCCATATCAATGTATGTGGAAGGGCCCTGAATGGGAAGATCCAACCAGAAGACATACTGTGTAGCTGAGAGAGGTAGCCAGGAATGAGTCCATTTCTGATTTGCCTTGAGGATCTTTGCTGATTTCAAATTCCTGGTCCATAGAATCCAAAACCAATATTCAGTTTAAGGCTAAAAGCTGCCTTTTAGGATTTTTGCATTCCAAAATTCTTAAATAAACTGATAGGTCAGATATTGGGGGTTGTAATTAAAGCAATGGTATAAATCCCCCTAGGAGACTATCAGAAAGCTATCCGATGATGTGAGGCCTGATGCTTTGCACCAGGAGAGTATCAGTCATACTCCAAAGGTGACTAAGACTGATCTACATGTTCTCTAGAAAATTTCCAGACACGCTTAATTCTGGAGCATCCCAGAGCTGAAAACAGCACAATCTATACAATCTATGAAGCAACCAGCTGGGATCTGGATCCATAGTACAGTGGGTAGAGTGCTTGCCTTGCACATGGCCAACTCAGGTTCTATCCCCAGCAGCACAAATAATCTCCTGAACCTGCCAGGATTGATCCCTAAGTGCAGAGCAGGAAGTAAACTCTGAGAAATATTGGATGTGCCCCCAACAACCACCAAAAATATTAAAGCATCACTGACCTACTGCCCTATCAGTACCTGCACTTTAAATTATATCCTGGTACAATTTTTCTAATTTTTCAAGGATTCTTATTTTTCCAGTTCAAGTTTCTACATTAGCACAGCGGTACGGCGTTTGCCTTGCACGCAGCCAACCTGGACGACCCGAGTTCGATTCCTCAGCCCCTCTCGGAGAGCCTGGCAAGCTACCCGTGACGTACTCAATATGCCAAACACAGTAACAACAAGTCTCACTAAGGAGACGTTACTGGGCCCACTCGAGCAAATTGATGAACAACGGGAGGACCTTGACCGTAACCTTTAAGTTTCTACATTCTAAACATTTCATCCACCCATTGATTTGGGAATCTTTCCAAGGAGGAAGTTGGCTTGAGAACACTGGTCTAACTTGAGTGTCTAGAGAGGTTTGGAACATGCAGTTGCTTGGTAGAGAGCCAGACTCAAGCACACAGGTGTGACTTAAAGTTGTAGTTACAGGGTAATCTGAGTCCAGCAAGAAGAAACAAAGATGCACACAAAGTCAACAAAAACTTTTTCTAGGAGCCAAGAACTTTAGGCTTCCTGATGCCCCCCCCCCCTCCCCTGTCACTTCCTTGTTTTGTAGAGAGCATGTAGGGCAGAGAAGAGGGAAGAAAGTAGAGAAAGAATTTAGACAACAAAGGTGGAGTAAGCAAGTCTGTACAGTCCAAGGGCTGACTGTACTGAATGTGACCAAGACCTTGGCTAGAGATCACAGGGTACCTCTTATTCAGAAGGAAGTGGGAGAGATAGAAAGGGGTAAGTTTCTGAAAAGAGTCAGGTGACGAGGAAGGGGTGGGCATGTGTATGACCGCAGGGCATGGCCAGAGAGGTTATATACTGATCATTATCAGGAGAAAAACAAAAGTTCTTTTGGGTGAAGTTGAAGCTCCAGAGCCATGTTTTCAGGCATGCCATATAGGCAAATAACCTAGTTTTTTTTTTCTGTAACTATTTCAACATCCAAAATCAAGTACTGGTACTCCATATTATGAATCTGTTGGGAGAGTCTGTAAAGCACAGGTAACAAGTAAATGCTCAAGTACCAGAAGCTATTAAATCACATAGTTGAGTGTGCTACAGTGACTTGGTACAAGCTAAACTGAAAATGGAAATGCAGATACAAATGCTTCCTCTTCTTCCAGAAAATACTATAATCCACTGGCTGAAAAACTATGTAAAAGACCAACATGCTGCTTTGATTTTTCATCATTTCAGTCATACGAGTTTAAGAATCCAGGTTGAATCTGGGCAAGCAACCTGCCCACTGCACTGCCACCCTAACCACCTAGGAGGAATTCTTGTGGGAGAATCTTCTTCTCTTTAAATAATCTGTCTACATCAAGGAGAAACAGAAACAAAATAGTAATAGGAAATTAGAGTCCAGCTGAAATAGTCACTCTTTTTAAATTTTTTCTCTCTTTTTTTTTTAATTTTATTGATTAACCATGAGAAAGTTGCAAGCTTTCATGTTTGGGTTACAACCACACAATGATCAAACACCCATCCCTCCACCAGTGCACATTCCCCACCACCAATCTCCCCAATATACCCCCATTCCCCACCCTCCCCCTGCCTCCATGGCAGACAATGTTCCCCATACTCTCTCTCTCTACTTTTGGGCATTATTGTTTGCAATACAGACACTGAGAGGTCAACTTTAAATTTTTTTTATTTGGGGGGAAGGATGTGATCTACAATACTGTTAATGATGGGGCTTCCGGCATACATAATTCTGACATCATACCAGAGTGTCTGCTTCCCTCCAACTGTCTCTGAGTCCTCTCTCCCCCACCCCCTCTAACCACACCTCCTGCCCACTCCTGTATTGTTAATCTCAGTTCTGTAGACCAGTGTTCAGGTTCTGTTGCCTTTGCCCATTTGTAGCAACATGCTCCCTTACTACATTTCTTTCTATCCCACGTATGAGATTATTCTGCATCTGTCCCTCTCCTTCTGACTAACTTCAGTCAGCATGATACCCTCCAGTTCCATGCACAAATTAGCAAATTACATGATTTTGTTTCTTAATGTTAAGTAAAAAATTTTCAACCTGAGTATTCAAAAGAGCAATCAATCCCGAAGTCAACCTAATAGGAGGGCAGCCATTTCTTGCAAGATACAGTTCTACAGGGTGTGACATTTTTTAGTCACAAGCTTTGAAAACTACCTGTAAAAAGAAAATTTAAATACACATTAACTGCACTTGGAAAATTTTACTTCACTCTTGGTTATGATTTCGTTGGGGTGGTGATGAGCAGACCAGTCCATTATAAACACGTGGGTTTTTTTCTTCTAATTAGTACATAATTTGAAAACTGATAGTTCAAGATTAATATAAATTCACTTCCCTAGTACATTTCACCTGCTGGGTTTATCTTTTTTTTTTCTTTGTTTGTTTTGGTTGGGGACCATACCTGAAGATGCTCAGGGGCTACTCCTGGCTCTGCACTCAGGAATCATTTCTGGAAGTGCTCAAGGGACCATATGGGATGTTGGGGATCCAACCAGGATCATGCAGCATGTCAGGCAAGCACTCTACCCACTGTGCTACCTCTCCAGTCCCACGCCTGGTGATTTCATCCGTTGAAAACTCTTTTCTTAATCAATTATCTCTTGGGGGGAGGGGGATTCAAGGGCAATTTTCTTTCTTTATTTTTCTTTTTGTTTTCTTTGTTTTGGGGCTACACCAGCTGTGCTCAAGGCTTTCCTCTTGGCTCAGCACTCAGGGATCACTCCTGGTCATGCCCAGAGGATTATAGGGTGTCAGGGATCGAACCCAGATTGAGTGCATGCAAGGCAAACACTCTACTAACTGTACTAACACTCCAGCCCGGACTTTTATTTCTTCAATATTTTTTACTTCACAATCTTCTGAAAAGACTAGATTTCTCAAAAAAAGAACTAGATTTCTCTTTTTTCAACTTTCTTTCACTTTCTTTTTCAGTATCATTGCAAACTAGTCTCTTTTTCATTCAGTATTTTTCAATCAATTGTTCAATTTATTATGAAACTTTTCAGACATACAGAAAATATAAAAGTATCTTATAGTGAATACATATACCTACCACCTACCACCTTATTCTAGAATATTTGTCTGTTGCTTTTTCACATATTTATTCTTCTATACTGCTCTCTACCCAAGCCATCTCATTTTTTGACATGAGTCAGTTTCAAACATTACTCATGTTGTCTATTCTTGGGTGCTCACTTTGTTACAAATTTGGACTGTGATATTATCATGCTTTTTGACAGTTATCGATTTACTTATTTGATATGATCGACCAAGTCAATATTTATAATACACGTTCTTATATGTACAGGTAAACATTTACAGTATGTAAAACTGAAATCATTATTGGGCATTGATGCATTTAATTAGGGTCCTGCTCCAGAACCTACAGCCCCAACATTTATTGAATGGAGCCAATTCTTGACCTTCTAGACAGGCTTATTTTACAACCTCAGTGAAGTGCACCGTCAAGTGGACATTGCATGTAACAACAACCCTCTGGCTCCAGAAATAGTTTGTATTTCTGAACTTCATCTAAATATAGTCCAGGAGTCTGATGAATTCTGATGAGGAAAAAGCCAGCTACTTCAAGAAAAATCATATTATCAGTGACAACTAAGAAAATTTGTTGCTGCTTATTTCTCCTATAAGAACTAATGCCTGGTCAGAAGGATAGTACAGTAGATAGGGCCTTCGCCTTGTGTGTGGCAGACCTGGGTTTGATTGCCGGCGTCCCATAGGGCCCCCTAAGCTTGTCAAAGGTGATTCCTAAGAGCCAGGAGTAAGCCCTGAGCACCACCAGGTGTGACCCAAAAAACAAGGAGAGAGAGGAAACAGACAGACAGACAGATAGACAGACAGAGGTGGAGGGGTAGAGGGGGGTGTAATACCAAGATATCTAATCACAAATAAGAAAAATGAAGGACATAGTCTCCCTAATGCAGCCACTATGTTCGCTTCCTAAGTAAAACTGTCAGTGGAAGTGGGAAGAAAAGCTTCAGAAGGGCAGGGAGTGAAACTGGCCCAGTCCACACTAAAGACTAAGAAGTGTAAGATCATTCTTGAAATGGATGCGAAAGATGCAAGAGGGTCCTCACCACGTGGAGTTAATAAAAAAAAGTGGTAGAAAGAATGTGTATCTATTGCAAATACCTTAAAATAAAATTTACATCCATGGCATTGAAATGAAGACAATTATCTGCACTTGTTATTTTTTCTTGGTTTCAGTGTGTCACTAAGAATGCATCTGCATTTTCCTGCCTCAAATTCTGATTTTTCCTGATGGCTCCACTTTCAGGCCTTCCCAGAAGCTGCACACAGCTTCACTCCCCGAAGCCCAGCTCACTTGGAGCCACAAGGAGGTCAGGAAATGTGCCTCTGTTCTGAGAAATTGGCTTTCCTGCCTAAAATTCATTATCCTATTTCTAAAGGAGGAAGAATCAATATTGGAGACAACCAGCAATCTTAGCCACTATGTATAGTCTATTCAGGTCATAAAGCTCAATGGAGTTCATTAGATTCCTATTATTCATTGTTGCTCGGGCTTTCTTAGTCCTAAATTTGCCCCCTATATCACTCAAAGACTTAAAGTGATTATTTCATCCTCATTCTAAAGTGTTTGTAGACATTTCTCCTTGTGTGTCTTTTACCTATACCTCTTATATACTGGTTCTTATTTTTCTCAAAATGTGAGATTAGGCCCTAACCATTGCTTCTTTTTGGACACACATACACACAAGAAAACATTAAGTGCTGCAGGCGGTGTTGTTGCTGTTGTGTCCTGATTTCAGGTACGATTATGACTGTGCCCATGACCACTGAATGTTTTCCCTTTCTGAGTCACAAAGTCGTTTTCAGTATGTGGTTTGCTTTGTTTTTCTATCTGATTCAATCAAATCTTTTGATCACATTCCCAGATGTTTGCTTGTTCTTAGCTCCTCTGATCATATTTAATTTTGGCCTTTTGAGAAACCTGGTTGCTCTATGGTTTGAAAATTCTATTCTTTGTTTCTATTTGTCTTCTGAAAATGTATGTGTTTGTGTTGATGGTTCCTTATGTAACCAATTTAAAATGACTTGTAACCGTAACCATAAAATTAATCTAATTTTCTACCTTCTGTTATTTTTTTTCTGCTTTTCCACCAATTTCTTTTAGTTGAATATGTGTCTTTCAGTGTTTATCTTTCTATGGTAAACGCTACTGCTTCTCACCATATTTTTCAGCTCTCAGAAGTAAAAGACATGAAAACTGGCAGATTGTCATTCCTTTTTCTTTTTCTTCTCCAAATTAGTGTTCTGACCATTTTTTCTACGTGGTTTGAAGGTTTGAAATTTATTCAGAATAAATAAATTTGGAGCAATAGCACAGTGGTAGGGCGTTTGTATTGCACACAACCAGCCTGGACAAGCCGGGTTCGATTCCTCTGCCCTTCTTGGAGAGTCCGGCAAGCTACCAAGAGTGTCTCACCCACACGGCAAAGCCTGGCAAGTTACCCGTGACGTATTCGATATGCTAAACACAGTAACAACAAGTCTCACAATGGAGACGTTATTGGGACTGCTCGAACAAATCCATGAGCAACGGGAGGACAGTGCTACAATGCTAAATGAATTTGAAATTTGTATTGAAATTGTAGTTCCTGAAAATGCTTTAGGTTTTAATTTATTAAACATTCAAAACATGCTGCCCAGCCATTAGTCACTTTTCTCCATTTACTTCCTTGTTCAGCTGAAGTTCTTCCTCTAGTCCCAACTTTAAGAAAACTCGCAGGGGGGCTGGAGCAATAGCATAGCAGGTAGGGTGTTTGCCTTGCACGCGGCCGACCTGAGTTCAATTCCCAGCATCCTATATGGTCTCCTGAGCACCGCCAGGAGTAATTCCTGAGTGCAGAGCCAGGAGTAACCCCTGTGCATTGCCGGTGTCACCCAAAAAGCAAAAAAAAAAAAAAAAAATTTTTAAAAACTCCCAGAAATCATATTCTATGAGGACTTTCATGCTTAAATATTTTTTATCTTAAATCACGATCACGACCATCCTGTTATTCGTCGATTGCCTTGAGCAGGCACCAGTAATGTCTCCTTTGTCCTAGCCCTGAGATTCTAAAAAGTGCCACATTCAAGGCTCTTTCAGGGTTAGGAGAATGAGACCCATCATTATTACTGGTATTTGCCATGTTGGGTATGCCACGGGGAGTTTGCCAGACTCTGCCGTGTGGGCAGGTTACATTTGGTAGCCTTCCAGGTTGTCCAAAGTAGGAATGAGATAATAAGATGTCCCCCGCTTCCGGGAGCTGGGTTTTATAGTCTCTGAGTCTTGGCCGTTGATGGGATTACACAGCGCCAGGGGGCCAGTTGGTGGGTGTGACCCCCGCCTACTGGAATTTGGAGGATCTGGGTGGAGGATGCTCAGTCCCGATCCAAGTAGGCTTGGAGATCTCAGCCCCAGGACCCGCGTGCCTTTGTTCCTCTGCCGGTACCTTCATGTGTGCGGAGAGTGGTCTCAGCATGATGGTGGCTGGTTCTGGAAGTCTTCGGCTGCAGGAGCCCTGGTCGGGGCAGGGAGGAAAACTCAACCCGCTCCCCTCCAGGGGGCCCCAGTGAGGACAGCCAGGCACGGGGGCAGGAGATTCTTAAATATTTTATTTTAAAATTTATTTTAAGTCTGCTTCTTTCCCTCTTATAATTGGAGGGCTTGTTTGCCCTCAGGCTTACAGAGATTATAGAGAAGAACATTACCCTTGTGTAGCCTCAATTTATTGCACCCAAATCACTCTAAGCACTCAGAGGTGACATGGATATTCCAGAGAAGTGCACTATGAAACCCATTCTGGCCAGCAGCATTCTCTCAGAGGTTACCACTTCACTGTGCCCAGTCAATGAAACTTCACAGGCCTTCAAGAAAACAGAAACATATCAGGGAAAAAGAGTTTAAACCCAGTAGACTGTTCCATGAGCCAAGAGGGTTTGGAGGAATAGATCAAAGGCTCCTGGAATTTGAAATGGCAACCCTTGTAATTTGGAGGAAAACATTGTGTATAAATTTGGGCCTAAAGAACACTTTGACTTATAAAACAGCTGGAGATGGTAACCTCCAGTAAATTAATCAATTATGAATTATGAAATTATTCATGCAACTAGACTCAAACATCTGTGGTTCACAGAAATTGTGTGAAATTATTTATGGGTAACATTTCCCCTTTCTCTCTTTTCCAACTATATTTGATAAATGGGGCTGGCATATCTTTGTCATTATAAATAGGGCATAAAGTCTATGCCAAAAAATGTATGACTCATGGTTTAAAAGTTAAATCATATGAATATTTATGAATATAGTGTCTACTATAAGAAAAGATATATGGGCCTAAAATACTTGAAATGTGTAGATTTTAAAAACAAGGAGGAAGAGGTATAACCTCAAGCAATTAAGGAGATCAGATCATAAAACCGATGTTGACTTCTACAAGCCAGATTTCAACAATAAACCATAAATTTAACCTCAAGGTCAATAAGCACTCACGTGTGATACTGTCGTGGCCACACAACCCCACTAGATAAATAATAGCAACTCCATCCTGATATAGTCGAGTATGAGACCTCAGGTGGCTTTGAAACCAGGACCATGAAACCCCAAATCTTGATTACAATACAGTATGAATTAATATAGATAATTTAGGGGACTGAGGGGGACTTCAGGAGATAAGTCACCTTGAGGTGACTGACCCCAGTTCAATGCCTGGTACCATATATGGTCTACAAAGCACTGCCAGAAATCATCTCTGAGAACAGAGCCAGGTATAATTTCTGAGCACCACCAGTGTGATCCAAAACTTATAAATAAATAAATATATATACATTTGTTTGTTGACTGGTTGGTCGGTTGGTTGGTTGGATTTTTTACCAGTTGACATAACAGCGGTAAGGCGTTTGCCTTGCTTGCACGCAGCCAATATGGCCAACCCGAGTTCAATTCCTCCGCCCCTCTCGGAGAGCCCGGCAAGCTACCGAGAGTGTTTCACCCGCACGGCAGAGCCTGGCAAGCTCCCCGTGATGTATTCGATATGCCAGACACAGTAACAACAGTCTCCAATGGAGACGTTACTGGGCCCGCTCGAGCAAATCGATGATCAACAGGAGGGCCTTTACCTTTACCTTTACCTTTACTTCCTATGATCTATTTATACCATATTTTGGTATCTTAAGTTACTACACAAACCTCACGGTGATTCAATTTTTTTAATGTTATTATACAAAGCAGTTGTTCTAGTTTAGCCCAATTCTGCATTCAGAAAAATAGATACAGAAGAGTCAGAACCTTAAAGGATCTCAGAAACTGAATTTCTGTTCTCAACACCTTTGTTCAGGCATGAAAAGTATGGAATATTAAAACATAAGATAACCATCCTAGAGTAGAAAAGAAAGTGATCCTGTACCATTTGGTCTCTAGCTAGTTATGATGATACTGTTTAGATGCTACCATAAGTTCAACAGTTCCTTAGCAATATCATTTCCGCTTATTCAAAAACCGTCAGCAAGCATTTCTCTGCCTCTGCTCTGCATATGATATTCCACGACAAACAAGCGACAGAAAATCTGATTTCTCTGCTTAGAGTTCAATGAGGGCTGGAGCGATAGCACAGCGGGTAGGGTGTTTGCCTTGCACGCAGCCGACATGGCCGACCTGAGTTTGATTCCTCCACCCCTCTCGGAGAGCCTGGCAAGCTACTGAGAGTATCTCGCCTGCATGGCAAAGCCTGGCAAGCTACCCGTGATGTATTCGATATGTCAAAAAAAGTAACAAGTCTCACAATGTTACTGGGCCCGCTCAAGCAAAATTGATGAAAAACAGGAGGACAGTGGCAGTGACAGAGTTCAATGAGTGAATATAGAAATTTGCACTGATTTATACTCTATCAATTGTAACTGGCCTCATATTATCATTTTAACAGATGTTGGAGCTTTGACATTGATGGCAATATTTAAGGCATCCCTCCTCAACATTCCCACATTTCTATGAATATTTCATTAAAGGTGTCTGGATATATGAAAATGATACCTATATAGTCTGACAAGTGAATGCAAATATGCTATTATATACATAGTTACATAAAATAAGTAATTTTATCACACCAACATATATCTACTCATGTGCTCTGGTCTGTCAGCAATGATACGTAATAAAAGACCTCAGTGAACTCACCATAAACTGTCAAGTTCTAAAACCAGCTCAAGACCTTTATGGTTATTTTGTCATGCAATTCTTATCTTTCATAGTCTGACATGAATTAACATGTCACCAAGGTTCAGGACCAAAGTGCCTGGGATGGAAATGAGCATCATCACCACAGACCACAGACTCAGTCTGTCCCTTCAGCAAGGCCATGCAGTCAAAGCACACCTGGACAGCAATTTCTGTAAAGAAAGTGTAAGGCAGGTTCTTCAGGCACAGTGATGAGCAGTGTATGGCAGAGAATTCTGGCCACATAAAAAGAATAGGCTGCTAGTGATGGTTGGATGAATTGTTCAGGATGAGGGATGTGTGCTGAAAGTAGATAAAGGACCAAACGTGATAGCTTCTCAGTATCTATATTGCAAATCATAATGCCCAAAAGTATGAGAAAGTAGAGAGTATGGGGGAAATAGTTTGCCACAGAGGCAGGGGGAGGTTTGGAATGTGTGTGTGGGGAGGGATACTGAGGACATCAGTGGTGGAAAATGTGCACTGGTGGAAGGATGGGTGTTTGATCATTGTATGACTGAAACTCAAACATGAAAGCTTTGTAACCGTATCTCACTGTGATGAAAGAAAGAAAGAAAGAAAGAAAGAAAGAAAGAAAGAAAGAAAGAAAGAAAGAAAGAGAGATAAAGAAAGAAAGAAAGAAAGAAAGAAAGAAAGAAAGAAAGAAAGAAAGAAAGAAAGAAAGAAAGAAAGAGAAGGAAGGGAGGGAGGGAGGGAGGGAGGGAGGGAGGGAGGGAGGGAGGGAGGGAGGGAGGGAGGAAGGAAGGAAGGAAGGAAGGAAGGAAGGAAGGAAGGAAGGAAGGGAGGAAGGAGGGAGAAAGAAAGAAAGAAAGAAAGAAAGAAAGAAAGAAAGAAAGAAAGAAAGAAAGAAAGAAAGAAAGAAAATAGAGAGCTACATTATGCAACCCTGGCCCCACTGTGAGGGAGAGACTGGGTGGGCAGAGCAGGTAAAGATACTGTGGGGAGAAAAATAATGTCATGGCAACAGGACACATCCACAAATACAGGATCAGCCACTGGTCACTCAAATACTTCTGTCTACTTAGCACCCACCAACAGGGCAGTAAACCATCACTCTCGCTTGAGAGAGCCTGCTAGTCTTTCGTTTGGGGGGAGTACTGGAGGGGGCTGAGTTCTACTGGCAGTGGTCAAGGGTTAGTTCTGGTTCTGTGCTCAGGAGCCTTTTCTGCTGGTGCTTGGGGAAACAAACGGGTGCCAGAATTAAACTGAGGTCAAGCACGTAAGGCAAGTGTCTGCCATCCTGTACTATCTCCCGAACCCTCTATGTATGTTCCAAAGTGGCCGCCAGTACTCCTGGAATTCTGAAGATCCTCTATCATTTCAGTTCATGGCTTTCAATGTCTAGACCAGATGATCGGCGCCATCGTCATGTAAAACAGAGGCATTTTTCTTGCTGGGCACTCACAGCAGCCCACAGTGCTCCCAGACATCTCCCCATGGTGCTGTGGGCAGTCTCACCCTGTAGCTCCCCAGCTGCACACAGCTGCCGATGGTGCCTCCAGAAACTGCCTGTTTCCCAGCCCGGCAGCCAGACTGTGCCCAGTGCACAACGCTGAATACTGGCCTGACAACTTACTACTTGGAATTTGGGGGACATTCCGATCATGCAGAGTTGATACACTTTCAATAGAAAGCAAACTTTAAATTTTATATTTTGAGGCTGGAACAATGGTACAGGGGATAGGGCCCTTGTCTTACATGCAGCCCATCCTTATTCTATTCCTCTATCACCACTGCCCTCGCACCAGAGGGTCCCTCGAGAATTGCTGTGACATCTGAACACAAAGCCGGAACTAGCTACTGTGCAATGCAGTTGTGTCTCACCCAAATAACAATAAAATAATAAATAAATAAATAAATAAATGTTGTACCTTGCTTTCTTCTAGGGCTAGTGACATGTGGTTGGATTATTTTTGTGACTCTGCAGGGTCAGTGAGTCACAGGTCACAGAAGGCCAGGGCTCTCAAAGCAAACAGTAATTTCCATAGGCTGCTTTCCTGTTCCAGCACGTCATGCATTGGACTCATGAAAAACTCAACATTTGCTTATCGCAAAGGCCTTGTGTTACATGATTTTTGCCCAGCTGAAAGTCAGAATCAGTGTTCTGAGCCCATTTAAGTGAACTCGGTGGGCTGGAGCAATAGTACAGCATACCTTGCATGCAACCAAACCGGGTTCGAATCCCGGTATCCCATATGGTCCCCCGAGCACCGCCAGAACTAATTCCTGCATGCAAAGCCAGGAGGAACCCCTGAGTATCACCGGGTGTGACCCATAAAACAAAAAAAAGCAGACTCAGTTAAAATAAGTTTGGTACACTCTGTATGCGAAAGCATTTTCAACTTAAAATACTTGCAATAGATTTTTTAAAGGAATAAACATAACACCATGCTAAGTTGAGAAACATCTGCACAGAATGTTATAAAGGATTCAGGGCAATGCCCTGTATCCAGCAGATATGATATCAGTCCTGGTACAAATAAAAGCAACACCAAAAAATAGCACGGAAGTTTGTTTGCTACAGGTGAGAGTTGAAAGAGCTGTCTTGTTACAGAGAGCTTCAGAAGAGCTCTTGTCAAGCATCTCAGGAACCAAGTTCACACCCACTCACTATGGCAGCACTAGGATGGCATTAAGATGGGCCCTGGACGGGGCTGGAGCAATAGCGCAGCGGGTAGGGCGTTTGCCTTGCACTCAGCTGACCTAGGTTCAATTCCCAGCATCCCATATGGTCCCCCGAGCACCACCAGGAGTAACTCCTGAATGCATGAACCAGGAGTAACTCCTGTGCATCGTCAGGTGTGACCAAAAAGAAAAAAAAAAGATGGGCCCTGGTGTCCATTGCTTCCTGGATTTGTGCACATAGCAAGCATGGAGAAAGGGCAAGAAAAACAAGATCACCTGTCTACTGCCTCTTTTTTGTTTTTGTTTTGGGGCCAAATCCAGCGATGCTCACAGGGTTTTCCTGGCTCTTCTCTCAGGAAGTTATTCTTGGCGGTGCTCAGGGGACCAGATGAGGTGCTGAAGATTGAACCCATAGGCTGCTTGCAAGACAAGCTCCTTAACTGCTATACTATGGCTCTGGCCCCCACTACTGTCTCTTAAGAAACATCTGAGCTGCCCCTCCCCTTCAGGGCTCCACTGCTGCTCAAGTTCCCTTAGCCTGAATCTTGTTATAAAATGAAGCTAAAAAAGGGAGCCTCGGTGTGTTCAGCTAAGATCCTAGAGAAGGGCTTACAACAAAAATATGGGGGGCTGTGTTCTAGAAGTTATGATATGGTTTAGAAGTGAGATAAAAGGAATACATTAATCAAAAGACTTGCAAATACTCTATTGAACTTTGTATAATATTCAGTGTAAATTTATGCTCCCTCAACCAGAATGGAAAGTAAAAGATCAGTGAGACATATCAGAAAAATATCCAGGTACAATTTCTGGCTCAAGGATCTACCCTT
Organism: Sorex fumeus; assembly: GCF_029834395.1. Taxonomy (NCBI): domain Eukaryota; kingdom Metazoa; phylum Chordata; class Mammalia; order Eulipotyphla; family Soricidae; genus Sorex; species Sorex fumeus. The sequence continues at coordinate 11,274,868 of NW_026606103.1, forward strand.
TAAAGGGGCTCAATTCTGGATATTCACCCTTTGGGCACCCAGCAATTGATGATAACGACAGAAATTAAAATGTGCTGTGAAGCAGGGGTTAGGAGGACTGATTAATGTTTGGAACTAACATAGTGTGTGGGGGGCTGAGGGTAGGTAAGGTAGGAAAGAGACTGTATGACAATAATAGCAGGGAATGATCATGCTGGACAATATCTAAGGGTTAAAAGTAGGTAAAGGGATATTCTGGATAACCTTTCAGTATCAATATTGCAAACCACAATGCCCAAAAGGAGAGAGAGACAGAGAAAGGAGAAGGAGAATGAGGAAGACAAGGAGGAGGAGGAAGAAGAGGAGGAGAAATGAGAAGGAGGAGAAGAAGAAGAAGAAGAAGAAGAAGAAGAAGAAGAAGAAGAAGAAGAAGAAGAAGAGGAGGAGGAGGAGGAGGAGGAGGAGGAGGAGGAGGAGGAGGAGGAGGAGGAAGAAGAAGAGGAAGAAGAAGAAGAAGAAGAAGAAGAAGAAGAAGAAGAAGAAGAAGAAGAAGAAGAAGAAGAGGAGGAGGAGGAGGAGGAGGAGGAGGAGGAGGAGGAGGAGGAGGAGGAGGAGGAGGAGGAGGAGGAGGTGGTGGAGGAATAGGAAAAAAGAAGGAGAATGAGGAGGAGCAGGAGGAGAAGAAGAAGGAAGAGGAGGAGGAGAAAGAAGAGGAGGAAGAGGAGGAGGAGGAGGAGGAGGAGGAGGAGGAGGAGGAGGAGGAGGAGGAGGAGAAAAAATGTGTGCCATAGAGGCACGCAGGGAGTGGGGGTTGGGGGAGTGATGGGAGGTAACTTGAGGACACTGGTGCTGGGAAATGTACACTGGTAGAGGGATGAGTGTTGGAATACTATATGACTGAAATACAATCACGAACTTTGTAGGGGTCTATGTCACAGTGATTCAATAAAACAATGTTAAAACATAATGTGCTGTGAATTGCTTAGAAGCACAAAGTCAAAAGAATTCCGTGTACTAAGGCATATAATCATTTGAATATCTACATAGATAGAAAAAACATTGGGCTCAAATATCATGAATTAACACCCCACAATGAAAAGAAGGAAAAATTAATTCTAAGCATTTCAATTGACACCATAATGCCCCATGAATCCGTTAATTTTGTTGGAAATCCTCAAGAGAAAGATTGCCCTTCCTAAAATGTTTAAAGGTAAAACATATACTCCACTAGGTACAAAATGATCTCACTACTTAGTGCAACACATATAACATATATCCATAGATGCTATTCACACCCAATATCTCTGTCTCTGCCTCTCTCTTTTTCTCTCTCTGTCTCTGTCTCTGTCTCTGTCTCCCCCTTCCCGCAACTCCATCCTTGCTTACACAAGTAATTTTTTATTTGGCCACTAAGTGGCAGTAATACACAATCTCAAGAAGTACTGCAAGAAACCAGAGAATTCCAGAGGGTTCTGGAAGGTATTCCATAACCATGATGTAAAGAGGAGTGGGTTGAGGGAAAAAAAGATGTGACATTTTTACTAATTCATGCTGTTCTTTTTTTTTAATTTTGGTTTTTCCTTGTTTTTGTCTTTGTTTGGAGAGTTCACACCAAGCAGTGCTCAAGAGTTATTCCTAGCTCTTCAGTAAGAAATGATCCCTGGCAGTACTTAGGGGACCATATGTGGTGCCAGGGATTCAAACCAAGGTTGGTTACGTGCAAGACAACTGCCTTATCTTCTACGTGATCTCTCTGGATTTGAGTTTTATTTTTAACTGTATTATTAAGGAAAATCTCAGTATCCGTGAAAGAAAGAAAAAAAAACATATCTGTATGTACCATTAGCCAACTCCAGCAATTAACAATTCTTTGTCATCTCTCCATAGAACATAGATTCATACACACACACTTTTTTGTAAGATTCTGTGATTTACAGTACTGCTGATATTGTAGCACTGTAGCACTGTCCTCCCATTGTTCATCGATTTGCTCAAGCAGGCACCAGTAACATCTCACAACAAATTGTGAGACTTCTTGTTACTGTGTTTGGCATATTGAGTATGGCACAGGGAGCTTGCCAGGCTTTGCTGTGCGGGCGAGATACTCTCGGTAGCTTGCCGGGCTCTCCGAGAGGGGCAGAGGAATCGAACTCGGGTCGACCATGTTGGCCACGTGCAAGGCAAATGCCCTACCCGCTGTGCTATCGCTCCAGCCCTATTTGTTGATTTTGGTTTCTCATAATCTGCTGATATTGGTTTCTCATAATCATACCACACCCATCACCAGTGTTCCCATCTCCCTCCCCCAAAGACCCCTCTCAAGGCTGCCCGCCCAAACTCAGTTATGTGGTAACTTCTCCCATTATGATACATTTAGCCCTTTGTTGCTAACTGGCAATGTATTTCTAAGTTCCACATGTGATAGAAATTTATTTTGTATCTGTTCTTTTCCTTCTGACTGACTAAACTCAGCATAATATCCCCTAGTTCCATCCATGTTTCCATAAATTACATAATATTGTTCTTTCTTGGAACTGCATAGTATTCCAAAGTGCATATAAATCACAACTTCTTGATTCATTTAACTGTAGTTCGACATTTGGATTGTTTCCATATTTTGGTCTACAATGAACATAGGTGTACATATATCCTTTCAAATCAACGTTTTGTGTTTTGGGGATATATGCCAAGAATAGATTCTGTATTTTATACAGAGTAATCAGTGGTACCACATTGTTATATTTGTTATATTAATCACTTACTGTGGCATTAATTCAACAAATAATCATAAACATCTTCTGTTCTAGTAAGATATAAGAAATTCTGGTAAAGTAAAATAAAAACAACTGCAATAGAAAAAAAGTGCAGCAATAATAACTTTTATGCATACAACATGTGTTCTAGAAATTAAGTTCTAATCATGTTTGTGTATACATGTGTATTTCAATCAATAAAAAATGAAGTACAAATTGCAATTGGAATTTTTCCTAGATCTAATGTTAAAAATAAAGCGATACACTTGGCCTAAAGGAAAATGAGAGAGAGAGAGAGAGAGAGAGAGAGATTGAGAGAGAGAGAGAGAGAGAGAGAGAGAGAGAGAGAGAGAGAGAGAAAAGTGTCTGCCATAGAGGCAGGCTGAATGGGAGCAAGCAGGCAGGAGGGAAATTGGGGCCACTGGCTGAGAGAAATGTGCTTGGGTGAAGACATAGCTGTTAGTGCAGTGTATTGCTAAAACTCAATCATGAGCAACTTTGTAGCTGTATATCTGAGGGTGATTCGATTTTTAAAAAATGATGCACTTGTTCTTTTCCAGAGACCACCCCTAATAGGATTAACGGGTGAGGGGAGGGAGGGGTGCATTCTGACACTACTTACTTTATCCATTGCCTTTCTTGCAATAAACTGCCTCATTTAATGGGCAAATTGGAATGAGGTGAGAGAAAGAGACATCAACCAAGTGGTTGTCCCATCTGGAAATTACAACTTAGGAGTCAAAATACACCCCTCCCAGAGCAAAGTGCACTCTACTTCTGAGAATAAAGTCTGACAGCCTCACCCGAGAAGGTCGTGTGTGAGCTCTTAACCGCCAGCTACTGCTTTCAGCAAAACAAAACACATTCTAACGTCTCATAAATATAATATCAAAGAATGAAATAACCAGATCTGTCATGTAGTTCATACTGTTCTATTTTTTTAAGTTAAAAAACTGAACGATATGATGGCGAGAAGTCTGGAAACTCTGGCCTAGTTTCGGGCCCACTTGGAATGTTATATGACCCCAGCAAGAGCAACTGGCCTGGCTCTTCATCAAGTAAGCTTTTCTATAACACTAAGCTTTTCCATAACAACAAAACAAAAATCGTGTTTCTTTAAGAACCCAAGATTCAGCCACTCATCATCTGGCTGACTTTTGCTATACTTTCACTGGATAGAATCATTCACTGAAAAAGCAATTGATTTTTTTGTTCTGAAATTTTATTTTTGTAATTTGTATTTTTTTTCTTAGACTGAAGAAGACTTTCGTGAAAATGAGAATACATCAAGACACAGCTCACTAAGGGGCAGAGCTGTGCAAAGCAGAGCGCCGGGAAACACCAATCAGGTATGGCTGGAGTGTTGTGGGAATCTGCCCCCAAGTGTGCCCCAGTGCCCTGAGAGCAGGACAGAGAGTATAGCAGCTCGGCGGGATGTTCAAGGATGAATTAAGCACTCCTTAGAATGTGAAGGGCAGAAAGGGCAGAAATACACACTGCCAAGCAGAGAGTTTCTGTTTATACACGTGTCTCAGGCTCCCTAACAGAGAAGGGACCCAGGCTTTCCCTGGCACTTCACTATAATATTTTACAAGTTCTATACTAAGGCAGAAAAAGCCCACGGACAAAAGCAAGCCTTTATAAGACAGACAGGAGACAGCTCTAAGGATTCTAAGGCTGTGTCCTTTGTGCCTGAGCATTCTTCAATGGCATCGAGGTGTTTGCAGCAAGCTGAGACATTCTGCCTCAATGCCACCTTTATTTTTTTTTATACTGAGTATTCTGAGTAGGTCATCATTCGAAGAAAGCCTTCTGCTACAAAGTGAGCAAATTACATAGATTATCCTTTAAGGAGTAATTCTAGAGGCGTACTGTTGAGCCATTTATTAGGGCGAGCTTACCCATGATAAAAAAAAAAAAAGAATAACTCCTTTGAAGAGGAAAATTTGGGAAATTATTGCAGCAAAAACTGGAGACAAGAAAATTATCTGTAATTTCAGAAGAAAATCAGTTCCTAAAATCGGTGCCTCTTGCAACCTTCTATGGGTGCATTTTCTTTTTGCTTTTTTATTCTACTAGTTGTCATTTAAAAGGTTGCCAATGACAGGATTTCATGAATGAAGTATTTTGATATCACACCCTCCACCAGTGCCTCTCTCTGCATTGTCTCAGGTCCCCATTTCTTCTCTTTCCTGCTCTCTCCCTTACCCCCCACACCTCACTGCCATGGTAGGCTCAGTTCTATAGACTCGTAGATTCTGTTGCTTTGGGGGAGGAGGTTGTTTGTATTTTTGGTTTGGAGGCCATAGCCAGCAGTGCTCCATGCCTCTTCTTGACTCTGCACACAGGGATCACTCCTGGAAGGCTCAGGAGACTATATGGGATGCCAGGGATCAAACACAGGTAGGCTACGAGCAAGGCATTTACCCACTGTATTATCACTCCATGTGAGATTCTGTTGCTTTTGATCTAGAGCCATCTCCCTACGGTGATCCTTTATATCTCACATATGACATAGATCATTCCATAGATCATTTGTCTCTCTCCTGGCTGGCATCACTCAGCATGATCCCCCCAGTTTCATCCATGTAATAGTAAATTACATAGTGTAGGCTTTTATTATAGTTGGTTAGTATTTCATTACATATATGTGTACCATAGTTTCTTTACTCACGCCTCTGTTCTTGGACACTTGGGTTGTTCCAGATTTTGGCTATTGTTAATAGTGCTGCAATAAACATAGGAGTGCAGACAGCTTTTCTGGCTAGTTTTTAGATCCTTGAAGTCAGTACAAAGAAGTAGAATTGCTGGATCATATGGAAGCCTAATTCCTATTTTTTTAGGAGTGTCTCTATTGTTTTCCAAGAAGGTTTAACCAGTTGGCATTCATACCCAGTGGATGAGGATTTCTTTGTCCCAGCATACACACAATAATAACCGTTTTTGTCCTTTTTTTTTTTGAACTTTTTTTTTTTATTAGTGAAACACCATGAGGTACAGTTGTAGATTTACAATTTTTTGTGCTTGGGTTTGATTATACAATGATCAGATACCCATCCCTCCACCAGTGCCCATTGTTTTTGTCCTTTTTGATGTGTGCTTGTCTCTATAGTATGAGGTGATATCTCACAGTTGTTTCAATTTTCTTTTCCTTGGTGATAAGTGATGCAGAGCATTTTTTATATGTGTATTTGGCCACCTGTATATTTTCTTTGAGGAAATCTCTGTTCCTCTCTTGTCCCCATATTTTGATGGAGTTGATTGGTTTTTCTCTTGTTAATATTTATAAGTGCTGGGGCTGGAAAGATAGTTCAGTGGGTAAAGTACTTAACTTACATGCAGCTGACCTGGGTTCTATACCTAACATACCATATGATCTCTCAAACTCGCCAGGAGTAATTCCTGAGTGCAGTCAGGATTACACTCCAAGCACCACCAGGTGTGGCCCCAAAACAAAAAAATGAATACAGTAGAAAAAAATTTAAACATTGTTAACATTTACAAGTCCTTTGTATATCTTGAAAGAGTGGTGAGCAAATATTCTCAGACTTTTATAATTCTGGACGTCATTTTTTTAAGATGTGGGAGCTTCTAAAAATCATACATCAGTATATTAATATATCAATAGAAGCAAAAAAGACATTTTAAAAGATCATGCACCCATTCATGATTAAACCCTCAATAAAATGGACTAGAAAGGAACTTTAATCAATTCAGTTATAGCCATTTACCATGAACCCACAGCTAACATATTACTCACCTGAGAAAAACTAAACTCCTTCCCACAAGGATCAGGCACAAGACAAGTTAGCCTATTCTCATTCCTATTATTCAATATAGTATTATAAGTCCAGTCCATAGTCAAGAAGGAGATATTTAAGGACATCCATACTGGAAAAAAAAGACACTGTCACTATTTACAGATGAGATGATACTATACTGAGAAAACCCTAAATACTCTACAAAACAAGCAAATAAAAATCCTCCTAGAAACAAACTTATACAAGAATGTGTAAGCTACAAAATCATTGCACAAAAGTCTAAGACTTTTGTATATGCAAATAACAAAATAGAATAAATGGGGAAAAAAAGTCTTACCACAATTGTGCCTCAAAATTTCAAATGCCCAAAAGTCAGATCGAAGTGGATTAAAGACCTCAATATCAGACCTGAATCCATAAGGTACATGGAGGAAAATGTAAGCAAAACCCTCCATGACATTGACTCTAAAAGCATCTTTAAGGATGAAACAACACTGACCAAGCAAGTGGAAACAAATATAAACAAATGGGACTACATTTGTAGTCAAACTAAGAAGTTTCTGCACTTTAAAGGAAACAGTGACCAAAATACAGAGAAAGCTCGTGGAATGTGAAATAATATTTACCCAATTCTCATCTGATAAGGTGTTAATATCCAGGATATACAAGACATTGGTAGAATTGTACAAGAATAAAACCTCCAGGGGCTGGAGAGATAGCACAGCAGATAGGGCGTTTGGCTTGCACGTGGCCAACCTGGGTTGACTCCCAGCATCCCATATGGTCCCCTGAGCACCGCCAGGAGTAATTCCTGAGTGCAGAGCCAGGAGTAACCCCTGTGCATCGCTGGGTGTGACCCAAAAAGCAAAAAAGAAAAAATACTGTGAACTACTTTATAAAAAAAAAAAGAATAAAACCGCCAATCCCACATCAATAAATGTGGAGAAGAAATGAACAGAAGCTTCCTCAAAAAAGAAATACAGGGGCTGGAGCAATAGCACAGTGGGTAGGGCGTTTGCCTTGCACGCAGCCAACATGGCCGATACAGGTTCGATTCCCAGCATCCCATATGGTCCCCCGAGCACCGCAAGGAGTGATTCCTGAGTGCATGAGCCAGGAGTAACCCCTGAGCATCGCTGGGTGTGACCCAAAAAAGCAAAAAAAAAGAAATACAAATGGCCAAAAGACACATGAAAAAATGTCTACATCGCTAATCATCAGGGAGATGCAAATCAAAACAACAATAAGATATCATCTTATACCACATATCAAAAAGAAAAAGAACAGCCAGTGCTGGTGCAGATGTGGGGAGAAAAGGACTCTCAATGTTGGTGGGAATGCCAACTGGTCCACCCATTTTGGAAAACAATATGGGCATTTCTTCAAAGACTAGAAATTGAGCTTCCAAATGACCCTACATTTGGGAATATATCCCCAGGGTGCAAAAGAGCACAGTAGAAATGACATCTGTACCTAGAGATTCATTGCAGCACTGTTCAAAATAGCCAGAATCTGGAAACAACTTGAGTGCTGAGAACAGACAACTGGTTAAAGAAACTTTGGTACATCTGCACAGTGGAATACTATGCAGCTGTTAGGAAAAATGAAATCATGTAATTTGCTTATAAGTAGATGGTTACTTAGGTTACTTAGAGTATCATGTTAAGTAAAATGAGTCAGAAAGAGAGGGACAGACATAGAATGACGGCACTCATTTGTGGAATATAAAATAACAATATGAGACTGAAACCCAAGGACAGTAGAGACATGGCCAGGAATATTGCTTCATGGTTGGAAGCCTGCCTCATGAGCTAGGGGAGAAGGCAGCTGGAATAGAGAAGGGATCACTAAATCAATGAAGTTTGGAGGGATGGGAGATGTGTGCTGAAACATGATAGCCTCTCAGTATCTGTACTGCGATCCATAATGCCCAAAAGGAAAGAGAGAGTATGGGGGGGATAGTCTACCACAGAGGCAGGGGGATGGAAAACCCTGGATTTTTTGGTAATAACAAATTAAAATGTTTATGCAAAAATCACTTGAAGCCCTCTTCTTGTATAACAACTTGAACAGATACTTTGAGAGTTCTTTGCCAAAATTCTTATCAAAAGATATTAGGGTTTAGTCTGTGAAGAATTCTAATTATTTCACCAATGTATAATTTTCAGGGTGAAGAACAGGTAACAATTGAAGATAACTTGGAGGATGATCAAGAGATACATGAAGAAGGGTATGATTTTTTTTTATAATTTATTTATTTATTGAATCACTGTGGGAAAAGTTACAGAGCTTTCGGGTTTAGGTCTCAGTCATGTAGATACCGAACACATTTCCCTTTACCAATACTCATTTTTAACCCCGAACCCCAATAGACCCCCACCTCCCACCCCTCCCAATTCTTGTGAGGCAGATGAGTTCTAGTTAATACTCTATCTACTTTGACTAGATAGATTATTTCGATAGAAGATGCACAATTATTGTTTAGAGTTTACGACCCACCCCCCCCAATCAGATATGCTGAAACAGCGTTGTGAAATGATTTGCTTTCTACAACTTGGTTTAAGAATAAAATGATGTCGCGCGGCCGCAATTGCGGCCGCGCGGTTTTGAATTTCTGCTATTTTACTTATTGACCCTGGAAGAATTTCTATTAAAAGTTAGCTAGTTAAGAGATTGATTTCTGTGCCCTGGAGTCGTGGCCGTGCCGGAGAGCCGCTCGTGGGGGGCAGCTGGCGACCTCGGTGGGGCGTGGGGGACGGCCCACAAAGCCCCCCTTCCCATGAGGTCCCCGCCGCTCCCCCGAGCCCGGCTCAAACCCGCTTTCCACAAGGCTCCCGTGCGGCCGCCATCTTTCTTTCCAGAAGGGTATGATTTTAACCCAGAAAAATAACCACAACTATTCTTACTTGGTTTTGCCACTTTGTTTTATCTTTATCTAGTTTTATTTTGTTTTATTTTTGTTTTGGGGCAAACCTGGCCATGATCAGGGCTTACTCCTTGCTCTGCCTTCAGAAATAACTCCGGGTAGGGCTTAGGAGACCACACGGGATTCTAGGGATTGTAATTGGGTTAGCCGTGTGCAAGTATCCTACCCACTGTACTATCCCTCCACTCCTCTTTATCTATTTTTTCATTAAATTCCTTTTATTGAATCACCATGAGATACCATTACAAAGCTGACTATGATTGGGTTTCAATCATACAAGGTTCCAGCACCTCTCCACCAGTGTACTTTCCCATCATCAATGTCCTCAGTTTCCCTCCTGACAGCCCACCTCCTCCCCCAGCTTGCCTCTATGACAGACACTTTTCTTCCTTCTCTCTCGCTTTCCTTTTAGGCATTATGGTTTGCAATACAGGTACTGAGAGGATATCATGGTTTTTCCTTTACCTACTTTCAGCATGCAGTTCTTATCCAAAGTGATCATTTCTATCACTGTAGTGATCCTTTCTCTATCCCAACTACCTTCTCCCACAGCACTTGATGCAGGTTTCCTACTGCAAGCCAATAAATTGTTGTATCTCATCATGGAGACATTAAGTCCTTGTATGAGAGATTACTAATTTTAAACATTTATTATTACCTTTATGATTATTAATTTTAAACATTTATTATGACTTAAAAAATTTTTTTAAGTTTCCCATCACCAATTTCTCTCCCTCACAATCCAGCCAATACCATTTTTTAAAAAGTTAATGGAGCTCGAAGAAAATTAATGGGATAAATTCAAACTGCTTGTTTCCTGGTAATCCAATATCCAGGACAGACTTTTAATTAAAAATCAATTATTAACTAATTGCTCCAGTCTGTGCAAAGTCATTAATTCATCATCTTAACAACAATCAATAATCAACTGATTTCCCCAAGTCCAATCCAATTAAAATCACAACAAATTTGTTCTTGCCTTGTATTATCCTGAATGTATTCCAAGTGCTTATCACCCCATGAAGTAGAAATGGCAATTTTAATTTTTGAGTAAGAAAAACACAAAACTCAAAGAAATGAGTTACCCAAGATTAGTCAGAAGAATAAAACTCGCTTAAAGTTTCAGCTTCTAATTCCTTTTGTAAGATTGTCTGCTTCTATCATAAAAATTAAGCATTTGTCTATTTTCTAAATTCCTACTAAATTGTATTTAAATCCCTATATTTCTCAGAAACATTGTTTTTATGTATCATAAGATATATTTGAAGTTGGTCTGAATTAGGATTGAAAGCTCCTGTCACATATACACCAAAAAAAACATATTTTCCTTGAATATTTACCTCGACATTGAGCTTATTTTAGTTCTGAATCTCTACTCCTGGGGACTGAGAGATGCTTTGGGGTAGTCGGAGTCATTCAGGCTATTGCAGAGAAACAGTACAGGAGATAAAGTGCTTGCCTTGCATGTGGCCAACCCGAGTTCTATCCCTGGCTTCCTACATGGTCTTCTGAGTACTGCCAGGAATCACTCCTGAGCACATCACCAGAAACAGTCCCTTAGCACCTCCAAGTGTGGCCCAAATACCCCAAAAAAAGAGGTGCTCAGGTTTCACTAATGCTAAAGAGACAAAAATAACCAGCAAGAGTTTGTGTGTAGTCCCATGAAAATAATTAAAGCAAAGCATCTGTTTTCAGCTGCTTCATTTTATGTCATGTCAGAGGTTGGTAATGGACTCCACATATTCCCTGTATTTGAAATGTGATAAATTCATTCTATAGGGCAGATGTATATTCCCTATTCAGTGTCACTCTGTACCATTACAACTGCTTATCTCTACATTCACAGCAGAGAAAAATGCATTAGCAGCTAAAATTAACCATAAAAACCATCACCTTTACTACACTCTTATTTCCTCAATATCTCTAGAGCAATAATCTTAAGTCTTGGTATTATTCAATACACATATACACAGTCACGTGGAAGAACAGAAGTTTCATGAAATAAAGCTATGTGTGATCTGCATTTATTGCGTATGAGACTATCTTCTTATGTGCGATATACTCTAAGCTGTCCTTTTGTTTTAATTTTTTATTATTTTTTGTTTGGTTTTGGTTTGGGCCCACACCTAGTGATGCTCAGGGTAACTCCTGGCTCTGTGCTCAGAATTGTTCCTGGTAGTGTCGGGAGACCATAGGGAATGCTGGGGATTGAACCAGGGCTACATGGAAGGCAAGCTCCATACTACTACACTCTTTCTCCAGCCCCTTCCTTTTGTTTTTAGGATAGTTCCCATGCACAGTCTAGTCACATAATCCTCTCATAGGCCCCCATACACAGTTGTAAAAGACCATTCCAGGGACTGGAGCAATAGCACAGCGTGTAGGACGTTTGCCTTGCACACGGCCCACCCGGGTTCAATTCCCAGCATCCCATATGGTCCCCTGAACACTGCCAGGGGTAATTTCTGAGTGCAGAACCAGGAGTAACCCCTGTGCATTGCCAGATGTGACCCAAAAAGAAAAAAAATATCATTCCAGTTATGAGCGATGCACAGTGGTAGGGCATTTGCCTTGTACGCAGCCAGCCTGGCTGCACCAGGTTTGATTCCTCCACCCCTCTTGGAGAGCCTGGCAAGTTACCGAGAGTATCTCGCCTGCACTGCAAAGCCTGGCAAGATACCCATGACGTATTCAATATGCCAAACACAGTAACAAGAAGTCTCAAAACATGGAGATGTTACTGGGCCCACTCGAGCAAATTGATGAACAACGGGAGGACATCATTCCAGTTAGGCAATATGCACTCCCAATTCATGATGGGGAGGGAGGGAGGACACACACACAACAAAGCCAACAGGAGTTAAATGCAGAGGAAATTTCTGGAGCTATGCAAGAAAGGTTGGCCCGAGTGGCTCTGGAGCTCTGTGCTGTGCTAAGAAACTTTCAGGGTAGCTGAGACTTGGAGTCTCAGAGAGACTGCTAGAAGGAAGGGAAGAAGAGACAGCAAGTGGGGGGCGGGGGTGTCTTCAAGGGGATGAATCTTCTAAGGCCCTGGAGATCTTAGAGAAAATGAAATCAGACCTAACTAGGAGAGAAGCTGTGGTTTTAGAAACGCTTTCCAAGCATCCCGAATGCGAGATGCATGCTGAAAGTAGACTATAAACGGAACACATTGGCCACTTAAAACCTCTATTGCAAACTACAACACCCTAAAGGAAAGAGTAAGCAAAAGAGAATGCCCTGCCACAGAGGCGGGGTGGGGTGGTGGGGATGGGGGGTGGGGGTGGGAGGGCTACTAGAATCATTGGTGGTAGAGAATGGGCACTGGTGGAGGGATGGGTACTCCATCATTGTATAACTGAAACCCAAGCATGAAAGTTTTTAAGTCTACAACTGTACCTCATTTGTGTTTCACTGTCACTGTCACTGTCCTCCCGTTGTTCATCGATTTGCTCTAGTGGGCCCAGTAACATCTCCATCGTGAGACTTTGGCATATCGAATACGTCACGGGGAGCTTGCCAGGCTTTGCCGTGCGGGCGAGATTCTCTCGGTAGCTTGCCAGGCTCTCCGAGAGGGGTGAAGGAATTGAACTCAGGTCAGCCATATTGGCTGTGAGCAAGGCAAACGCCCTGCCCGCTGAGCTATCGCTCCAGCCCTAAAATAAATAAATAAATAAATAAATAAATAAATAAATAAATAAACTATCAGGAAAAAAATTTAAAAAATAAAATATATTAATCTCGTTTTGACAAAAACAAAAAAGAAACGCTTTCCAATAGCCTAATAGTGGTGACTCTTATGTTCTCAGAGTTGATTTAAGGGACAACCAGGGGACCCCTAGAAGTATCAGTCCTGTGACCTCTGTATCTCACTCACAGGAGGACATCATTCTCCCTGAAGTAGTGACCAGAGCACTAATTGTATATTGCTATCCACAACCCATGACAAAGGTCTGAACAAAAAGAGACATGCCAACAATCCAAGATATTTCTTGTATAGCTTTATAACCGCCCACTGGTTAATAGACCTAAAAGCCATGTGGTCCTTTTTCCTGTTTCCATCCCTAGTGAAATTGATCAGTCTCCCTTTAAAGATAAAATTGATGGAAGACAGAGAACCCAAACTTAAAACTGTGGTACCAGAAGAGATGAGAGTTCATTGGATTTTAAAAAAAATATGTGCTTATTTTATTTCACTTGGCATATTTTAGCACCCAGCAGTGCTTAGGTGCTACTTCTTGCTGTGTTCAGGGGTGCTTCCAGGTAGTACTTAGAGTCATGTGCAGCACTGGGAATGGAACGGGGTCTGGCTGCATGCAAAGCAAGCGCCTTATATCTCTTTAGCCCTGAATTTTTTTTCAATCAAAATTACACATTATGGGTAAAAATCTAATGATAGTAGACCTCCTTGGACAAGTGAAAAACACTCTTGCCAAGTGGTGTATTTTCAGCTTTTGATTATTTTTTTCTCATTTTTCCTCTTCATTTTCTAAGAAAAAGCTTTCTGTAGCTTTATAATCCCTCTAGGGTATTCAGCAAGTTAGTCAAGATATAACTTAATTTAGTGTAAAATTAAACAAACTTTCCATTTCTATCTTGTAAGAGATATACCTTCACACATTTTTGTTTGTTTTAGGAAGCCTCATCTTGCCTGAGAATGCCAATGTCATGTGTTAAGTAACACAAAACAAATCAAATTGTTTTGAATACTTAATAAGCTTTATTAAATGATAGGTGAATCTGGCAACATCCTGTCTAGCAAATAGAAGAAATCTCCAAAAAGCTGTATAATGTGAGGGATTATATAAGCAGAATTAAACCAAGATAAAGGAAGAGGTAATTATTTTAGACTAAAGTAGCCCACCTCTGTGGAACATAAAAAGGCCTTTGGAAAATGGGGAAAGCCACTGCTTTATTAGCACTGACCATAAGATCCCACCCTAACTAAGACTGGAAGGCGGAAACTGCTATTAGGCGAGTATTAACTGGTGGGCTTAGCACAATCATCTCCTTTTTTGGAACTTTTGCTTTCTTTTCACATATGTTCACCTCTGCCTACATTTTTGCTTTTGTATTGCTATAGGTTTCTGGAAAAGAAATGTAGCAGAATTTGTGATTTTTGTAAGAGACACAAAACCATTTTTCGCTACATCTTCTGGGGTGTTTTATTAGCAGGTAAGTAATAAAAAAAAGAATGGGATACCAGTGTATCTTTAAGGATCTCTCAAGTATTATCTTTTTTGAAAAGAAAATAAATCTCCTTCCTCAGTACTACACCGAGTTATCCAGAGAGACAAAGCAAGAAGCCCCTGAGTCAACTTATATAAGTTGTTTCTCCGTCTGGCTGGTTCATGTACACAGTAGCTCGGTTTTTTTTTTTGCTTTTTTGGGGTCACACCTGGCGATGCACAGGGGTTACTCCTGGCTCTGCACTCAGGAGTTACTCCTGGCGGTGCTCAGGGGACCATATGGGATGCTGGGAATCAAACCCGGGTCAGTTGCCTGCAAGGCAAATGCCCTACCCGCTGTGCTATCTCTCCAGCCCCCCAGTAGCTCATTTTTAAGGTCACTTACTCTTGTAGTTTTTCCTATTGTGCCATAGACCTGAGAAATGGGCAACGCAAATCCAAATAACTGAAAAACAATGACAAAAACCAGGCAGAAGCCTCACTGCAGGGAGCAACATAAGCAATTAATGACATGCATAAATTTTGCTTTATGAAACCCCTTCCTGTGTTTATGTACTGTATGCAAAAACACTAGTGAAACCTGTCACAGCCAATTCCTCTTCCCTGAAGCAAGGACAGGATATTAGTTCCACATAATTGAGGTGTTTCTTAATTTTAGTCCCTCCAAAGCAAGAATCTTTGCGACTCATTTTAACAGAGAATCACACTGTTGCACTGTCCTCCCATTGTTCATGGATTTGCTCTAGCAGGCTCAGTCATGTCTCCATTGTGAGACTTGTTGTTACTGTGTTTGGCATATTGAATATGTCGCGGGTAACTTGCCAGGCTTTGCTGTGCAGGTGAGATACTCTCTCTAGCTTGCCGTGCTCTTCGAGAGGGGCAGAGAAATGGAACCCAGCTTGGCCTGACCAGCCGTGCACAAGGCAAACGTCCTAATGCTGTGCTATAGCTCCAGCCCATAACAAAGAATACTATCTATAAAATGTGAAAACGCCCCCACTGAGGTCCAGGATTGTCGTTTCCATAGAATTAGTGTTCAAAAGGTGCTCAGACAGCCAGAGCTGTCTTCTCTCTGCCATTTTAGACTACGTACTACAAGGTGAAACATACATCTATTGTAGTATGAAAGCTAACAGATGGCATTGCTGTGCTCCTACGAAACTTAATCTGCATAACACAAATGTGGAGATACCACACCATTATAATTATCATCATCTAAAGCAGCCCATGCAAGCTGGACTTTTTCTAGGAAATGTTGTCATTACTAAAATAGTTCTTTCCTAATTAGCACTGTAGCACTGTAGAACTGTCCTCCCATTGTTCATCGATTTGCTTGAGCGGGCCCAGTAATGTCTCCATTGTGAGACTTGTTGTTATAGTGTTTGGCATATTGAATACATCACAGGTAGCTTGCCAGGCTTTGCCGTGCAGGCAAGATACTCTCTGTAGCTTGCCGGGCTGTCTGAGAGGGGCGGAGGAATTGAACCTGGCTCCGTTGGCTGGATGCATGCAAGGCAAACGCCCTACCACTTTGCCATCTCTCCTAATTAGCAACCTTGGTAATAACCCAGTTGGGAATGAGGATACATGTCCTCTACCTTTCTGTGTCCCTATTACTGGAAAAATAGTTCAATTAATCCAAAAAAGATTAACTAGGAGAAAAGATAAATATCATGTATGCACAGAAGCCCATACAGAGAATAAAGGCCTTATAATCTGGTCATTCCAATAAGGTTATGTAGTTTTTATAAAAGTGGTAATAAATCTGTAAGGAAAAAACAGAACAAAGAAATTTGCAAGATGAAAAGAAGAATTATGCATGACTGTCTACATACACATTGAAGACAGAGCTTGCGAGCCCTGCATAGACAAGGGTGAAAAGACTCTGACCTCCAGACCATAAGGAAGATTTGTTTTCTAATTTGGTGATGGTTGTTATAATCAGGGGTGGGGCAATGACCATATCATCTGAGGTTTCTTATTAAGCATGAGCTTCACTGGGCCAGATTGATGATAGCTGCCATAAAATAATGCTGATGCTCGCTGTGTTTGCTTCCTGTACAGGTTACCTCGCTGCGGTGACTGCAGCTTGTGTGATCAACTTCCACAGAGCCCTCCCTCTCTTTGTGATAACCGTGGCTGTCATCTTCTTTGTAACCTGGGATCACTTTATGGCCAAATATGAACAGCGAGTTGTTGAGTGCCTGTCCCCTGGGCGAAGATTGGTGAACAACCACTGGTTCTGGCTGAAGTGGTGATGTAGTTGCTTCTTTCATTGAAGTCTTCTCCTACACTGTTCCAAAAATTCGCTCTGAGATTGTCTCTTCATTTAATGGGATATTGAAATTAGAAACAACTTGGATAGTAACCTATTAAAATCCCTTCATTTTACAAAGAGAAAATCAAAGTCTAACTATGGCAATAGCTCATTCACAACGTGTCCTAGTGTCTCTACAAATTGCCTTAATTTCAAATACCCTTAAATAATGAAATGCTATCCATTTGGTACATTTTTAGGTGCTTCATTAGAGAGATACTTTTATAGCTACCTATTAAGACACAGTTAAGAATATGGAATAGTGTAAGGGCTTAGTCATAGGTTTTTTGTTTTGTTTTGTTGCTGTTGCTCTTTTTATTGACTCAGTGAGATACTACACAAGTCATTGCGTTAGCATGGATTTAACTCTCTTGGCACCATGATAGATCACTAATGTTGAGCTTAGCATAGGAGAAAACGGCAGCATTTATGTCACCTAATATTCACATTTATTTGTGAAAAGGATTTTTTTGGTTTTTTTTTCCTTTTTGGGTCACACCCAGCAATGCACAGGGGTTACTCCTGGCTCTGCACTCAGGAATTACTCCTGGTGGTTCTCAGGGGACCAAATGGGATGCTGGGAATAGAACCTGGGTCAACTGCGTGCAAGGCAAACATCCTACCTGTAAAAATCTTTGAGGGCGGCCAGGGGGCCCTCAACGGCTCTTCCCCTAGCTGCCCGTGTGAGGGATAGGCATTCGGGATGAGCCTGAGCCGCACCTTTCATAGCCAATAGATTTGTAATAACAGATACTTTCCTAACCAATCCAATTAAGGGTACATCACTTCTTAGCCTATAGTTTAAAGATCAGCATTTACGTCAGTGCTTAGGAACGTCCTGGTTTTTAGGGCAGTCCTGGGTCTTGCAACATGGGTCTTGTGAGAAACATCTGGTCTGACCCCCACCCTTCGAGTACCTGTATCTGAATTCCTTGCTCAGGGGCAGAACAACCAGTTACTTTGCAATGTGGGCTCCTGTAAAGAGAATCTGAAAAAGCTGATCTATACCTGTTCCTCAAAAAACCAGTTATTTTGCAATGCGGGTTCCTGTTAAGCTAAGCTAAATTAATTCTAGTGGTGGTCCATTTTTCTCCTTTGATCCTTAAACCATAAGGATATAAAGGTCCTAAAGTTGTAAAAGAATGAAAAGACATTGCTTATTTATTCTTTATTTGTTTTTCTTTGCTTATTTATTCTTGTGTCCAAATTTTCCCCAGTCTGTTGAAATTTCTAGAAGCACAACTTACTGGTGCCAGTGTGTGTTACTCTTATTAATAGTTTTATTTATTTAAGTCTGAATATGATTCCTAATTTAGCACAACAAATGGTGCCAATGCCTCCTTTTTCATTCTTTTAGGGTTATTTGGAGCGCACTGATCCTTGGGATTATTTTATGGCTAGCCTTGGATACTGCCAAACTGGGCCAACAGCAGCTGGTGTCATTTGGGGGACTTATAATGTACATTGTTCTGGTATTTCTATTTTCCAAGCACCCAACCAAAGTAAGTATGGAATCAAACATTTGGGGGTTTGATTTTTTTCTCACATGTAAATTGCTAAATTAGCGAGAAGAGAACTGAACTGTTATTTTAATGTTTATCTTACCTTATTATGATATTTCAAAAGACTGAAGTAACCTTCTTCATGAGCTTTCTTTGTACATTACTCTCTTTTTTCATTCTGTAATTTTCCACGTATATAACCAGTGAGATGTTCTCTCCTGTGCAGTCCATTTTCTATCTTATACATGCACTTACCTACCCCCAATCAATACACACACAAAGAAAAGTCATTTTAATATATATTTATTCTGACCAGTTAATAATCAAGTTTTTTTCTGCCATTGTATTCTGTAATTTATCAAATTCCCAGTTGATAATTCACAATTGTGGCTATTTCGTTCCAGTTTCCCGGCTTCTGCCGCATCTATCAGCACTTCTGCTCTTCTCTCTTTGAGGTCTTCCTTGATCGCATCTCTGCACTACTTTGCGAGCTCAGACATTTACTTGCAGTTGCCTGAGGCATGCGCCAAACCACGTTGGCGAATAAGCTCAAGAGTTTTCAAAGATGGGCATTTTTTTGTGGCTATCTCTCTCTCGGCGTTCCTTGCACAATCATGGAGGTGCTGAACCAGTCCATCGTACTCCTCGTCAATGTTATCAACAATGTCATCTTCCCATGTCGCAGCAATAGTGCCAAAGAGCTCCCAGTTGGTGGTCATCCTGGGAGCTCTCTTCTTAAACTTTGCAGCCCTTTCTCCCCGCTCTGTGAAGTAGAATTTTGCACAAAGGAGACGGTCGTCTGATCCCGTTTGGAATTTTGGGACACCAGCAACATCAGTCAGGCAAAACCGCCAATTGAATATGATGTGGTCTATTTTGTTGTGGAACCGTCCACCGGGAGACTCCCATGTTCAATGTTTAGATTCGGACTTCTGGAACTGTGAGTTACCATGGATGGTCTTGGTCAAGATGATGAACTCAGACCGTCTCTCACCCTGTTTGTTCCATTCTAGGCCATGGGTCCTGATGTGGAGTTCTTCAGCTGATCTTCTCAGTCCTATCTTGGCATTAAAATCACCCACAATGATCTTGTAGAAGGTGTGGTCTTCTTTATAGAACTCCTCCAGCTCCATGTAGAACTTCTCAATTTCTCCTTCATCATAATTGGATGTTGGTGCTTAGACAACGAAGATAGAAACTACTGGCAGTGAGCCACATCTATTCAAATGTAAATGTCCGATTCGGGTTGTTAGGCATTCGAATGAATCAATGTTCATGGCCAAGTTCGCATTGACAAGGACCGACACCTCTGACGCCTCTTTGATCGCATGTTCCGAGGAACAATTCTTCTCCAGTGTCAAAAACGGCATGATGAGATTTGTGCCTTCTTGTCTCGGTCAGACCAATGATATCATACTTGATCTTTCACGCTTTTACCATCAGGTCCTTGATGGATTCATCCGATGCTAGTGTATATGCATTGAAAGTACAGATGATCATTTTATTCTTCCTTCGTTTTGGCAGCCTAGATCGGCCTTGAGATTTTATCAGCCTCTCCTTTCTCATCCTTCTCAATGCTGCCATATTGGTGATGGCTTCAGAGTCAGGGGAATGAGACCCTTTGTAATTACTGGTTTTGGCATATCGAATACACAACGGATAGCTTGTGAGGCTCTGCCATGTGGGCGGAATACTCTCAGTAGCTTGCCAGGCTCTCCGAGAGGGATAGAGGCTTTTGGGGCACCCTTTAATTGCCCTTGTAGGTGTTACCATGGTTCAAACCATATTTGAACCCTATCAAATAAGGTGCAGCAATTCTGGAAGATGGACATTAAGTGTCTTATAATGTGTCACTAGGCTACAAAGCATTCCAGAAAGCACCCTGGAGCATGGCGGCGGCTGGGTAGTGGAGGTAGTGGAGGGAAAAGAAGCCAGGAAAAGCATTCGTAACGCCCACCTGTCCTTCGCCAACTACAAGACCAAGATGACTGCCCTCCGATGTCCTGATGGATCTATCACATCTTCCAGAAGAGCAATGGAGAAGATTATCCATGACTTCTTCTCAGATCTCTTCGATAGCCATGTCCACCTGCCCACGTACCAAATTCCACAGCATGGATATGTCGTTCCCAATGTTCTCCCTTCCAAAATCCGACACTCCATTTGGTCCATAAAGAAATGAACAGCACCCGGCCCAGACAAGGTTAGACCTGAACACCTGAAGAACCTGCCATCAATACTTATCAATACGCTGGCTCGGCTCTTCACACGCTACCTGTCTGAATGCAAGGTTCCGTCCCAGTGGAAAACCAGCAGGACTGTACTACTGTACAAGAAGGGAGACATCAATGACATTGGCAACTGTCGCCCAATCTGCCTTTTGTCTGTCATCTACAAGCTGTTCACTCGAGTCATCCTGAATAGGATTGGCAGAATACTAGATGAAGGACAATCATGCGAGCAAGCCGGGTTCCGCAAAGGATTCAGCACCATCGACCATATCCATGTGATAACCAAGCTCATTGAGGTTTCTCAGGAGTTCAAGGTGCCTCTCTGTCTAACGCTCATTGATTTAAAGAAGGCCTTTGATTCGGTTGAGATGAAAGCTGTCATTGTAAGCCCTAGCCAATCAGGGCATTCAAACTCAATATATCAGGATCCTCCGTGAGCTGTATTAAGGATTCACAGATTCACTACCAGGATCTCACCATTCTACAAAGAAGTAATCATTGATGTCAAGAGAGAGGTACGGCAGGGTGATACCATTTCACCGAAACTCTTCAGTGCCACCCTCGAAAACATCATGTGATGACTGGAATGGGAAGAAATGGGAGTGAAGATAGATGGCCGGCAACTACATCACCTCCACTTTGCTGATATGTTGTTCTAATAACACCAAACAATAGCCAAGCAGCACAAATGCTGGCCGACTTCAACCGTGAGTGTGGAAAGATCGGAATCTTATGCTGAATCATAAGCTGACTCTTATGAAGACAATGTTTATGAGAAACAGGCTGGTTTCTGACGCTCCATTTGCTCTCAACAGAACGACCATCTCCAAATGCAACAGTTATGTGTACCTAGGTCGAGAAGTCAACGTGATGAATGACCTGGCACCTGAGTTGCGCAGGAAGAAGAGAGTGGCTTGGAACGCCTTCAAGACCGTCGAAGAAATAGCTAAGAGGACGAAGAACCTCTAGCTCCGGGCACATCTCTTTGATTCCACTGTTCTTCCTGCATTAACATACGCCTCAGAGACCTGGGCCCTACGCAAACAGGATGAGAATGCTATTCGGGTCTCCCAAAGAGGAATTGAAAGAGCTATGCTTGGAGTATCACGTTTCACTCAAATGAGAGAAAGAATCCAGAGTTCCAACCTCTGTCGATGATCAAAAATCAGGGATGCTGTCTTGTTTGCCAAGGTGTCAAAAATCAGATGGGCTGGGCACATAATGAGATTTAGAAATGACTGCTGGACTAGAGCCATTACTGACTAGATTCCACGGACATCAAAAGACCACGTGGCCGCCCACCTACCAGATGGTCAGACTTCTTCATCAAGATCATGAACGATCAGTTTGAGGCTCTTCGTGTTCCTAGAATGAACAGACGCCACTGGGCTACACTAGCACGTGACAGGGACAAATGGAGACGTTACTGGCGCCCGCTCGAACAAATTGCCAATTAACGGGAAGTCAAGTGATCAAGTGATCATTCCATTTATTTTCACATAAAGAGTTTTGTTTACTTTGAATTCAATTCTCATCCTTATTCTTCCATCCTATACTCTTACACTGGCAATACTGAGATATCAAAGTTTTCACACTTGTCCCAAAGTGATAAATTTTAGAAGTTTGTCTGAACTTCATAAAGTACTGTGTGAAAGGTTACTCAAGAAAAAAAACAAACATCAGAAACCAAAGCCACCAACCTAATAAGATCCATTTTTTTTTGTTTGTTTCTATGGATTGAACATTTCTGCTTTTTCTATACTTACAATCTCATGGCTTTTTGAAAGCCAATCATATCTGCACCTAAAAGGAAACCAGATTATTGTCCATTATTGTTGATCCTGGGTCTGCATTAGAGTTATTTGGTTTCTTTTACAGTGAAATGAAGCCCCTGAGCAGGGTGGAATTTCACTTAATCCAATTACAACAAACCTTTGTTGATTATCAAATCAACAAAACTTGACCACACCAAGTGGTTATTTTCTACCTTTTATTTTCCAGATGGGAAATAGGTTGGGGTATCTAATACTGGCAGCGTGACTAGGAAAGTCATATTCTCCCTCTTTTATTGATCCATTTAAGGTCATGAAAAAGACCCTTTGCGTCTAAATTATTTTGTCATGACATCATAATATAACATCTTGATAAAGGCTTTATCAGCTCAAGTTTAAGAAGAGGAAATACAAAGTTGAGATTCTTAATATAATCCTATCAGGAGAGTCTCTGCCAGTGACTGTTTTCGCCTCCTAAAGAAAATTTGGCTATACTTAAGATGTCACGGTCACAGTCACAATCCTCCCATTATTCATCGATTTGCTCAAGCGGGCCCACTAACGTCTCCATCGCGAGACTTGTTGTTACTGTGTTTGGCATAGCGAATACGTCACGGGTAGCTTGCCAGGCTCTGCCGTGCGAGCAAGATACTCTCGGTAGCTTGCCGGGCTCTCCAAGAGGGGGGGAGAGAGAGAGGGGAGGAGGAATCAAACCCAGCTTGGCCGGACTGGCTTCCAGCAAGGTAAACACCCTACCGCTGTGCTATCGCTCAGCCCTTAAGATGTATCTAAGGCAATGGGGAGGCTCTGGGTATTTATGCTGAGTCACCATTTATTTCTAATAAATTTTTTTCAATCTATCTAGGTTTACTGGAGGCCTATCTTTTGGGGAATTGGGTTACAGTTTTTTCTTGGACTCTTAATTCTAAGGACTAAACCTGGATTTATGGCTTTTGATTGGTTGGGCAAACAGGTTCAGGTATGTTTGGTTCGAAAGAACACCTTGTTTTTAATGATACTGTTAATGTCTAGATATAAAACTCAGGATGTCACAAATAGGCTGTTTTGGTTCTGCATTAATTACCCCAAATGTTTTACTCCAGCTGTGGTTGTCCCTTTCCTATTCCATCTCTTAAGTCATTGCTTTATGCCATTTTGTCCTCTCACCATGCCTAAGGAGTGTCACACTTTTAAGATGTTCTCGTGGAGAAACAGGCTTTCTTTGCATCTATTGATGACCATGTTTCATTATTTGGCATCCTCGAGTCACACTCTGAGGAATGAGAGGATATCTATATGAAGATAGAGTTCAAAAATAGACTTGATGACATCTACTGGAGAAGAAGGAAAAACAGGGGGAAAGAAACAAACCAATTTTCCAAGTCTCTGAAACAAGTCTGTTGGGCCCCGCACTCTGCAGAGCCTGGTGGGTCCCATGGCCCAGAATCACCATCACCATTTACTCTTGTCCTTTCTTTAACGCAGACGTTCTTGGAGTATACTAATGCTGGCTCTTCTTTCGTCTTCGGTGAGAAATACACAGACCACTTTTTTGCATTTAAGGTAAAAACCAGACTACTTTCTTTTCAATAGCTTCTTGTTCTTTGCAAATATTCAACTAAAAACAAACTGGCCAGATATGCTATTGGAGCAACATACAGCACTATCCTTGTTCATTATAATTTTATATACACCAACATTTACTTTGTTATTTTATAGCATCAAGGGAAACATCTAGAGAAAATTATAAATTTTCAAAGAGTCGGGAAGGGCTTGCAACAGAAACTGTACTTATGAAAACATATGTGGTAACAGTATCTGAGACTTCTGGGGAAAGAGTAGGAGATTTGGCAATGAAGAGACATGTGGCCACTAATCTCTTCCAGGTTCTGGGCTTGGCCACTCTGCACGGCGGGAGCCCCTGGGTTCAGGTTGGCAGGAGCAGCTGTTCTCTCACTCCAACCTTTGCCCTTCCAGAGCCAACCCCATTATTAAAACCTTTTTTCTCTTCAGCACCGCTGATGCCTCAGCAGGCCAGTAGGGGGAGCCTTCTGATCAAATGAAAGGAACGTCATTTACAGGCCAGACAACCTGGCCACAGGTCTAGCTGGCTCTGTAGGTTCCTTCTTGGGGCTCCAAGTCCACCTTCCTCTGGGAATTGTCCGCACATACTGTTGACACAGAAAGATGCTTTGGGCTTTTGCTTATTGGATCTTCTTTTCTACACTCCTAAGTAATTTTCTCATGTAAAGATTCCAAATTTACCTCCAAATTACCCTGGCTTCAGTTAGATCAAGTATTACATTGAATCCTTTTTAAAACTGATTGGTGATCTTTTTTGTTTGCATTTTGTTTGTGATGGTGGGGAGGGCTGAAGTTACTCAGAGCTGAAGTTACTCAATGGCCACTCCCCAATCCTGACTCAGGGGACCAATCAGTGCCAGGAATTGAACCTGATTCTCCTGCATGTAGAGCATGCTCACAGCTCCTTGCATCACTTCTCTGGTCCCTGCTGAACGTTTTAGTTGCTGAGTTGGTGCTGAAAGAGTCATATAGCCATCTCTGAAAAGCCAAGGGCATAGAAAATGGAAAAAATCAGTATGTTCCTATAATGAATTCCAAATGGAAGGAAATCAAGTCACAAGGAAGATTATATAGCTTATTGCCCAAATTGTACCACTGTCATCAACCCTGTTATCTCCATCCTTTCTGTCAAAGCAGAATTTCCATGGGAACATTCGAGAGATGAGCCCCTTTAACTTCAGAAAGCTTGAAGGAGCTTTACCTGTTCATTAAAGTCAACAAAAGCTTACACATAAATGAACTATAAATGATGGCACAAAACATCTTTTACAATATATGAATAGCTTTTTCTTAATTAGATACTACACAAATTATTGCCATCCTTCATTCTTCTCACCAGGTTTACTGACTGTTCTGGCCAGAGGGAAAGAGTGTAGAGGAATAAGGGATGGAGGAACCCAGGGCTGAAACTTCTCCCTGTAGATGCATAGGTTGTGCTGAAAGTTCCCAGAGAACGTCTAAAAGATAGATCTAGAAATAGACAGTTCCTGTAAATAGTGAAGTGAACTAGTAGTTACCAGAAAGCAATTGGGGAGTGGGTGGGTAAATGAATGACAGAAGTCCCGAGTGGAAGCCAGACTCTAGCAGTGAGCGTATGTAATGGAGCTCAGTTTTAAAGAACATGGACTTGTAGTGCTGGGTCTACTTAAAGTCACATTCCCGGTCCCAGCATCCATGGGCTGTACATTCACAGACTGAACTCCACAGTGGAGGGACACTGCAAGCCAGACCAGCTGCACAACACTGCAGAGGCTATGCCTTGCCTAAAAGCTGTACTAGGATCAAATGCAGATAGAGAAACTGATTTATAAGGTCACGGTCACGGTCGTCCCATTGTTCATCGATTTGCTCGAGCGGGCCCAGTAACATTGTGAGACTTGTTACTGTGTTGGGCATATCCAATATGTCATGGATAGCTTGCCAGGCTTTGCCGTGTGGGCGAGATACTCTCGGTAGCTTGCCGGGCTCTCCGAGAGGGGCAGAGGAATCGAACTTGGGTCAGCCATGTTGGCTGCGTGTAAGGCAAATGCTCTACCCGCTCTGCTATTGCTCCAGCCCTTATAAGGTCATCCACTTAAATAATGATATAAACCTATATCACTTTAATACAAATTTTAATGTTAAATATGTTAAGAAATTTTTTAATTAAAAAAATAAGGAAATCTATAAATCATGACTTAAAAGCTAAATGAACAAGGATGTACAACATAGTGGTAACGTGTGTTAGCACATGCCTGTAGCTGCCGTTTCTACAGGAGACTATGACCGATTGGGAAGTTCTGTTTCTCACAGATCCGGGTTCTTCTGCTGGTGAGTCCTGAGGCTCCTGCACACTCAATATTAGAACAGCAAGAGCATCTGCTCTTAGCCTTCACTTTGTTGATCTACTCTTTACAAATTCCCCCAACTTCTGCAATCTCTGAGAAATTAAAGAAGAGCTCATCACAACACATGTTTTAAATGTCAGGAGGCCAGGATTCAAATAGATATGAACATATTTTCATGTGTGTCTCCTGGATGCTGCCTTTCCTCACCCCCCACCAACTTCTGGGTGTGACCCTGACGATCCTCCAGATCCCCCTGGGTCTGTCCCCAACAATTTATTTATTTACCTACTTACATATTTGCTTATTTATTGTTATAGGGCCACACACAGCTGTGCTCAGGGCTTACTTCTAGCTCTCTGTTCAGGAATCAGTCCTGGAAGTGCTTGGAGGACCATACATGCTGCTAGGGATCAAACCAGGGTTGATCACATGTTGTACAAGTGCCTTACCTCCTGTACTATCTCTCCAGCCCTGCCTATTCTTCTAAATATGTGTTCAAGCTAATCCAGACCAAATTAGAATTAGACTGAAGTGAAAAGCTACCTAGTAAAAACGAGTGCTATTTAGTTGAGGCACTAATGTTTAGGATGAAGGAACAGATGAAGAAGGAGACCACCGTGGAGTCGACTAGTAACTGGGCCAACAATAACAGTGATTGGTGGTGGGAAATGTGCCCTGTGTTGGAACATTGTATTATCGAAACAAAATCATGAACAACTGCGTAGCTGTAAATCTCACAGTAATTCAATTTAAAAAATTTGAAAGAAATAAAAGAGTAACACAATATTTTGGTCCCTCCCTCCCCACATCCAGGTCCTGCCCATCGTGGTTTTCTTCAGCACTGTGATGTCTATGCTGTACTACCTGGGGTTGATGCAATGGATCATTCGAAAGGTACGGGACTGTCACAAACAAGGTACAGGTGCAGAGCTCATTATTTTAGAAACAAACTCTCAACTTCCTTTTATCCAGGTTTTTGCAAAGTACGTTTATCTCTGCTCCAAGATTCACCTCTGCCATCTAAGTTATTAGAGTCAAACCTAACATGTTTCCTATATGTAGCCATAAAAGGATTGTAGACTTAAAAGCTAGAATATATTTTCATGAAATCTTTGCAATTAGCCAAATAAGTACTAGGACAGGTCAGAACATTACTGTGGAGAACAAGCAGATGACAGATGTATGACTTGTCCACAAGACCTAGTAATTTGTGGATCATTTTGTGCCTTTTAAGAGTCACTGCTTTACATTAGGGGGTATCAAAAATGGATCCATCTGCTGTAGGAACTGCCACAGAACCAAAGCAAGAATGAGGAAGCTGCTTTGGGCTCCTGAAAGGTTAATAAGGAAATATTGGGGTGGGAGGTAGGTTGGGGTCACGCCCAATGATGCTCAAGGCTTACTGTGGCTCTTTGCTCAAGAATCATTCCTAGAAGTACTCAGGTCACTGTATCAGGCACCAGGGAATAAAACCCAATTTGACCATGTGCAAGCCCTACCTACTGACTGTCTCTCCAGCCTCTAAGCATACTTTTTCTTTTTTTAGTCTAAGGAATTTATTTTATTCTTACTTCCCAGAAACTGTAAGTTTAACAGTTAGCTATAAAAACAGAAAATTTGTAAGCTAGTATGAATGCACACAGGACTGTATATGCAGATAAAGCTATTTAGAGGGGAAAAAAGAGAATTATTAAAAGGGAGGGCCAGAATACCACAATATATAGAATATTCTAATTAGTAGCTTGATCATTGATAAAAGTAGTCTATGCCTCAGTTTTGGGGGTTTTTTTGTTTGTTTGTTTGTTTGTTTTGCTTTTTGGGTCACACCCGGCAATGCACAGGGGTTATTCCTGGCTCTGCACTCAGAAATAACTCCTGGCGGCGCTCAGGGGACCATATGGGATGCTGGGAATCGAACTCAGGTCAGCGGCGTGCAAGGCAAACACCCTACCTGCTGTGCTATTGCTCCAGACCCTGCCTCAGTTTTTAAGTCTATAAAACTGGCATACTTATAGGTCTTCCCTGAAATAGTTAATGTAAACATTAAATGTGTTACCCAAGCCAAAAGCTTAAAATTCCGCCTGAGCTGCAGTAAAACCCGCTGAGATCATTAGCAAAACAATTTATATTTGCATGCAACAATAGAAATTATTTTATATAATATTCAGTGTAGACACATTGTACCAGACCTAGATCTTCCATAGGAGGATTTAATCGTCTGCTCTATGGGCTAGAGAAAGAGAACTCACTGGTGCTACCAGAGCTGACTGCCAACACTTGCTGAAGTCTTCTCCATTTTTTTAGTTTCTTCTTTTTAAAAAGCTTTATCTTTACTCTAAATCTTTGGGTATCCACAAAGTGTTTTTACTGATCTTGTCCCTTTTTCCCTTTTAGGTTGGGTGGCTAATGCTTGTTACTATGGGATCATCCCCAATTGAGTCTGTTGTTGCAGCTGGCAATATATTCATTGGGCAGGTGAGTCATACTGTCAATATAAAGGTAAAGGCCCTCCCGTTGATCGTCGATTTGTTCGAGCAGGCCCAGTAACGTCTCCATTGGAGACTTTGTTGTTACTGTGTCTGGCATATCAAATACTCTTGGTAGCTTGCCGGGCTCTCCGAGAGGGGCGGAGGAATAGAACTCGGGTCAGCCATGTTGGCCACTTGTAAGGCGAACGCCCTACTGCTGTGCTATCGCTCCGCATACTGTCAATAATAAAAATGAAATAAAGCACCTCCTGAAGTGCATATTCTTCCAAGAAAGCATAACAAAAATGATGGTATTGTTTCTTCCATCCTGGGGACTACGGGTCAAAAGAAACCTTCAGTCTTGACTGTGCCCAGTTTCACAGAAGACAAGGAGGTGGGGGATGATACTGGGCAGAGAGGAATAGAGAAGATCCCTTCAAAGAGTTCAGTGAACTAGCCTGAATTTTGAGTATTTGAATGAAGCACTGTAGCACTGTCCTTCCGTTGTTCATCGATTTGCTCGAGCGGGCCCAATAACATCTCCATTGTGAAGCTTTGTTGTTACTGTGTTTGGCATATTGAATAAGTCATGGGGAGCTTGCCAGACTTTGCTGTGCAGGCGAGATACTCTCAGCAGCTTGCCGGGCTCTCTGAGAGGGGCGGAGGAATCAAACTCGGGGGGACCAGGTCAGCCACATGGAAGGCAAACGCCCTACCTGCTGTGCTATCACTCCAGCCCATTTGAATGAAGAAAGAGTAAATCATTTCATCAAAGCACAGGACTACTAAAGTGCAGATGTATATTATAAATGCATATTTATGTCTACAAAGCATATATAGCATATATAAAGCATAAAAACTTTTTCTGAATTTGTTGAATTTTAATAGTTTTCATTGTTTTGGCATTTATTATTATTATTAGTTTGGGGACCGCACCTGGTGGTGCGGAGGGCTTGCTCCTGGCACTCTGCACAGTCATCACTTCTGGCAGTGTTCAGGGAACTGTATACAATGCCAGGAATTCAACTGTAGTCTGCCACATGCAAGGCAGCACTTTATCACCCTGTACTGTCTCTGCCATCCTTGAATTTATTGAACTGTAGATTTCTCGAGCCCACCCTCAGAGACAAGCAGCACAAGACTCATAGAAAGTGCACCACCTTTTTAGAAGCTGCCACAAACAAGTAACAGGCAGATTCACATTTTTCTGTGTAATGCTTGTGGCAATAGAAGACACCCAAAAAAATACTCTACCGACAGCCTTGCTTGAACTCATTCTTGGAGTTGGCAATAGAAACCTAGTCAACCGTCTTTTCTGAACCTGGAAGAAAACATTAATGAACATTTTCACCCTCTCTGATAAGTGGATAAATTTTTGCATACCTGGATAAATAAATACTTTTCTTTTTGGCAAATAAGTATGAGCTAAGGGGGATCCCTCAAAAGGGCAACGTTTCTTGAGGCTGGAAAGATAGCAAGGGGGGACGGCAGTGATCCTGGTTCAAATCTCCAGCACCACGAGTGGTTCCCAGCACAGAGCCAAGAATAACCCTTGAGCACTATATGGCATGGTCCAAATCCAAATAAGAGAGCTGCATTCCTAAGGAGTGGGTGAGTGCTATTAATCTACTCCTTACTCTGCATACGTAGCTTTTAGCAGAATGGTATCACACACCAAGAAAGTCAAGAGTAAACAATGATTGGCACAGCTTCCCAAAGAAATTGAATTCCTGAATCAAAAATCAAGTTATTCAGAAAGATATTATAGGATTATAAATGCCAGAGGCAGGTTTTCTTACTGATACGCTAATCTGGCTGGTCTGGAGCACAGTCTTTGAAGCACACACTTCCTTCCCTAGAAGTTGAAATTTTTATTATCATAGTCATAAAATATATCTGGACTAGGTTAGGGCACCATCTTGAGTTGATTTCTCTGGGCTACAGAGTAAGAGTGCTCTTCTACTGAGCTTCTATTTTGTCTATAAACTGAAGCCGAGGTAAAGGTAAAGGTAAAGGCCCTCCCGTTGATCGTGGATTTGCTCGAGCGGGCCCAGTAACGTCTCCATTGGAGACTTTGTTGTTACTGTGTCTGGCATATCGAATACTCTCGGTAGCTTGCCGGGCTCTCCGAGAGGGGCGGAGGAATCGAACTCGGGTCGGCCATGTTGGCCGCTTGTAAGGCGAACGCCCTACTGCTGTGCTATCGAGCCCAATATATTCAATCTTACAGAACAAATAAAAATAATGAGGGGGAAATCGCAAAATTGCACATATGTTTTCTGTGGTGCTCAATTTAATACCTAATTTGCTCTAAGTACAGCTATTATTTGCATAGAATCCCACACTGCAGTCTGCCTGTGCTCCTGAACAAGTGCAAGACTTTGTAACCACACTTTGATTATTTCCCCGCCAAAGGGTTCTGACTCTCAATTAAGAAAGGGCCTTGGGATACTGCCTTATTTTAGCTACTATTGTTTGAACTTGTCTTTCTGATCTTTTAGGCAGCAGAGTAGTTTATGGTCTGTCCAGATGAAGCCATAGAGGTTTGAAAATCACCAGTTCTTCAGGGTGGGCCTCTGGATGGAGATAATGAGCGTGAGCAGAGTGCACTGCCCCAGGGGAAAATGGGGACGTTATGTAAAGACAACTGTTTTACAAACATTGCAAAATTTACATGTGACCCTCCATGCACACTGATCAAGAAGTCAAAGGTTCTTGACCCAGAAGACTTATTAAAACACAGGTTGCTAGATCTGCATTACCAGGTGTGGCCTGAGAGCCCATGAGTGCCACCAGCCTGAGAAGCACCACATCCCTACCTGAGAAACTAACCACCCCACCTGTGGTTGAATATTGCAGAGAGTAGGCCCAGGGGCCCCTTGAGTGCTGCCTGAGCATTCCCCACTCAGATAAATACACAGATTTCTGGTCCCAAGTCAGAGGATCTAATTTAGTGAATCTGAGAATTAGAATTTTTCAGGAGGTCCCAGCTTATGCTGTTGGATCTCTTGAAGGTCCAGTCATAGATGAAAGTACTATAAAGAATAGAATGTTGAATAAATTGACATGCCCTTTTGTAAATTTTTTTAAAATATTTTAATTAATTTTTATTAAGGCACCATGATTTATAAAGTTACTAGTTGAGTTTCAGGTATATAATGTTCTAACACCAACCTCACCACCAGTACCAACTTCCCTCCATCAATGTACCCAGGCTCCCTTTACTGATCCCCAGCCTGCCTCCTTGGCAAACATTTCTTTTTTAGTACACTTAGTGGTGCTTCGTGCTTACTTCTGCGGGACTCAGGGACCACATGTGCTGCTGGAGATTGCTCTGGGTCAGGTTCAATGTAAGAGCCTTATCCACCGACTATTTTAATTACCCTTGGCAAGCACATTTTTTATGTTAAGTTAAAGTTTGACAAGCACATTTTAACTTAATAGATATATTATTATATTTTATAAATTATGGGCTAGAGCAATAGCACAGCGGTAGGGTGTTTGCCTTGCTCGCAGCCGGCCCAGCTGAGCTGGGTTCAATTCCTTCGCCCCTCTCGGAGAGCCTGGCAAGCTACCGAGAGTATCTCGCCCGCACAGCAAAGCCTGGCAAGCTACACAACAAGTCTCACGATGAAGACGTTACTGGGCCCGCTAGAACAAATCAATGAACAACGAGAGGACCGTGACCATTTATAAATTATATATTATTGTATTAATTATTGTTAATAACATATATTATTTTGTTAAAATAATATATATTACTTCCCCTCCTCAATTTCTCTCCTTCCCTGTCCTCATTTCTATAATCTAGGGTTAAGGGAAATCTAGGCATCTCCCCCTTGATATCTCGTATTCCCTCATCCTGTTATTCTATATAAAACAGATAAGTGAATCACCTGGTATTCTTCCTTCTTCTGACTTATTTCACTAATCATAATAGTTCTAGTGCCATCTAAGTAAAGAGAATCCATGATTTCTTTGCTCCTTTCAGAGGCACAGTGTGTGTATATATATATATATAATTCCATATCCTAGCTCTTGTGCTATAATGAACATATGTGCTTTGAATATTTTTTTGTCCTAGAGGTAAATGCCAATAAAGTGGAATTGCTGGGTCATATGGCAGCTCTGTTCTTGCTTTTCTGAGAAATCTTCATACTGCTTTCCTTAGGAGTTGAAATAGACAACATTCCCACCAACAATGAATGGTAGTCACTTTTTCACTACATCTCCACCAACAAAGATTGTATCCTGTTATGTTTTAATGTGCTGTTCTCACTGGTGTTAAATGATACCTTATTGTCATCTTTATTTGGATTTCCCTGATAATAAGTAATTATGAGCCCTTTTTCATCCACCTGTTGGCCATCTGCCTGTCTTCTTCAGAGAAGTTTCTGTTCATATGGTCTCCCAAGCAGCACCAGGAGTAATCCCTGGGCACAGAGCCAAGAGTACACTCT
Organism: Sorex fumeus; assembly: GCF_029834395.1. Taxonomy (NCBI): domain Eukaryota; kingdom Metazoa; phylum Chordata; class Mammalia; order Eulipotyphla; family Soricidae; genus Sorex; species Sorex fumeus. The sequence goes on from NW_026606103.1 coordinate 11,308,137, forward strand.
AGCACTACCCTGTGTAGTCAAAATATAAAATAAAATGTTACTGTTTATGATTTTGATGTACAAAGTTACAGCAGCCCTCCACCACCAAAGTGCCCAAGATCCTTGACTCTCACCCTATATCCCATCTCCCGTTTGATCTTTCTTACTCCCCAGGCTTCCCCGCTCGATTTGCTAATCAGCTTTGTAATGCAGAGGTAAAGCTTTGTTGTTGCTCAGTCCTGTTCTTCCTCTGATTTTTCTCTATATTCCACAAAGTAGTGAGATCATGCAGTATTTGTCCTTCTCCCTCTGACTTGTTCTACTTAATCCAGTGTCCTCCAGTTCTATCTACATGGCAGCAAACTGCGAAAGAGTCTTGATATGGTCTCTCTTCATTTCCAGACAGAATCTCCACTTATGGTCCGACCGTATTTACCACATATCACCAAGTCTGAACTTCATGCAATCATGACTGCTGGGTTCGCAACCATTGCTGGAAGTGTCTTAGGCGCATACATTTCTTTTGGGGTGAGAATATTCTGGGACTAATTTATGAAGAAAGACAGTTATTTATTCATTTATTTATTTATTATGGTTACTTTGTTGTTTTTTGTTGGTGGGGAGGCAGTGTCCAGGGGCTTCTCCTGGCTCTGTTCTTAGGGCTCATTTGAGCAGTAAGTTCTACGGTGTGTTTGGGGGCAGAGGGAGGGGAAGGAAACCATGTGGTGCTGGTGATCAGACTATTCAACCCTGACTTCCCTTACACAGAGCATGTGCTCATCCCATTGAGCTGGCTCACTCCGTTTCTCTTTACCATTGCTGCTGACTAAGGTAGCAAAAAAGTGAGGACTTCTTAGTATATGGTTGGTGACAATTCTTTTGGAATCTGAATGGTGTGAGTCAGGGAATTTTAGGGCTTTGCTTTATATCCCCGTCACCTAAATGTGAGTTATATCCAACTATAGCAGAATGAAATCATAACTTGTGAGTTAACTGATAAGTTTAATATGCAAAACAAACCAAACCCCAAAACTTCATGTTTTTTTTTTTGTTTTGTTTTGTTTTGTTTTAGGGCAAGACCTTTTAGGGAGCTCAGAAACAAACGCCAGATTGTGGTAGGGGAACCCTAAGCTAGAAAATCAAACCAGGGTCAATAGGGTGCACCTTAAGCCCTATACTATCTATCTCTCCAGCCTTACTCCTACCAGCTTTATTAAATGCAGTCTAGACCAGGAATCAATGGGAGTGCCCATGAGCTAAACCTAGCTCCCTCCCTATTTACATAACAGAAGGTTTTTGACAAACCAACTATCCCTCTGTCTATATAACAGCTTGCACATTAAAGTTGAGTAGTTGTGCTTGAATGCAGAAAATATTTTCTCTCTGACCCCTAATCTTTTTATCCCAGGATTCTTACCTGGGCCTCAAAAAGTCTATCAATCGGAAAAGGGAGAAAAAAAAGTGAAGGAACCTTAGCAGTCTGACTGAGTCCCCAGGTGATCCAATTGGCCGTGTTACATGGGTAGCCGTGTGCTAGTAAAATGGGGGAAAAGCTGAGTTCAAAATTCTAAAAATGTAGAGAAGAGTATCCAGAAACAAAAGAAGAATGTTAGGAGAAAAGAGGAAGAAATTTAAGGAGACTTGCAGCTGAAAAAATGACTTATTTGTAGATTAAAGACACTCTGGAAAAGAAATATCAAATAAAGTCACAAATTATTTTTTTTATTTTTTTCTTCTTATATTTATTTACTGAATCACTGTGGGAAAAGTTACTAAGCTTTCTGGTTTAAGTCTCGGTCATACAATGATCAAACACCTCTTCCTTCACCAGTACTCATTTTTCACCACCAAGAACCTCAATATACCCCCCTCACACCCCTTCCAATGCCTGTGAGGCAGATGATTTCCACTTCACTCTTCTCTACATTGATTACATTCATTATTTTGACAAAAGATGCACCATTATTGTTTAGAATTCCGCCTCCCCGTCCCCCCAACAATAAGAATTGCTGAAAAGGCATTGTGAAATACTTTGTTTTCTATAGCTGGTTATGAGAATCATATAATGTCATACAGTCACAATAGCGGCCACGCAATTTTGGATTTCTGCAAAGAGCCAGATAATTACGAGATTGGTTTCTGTGTGTCTGATGTTATGGCTGTGCCAGAGAGCTGCTCGTGGGGGGCAACTCATGACCATGGTAGGGTGTGAAGGACGAGCCAGTACCGCCCCCCTTCCCATGAGACTGCAATTGCCCCCTCACCGTCGTCTCATACCTGGCTTTTCTATAAGCTCTGAGGGGAGGGCCACCTTGCTGCCAGGGGGGAGAAAGGCGGAAGGGAGCAACATCCTTTCCCTCCCGGGGAGGCATGGCACCATAGTTTAACGCATGGTCCATTCACTGTTCTGCCACAAGCTACCAGGCTCTGGACTAAGTCCTTTTGCCTCTGGAGCCATGGCTGTGCGGGAGAGCCACTTGTGGGGGGCAACTCATGACCTCGGTAGGGCGTGAAGGACGAGCAGGTACCATCCCCCTTCCCATGAGACTGCAGTTGCCCCATCACCGCCAGCTCATACCTGGCTTTCCAATAAACTCTGAGGCAGCAGCCACCTTGCTGCTGGAGGGATGGGGGGAGAGGGGGAAGGTGGAAGGGAGCAACACCCTTTCCCTCCCGGGGAGGCATGGCGCAGTAGTTTAACGCACAAAGTCACAAATGATTTAAAGAGAGCAAACAGAAGTGGAGAGGGCTGTTTATATACCTGTATGCCTCAGATATTTCTTATTTAAATTTAAAATATAGCAGAATACAAATTTTAGGAACTATTTTAACACTATAACAGTGAAGGAGGAATCTTTGAAAGTTACTGAAGCATGGCTGTCTCAGAAATGATTGCATTCTGGTTGTGTGCTCTTCCCAAACATGATCATGAACACAAACTCATCGTTTCTTCCCCTTTCAAGGTGACAGCCTCAGTGTGACTTATTGAACTCTTCCAAGCCTCTGCTGTGTTTTTTTCTGACTTAGAATAAATTCCTGTCTCTTCCTTTGTAAGACTACTCTTTCTGAATACTACAAAGACACTGACCCTAAGTTGGCCTTCTTTTGTCCAAAATTATAGGTCTCTTCCTCTCACTTGTTAACTGCTTCAGTTATGTCTGCACCTGCCTCATTAGCTGTGGCTAAACTCTTTTGGCCTGAGACAGAAACACCTAAAATAACTCTCAAGAATGCCATGAAAATGGAACATGGGTAAGTGTCACATCATTTGCTGAGTTGATGACTGCGTGTACAAGCTGGGGCACTAGCAGGAGATGGCACAGTGATAGCAGAAGCTGGATTTTAAATTCAAAATACAGTGCATTGTGGTATTCAAGTGAATTTAACCTCTTGGTGACTATTTAAACTTCACCAAAAAAATCTTATTTCAACACTTGTGATAAAACTTTCCTTGATTGTTCTGTATGGGTACTTCATTTTTAAATATGGCACAGTACTCATTGAGTTCTCTTTTTTTATTGAATCACTGTGAAATACACAGTTATTCATGACTTGGTTTCAGTCATACAATCTTTCAACAACTGTCCCTTCACCGGTATACATTTCCCTCCACCAATATCCTCAATTTCCCGCTCCCCACCCCAGCCTGTCTCTACGGCAGACACTTTCTCTCTCTCTCTCTCTCTCTCTCTCTCTCTCTCTCTCTCCCTCTCTCTCTCTCTCTCCCCTCCCCCCTTTTTGACATTATGGTTTGCAATACAAGTACTGAAAGGTAATCATGTTTTTGCAATATAAGTACTGCAATACAATTACTGAAAGGTTATCATAACACTCACCTCCTTTCAGCACACAGTTCTTGTCCAGAGTGATCATTTCCAACTATCATTATCATAGTGGTCCCTTCTCTATCCTAACTACATTCTTTTGTTGAGTCTTGATTTTTAAGACTTGGAAAATTATAGGATGGCTATTTATGGATGTTTCTCTTATAAGGAAGAGAAGATGTGAAAACAGGTATTTTTTTTTTAGTTATCATTATTGAGAGACTGTGATTTTTCAGTACTTTTAATGGTGTGTCATGCATACATCATTTTAACACCACATCTGTCCCAGAGTGTTTACTTCTTTCCACCAATCTCCAAGGGACCATCCTGTTCAACATTACTCACCCCCATAAGTTTAGTTCTATGATCTTTGGACAAATTCTCTAGTTATGAGAAATTACTTTCAACTATCTGTTGCTCCCTTTGTGTATCTTTAAATCCCACACAAAAGAAATGAGTCTGCATCTATCCCTTTCCTTTTAACTCACTTTACTAAGCATGATATCCTTTAGGTCCATCCATGTAGTGAAAAGATGCAAGATTTATTCCTTTCTTATGACTGTATAATATTCCATTGGCATGCAGACTACAATTGCTTGGTCTATTTCTCAGTAGTTAGGAATTTGGATTGTTTCTATATATTGGTTATTTCACTAAGTGCTGCAATGAACATACATGTGTGCATATCCTTTTGAATTAATGTTTTGGATTAGTTGGGTAGATTTCAGGAAGTAGTGTCACTGATTCTTATGATAATTATATTCTTCCTTTTTTTTTTAATTGAATACCCGTGAGAACACTGGCAAAGCTTTCGTGTTTAAGTCTCGGTCATACAATGATCAAACACCTACCCCTTCACCAGTGCACATTTTCCACCACCAAGAATCCCACCCCTCCCCCTGCCAGTGTGGCAGATGATTTTCATTTCTCTCTCTCTCTCTCTCTCTCTCTCTCTCTCTCTCTCTCTCCTTTGATTACCTTCAATTTTTCGACAGAAAACCTACCATTATTATTTGGAATTTTCCCCTACCATTCAGATCTGTTGAGAAGGCATCATTAGATACTTTGTTTCCTATTGCTAATAATGAAGAGCATATGATGTCGTGCGGCCACAACAGCAGCTGCACAATTTTGGATTTCTGATATTTTAGTAATTAAGTCCAGAGGGATTTCTGCCAGAAGCTGCTGGGTTCCAAAATTGGTTTGTGCACCTTTGGGATCATGGCCATTCAGGAGCCAGAGGAGCTGTTCGTGGGCAGCAACTCCAGGTCTTGTCGGAGCAGAGAGAAAGGCTGGTTCTAGCTCCCACCCTGAGAGGCCCCGCATGTCTTGTCACTGTAGGCGCATACCTCTCAGTCCAATAGGCCCTGAAAGATGGCAGTCACCATGCTGCCAAGGGGAAGAAGGCGTCAGGAACAATGCCCTTCCCCCCCGGGTGGCACGGGGCCATAGCTTAATTCACAGTTCAGAATCATGAGCCACCATGAGATACAGTTACAAAGCTTTCATGTTTGATATTCAGTTAAACAATGATCAATCACCCGTCCCACCACCAGTGCAAACTTTCCACCACCAATATCCCTATTATACCCTCCATCTCCAATTCAGTCCTTATCTTGCTTCTACGGCAGACAACTGTTCAGATACCCTCCCTATAGTTTTGGGCATTATATTTTGCTTGGATTTTCCCACCACTATTCAAACCTGCCTTCTAGGGGCAGATTCTAGATCATCCATTTTCCTTTGCTCACTTTGTATGTCAGGAAAAGCCGCGCAGTTCGGAGAAATAGTCCTGGTCCCCACATACTGGAGTCATGCTTGTAGAAGTTCATGGATTCCATCTGGAGAAGGCAGGGAGACTGCACCTGCTCCATCTGGGGCACCCCGGTGATATTGGCTCGGTTTGGGGCCCGGAGAATTCTCCGGTGTTGTGGTGCCTGTCGGGTTTCTTCACCGATGAGTACCTTTTATTTTTTTTAAAAAAAAATCTTTATTGCGGCACTGTGGTTTATAATACCGTTAATGATAGTTTCATGTCTACACCATTTCAACATCACACTTGCCACTCACTTCCCTCCACTATAGTTCCAATGGTTCCTCCCATTCTAATGCCCCCCACCCCCCATAAACTCAGTTCTGTGGATGAACTCTCTAGATATGTCGCCTTTGGCTATTTGTTCCTCCCTTACCATTATCTTTAAATCTCAAACCTCCGGGAGATTATTCTGTATCTATCCCTTTCCTTCTGACACACTTCACCCTCTAGCATGATGGAACTCTCTAGTTCCATCTATGTAGCAGCAAATTTATTTCTTACAGATGAATAATAATAATATTCCACTGTGTATACCACAACTTCTTTGGGGGTGAGTCACATTCAGTGGTGAATAGGGATTACTTCTAACTCTGTGCTCAGGGATCACTCCTGGCAGTACTCAGAGGATCATATGGAGCGCTGGGGTGGTACTTCTATTTTCTTCCAATGAAAATAGACAGACTAGATTGCTATGTGCAAGACAGGTGCCTTACCCAATCCCCCTAGATCTGCCTTTTTAGTTCACACCACAATGCCTTGATCCATTCATCCATACTTGGACATTTGGCTATTGTACTTGGCTATTGTACTAAACACTGCAATGCACATTAGTGTACATATATCGTTTTGAATTAATGTTTTTGTGCTGTTGGGGAAAGATGCCAATAGGTTGTATTTCTGGGTAATATTTGTAATTTTATGGGGAAATATTAATAATTTTGGGGGAAAACACCTATATTAGTTCCCATAAAGATTAAACCTTGGGGCTGGAGTGATAGCACTGCAGGTAGGATGTTTGCCTTTCATGCAACCAATCTGGGTTCGATTCTCAGCATCCCATATGGTCTCGTGAGCACCGCCAGGAGTAATTTCTGAGTGCAGAGCCAGGAGTAACCCCTGTGCATCGCCGGGTGTGACCCCCCCCCAAAAAAAGATTAAACCATATGACATTTTCACCAACTGTGAGTGAGAATTTCTTTCTTACCATCCACAGTGCTACAGTGCAGTGTTACCATATCCCCACCAATACTGGATAGTTCCAGATTTTTTTGATACATGCTATTCTCCCTAGTGTGAGATGATATCTCATTTTGATTTGTCTTTCTTTCATCATAAGTGATGATGAGCAATTCTTTATATGCCCATTAGTTGTAGGAAATGCCCTATTTGGGAAAGTGTCTGTTTATCTTCTCTTCCCATTTTTGGATGGGGTTGTTGGATTTTTGTTTGGTTGGTTGTTAGCTTTATGAGTGCTTTATAAATATTGGATATTAGGTCTTTATCTTATATAATGTGTGTAAATATTGTCTCTCATTGAAATGTTTTTCTTCCAATAAAATATTCCTTCATTAAAGTAGGTCACTTTAAGCTTAAGTTTCTTTGGCTGTGCAGAAGTTTCTTAATATGATGTATTTCCACTTATTTGTTTTTTGTTTTTGTTTCCTTCATTAAAGTAGGTCACTTTTTAGCTTAAGTTTCTTTGGCTGTGCAGAAGTTTCTTAATATGATGTATTTCCACTTATTTGTTTTTGTTTTTGTTGTGATCAACTCATGAAAGATACCTTTTAACTCCAAAAACTAGGAATTACAATCTCTCTTTATTTCATTTTTTACACCATGAAAAATAATGTGCATATGAAAGAAATAAAGAGATCAAGAATTAAAAATGTACCTCATAAGTAACATAACGCATCAAACAACATGTTTCTGAGGATTATTCATTTTTGTGTTTAAGTAGTTATAGCCATGAGTGAAGAAGCAAGTTGCCAAAGATTACATATGGAATATACGTGATTTTATTTATGAAGTTAGCAAATGTATAAATTTATACAATGTATTATTTAAGGATACATATAGTAAAAGTAAAAGTAAAGGCCCTCCCGTTGATCTTCGATTTGCTCGAGCGGGCCCAGTAATGTCTCCATTGGAGACTTTGTTGTTACTGTGTTTGGCATATCGAATACATCACGGGGAGCTTGCCAGGCTCTGCTGTGCGGGCGAGACACTTTCGGTAGCTTGCCAGGCTCTCCGAGAGGGGCGGAGGAATCGAACTCGGGTCGGCCATGTTGGCTGCGTGCAAGGCAAACACCCTACCGCCATGCTATCGCTCCAGCTCAATACTATTGACAACAATTGACTTGTTTACATTGATCAGATGCATTAATACTTTGACACATACGTGCAGATATAGCATTAAATATCATCGATTTACTCGAGCCGGCTCCAGTAACGTCTCTATGCACAGGGGTTACTCCTGATTCAAGCACTCAGGAATTTAGCAACTCTGAGATTTTAGCAGCCTCTCCTTACTCATCTTTCCCAGTGATTGGAGGCTCTTTCAGGGTCAGGGGAATGAGACCTGTTATAGTTACTGGTTTTGGCATATCGAATACGCCACAGGGAGCTTGCCAGGCTCTGCCCATGCAGGCGAGATACTCTCAGTAGCTTGTTGGACTCTCCAAGAGGCAAATATATATATATATTTTTTTTTCTCTCTATGATTTGTTACCTACTGTCTGAAAGCCATCAAACATGGTGTGGTAATTACGGAAAATAGGTAGGAAGTGTCTTACGAACATGGAAATATTAACAATAACACATAGATTACAGTGCCTCTGTTACTATTCCAAGCGCTTTCTAATTTAGTATTCCCAGTAATTTTCTACATTAGGCATTTTAATTACTCTCTTTCTGGATGAAGAGACTGAGCGGTTTAGAAACTCGCCTAAGGTCCCACGGCTGGAATTTCAAAATTTGGTGTTGAATTATGGTCCTCGATGGCCCCCCTCATAAAACAACATAGTGCTTTTGCTTTACTAGGGAAAGCAGCACCTGCTAAGTATTTTTAAAAATAATATAATAAGCAAAGTATAAGGAGACTGTCATCCAAAATGCTATTACCCAGGGAAAATTAAATAACTTAGTCCAGTAGTTATAAATGCACTTTTGTCCGTGTTTCAGAGATGGAGCTACACGGTACAAAAGGTTTTTGGTCTTTTCATTGGAATTTCTAACAGCTTGATAATGTATGATTCATATCTTTAAAATTCTCATTTTAGGGACTGGAGAGAGAGCACAGCGGGTAGGGCGTTTGCCTTGCACGCAGCTGACCCGGGTTCGATTCCCAGCATCCCATAGGGTCCCCTGAGCACCACCAGGAGTAACTCCTGAGGGCAGAGCCAGAAGTAACCTCTGTGCATCTCCGGGTGTGACCCAAAAAGCAAAAAAATAAAATAAAATAAAATTCTCATTTTAGTCATAGCTTATTGCATCACTCCAAAATATTTTAATACCCATTTATGCCCTCATAACCACCTCTGAAAGCTATTGTTCCATTTTCTGTGTCTATTGTTGTACTTATTCTGGGCTGGAGCGATAGCACAGCGGTAGGGCGTTTGCCTTGCATGCAGCCAACATGGCCGACCTGAGTTCGATTCCTCCGCCCCTCTCCGAGAGCCCGGCAAGCTACCGAAAGTGTCTCGCCCGCACAGCAGAGCCTGGCAAGCTCCCCGTGACGTATTCGATATGCCAGACACAGTAACAACAAAGTCTCCAATGGAGACGTTACTGGGCCCGCTCGAGCAAAGGATACATATATGAATAAAAATTGAAAATAAAAGGGATGATGATAAACTACATCTAGGAAGTTGGGTAGCACTGTAGCACTGTCCTTTCATTGTTCACTGATTTGCTCGAGCAGGCACCAGTAACATCTCCATTGTGAGACTTCTTGTTACTGATTTTGGCATATAGAATATGCCATGGGGAGCTTGCCAGGCTCTGCCATGCGGAGGGGATACTCTCGATAGCTTGCCGGGCTCCCTGAGAGGGGCGGAGAAATCAAGCCTAGGTCGGCCACATGCAAGGCAAACGCCCTACCTGGTGTGCTATCACTCCAGCCAGGAAGTGGGTGCTCAGGAAAATGAAGTTAATAGTATACAACTAAGAAATAACACCTGAAGGGACAGCAGGAGGAAGGGAGGGGATGCAAAGGTGATGGTGGAATTCCATTTCTCAAATGAGGCGATGTATATTCTGACTTTACCTGAATAATCTTCATGCTACAAGTATTTTATAAATATTTTCTGGTAGCTATTTTTAATATAACTTTCAAACCTTAACTTTTAATCCTTCTCAACATTTTTATTACTGAAACAAAAAATGCTTTCATTAAAAATGCTCCTAAATTAAGAAAAGTTCAAAACTTAGACACCCATATGTCTGCCACCTATAGTTAACAAGCATACATCCCATTGTTTCATGAATTCAGGTGATTATCTTGACCAAGAAATGGGCCTCTCTCTTGAATGAACTCTGATTATGTTTTCTCTATATTTGTGATGTTCAGCTCCCTAAAATCTCCTTGATAACTCTGTCATTACTATTTTCTGTAGTGACTCTAGGAATATTCTTGAAGCAGCTTCCCAAGGTGCATCCTCCTCCATCTCCTTGGTGGCAAACATCGCTGTGAATCTGATAGCCTTCCTGGCCCTGTTATCATTTGTGAACTCAGCTCTTTCCTGGTTTGGAAACATGTTTGACTACCCACAACTGAGCTTTGAGGTATAATTTATTCTATTTCTCCTACATTTTGTTCAGATAGCCTCTTCCTGACAGTTAAACCGATTCCTGAGCAATCTTTCCTGTGTCAGTTTGCACATCATACTAGTGTGACCCTCTATCTTCTCCCACTCCCTTCCCACCACACCTCTAACTCCTGTAGTTCTCTTTACCCAAAAATGCCATTATTCTCTCCTAACCCCAAGAATCCAAGTTACTTCTAATGACAAAGTTTCAAACTTGACTCCTAATGAATAAAGAATGGGACAAGACAGACTTTCTCTACCTTAGGAAAACTCAGAAGGGCCAGGGGCAATCTCACCAGGATTGTTCATCAAGAAAGAAAATCACTAATCCAGTAAAAAGCTTTTTTTTTTTGTAGATAATATGCTCCTACATTTTTATGCCCTTTTCATTCATGATGGGAGTCGACTGGCATGACAGCTTTATGGTCGCTAAACTCATAGGCTATAAGACATTCTTCAATGAATTTGTGGCATATGAGCAGCTCTCAAAACTGATCAATTTAAGAAAAGAGGCTGGACCCAAATTTGTGAATGGCGTGCAGCAATATATGTCGGTAAGTAAAAATTTTGATTAGTCAAAACGTATCTTCATCACATACATTCTCAAGTTATTGGTGCCTCTGTGTGTTAGGAAACATGAATTTCATATCAGAGAACAAAAAGATCCAGAATCCCTTACCTCTTGTACATAACACCTTCTCATTTTAATTTATGCTGAATTAATCAGTGTATGGGCTGGAGTGATAGCACAGCGGGTAGGGCGTTCGCCTTACAAACGGCCAACGTGGTCGACCCGAGTTCGATTCCTCCGCCCCTCTCGGAGAGCCCAGCAAGCTACCGAGAGTATTCGATATGCCAGACACAGTAACAACAAAGTCTCCAATGGAAACGTTACTGGGCCCGCTCGAGCAAATCGACGATCAACGGGAGGGCCTTTACCTTTACCTTTACCTTTAATCAGTGTGTGTGTGTGTGTGTGTGTGTGTGTGTGTGTAAAGAAACAAAGCTAAACTTATCATATGATTACTTACTTTTGACCACAGTGGGCACAAACTCAAGGACATATGGACTAGGGCTGGAATAGAACAGTAAAAATATTTACTGTCTTCTGTGAGAAATGTGGTGTTTCTGAGGGCATAGCACTGAACCATCATTGAGACTGCTACCTTTATGGGGCACGTCACTTAATTAATGATCACCTGTCTCACTCCTTAAGTATTCTAAGGACTTATATGCCTAAATAAGAAAGTTCCTAAATGTAGTGTCTGAACACTTAGAAAATAGTAAGAACAAAATAACTGTTCTCTAAATGAGTGAAAGAAGAGAATGAAAGACTTAGTAAGTGCCTTTGAAATAGGCACTTGATAACTATGTTAGGAGTTCGGGTACTAATGGTCCTGCAATGACATGCTTACCTTGGATGGGATAAGAGAAATTAGGTAAGGTCGTAAATTGCCAGATTGGCAGCTGAGTCTCCAACTTATTTTCCTATAGAGCATAATTTCCACATATGGAAACTCTCAGGAAAACAGTGAACATTTCTGACCACCACCATTATTCATTCTAACAAAGCAATGTCACAGGAAGAAATGTCATAGGCACATATTTGACTTTAAATGAAGGGGGAGGAAAAGAAAAGTCCCCAGATTTCTAATTCAGGCTGCCCTCCCCTGGATACCACCTTCATTAATCCAACTTTCCAAGGGCATTCTAATTTACTCCCACATAGCACTCACAAATATAACAGCTTACTCCGGGAGACTGCTGATTCACATTGTATAGTCACGGTCATTCTGACCCATACATCTGATCTGAACATTAGTTCTCCAGCTTTCCTGCTTCTCAAGTATTCATTCTTCAACTGATCGTGCAGTGGTACTTGGCCAAACATCCCCTTTATTTGGATTTCACCACAAACTAGCTTGCATCCCTGCCAAAAGTAAATGGCAGCTAAATTAACTGAAATATTTTCCATTTCCAACTGCCAGTTGCCAAGAAAAAATAGTGTTGTTAATAAGCATGGAAAACTCAGAGTTCTGGCAGTACTGAGCAGGTTTTTTAACAGGTTATAAAGAGAGTAGAGAGAGAACAGGAGAGTTGATTTGGCTTGTGGGTGGGTGGTGAGTACAACCAGAAACAGGTACACAAATGACATTTGGAAATATGAGCTCCTTGGCTCCTACTACTATTAAATTATGACAGGAAAAACATTTGGTTAGTGCTTATTTCTTATTTCCAAACAGTAACAACAAAATGTAAGGTCCTATAATTTTTGTTTAAATTTAGTAAAAAATCTGGGAAGGGGGGTCCTTAAATATCCCAAAATCTACTGAAAAAATAAGACCAGAAGGGAAAGAGTACAGCAGTACAGCCCTTGCCTTGCATACAGTCAACAGGGGTTCAATTCCTGGCATCCCATATGGTTCCCCTCCAGGAGTTATCCCTGAGTACAGAGCCAGGAGTAAGCCCTGAACAATGCCGCATGTGGCCCCAAAACCAAAATGAAAAAAAGAAAAGGAATAGTACCTGGATTCATGAGGCCAAAAATCCAAAGAATTAATTAATTCAATTAAATCCAATTGAATTAAACATATCGTTGGCCACCACCAGAGATAAAAGGTCAGAAAGTACAGGTAGCCAGCAGTGCATTTTGTCGCCAGAAACAATATCTGTTGCAATGTATTCCTTTATATAAGCACATCATAATTTACTGATATTTTAATCTGTACCTTGTTGAGAAGCTTTGGTTCCGTTTTTTTTGTTTGTTTTGTTTTTTTTTTTTTTTTTTTGCTTTTTGGGTCACACCCGGCGATGCTCAGGGGTTACTCCTGGCTCATGCACTCAGGAATCACTCCTGGCGGTGCTTGGGGGACCATATGGGATGCTGGGAATCGAACCTGTGTTGGCCATGTTGGCTGCGTGCAAGGCAAACGCCCTACCCGCTGTGCTAGCTCCAGCCCCTGGTTCCATTTTTTTTTTTTAAATGATTCCTACAGGCCTGGACTCTGAGGGCTGGAATACGTGCTCTCTGCACAAACCTAGCCTGAGGTCAGTCACTAGCACCACATGGTACTCTAAGCAACGCCGAGAACAACCCTCCAAATGCTGTGCTGGGAGCAATCCCAAGAAGGAAAAAATAAATAAGTACCACAGTGACTTTCTTTATACAAATAGTATCTTTGTCCATCTGCAAGGAGAATTGTGTGACGTATGATCCGTTTTCTAAAGTGGTCCAGTTCTTTCCATAAACTCTTGCACAGTTAGATGGACAAAAGTCAAGTGGAATCCAGGCCTCCTTTTCCACTTATTATAAAGTCCTGCTCGGCCACATCTGTGTGTCCCTTTTGCATGGATCTCCAGAACGGCAAAGGAAGAATCTTGAATGTTTGTGCTGTCCTTCCTCATGGTCTCTTAATAACTTTGTCTCTTGTTTAAGTCAGATGAGCAAGTGAAAAGCACTAGGAAGGTAGAGAATGAGCATGAGTTTTTTTTTTTCCAGGAAGAGTGCACTGCTCAAATACCTGAAATATATTTTTCTTGCCTAGTAAACTCAGGCTGATTGAAATTATCAACAAAGGCATTCTTGGAAACCAAAAAAAAGAGAAAGAGAGGTGGGGAGTGGGGCCGGTATCTTATAATCAGCAAATGAAAAAGCAGCCAGGAGCTCTTGAGTCTTGAATGTTAGTTTAGCAAAAGAAAAAAAAAAAGCATCACCACTTTGGAATGCAGTGCTTGCCTAGTTTAGTCTATGAACCAAAAATTTTCTCTTTTTTTCCTCCCTGCTTTTCTTAATTCCTTTTTTTAAGATTTTGTAAAAGGAAAGTACTGCCTCAGTTGTTTGGATGCTTTGCCAGATTGATTCTGCTTCTGGTGAACAACAAAGCCCCTCTGAGTCTGAGTCAGCTGAGCCTCCTCTGTAGCGGTCCCTCGGTCTGAGGCTCCTCTGTGGAGACCCCAATGATGCGCCGAGCGAACCGTGGGATAAACCCCCCTTCCATCTTCTTACTGGCCTCTCAAAGGACTATTCATCCTGCCTTTTTCAAACATGCGCCTGAAGTTCCCATGGACAGTCAGAGCTGAAGAATCCAGGGAAGCAAGCATTCACCAAGGTCAGGTTGAAAGGGACGCCTGTGTTAGCTTTCTTTCACTTTGTATTCCTTTTTCATTGCTGCCTTTTACCGAAGAATAATTCACATTTCTTAAAAGGGTCCCTTTTATTTACATAAGAGTTTTGACTAGTGTGCTTCCTGTTTAACCATGGCTACAATCAAGTTGGCAGTCAGAAATTAGTTCGGCTTTTCATTATATTCCCTAGTATCTGACACTTAGTAGATAACCCTTTTGAAGATATATTTAACCTATGTGTTGGGTAAATAAATGCATATGACTTCATTTTTAAATAATATATCATGGAAATTATCATACTATTAAATACGTGCGTAAACCACTACTTTGTATAGTTCTTTATTCTTAAGAAGCATTCAATAAATATTTGCTGACCAATTTAAGGGAAAAGAGAACAATTATTTCCATCACATCTATAAAGTAACCCACAACCCACTCATTGCAAGGCAACCAATAATCTTTGTAGTTTACAATGTATTGTTCTAAATTTTCATATAAATGAACTCCACTTAGCATTCATGTCATTGTATTATTAACTATTTCTTTTTTATTGTTGAATAGTATTCTATTTAATGGATATCTATCTGCCTGTTTAAGAACAGCTTGGTTATTTCTAGCTTCGGTTTATTATAAATGAAATTTCTATAGTATTTATATTCAATCTTAGTATCAGTATAGTTTTTTTTTTTGGCTTTTTGGGTCACACCTGGCTATGCACAGGGGTTACTCCTGGCTCTGCACTCAGGAATTACTCCTGGCGGTGCTCAGGGGACCATATGGGATGCTGGGAATCGAACCTGGGTTGGCCGCGTGCAAGGCAAACGCCCTACCTGCTGTACTATTGCTCCAGCCCCAGTATCGGCATAGTTTTTATTTCTCCTAGAAAAAGTTCTAGAGACGGGTTCTTGGGACATATGGGCAGTATGTGGGCTCAATAAGAAACTAATGTTTGTATCTGGTTATATGAGTTTATATAAAATAAAGTACAGGAGTTTGAGTTGTTCTACATCTTTGTAAACTTAACATTACCCATCTTTTTAAAGTCATTTTATATACTCACTGGAAGCTCACTATTTTCATCAGCCTCTTCTTGGCGAATAATGCCCTCCTCCTGTGCTTTTTGGCCATTTGTTTGTCTTTTTGAAGTGTCCGAATTTCTACCAGTGTTTCATTGTGCAATTGTCTTATCATTGAATCATAACAATTCTTTATTCATTCTGAACAGGTTCTTTGTCACATAAATAGAGCGTGATTATTATCTGGGACCAATGTTGCATGCCTAGGAGATTGTGTATTCCTGATACAGTATAGCAGACGCCAGGTCATGTTGGCTATTAGAAGTTATTGATCACTTCTCAGCCTTTTGGCTACAATCAAGTGCAGAAGTTATCGCTGAGCTGAAAGTAGTATTGCATAAGCCCAGGTTGTCTGTTCTAAGTACTTGTAGAGAGTCTTTAAATCCACACAGTCTCTTCCTTTACTCAATTCAAGGGGAGAAATGGAAGGGAAAGTCTCAGATACAATGGGCATTTGCTTCCATGTACTTTACATTTATTTCTCAAATTGATTTCTCAATTGATTCTTAGTCAGGGATGTGGCTTAAGTGGTAGAGTGTGACCCCTAAACAGTGAGGACCTGGGTTCAGTCTCCAGCACTTCCTTGCTCTCTCCCCACCCTGCACTTCCAGGTATAGCCCTGGTCCCCCTGAGCACCCTAGGGCCTTACACTGCTAGAACTGCTCCCCCACAACGACCCCTCTCCCGCACACACACAAAAATTAAATTGATGCCGTAATCAGTACAGTAAGCCCTGTTAGGAAGTAATATTTGCTAAGAGAAGTCACACTATGGATA
This sequence comes from Sorex fumeus, assembly GCF_029834395.1. NCBI lineage: Eukaryota > Metazoa > Chordata > Mammalia > Eulipotyphla > Soricidae > Sorex > Sorex fumeus. The sequence continues at coordinate 11,324,539 of NW_026606103.1, forward strand.
CATCTGTGTTTTTATGCTTATTTACAGATTCGTTCTGAGACAATCGCCACATACGCCCTCTGTGGCTTTGCCAATTTTGGCTCCTTAGGAATAATGATCGGCGGACTCTGTAAGTGGAAGACTACTCTTTGACAACAAATGTGATGTACACTTGCTTTAGGTCTCCATCTCTATAGCTTTCTCTGTTATCCATGTTGCAGTGGTAAAAGAGCCTGAAACAATAGTAAATACTTTGCTATTTTTGATCTGTGCTCTGAAATACAGTTTTCCTGTGTATTTCACTGTAACTGCAAAAATAATTTTAGATTATAACACAAAGATAACACACTTATTTTTCTTTGCCTGACACCTCTAATAGATTTATAATGACCACCAGATAATGAGACAGAAGTCCAGTGGCAATGTGCTGTGACTCATTAGTGAGGTCCCCCATGGAATAAAAATTGAAAGTAACAAATGACTTGCAAATATTTGGGATCTTACCTTGCAAAAATCCTTCCTTCCATTCGCTTTGCCAGGTCTGTAACATACTATCGGTCCTTTTAGATGAAACTTAAGAGTAATTTCTCCTGTAGAGAATGGAAACCTCTGAATCTTGAATGATCAAGCTATTTGGTTTTTCTTGTTGCTTTTAAATTCTCTGATCTGAGACTTCTGTCCTAGAGCAATTCTCAGAAACTAGAACTTCAGTCTATTCTAATCAACAGCCTCAATATTGATGTCTCATGTTTGCTTGCCTGTTTCCCAGCATCTATGGCTCCTTCCAGGAAGTGTGACATCGCCTCGGGAGCAGTGCGAGCTCTGATCGCTGGCACCATTGCCTGCTTCATGACAGCCTGCATTGCAGGTACTGTGAGCCCCTAGGACCCCCGTGCCACAGGGAGTTGGGACCCTCAGAAGTCAGAGCCCCCACTTGCACGGGCAACATATGCTTCCACGGAAAGCTAAGCAGCAGAGCTGCTGTGGGACATTGTTGAATAAAATGTGTGTAGCATGATATAGACGTGAAGAACAGTGAAGACCAAGGTTTCTGTCATTAGGGACATTAACTGCACCCATTCCTTTTCCAGGCATGCTCTCCAGCACTCCCGTAGACACCAACTGCCAACACATTTTAGAAAGTGCTTTCAACTCCAGTTTATCTAGAAACGCAAGCAGTGTGGTGTCATGTTGCCAAAGTCTTATGAGCAGGTACTGTGTTCTCAATTATAACTTTTACATACTTGCTGTTAATAAAGAAATTAGACTCATGCCCTAATTTTTTTTCTTTTTGGATCACACCCAGAGATGCTCAGGGGTTACTTCTGGCTCTGCACTCAGGAATTACTCCTGGTGGAGCTCAGGGAACCATGTGGAATTCAGGGGATTGAACCCAGGTTGGCCGCATGGAAGGCAAACGCCCTCCCTGCTGTACTAGCGCTCCAGTTCCTATGCCCTTATTTTGAGACTTTATAATTGTTAATTTAAAATAGAAACGAAAGGGCCCAGACAGATAGTACAGTAGAAAAGGTGTGGTCACCTGGCACATGGTCTACCTGGGTTTGCTCTCTGGCATCTCATGTTGTCCCCGGAATGATTCCTGAGTGCAGAGCCAGGAGTAGTCCCTGAGCATTGCCTGCTGTGACCCATAAAACAAAAAACAAAATAAATAAATAAAATAAGAATTTATGCAGCCATTCAAACCACCTTTTATATTGGCGTTTCTCAGCTATGACTAGCAACTCCATAATTAGCTAATGCTGCACTAAGCATTTACTATCCCTTCAGCTCTGCATGCAAGTACTTTGTATACATTATTAAAAATTACAACATCAACTGAATAAGTTATCCACTTTTCTGTCATTTGATAAAATTGACAGAGAAATTGTCACCCAAGCAAAACTGCACAGCTAAGATACAAACTTGAGACCTTTCCACCCACTGAGGCCCCCATGCCTTTCACTGGTACGTTTTTACTGGTGATTAGGAGCTGCCTCCCTTTCGAGGGGACTGAGCAATGCAGGCTGTCCTGACAACCTACTGATGGCTAAAGGGTACCGTGGGTAGGGACGCTTCAGCAAACCATGCAAGTCGTCCTCAGGATACCCAAGGATTGAGTCTACCTTTTGTTTGTTTACTCTGAAGGAAATAATGGAAGATTTGAGAATAAAAACAAGTCCTTATTGTCTCTGTCCTTACCTCACTCTAACCAGAATGGGAGGGAGGAAGCCAGCTTCAAGCTATCTATTGTTTAGTCTTCCAACACCCAACTAACCATTGCACTCTGCTTTCCACCAGCACTGTTATCAAGGGTCCCGGTGAACTCATCCTTGGAGGAAACCACAGTCTGCATTCCCTGAAAGGGTGCTGCACTTTGTTGAATCCATCAACACTGAACTGCACTTGGATTCCAAGTGTATTTTGAATTTTGTCACTTCTTAATGGAACCCTTAAGTACAAATTCTTAATTTTCTGATTTCTGAAGAGAATAAAAGCAACTCTCTATATGTTATTTCATCATCAAATCAGCTTTAATCAGAAAGAAGAAAAACAGAAGTAAAAGACACCTACTGCATCTTCTTCCTCCACTCCCCAACCCTTGCCCCACTAAGAACTATACAAAGTGCCAAAATGAGTGACAAAATGTTTTCAGTCTTAAAAATGTTTTCTGACCTTAGCATTTCAGAAAATTGAACCAGAATACAGGTTACAAATGATGACTTACAACAGTGATGGCTATGACTCAACCACACCCACTTAGCCTGAATCTCTTAAGTATTCAGAACCACTTGGTTAAAAACATCCCATTTAAAAACATGTCACGCTCCATTTATCTCAGCTGACTCCGTATGCCCTACACTTGAATCTCTTATGGGGAAGGGCCAGTCATCAATGACCCACTCATTGTCTATCCTGAGGAAGTACTGCAGAGACCAGCCAGGTGTTCTTGCAAACCAGATTTTATATTTCTTGTTCTTGGAGAATCATGCTAGATGACTGCATCAGTGATAACCTCAAAACCTTGGTGTCTTGCAAGTTTATTTTTCACTTACATTAAATGTTTCAAGAGGTTCAGTTTTGAATGCATTGCATAGTGTCTTCATTTCCAGGACCCAGACTAAGGAGCAGCTCATATGCAAGGTGTGACGGTTATGGGAATGGGAAAAGAAACTGGGAGTACATGAGCATGCATAGCCATCCTGCTCCGTGACTGCCTTCCTCTGCCTCCATCTAGAGCTGGGGGTCTGATGCAGGCCTCTGTGGTCCCCACCTGTCCTGTACCCTCGGGAACCTGCAGTCATAACCCCCTGCACTGTGCTGCCCGGCAGAGCCCACCAGTCTTCCCCGGGCACTGATGAGCAGCAGTCTTCCCTAAGTGCCACAGGAACACAGAGATTTTGTGCTGCACATGAGAGATAACATGATGGGGGTGTTCTTAGACAGGGACCCAGCAGAAGAATGGAGACTTTCAGGCCTCAAAGCAACAGGCGAATGGTTAAAGAAACTATGGTACATTTACACAATGGACTACTATGCAGGAAAGATAAAGTCATGAAATTTGCTTATAAGTGGATGGGCATGGAGAGTATCATGCTAAGTGAAATGAGTCAGAAAGAGAGGGACAGACATAGAATGACTGCACTCAATTGTGGAATATACAATAACATAGTGTGAGACTAACACACAAGGACAGTAGAGACAAGGGTCAGGGGAATTGTTCTATGGTTGGAAGCCTGCTTTATGTGCAGGGGTGCGGGGGGAGAGGCAGGGTGGGATGGGGGGACGGGGGTGGGAGGGATGCTGGGACCCGTGGTGGTGGAGGATGGGCACTGGTGGAGGAATGAGTACTTGATCATTGTATAACTGAAACCCAAGCACAAAAATTTGTAAGTCTATAACTGTACCTCATGGTATTTCAATAATAATAAATAAAAAGGTAAAGGTAAAGGCCCTCCCGTTGATCGTCGATTTGCTCGAGCGGGCCCAGTAACGTCTCCATTGGAGACTTTGTTGTTACTGTGTCTGGCATATCGAATACTCTCGGTAGCTTGCCGGGCTCTCCGAGAGGGGCGGAGGAATTGAACTCGGGTCGGCCATGTTGGCTGTGTGCAAGGGCCCTCCGATAAATAGCCCTACCTGCTGTGCTATTTATCGGAGAGCCCGGCAAGCTACCGAGAGTATTCGATATGCCAGACACAGTAACAACAAAGTCTCCAATGGAGATGTTACTGGGCCCGCTCGAGCAAATAATAAATAAATAAATAAATAAATAAATAAATAAATAAAAATTTTTTTTTTTTTTTTTTTTTTTTTTCTTTTTTTTTTTTTTCCCCCTTTATTTTATTTTATTTTTTTAAAGTTGTAGATTTACAATTTTTTGTGCTTTGGTTTCAATTATACAATGATCAGATACCCATCCCTCCACCAGTGCCCATTTTCCACCACCATGGATAATATCCCTCCCACCCCCATCCCCCCATCCCCCCGTCTCTGTGGCAGGGCAATCCCCTGTGTTCTCTCTCTCCTTTTGGGTGTTGTGGTCTGCAAAAGAGGCATTGAGTGGCAAACATGTTCAGTCCATAGTCTACTTTCGACATGCATCTCCCCTCCTGGGAGGATCCTCCAAACATCCTTTATTTGGTGCTCCCTTCTCTATCTGAATAGCCCTTTCCTCTAGGATACCCGGCTGGCCTCTAAGTTATGGAGTAATCCTCCTGGTGCTGATCTCAGCTATTCTTGGGTATTAATCTCATACTTTGTTACTTTATATCCCCCAGATGAATGCAATCTTTCTATGTCTATCCCTCTCTTTCTGACTCATTTCGCTTAGCATGATACTTTCCATATTGTACCACTTGTATGTAAATTTCATGACTTCATCTTTTCTAAGAGCTACATAGTACTCCATTGTGTAGATGTACCAAAGTTTCTTTAACCAGTCATCTGTTCTTGGGCATTCAGGTTTCTTCCAGTTTCTGGCTATTGTAAAGAGGGCTGCAATGAAATAAATAAATAAATAAATAAATAAATAAATAAATAAATAAATAAAAATTTTTTTATGCAATGAAATAAATAAATAAATAAATAAATAAATAAATAAATAAATAAAAATTTTTTAAAAAGAGTGGGCTAGGGGTTCCGGATTGGGGGTAGGGAGGGAACGAGACAAAAGGAGAGAGAGAGAGAGACAGGAGTGAATGGGGATGAAACTGGAATAAACAGCTATTGAGATCAACCAGCCTAGCTCTCATTCCTTCCTTCACCTGCCCTTGGCGAAAAGCCATCCCAATCCAGTCCACGCACAGTGGCTATAGAGCACCTAAGGCAGGCGGTGAGATAGAGCTGCCCGGAGAGCCCGCGGACACACACCCTTCAGCATGCATTATTTTTTTACAGTTCCCAACCACCACCAGGAGTAATTCCTGATAGCAGAGCCAGGAGTAACCTCTGCATTGCCAGGGGTGACCCAAAAGGCAAAAAAGAAAAAAAATAAGAATTCTAAATGTCATTTAAATTCACCTCTCAAAATTTAGCCTGCTTGTTCTGAAATGTCTCAAGTAGCTGAGAATTATTTATTGTTTTATGATCATTCATTCGTCAATGTCTTGCCTTGGAAAACAGGCTATTCAGAAAGTCAGGGTTTCCAAGCCCAAGAGAACAAAACAGAAAAAGACAACATGTTTGTTCTTGGGGCCTCAGAAGTGGTCCTCAATCCCATGGGTGGGACGTGTTATTATTTCCATAGTTACTCCAGAGCTCTCAAACCAGCACGATGAGCACACAGGAAGTTGAGACTCCAATAATGTTTTTTCATTTAAAAAAATCTATAATACTGAAATATTCAGAAAAAATCAATCTAAATTTCATCTACAATTGGTAGGGAGTGGTCTTCCAAGCAACATGCAGATAAAATACAATTTTTAAGTGCTTTCTCCTGTCTCTTAACAGAAATATGCCAGGAGAGGGGACATTTTAGTGAGGTTACATACTTTTACAAAGCAACTGTTCAGGTGGATAGTATAGACCTTGTCCATATATCAGCAGCAAGGAACATGCTTCAGTTTGCATGGATCAGGACAAGATAGAGACCTGGACCCTAGGAAGGTGGTTCATATATTGATTCCTTGCCTTGGATCCTGTACCTGCATCGAGATGGACACTCAGAGGTATCTCTACGCTTCTCTTCATAACCTTTGTAAGCTGTTCTATTGATAATTAAGCAATCAAAATTGTGACTTAAAATATTATTTTAGGGGCTGGAGAGATAGCACAGCATGTAGGGTGTTTGCCTTGCACGCGGTTGACCCAGGTTCGATTCTGAGCATCCCATATGGTCCCCTGAGCACCACCAGGAGGAACTCCTGAATGCAGGGCCAGGAGTAACCCCTGTGCATCGCCAGGTGACCCAAAAAGCGAAAAATAAATAAATAAAATAAAATATTATTTTATTTTAGGAAAGTAAAATCCACATCCACCATACCAAAAATCATGGTGAATGCTAGTGCTCTGTGGTATGCATTCCTTAGCAGGCACTTACAAGGAGACAGCTACTGTGTCTGGAGATCATTTCCTCCCCCACTCTTAGAGTCATAAATACTTTGCATGTTGCTAGAATTCTTTGACATCAGCATATTTAAATGACTGCAGAACATTATATATCTGTACCATAATTTAATCTATCTCCTGTTGTTAGCCATTATGGATCTTACCATTTTTGGGAGGGGGTTCATACCCAGCAATGCTCGGAGATTATTCCTGGCTCTGCACTCAGGAATTACTCCTGTCTGTGCTCAGGGGACCATTTGGGGTGCTGGGGATAAAACCCAGGTCAGCAGCATGCAAGGCAAATGCCCTACTTACTGTACTATCTCTGAATCTTACTACTTTTTTGTGATTATGAGCACATCTTCAATAATTAAAAGCTTTGGTCAAAGCTTTGCAAATTTATCACCCAAGGAAGGTTTCCCATCTTATGCTGAGCTTCAGGGAAAAGTCAAATGATCAACTGTTGAATGAACAGCATCTTTTCAGTACAAAGTCAGTATACCTGGAATCAAAATCTTAAATTCTTCTGAAAATCAAGCAGGTAGTTAAAATATGACAGCGAGTCTGGATTTATGTGAGCCTTTATTTAACAGTCACGTCTACTTTGTAAAAGTCCTTGGTAAAATGTGTTGCCAGGTCATCTAGATTCATCTTCATATGACTTCATATTAATTTTTCTAGTTCCAAAATGAAACTGAAAGTGGTAATAAATAGTTTACTATTTATTTAGTAAACTATTACTGCCAACACAGTCATAGAGTATGAGTAAAACAGAAATTTGAATGTGAACACCAACCATCCTTAACCCCAGTCCAAGAGAAGAGAACCCCTAGTCCGCAAAGAACCCAGATGTAAGGTACCCACCAACTCTCCTGTTAAAGACCTGTGCTTGTCCACTCACTCAAGGGAGGGCCATAAATTTCATCACCAAATACAGGATCCAGACGTGAGTGTGTTCTAGGGCTGTCCTCTGAGACTCCTTGCAAGTATGAGGTAAGGAGTTTAATCTCCCACACCACAACAATCCTGATTACTTTATTCTTTGTGCCTAATCGGTCCGCTGCTCTGTGACCCCTGCAAATAGACTCTAGCCTCACCAAGGCCAGTGTAAGTGAGCCACTCAGCTAGAGTGTATGAAAACATTGCAGCCATTGCATATGTGAACATCTGGGTGACCTATGACCAGCTCTACAAGCAAAATGTGCACAGGCCCTACGACTAACAGACTGCAGAGACTCCTGGTCCAGAAAGCACTAGACTAAAGTATGCAGCCCCTGGAGGGCACAAGGTTTATCTGTAATCACTGCAAGCAAATAAATGAAATCCCCAGGTAACACTGCAACCACAAACGTGAGTATGCCAACTAAGAGTGTGTGACTCCTGGTCACCACAGAGATAGCAGCAGCACAAAAAAAGGAAAGGAAAGAGGTGAGAGAAAAGAAAATTCTTTCAAATTTTAAAGCTTATAAAATTGGGGAGAAAATTTAAGGCATCCATCCTTCCTCATTCTAGATTATTTTACCATAATCCCACAGATTGGCAAAGGATGATTGGTTTTCCTTGGGTCTTAATGTTTCCCATAGAGCAAATAACTTGTAATTTATTTCTGGCCTAAATTTTGAGCTTTCGCTAGGAGACTCACTCCTTTTCCTGAGATTTATTCATATTTCTTATTTCCTGCTGGTCCAGTTGTCCACTCCAATTTATACATATATGGCACCAGTATTGTTCATGCCCCATCTCCCATCCTCTATCCAGTTGAACTCCCAGAGTCCAAACTGCTTCTCAGCAAGGAAACTACAGAGAGGGAAAATTGAGATCTACAATTCAAACCCTGTTGTCAGGGCATTTGGAGAGCCAGAGTCAACTTCGCCTTCTCTGGTTGCTACAACTCAGGTAACGCTACAGAGGCATTTGCCTAGAAACTGTCAGAATTGACTGATGTCCTGGTTGCCAGGTGAAAAGGGATTTCAATGGCCATTGGTGCCTGATGTGTCAGGTGGTCAAAGTTGCTAGAGAGCTAATAGATCCTTTGGAATCATTAGCATAGGGGCAAGCACTCAATTGCATACAATTCATATTTGTGCCAAGCTTCAGGAAAGAAATCAGGCAGTGGAGAAGAACCATTGTAGTCTTTGAAAACATAGACAATTAAATATTTAAAGAAAGCTCCTTTTTAATAGCTTAAATCTTATCCCTGTTCTTTTTCAAAGGAAAAGTTTGAATCATTCCATTTAGAGACGTTTAATTCTGGGTGATGAGATCAGATTTTTTTTTTATTAATTTTTATTAGTGAAACAACAGGCTGGAGTGATAGCACAGTGGTAGGGCGTTTGCCTTGCGCGCAGCCAGCTTGGCCGAGCCAGGTTTGATTCCTCCGCCCCTTTCAGAGAGACTGGCAAGCTACGAGAGTATTCAATATGCCAAACACAGTAACAAGAAGTCTCACAATGGAGATGTTACTGGGCCTGCTCGAGCAAATCGATGAACAACGGGAGGACAGTGAAATACCATGAGGTACAGTTGTAGACTTACAAAATTTTGTGCTTGGGTTTCGATTATACAATGATCAAATACCCATCCCTCCACCAGTGCCCATTTTCCACCACCATGGATCCCAGTATCCCTCCCATCCCCATCCTCCCATCCCACCCTGCCTCTGTGGCAGGGCATTCCCTTTTGTTCTCGATGAGATCAGAATTTAACTTCGAGTCCAGAATTTGCCAAAATGCTGTCAAATCAGAATCTCTGGGTGGACAACCTGGGTAACTACAGCTTTAACAATATCCCTAAGATAGCACAAAGTCACATTTGCAGCCACGTAACACCTACAAACTCTACAGTACAAATATCCCAGTAGGAGCACACCAGATTGGATGGGAATATAACATAGAAGCTAACTAAACTCAGCTAACAAAAATTTAACACAGAAGGACCAAAAACAGCTTAGTAAACTCTCAGATAAAGACTTAATGTCCCCATGGTGAGATAAAGCAATTTTCACAAATTTTCTTTTACCTGAATTATATTTTGATAATTCCACTAGACATTTATATGGACCTGCTAAAGTAGTAGCCCCCACAGACGGCTTATATGAGGCATAGAGTAGAGAGACTGTCACTTTCTCCCAATCTACCTGTGCCATCCGGGGACTGGCTGGGAAGTCTAGGACTGATAAAGTCTGCGATGAGCCCCTGCACAGCACAGCATGGACCAGAGCCTCCGCCAGCCCCACCTGGAGGCGTTCAAGTCACACCTGATGTCCGCTTGGTCTTCTCAAGTACAGGAGTTGATCCCTACCACCCAATTTCTTGGGGAGCCAGGGACTCAGGTTGGAGCGAGGATTTGTTCTCTGCAGGAAAGGAAAGTCAGTCCTAGTTCTTCCCCACAATTATGGGTTTCTTTTCGTGCCTTGCAGAAAAGAATTTTAGGAGTAGAATAACAGTGAGGTAAAACCAGATTTTATTTGAAGAGTTTTTAGGAAGGGGAAGGAGGGAGAGAAAATGAGACAGAGTAAAGCACTGAAGAAAGAATGAAGGCTTCTCCAGACATGGAGAGAACCCCTACACACATCCCAGGATTAGATATGAAAGCATGAAAGTACACATCTCAAGAGGGGAGATGTGGGCGCCATATGTTCTCAGGCACCACATGTGTTTGGCCATGAGGGCACAAGCAGCACATGGGCTGGGGCAGCATATGTGCACCCTTTCTTTGTTCAAGGTGGCTTTTATAGGGTTTCTCCAACCTGTCCCCAAGTGGTTCTTTCCAGTTAGGTCTGTTGCTAGGATGGTTGCCAAGAGGGGTAGAGCTGGGAGTGGTTGATGGTCTTCTTTGAAATTCCTTTTCTGGTCTTTTGTTCCTGCTGGGGCTTCTCTCAAAGTGGGGTCCAGCCTTCTTTGGGTCTGTTGCTGGCACCCAGGTGAGGGTCTTATCAGGTCTTGGTTCCAGTGTCTGCAGCCTTGGCCCTATAGGTTTTACTACTTCCTAGGAATTCCATTGTCATAGGGACCTTTCCCTGTCCCTACATCACTGCAATAGGGACAGACTTGAAGAGTGATTGGGAAAAATGGAACAATGTGTATAGGGAAGGTGACAGTACTGGTCGGATTGGTGTTGGAAGATTGAATGCCTGTAACAAATGCATCATGAACAACTTTGTAAACCACAGCATTTAAATATTAAAGTGGGGAGTACTATATGTATATATAAAGGTAAAGGCCCTCCCGTTGATCGTCGATTTGCTCGAGCAGGCCCAGTAACGTCTCCATTGAAGACTTTGTTGTTACTGTGTTTGGCATATCGAATACTCTCGGTAGCTTGCCGGGCTCTCCGAGAGGGGCGGAGGAATCGAACTCGGGTCGGCTATGTTGGTCGCTTGTAAGGCGAACGCTCTACCGCTGTGCTATCGCTCCAGCCCTATGTATATATAATATTATATATATATATATATATATATATATATATATCCCTAAGATCAAAGGCAGACTGAAGTTTGGAATATCCTGCTCTCGTGATGCTGTATGCTGCCAAAAATCTCATGACAAAACAACAAGTCTAACCAGTAGACCCCATTTAGGATCCCCACAAAATGGATTTTAACACATTATTTCTTTGCTACGGGCAGCAGGCAGTGAGCACAGAAGCCCTGAAGGAATAGGAATGTTTTCAAAACCTATAATGAGGCACTAAAAGATTAATCCTCATGGCTGCTCCAGGGATTCCATAAATACAACATTAGTCCCTTTATACTTTATGATTCAACTTGATTGACATGTATTTCTTCATACCCCAACATTTGCCTTGAGAAAAGATGGTGATACATTGCTTTTTGTCTGATTTGTACTCTCAGCATTTAATACTCTCAGCATTAGTTCTTTTTGTGATGTAAATATGGTCCTGGTATCAGAAGAGAGGTGAGTTTCTATTTTCAGGATGCCCATTCATGCCAAGTAGGTCAAGTCCAACTAACGATGGACACAACATTATTTTCTAAAGATAATGGTTGAACTTCTATTCTCCCTCCCACTTTAATATAAGTTAACTATCCATCAGGGTCAGATGAATGAGACCAGTTGTAGTTACTGCTCAAGAAGGGAGACATCCATGACATTGGCAACTATCCCCCAATCTGCCTATTGTCTGTCATCTACAAGTTGTTCACTCGAATCATCCTAAATAGGATTGGCAGAACACTAGATGAAGGACAACCATGCAAGCAAACCGGGTTCCGCAAAGGATTCAGCACCATCGACCATATCCACACGATAACCAAGCTCATTGAGGTTTCTCGGGAGTTCAAGATGCCGCTCTGTTTAACGTTCATTGATTTAAAGAAGGCCTTTGATTCTGTTGAGACAGAAGCGGTCATTGAAGCCCTAGCCAATCAGGGCATTCAAGCCCAATACATCAGGATCCTCCGTGAGCTGTATTGTGGATTCACTACCAGGATCTCACCATTCTACAAAGAAGTGATCGTTGATGTCAAGAGAGGGGTGCGGCAGGGTGATACCATTTCACCGAAACTCTTCAGTGCCACCCTTGAGAACATCATGCAACGACTGGAATGGGAAGGAATGGGAGTGAAGATAGATGGTCGGCAACTACACCACCTCCGCTTTGCTGATGACATTGTTTTAATAACACCAAACATCAGCCAAGCGGCACAAATGCTGGCTGACTTTGACCGTGAGTGTGGAAAGGTATGACTACAGCTGAATCTTACGAAAACAATGTTTATGAGAAACAGCCTTGTTCCTGACGCCCCATTCGCTCTCAACGGAACGACCATCTCCGAATGCAACAGCTATGTGTACCTAGGTCAAGAGGTCAACATGACAAATGACCTGACACCCGAGCTGCGCAGGAGGAAGAGAGCGGCTTGGAACACCTTCAAGAACATCGAAGAAATAGCTAAGAGGACGAAGAACCTCCGGCTCCGGGCACATCTCTTTGATTCCACTGTTCTTCCTGCATTAACATATGCCTCAGAGACCTGGGCCCTACGCAAACAAGATGAGAACGCTATTCAGGTCTCCCAAAGAAGAATAGAAAGAGTTATGCCTGGAATATCACGTTTCACTCAAATGAGAGAAAGAATCCGGAGTTCTGACATCCGTCGATGATCAAGAATCAGGGACGCTGTCTCATTTGCCAAGGTGTCGAAAATCAGATGAGCTGGTCACGTAATGAGATTTAAAGACGACTGCTGGACTAGAGCTGTTACTGACTGGATTCCACGGGATGTCAAAAGACCGCGTGGCCGTCCACCTACCAGATGGTCAGACTTCTTCGTCAAGATCATGAAAGATCGGTTTGAGGCCCTTCATGTTCCCGGAGCGAACAGATGCCATTGGGCTACACTAGCACGCGACAGGGACAAATGGAGACGTTATTGGCGCCCGCTCGAGCAAATCGAGGACTAACGGGAAGTTAAGTGATTAAGTGATTAAGTGAACTATCCATCCAGTAGGCAAAAGAAACCAAAATTCGTAACTTTATCACACTAGTATTGTCTTAACCCAATGGTGCAAAGCCACCTTTTTGTTTGCATATTAAATTCACAATATTAAATCCACAATCAAATTCACTCTCCCACACTTGGAATCTCTAATTAGGATCAACTTTATTTAAAACTGCAGCAAATGAGGAAATGAGAAGATTAAAATATATCATCAGTAGCACATGTAAATAATTCTTTTTTTTTAAATTTTTATTAGTGAAACACCATGAGGTACAGTTGTAGACTTACAAATTTTTGTGCTTGGATTTCAGTTATACAATGATCAAGTACTCACACCTCCACCAGTGCCCATTCTCCACCACCAATGATCCCAGTATCCCTCCCCCTGGCGCTCCCCTCCCCCAAGGGCATTCCCTTTTGTTCTCTCTCTCCTTTTGGGTGTTGTGGTTTGTGATAGAGATACTGAATGGCAACCATGTTCGGTGCACATGCAAATAATTCTAATACAACCTAGATATTTGTCTCTAAGAAGTCATCTCTCTCTTCCACTTATAGGAGTTTTTACCTGATCATTAGCAATGATCTCAATAGAATTCACTGTAGAAACAGTGACAATTTTCTAACTGTCAATCAAGATTTAGATCTTTTTCATTCAACATTGTAGATATTTGTATTGCAAAATCCCTTCATTTGTATAATCATCCCCTTTAGCCTTAAAATTGTTCTGTGTGCCTCGAGTTGTTTTTATTGCGTTGCACAGAGCAGAGCCTGGAGAGGGGAGAGTTGCGTGGCCTGGAGGACTAACAACTCAGCTCCATCAGAGATCGTCAGAGTGCCTTTGGTTAAGTGACCTACAGCTCGAAATCTCAGTTAACCTCCGAAATCACACTCCACAGAGAGCTGTTGTGACGCTCAGTGACAGGTGTGGTAGCTTTGGGTAAGTGCCATTCAGGGCACAGAGCCGTGAGGAAGCCTTCCCGAGAATGAGCAGTTATAACTCTGCACCGCAGTGAAGAATACCCAGCCTCTAGACTTAGAGCTGGGCTCGCCTGGACAAGTATCGATCCGGACGCCGACTCAATCAGGAAGGTCCTGAGTCTGTCCGCGTCCCCAAAGCCACGCGAGTGCTCATCAACCTGAGAGGAGCCTAGATTCTCCTTTGGGGCTGAGATGCCAAGTCAGCATTCAGGTGATCAACAGAAAGATCAATCACCAATAAGCATAATCCACAGGCGGTTCCTCGGGGTGCAGAGCCCGGGAACGCCTACCAGTGCTGGGCTCCTCTGCAGGCCTAGTCCTGTCTGCACCTAGACCAGCGCGCAGTGAGAGCCCGGCGGCCACTAGGGGTCAGGGTGTCGCTGGGAAAGAAGCTTACGCCCAACCCCCCCTTCCCCCCCCGCCCCCCCCTCCCCCGCCGAGCATCAGGCAGGACAGCCACTGATGTCTAAGACAGCAAACTAAGAGACTCCCATTAACATCAGCCCCAAACCTAAGGAGCACCTAACATGCTGAAAATGATCTTTTCCGCCTATACGCTCTGTACCTATTCCAGACAATCAAACAGGCTCTTCAGGTAATAAGGTAACCTCAGGGTGGCCGTGAATTAATTTATTCCAACAACCGCTCATATCTCAATTTTCAAACGTTTAATGGATTTGCGAAACTTCACGTGTGGGGAAACTCTGAGAATCTCCATAATCCCTTTATATACAATATTTTCTTTACTGTAGGATAACACTGTTTTGTCCTTCCTGCATAGCCTCAGTTTAGGTTTATTGAGTTGCTCTCATCACAGTACTCCCATTCCTCTGTGTTTATTTGTAACTTCTTTCTTTGTGCTCTGTTGATTTGTAAATATTGTTTTTCTCTCCTCCTTAAGTCCTTTGCATAGTTTATTCAGAAAATGTCCTTTTTGTATGGACACAAGAAGACAGTAAATACTATGCTTTTGTAATATGGGGGTTTATTGACTCTCAGTGATATTTTCCTCCTGGGCATCTGTTCTCTCACCTAAGCCTCAGCTGCCCTTACTTCCTAGTGCCCCCAAAAGCAGGGTCCCAATGAGGGACTGGATGGAACCAGGGCAAGCAGTAAGTAAGCTATGTGCTACCCTGGTATCGAGATGGCCAAAGTGCCATAATGCTTAACTATAAGTCAAGAGCTTGGTCATGGACAAATGCTGTCATGATCCAAAAAGTAATAACTAGATTTGGACCCTGCTAGGGTTAGGAAAGATTAATCTGGCTTGAGAGCTGTCACATCAGTGGCAAGATGTTCCCAGGAGAGCTGCCCTACAAGCCTCAATGTATCTCTTATTGTGTCCATACAAAAATGACTAGTATTAAGATGTTGATAGAGTTTTTGGATGGGGAAAGGAGAAAAACACCTTAAGGGGTATTTTGCCTGAGGCAGTCAGGAAGGGCTTTGGAATACCTCTTAGTTGGTGTTCCCTTTGAACTTGGTGGGCCCTCAAGAAAGGCTTTCTTATGTTGATTTTGCTGCCTGACTGGGTGCAGTGTCAGCCCAGAGTACTGGGGAGTTGGAGAGACAAGAGAGCTGGAGAGGGAGAGGAAGAGAAGGGCGCCAAGATGGACCGTGGAGAGACTAGTGGGGAAGAGGCTGAATCCAGAGAGCTGAGTTGGAGGAATGGGGCTAGGAAGGCAGAGTCTGTGAGATGGGAGAGATGAGAGATTGAATAAACGGCAACTAATCATCAACCAACTTGGTCCTCCTTCTTTCTTCGCTTGCCCATCGCCAACAGCTGTCCCGATCCAATCCATACACAACGGCTCGAGGACACCGAATGCAGGCGGTGAGAGTGCCGCCTGGAGAGCCTACGAACACACACCCTTCAGTGTGCATATTTCTTACAGCACGTCTTAAAAATAAGCACATTGACTCTTTACAATAGCCAGAATCTGGAAAAGACCTGAGTGCCCAAGAACAGATGACTGGTTAAAGAAACTCTGGTACATTTACACAATGGAGTACTATGTAGCTGTTAGAAAAGACGAAGACATGAAATTTAAGTACTGAAAGAATCCATATTAGGGCATCAAATTTTTGTGTGCTTCAGCTAACTTGCAACATTGCTTTCTGTAAAACTGCTTGGCTGCTTTGTACCTGGGGGAGAGGGGACTTGGAAAGTGAACAGGGCATAACTTCTTTCTAAACCAAGTGTGACAGGATTCAGGTGTATTTACTGTTCCTGAAATGTATTGTCTCAGTAAAGCACCCTGCAGATTTGGGTAAAGGATAACTGAGGATGCGGGTGGTTGGGGGAAATTGCCCTTTCCTGGAATGTATTGTCTCACTAAAGCACCCTGCAGACTTGGGTAACTCAAAACGAGGATGGTCAAGGGAGATTACCTAAGGCTTAATGATTCCGGCTATAACCTTGCTTGTGCTGACAATCAATGTACGTAAATGCTGATCTTTGAATCTATAGGCTAAGGAGTGAGGTAATTTTAAATGGATTGGTTAAGAAAGTATATGCTGTTACAAATCTATTGGCTATGAAATGCGCGGGCTTTACTGTAACGGCCAGTGAAGGCCTATATAAGATCCCCTTTGAAGAAGTTCGGGGCTCTCAGCCACTGCCCATTTTTGGGGTATGCTGCGGAGCCCCAGCATGCTGGTCTAAATAAACCCCGTTTTTACTCCTGCAGGAATTGTGTCTATCTGGTCTCTCCGCGCCTCCCAGGGCTAGGGAACTCCCGATCCCAACAGTACAAGTGGTACTACGTGGAAAGTATCATGTTAAGCGAAATGAGTCAGAAAGAGCGGGATAGACACAGAAAGATTGCATTCATCTGGGGAACATAAAGTAACAAAATAGGAGACTAACACCCAGGAGTGGCCGAGATTAGTACCAGGAATTTTGCTCCACGACTTGGAGGCCAGCCACATGTGATAGGGGGAAAGGAAGCTCAGATAGAGAAGGGAGCACCAAATAAAGGGTGCTGGGAGGATCCTCCCAGGGTGGGCGAAGCATGCTGAAAGTAGACTATAGACCAAACATGATTGCCACTCAATGCCTCTCTTGCAAACCACAGAACCCAAAAGGAGAGAGAGAGAACAAAAGGGAATGCCCTGCCACAGAGGCAGGGTGGGAAATGGGGAGGGGGGAGAGAGGGAAGGGGGGTGGGATGTTGGGACCTGTGGTGGTGGAGGATAGGCACTGGTGGAGGGATGGGTACTTGATCATTGTATAACTAAAACCCAAGCACAAAAATTTGTAAGTCTGTAACTGTACCTCATGGTGTTTCACTAATAAAAAAAAGGCACATTGAATTACTTGTGTAAAACTCAAATTATCATAAGCAGTATTTTAAAGCTTTCTCTTTTTTTCTAAACAATATTTTTTCCTTTCACGGTCTACAAAAATAGATGTTTAGGGACAATAGAACAATTTTTAAATATAACCTATGTTTACATAAACTTAGATTGTTTTAGATTCAGATGTTTTAGATTCAGAATGTACTTGAATGTCCTCAATTTCCCAAAGAAGAAACGAGTATTGCCAGAAGCTCACTCTTTTGCCTCTTTAGCAAGTCATCTCAGAACGGAGAACTAAACTTCGTCACCTGACTTTCAGAGCAGACTGGACTCCTTTTGTCCTTTTATTTAACAATGTCAGAAAAGTCATGCTTTTCCTGTACCTTGCAGAATAGAAAACCTCTAACAAGAACATAAAATATGAATCTAGTTTCATGCTGTGTGATTATGGCAGTTCAGCTGACTGTATTAGAAATTCAGAAGCAGTTAGGACAAAAACTATCTGAGAAGCTTCGTGATTACTAATGTCAAAAAGTCCAAATACCAATCGATCAGTCACTCAAAGCCCTAATAGATTAAAAGAAGCGGAAGAAGAAGAAGAAGAAGCTGCCAGGTCAGGCACAGCCACTCATTTGGGGCCTGCGAGTAAATATAACTGTAGGCAGAATCACAAAACGCCTCTCCCAGTTCTCTGGAGATCCTGAGCCCTGTCGCACAATGTGTGCCTATGAGATAATGTGCCTGATTTTAAAAGAGACACATCTGAACTTACTGAGTGAGCACTGTCCTCCAAAACCATCACTTGGAAGCTGCTTGTTTGTGCCAGAATAGCTACAGGAGCTCAGATATTAACTGATTGGCAACTTGCTTTCAGAACTGCAGAATGTTCTGCCAAGTACCCACCATAGGGGTAAGTCTTTGTCTTGTGAAAGTAGTTATTTTTTGGAAACCTTGCCAGAATTAACTCTTGAAATAAGATGGAGAACCAAGGTACATAACATATGGGGATAAAAGCAAGGTGCATATCATCATTGAGTCGATGTCTCCTGTGACTTTTAAATTGAACCAGATGCTTCTTCTAGTGAAAAAGACAAACCTTTATGAAGTCTGTCAAAAACATTGATGTCTTACTATCCTGAGTGCTACTAACTTCAAATTAACAGCTTCTCCATTTCAGTTCCTAATCATTTTGCTTCAATCAAGTTATTTTTCTGTAGTCTACTTCACCCAACTCTAGGATTATGATCTCAGCTGGGGTGTTCCAGGCCAGCAGGGAGGTATTGTGCACCCTTTTTGTGTTAGCCCATAAACAGTTTCCAGGTCTCTTTTGTTAGGTTGCTTGGAAAGGTGACTGTTACTGTTACAAGCAACCTTTTGTGAGTATAAAAGCATTATTTTTTAAATATTAAAAAACTGCATTGAAGACACAGGGATGTGTCAGTAATCCTGGGTGTCTCAGTAATAATGTCTCAGTAATCCTGGGTACCAAAATACAGTGTGACCCTTTGCAATACAACCACATGTGTGTGACCCATAATCGTTGTAAGAACAACAAAGGAGAAGAAATTGCTTTGGATTGGGGATGTAGCTTGATATTAGATGAGATGGTTGTCACGGGTTCAATTCCCAGCACCTTGCAAAAAAGGGGGAAATCATAACAGTTCACAAAAATGTATGTGTATTGTAAGAAAAGATGAAGTCATGCCATTTGTTGATGGGATGGATGGAACTGGAAAGTATCATGGTGAGTGAAATGAGTCAGAAGGAAAAGGACAGACACAGAATAATCTCACCCATATGCAGGATCTACACAGACATAGTAGAGGAATAACTAATATCCAGAGGGAATAGAAACAAACAATGGGAGAACTGGTCCTTAGGAGGAAGCTTGCCACTGGAGGAGGTGGGATAGGTCAGGGAAGGTACCACAGAAGGAAGGTACGACAGAAGGTATGACAGAAGGAAGTGGTCACTCTGTACAAGGGCTGAGTGCTAAATGCAAGTAAAATGATGTGCATAGTACCCTATCAGTAACAGTATTACAAACTACAGTGCATACCGGGGAAAAGAAAAGAGTGCCTGCCATAGAAGCAGGCTGGGAACAGGAGGGAGACTGGGGACATTGGTGGAAGTGGACATTGGTGGAAGTGGGATTGGTGTTGGAGCACTGTATGCCTGAAATTCAATCATGAATAACCTTGTGACTTCATAATTCACAGTGATTCGATAAAATAAATAATTTAGTAGAATAATTAAGTAAATAGCACTGCACTGTCCTCCCGTTGTTCATCGATTTGCTCGAGCGGACCCAGTAACATCTCCATTGTGAGATTTGTTGTTACTGTGTTTGGCATATCAAATATATCACGGGTAGCTTGCCAGGCTTTGCCATGCGGGCGAGATACTCGCGATAGCTTGCCGGGCTCTCCAAGAGGACTGGAGGAATTGAACCCGGGTCAGCCGGCCGGCCGCGTGCAAGGCAAACTCCCTACTGCTGTGCTATCGCTCCAGCCCAACTCAGTAAATATGTATATTAAATCATAATCTTGTTCATCAATGTTATATGTCAACTGTTTATAGTTATTGATATGTTGAGCTAGGAAAATTGGGAAATGTCAATTAAAGGGAATAAAGAGAAATAAAAGTTCTTATACTCAAAGGTAACCACAGTTAACAATTATGTTTATATCTTCCATATTTTCCCTGAATATATGTATAAACATGTAAGTATATATATGAACAAGCATATACACATATGTCTGATATATATATATGTGTGTGTATGCAGAAACTATGAGTGAGTGAGAGAGAGAGAAATATATATATTTTTTTGCTTTTTGGGTCACTCCTGGCTTTGCACTCAGGAATTACTCCTGACGGTGCTCAGAGGACCATATGGGATGCTGGGAATCAAACCCGGGTCGGCGGCATGCAAGGCAAACGCCCTACCCGCTGTGCTATCGCTCCAGCCCCAAGAAAGAGATTTCAAAAACATAAGTAATAGCAAAGAACAAAGTTTGAGACCAAGAGCCAGGGGAAAACGAAGTACGTAGGAACAAGATAGACTCTGTGTTTGGTGTTTTTGACCTGCGAGGGGAAGGAGAGTTTCAGGCTCCACAGAGCCTTCCCACTCCTAGGTCACTAACAGATTTGAGGAAAACTGGGAATAAGCTCACATTCCCCAGGGATGTGGGTGAAATTAAACAGCCTGTAAAGTCAGCACTGGTTTTTGTTTCCCTTCCTCCCCCCCTAGCCCCCCCCCCCCAGCCCCCACAGAGCTCTTCCCAGGAGATCATCCTGGATTCTGATTTCTCTGTTCACACTTACTAGTCAAAATAACAATTCCACTCTCAAACGTGCAAATTCCTTCAAAACAGAAACTAACTTTAATCCCCCCCCCAACACACACACCATTGTGAGGGCCAGCACTCCCCCTGGGGAGTCAGTGCAGCAAGGCAACAGCACACACAGACTTCCTTTCCCCACCGGCCTGTTCTAATCTCATCTCTGTCCTTGAGCAATGTCCCTGTGACAATCTTCTCCTGCTGGGATAGTTGTTAACTGAGCTAAAGAAGCTGCTAGACAGGGGACATCAAATGGGGTCTTCTCAGATTAGTGGGCCCTCAGGCTCCTCCATCCCGGACAGAGGGACAGAGACCCAGATGTGGAACACTTTTCCCACTAGTCTTGTATCTCACATGTTGTATTGAATGCATATGTTTTATGACATGTTCACGTGCTGTATTGTTTTTTTTTTCCCCAAGATGAGAATGGCTGTACAGTACTTCAGTTAGCAGAAGAGGGACAGGGGAGACAACTTAAATGGTCAGATCACAGAGAGTGGTTCCCTATGCATTGCTGAAACTGACTTCCTAAGCACTGAGCTTCAAGTAGCCCCAGAGTGGAACCTGACATGACCCAAACAGCCCTTCCTGAAAGAAAAAAAAGAAGAAGAAAAAAGACAGCAGGAAAAACCTGAGCTTATCAATTTTATAAGTAAGCAGGACTGGAGGATGGAAGATTTTGTCTCTTCAGAAGGAATAAAAATAAATATCAAATACCCCCAGAGACACCTCCTCCACACACATTCATACACATAAGCACACTCACTCATGCACAATCGAAACTCAAGCAAACAATAGACACAGCAATCCCAGTAAAACTCTTTTCTTTTTAAATAACAGGTTTTGTCTTGATTAAGCAAAAAAGTGAGACTCTTCAGGCAGCTTCCCTAAACCATCCCACCTTCCCTGCCATAAAGAAATAAGAATGGAAGGTCTCCTGGGTCAATCTGACAAATATCAGCTTGCAGTTCCTGAGTGCTCTGTTAGATACACAGCCTTTGGCCAAATGGAAACGCAGTAACTTCTGTCTAAATGACCCAGCCAGGTACGTTTTATCCTAATGGACAGCAAGTTGAAAATTAAAGGGAAAAAGAAGAACACCGTATTTCAACAAATGGGATCTAGAGGCTTTTCATCTGCTGCTTTCTCTGGAAAAGCTCCTGTGCTCTGTGCTTTTAGTGGAAGAAGCTTGTCTGACCAGTTTAGCGGGAAGCTGGCACCCTGCCCACAGCACTCATTAGAGGCTCTGACCTGTGAAAAGCAGCGAATAGAACACACCCCTTCCACACCCCCCAGCCATTTTCTCTGCAGCCTAACTCTTAAAATTCTCAATATTAGCAGCATCGCAGTTGCACCATCATTTTTAAACTATTTGTCACTCTTTGCCATATATTGACACCCCCAACCTCTACTTTTATTCTGGAAGAGGCTTTTTGTGTAAAAAATAAAGTGGCTTTCTTCTTACTTGCTTTTCTCCCTATGCAACTAAGGGATGCTACTTTTTTTTTTACTAATGACTTCTATATTTGGTTAAAATCACCTAGAAAAATCAACAGGGAAGAATGGAGTATTTCCTTAGTTACCTACTAGCCTTGGCAACTAAAATCCATAGGGATTTATTTCACCATTTCTATTAAAATTTTATACGCATTTAAAATATTCACTTGAATATCATGCTTTTTCTTTTCTATCCCAGTTGACTGTCGTATTCACCCTGGAGTCTGACTGACTTCCCTCAGTTGCTTTACTTACTTAAAATGACTTTTTTAAATTAATAAGCACCCAGTTTTGTTCAATAAACCAGTTATCGTTAACACTTTTTCTCTTTCTCTGTTGAAGCCAATCCTTTACAACTCTTCCACTGTAGATCATCCACAAATTTAACTGTCTGCTCTGCATCTGAGTTAGGAGGATTCTCTGCATTAGAAGATGGATGCCAAGCCAATTAGAAAAAAAAAATCCACCTTCATTAGTCTTTCCAAGTTGTAAAATGGAATCAAAAACCTTCTCTGTCACATTGAAACAGAGTTGTTTCAAGCCCCTAAACAACCCTTGCAGATTCTATCATAATGGGAACTACCCCCAACTCAGCTGAACAAATCCCTCTTGTAAATCATATATCTTGGGGATCTTATTTAAAGCACAGATTCCCAGGCCTTCTCTCTCACAAACTCCAACACAGGAAGTCTTAGTAAGGTTCACAAATTTGCATTTGGTAGGGGAGAGGGGATGCTTGGACCACACCCAGCGATGCTCAAGGGTTACTAGAGCCTCAGCATTCAGGCAGTGCTTGGGAGACTGTATGGGATACTGGGGATCAAATTCGGATTGATTGAACTCTACCTGCTTTACCATCTTGCAAGATGCCAAAGAATCATAACGGAATTCACATCCACTAGCCATTCCAAGTTGGAAAATAATCAAATACCTTCTTCATTACATCATCAAAATAGAATGATGTTGCAAGGCACTCTACCTGAGTTACTCTCTCTCTCTCTCTCTCTCTCTCTCTCTCGTTCCTCAGGAATCTGCATTTTCTACAACCTCCTATCCCCGCTCCCAGGTTAATGATTCTTAGAGCTCATCTGGGCAAACACTGTCCAATAAATAGCTTTGATGTACAGGTGTAGAGCCACACCTGGTGGTGCTCAGAGCTTAGTCCTGACTCTGTGCTCAGAAATCATTCCTGGTAATGGTTAGGAGATCATGGTTGGTATTGGGGAAAAACCCAAGATCACCCACATGCAAGGCAACCTGTTTGATTCCTGTGCTCTCTGTAGCCTTTGTATTAATAACTTTTCATTCATTTATTCAACATTATTATTCAACCTACGATGTACAAGACATCACTTTATGAATAGAAGTATTTCACATGGATTATTGTCAAGAAATGGTCTAGTTGCTGGAAAGATATCTCAAAGGACTCTAGCACATTTCTTCATGCAGGATCCCCATACTCAATCCCAGTACCACAGAGTCCTCTAAACACTGCCAGGAGAGTTCCTTAGTACCAGGAGTAGCCCATGAGAACTTCTGGCTATAGCACCCAATACCACCCCGAAAGAAAGAAAGAAAGAAAGAAAGAAAGAAAGAAAGAAAGAAAGAAAGGAAGAAAGGAGAAGAGAAGAGAAGAGAAGAGAAGAGAAGAGAAGAGAAGAGAAGAAAAAGAAGTGTAACAGGAGAAATGAGATGTGAACATAAATGAATAATCAAAGAAATCAAGAGGTTTATCATAAGAGAGAAAGGCATACTCTTTTGCAAACCACAACACGCAAAAGGAGAGAGAGAACAAAGGGGAATGTCCTGCCACAGACGCAGTGTGGGATGGGGGGGATGAGGGATGGGAGGGATACTGGGATCCGTGGTGGTGGGAAATGGGCACTGGTGGAGGGATGGGTATTTGATCATTGTATAATTGAAACCCAAGCACAAAATTTGTAAGTCTACAACTGTACCTCATGGTGTCTCACTAATAAAAATAAATAAAAATAACAAAACCTGAGGGAAGAAAAAAGAGAGAGAGAAAGATATAACTGAGATGGACAGGAAGGTAACCTACAGACTAAACCTGGAAGTAGATGTCCATCCCACAGAGAAAGAAAAGAGAAGGCATTCTGAAACAGCACATGTGAGCCAAGCCATGGAGTGAGAAGTGTGCAGTCTATGTGCAGAAAGAAGCTCCATACAATTAGAAGAAGCTCCCTAAACTAAACTAAACTAAACTAAACTAAAATTGGTTTGGACCATTGGGTTAAGGAAGAGTAAGAGCAGCAAAAAATCTTATAGAAGAGATGTGGGCCCAAAGTCTTGTATGCAAGACTTTGACTGCCAGGCAAGGAATTGATCACAGGAAGGGCTTGAAATAACAACAGGCGTCAAGGGGCAGAGAGGGATGGAACTGTTAGTAGACCTACAAGCAGCCCCATGCTGTTCTGGGCATGTGTTCACATGCTGGAAAACTCACTGACCTCACCCTACAGGGTTCACCCTGTCAGTCATCCTAGTCTCAAGCATTGCATCATTCTCAGTGGGAAGCTCACCTCTCACCTCACATTAATATTAGAAAGGCCTGGTGCTTTTGTCTCTGAATATTGTCATCACAGCATCTTCTTTAGATTAACATTATTGGATAACATAGGGTTGTCCTTGCTCCTCCTGCAGGGAGCTTAATTTTATTGAGCTACTAACACAATAGTGCCCCTGAGGCACACCCAATTCCATCAGGCACTAATAACCCTATATTGCTTTTCTCTTTCCTTTATGTCATTTGCATGGTTTAGCAATGTCCTTTTCTGTGTAGACACAGAAAGACAGTTGATGCTATGCTTTTAACATGGTGCCCCGACCCGTGGGACTAGTCAACGTGGATAACCGGGAGAGGGTGCGCGAGTGAGAAAAAGAGAGAGACAGAAGAATGGGAGCAAGACAAGACTCTGATCCAAAGCTCCAAATTTATTTCTCCCAAGCTAGCCTTTTATAATCGATTACATGAGGGAGTGGGCAAAACGGGGAATTAACAAAGCATGCAGATGTTCAATAAATCATGGTGTGAGCCCTAACAGTGGGCTCATGGCAGTTTTCCCAGGCATAGCTCAGAAACTTACACACTGTATTTTTAACATTTTTCCAAGAAGAGATTAGTTCTTAAATTGCAGGTCAGGGTGTACTGACATTTTGGCTCCTGGCATCTCCTCCCTTTTTATTTTTAAAATAGGCAATTAAGTATCTTATAGAGAGCCTTAATTTTTATTTTTAAAATAGGCAATTAAGTATCAACAGTATAGAGGGCCTGTTCTTGCAGCTCCAGAGAGCTGCAACGCATATCACAGAAAGCAAGCTCAACGCATATCACAGAAAGCAAGCTCTCCTTCATGGAAAGAAGGGCATTAACCAGCGGGGGGACTAGGGGCCTATCCCCCAGTCACTATTAAGGATCCTTTTAGTGGGGAGAGGAATATTGTTCAGATCCAACTTCTATGCAGATAGGTGTGCTTCTATGAGCTCAGGACGGCCTTTGAAGGCTCCTCATCGGCAGATACCACCTGGTTCTGCCCCCCGGAGGTGCCCATAGCATCATCACAACTGCCCTGATATGCAGCTGCCCTAGTTCGGGTGCGAGGAGCCAGCAGCTGCACAGAGAGTGTGTGTACAGGTCCATCCAGGCACCTCTAGCTCTTGGTCAGCAAGATCCAATTGATGGTAATGAATTTGGACGGGGTTTGATGCCAGGGAGTCAATCTGCCTTTTTATAAAAGCCATAACTCTATTAAACAAAAACGGAGCCAGGGATATTACAATCAGGATACCAAAAAGGGGACCAAGCAGGGGAAACACATAAGGTAACATTCCTTTCATCCCCCACCACCCTTGGGAGGTGTCAGTGGGCCGTCTCTGCTTCTCAAGGTCTTCTTGGAGCTGTCTTATTTGATCTGGACCACGCTGCTGTGGTTGAGAAGAAGCATCATTCTTGCAAAAAAACACAAAGGCCACCCTGTTCAGCAGTAAGGAGATACAGACCTCACTGATTCTGCAATACAACTTGGGCAAGAGAATTTAATTGCTCTTGAACAGTCAAAATAATTTGGGATACCTCTTGGATGTCCCCTATCAGCTGATTCTGCAAGGAATCATGTAAGGAGACAGCAGTGGTGATGCCTGCTGTGACTGTGGCAATCCCAGCTGCCACTCCCAGGCCAAGAAGAAAATGGATGAAGGCAGGAGACCGGGGTGTATGAGCATGTTCTTTCAAAAGTATTGGGATGGGTTCAGATGCTGGGAGTATACTAAGGTGTGGGAAGACAAAGACAATGGTACAAATTCCAATCCAATTTCCATACAGAAAGGGGCGAATACCTGTGTCACAAAGAAATGAGGCATTATATGGAGGGCAATACTTAAGGGCGGCATCCATTACTGGGGGTTCCAGGAATTTTTTACAATCAAGGCAAAGTTTCCAAGTAGGAAGACCGGCTAAATTAGACTTATTAAAGCAAGTAAGATTCTCTGGAAGTGTAGACAGCACATGATGGGGAAAATAATACAAAGGTCTATTATCATGACAGGGCTTAATTCAGAGGAATTAAGGGTATCATTAATCAGCAAGCTGGAGGCATCGAGGGGGACCTCATAGGAGGGGCGCATACACAACCAGCACCCTTGAGTGTACCCAACCTGAGTAGCATTAAGCAATTAATAGGACTATTTCAACAATTCAAGTAAAAGGGCAAAGGTCCAAGAATGTACTGGGTTAACTTGTTGTACAAGAGCTTGTAAAGCCTGGGATGCGTGAGTCAACTGTTCACGAACAATTTCTGCAGTGAAGGGGTGGGTGCCTGAACCCAGACCTTCTGAACCGTAATTAAACCCATGGGGTCCGTCCCTTTTCCATCCACTCTGATCCCGGCATAGGTCTTGGAGCTCCAAGGAGAATTGGAGGGATCAGAGATTTTATATTTTACTGGATTACATTCGCCTAACTGACAGTTTTTAGGAGGGGAAGGAAGTGTCAAAGCGTTCCCCGTAGAGCCGGTATGGTCATGAGGACAAGACTAATATGGGCAAAATCCATGCTGGTCATGCGAACAGGATGATGACTGCCAATATTCCCAGAAAATATATTTCTGGTCAGTGGAATAAGTTTTCTCCCAAGACGGTTTTCTCCTTCTCCTGCAGGAGTCAGCAGAAGTCAGATTGTTATGAATATCAGTTTTTGAATGGCACTCAGAGGCCCAGTGGTTTCCTCGTTTGCAACGTGGGCAGTCAGTGTTAGGAGGGGGACGCCCCGTAGTGCAATTCCGTGCAAAATGACCTGGTTGCCCGCATTTGAAGCAGGTTTTTTTTCTAGAGGAGACATATTCCTTTAAGGCACCCCCAATGGCCATCCCAATGGCATGAGAAGAGCCAATCCCTGAGCATAACCCAATGTAAACTGAGAGGTCGGCACCAACACGGTGGGGGCAGATGGCCACCTGGCATCCAGGGTTAGCATTCTCAAATGCCAAGCGTTAGACAAAAGCACTTTCGTTTTCTCCACTGCCAACCTGCCAACCAAGCTCTCAGCCCCCTCAGTCAGGCGGCTGATGAAACTGCTATAAGGGTTCATCTGCACTCTGCCGCAGCTTCGCGAGAGAGGTGGTCACAGACCCCTTAGAGGGGAGGCGTTTCCACACCTTGAGACCAGCACACTGAATTTGGGCAAGGAGACCGGAGGGGTGGGGAATGGAACTGTGCGGCCCAAGAGTTTATCTCTAGTCCAGTTTTCAGAGGCTACATTATCCAGATTTCGTTGAGCGGTTTTCCTGCAATTCTCAATGAACTCAGTCTTCCACAGGACATAGTCGCCCCTGGACAAGGTGGCCCACGCCAAAAAATACCAATCTATTAGTGTCAGCCAGCGGTCACTAAGATTATCAAGGAGTGCCAGAGTAAAGGGAGCTTTGGGTCCATACTAGGTTATCATCACTTTCAGTTCTTTAAGGTGTTTAATACTAAGGCGGTGATATTTTTGGCCAGGGACCTCGTCCGAGTCAGACTGGTCTGGGTGATCAGAAGTTTCCTCATTGCCTGAGCCTGAGTTTCCTAAACCACCATCTTCTCCATCCTCTTGGCGTCTGGCTCCCAAGCTCCAGGACCAAGTTCCTCAGGGAAGAATCAGATCTCGGGGCAGTGCAGTGTCAGTGTCAGCCTCCGAGGAGGTCTTATTACAGGTGGGGGGGGGGGGGGCGGCAAGGACAGGTGGTTTAGGCTTTTTGGGGCTTTTTGATTGGGCTTCCTTAGGAAGGGAAAGTTTCACTAATTCTTCTCCTAATGCACGGAGTTCCTTAATCAAGCGGACATGCTCCTGTTTCTGTTGGAGAACAGCCAGAAGAGCGGCCGCCTCTGTACACAAACGGCTTTTAGCCCTCTGAAGATTAGAAATCTCAGGGTTAAAATCAAGAATCGGAGCACAAAAAGGGGAAGTTTTAGGTAAAGGGGAGGGAGCAGATGGTCGAATCCGAGCAAAATCAGGATAGGGAGGCGGAGGGGGGAGGACAACTCAACTTTTTGAAGGGTATTATCATCATGATAAGGGGCGGCCTCATCTTCTAAAGATGCAAGGTCCGCTGGTGAAAGATCATCAGGAGGGACAGTAAGGGAGGGATAAAGGGACTTAATCTGAGGGGAATCTTTAGACTGATCATTCCGGGAGGGGGATTCATTTGAATTTGAATGAGTTTTGGCCTGACGGGTCCCCAGCACTTACCAGCAGCAGGGGGGCCTTCCAAGCATAGAAATGACAATAGAACCACAAACTGAGCCCCCCCCCCCCCCCACGGCTGTAAAAGTTCTCTGTCCTGTTGAACAATGTCCTGTGCTTCAGGGAAATGATTATAAATTTTAAGGATATCATTAATGAGGTTCCAGTAGGAAAAGGCTTGAACAGGGACCTTTTCAGGTCCAAAGGTGCCATAATAATCTTTCAAACACTCGCCCACTCTCCCCCAGCATTTCTCATCAATAGTACCCTCTTGGGGGAACCAGGGGCAAACCTCAGTAATACAGGTAAAAAATTTCTGTGAATCCTTTTTCTTTACCCTAGTTCCTCGTGTTTTTAAGGAGTCTTTAAGTCCTTTAAGAAATAAGTCATGTTTACTCAATGTCTGCCCCATGTTAATAAAGGAGAAAAAATACGCAGTTATCAATGATATCACAGTAATCAGGGGCTAGTGTAGTGATTGAGACAAGTGCCTAACAGATGCACAGTTTTGTCTTGCAGGGATGCTAATTCATCTGGGATTCGGGGCTGTGACCCCCTTATCCTGATAAGTCTGCTAGCAGCGGGTGCCTCAATGGCTCTTAAATGCCCGACCCTTGCCTGCGGGGGACAGATCATTGTTGTTTCAGGGAAAAATAACACTCAAGCAGACAAACAAAAACAAAAATCAAGTAAACAATAAGAAAAAGTATTTAAAAAAAAAGAACTTCAAAAGAGTGCACACAGCAAAAGATACAGTGAAGACAGCTCATAAGTTAGTATCTCTGTCAGTGCGTGGACCACCTCACCTGATGGGCTGAGGTTGAAAAAGAATCACCGCTTACCTGACCGAAGTCCCTGAATTCCTCTTTCCAGCTGTGCTCTCGCAGGGATCCCTTATGCCTGGCCCGACCTTGGGCACCACCTGCCCCGACTCTCGGGACTCATCAATGTGGAGAACCGGCAGAGGGTGCGCGAGTGAGAAAAAGAGAGAGACAAAAGAATGGGAGCAAGAC
Source organism: Sorex fumeus (assembly GCF_029834395.1). Classification (NCBI taxonomy): domain Eukaryota; kingdom Metazoa; phylum Chordata; class Mammalia; order Eulipotyphla; family Soricidae; genus Sorex; species Sorex fumeus. Next base: position 11,354,398 of record NW_026606103.1, read on the forward strand.
AAGACTCTGATTAAGCTCCAAATTTATTTCTCCCAAGCTAGCCTTTTATAATCGATTACATGAGGAAGTGGGCAAAACGGGGAATTAACAAAGCATGCAGATGTTCAATAAATCATGGTGTGAGCCCTAACGGTGGGTTCATGGCAGTTATCCTGAGCATAGCTCAGAAACTTACACAATGTGTTTTAACATTTTTCCAAGAAGAGATTAGTTCTTAAATTGCAGGTCAGGCTATACTGACGTTTTGGCTTCCGGCAACATGGGAGTTGATTGACCCCAGATAATACTTACTCCTGGGCATTCATCATATTTACCTGATTTAAGCCTCAGTTGCCCTTACTTCCTAACATCCCCCAAAAGAAAGTCCCAACAAAGGGACTGGATGAACCCAGGACAAACTCTAAGCTGCCCTGGCATCGAAAGGGGACAAGATAAGCACCATAAATATAAAAAAAAGTTAGGATCATGCTCATGGGACAAACTCTGTCATGACCCAAAAAGAAGTAATTGAATAACGACCCTGGTAGGGTTAGGAAAGACTAACCTGGTCTGAGGACTGTAGTCTGGGATATATAGCGAAATTTCCCCAGGAAGAGCCAACCTTTAAGCTTAATATATCTCTTCTGTATTAATACAAAAATGACTAGAAATATTATAAGAAATAAATTCACTATGATTGTTTAAATGAGTTATTAGCTGAAGAAAGAAAAAAGCAATACACCCTGGATGGAATTCAGCCCTTGAGCAGATCTCCTAGCTATCTGGAGTGCTGGACCCTCAAATGAGATATTGTCCTTGAGTTAATCCCCTAGAACTTCCCCTGAAGTTCTTTACATCTGTTTGTTGTTATGAAAATGTTCAGCCCCACATATGTGTACCCCCACCCTTCATGATTTCTATATAACTATGCTATAAGGGGTAAGAGGGGTAGAGGACTTTGAGGTCTAGAAGGAGACTAGGATGATGGAACTATGGTGACTATGACTATGATCAAAACTACGACTATGATTGTGCTGTAAAGAGAGAGATGGAACTATGCTGGGGACGAGAGAGAAATAGACAGACTACCAACCAGCCTGGAGCCCTGCTCCTTCTTTGTGGGTCAGCCAGGGGAACGGTTCTCAGCTGCCCAATGCGTGCCTCCACAATTTTCCTGGAAACTCACAAACAATGAGGGGGAAAACATGTAGGGAGAGCACTCCATGTTCTCACGTTTTTATCCTATCAGTGCAGCTGCTATCTCTCTAATCAATCACACACACACTCAAAATTCAGGGGAGACTGACCTGTGTTTTCCTGGCAAGCTAAAAATAGAATATAGTGATATTTGCCAAAGATTATTTGCCCAGGTGATGGGCCATTAGGAAATCTAATCAGAGGCAAGAATAACATATATTTACATATATTTTTCCAGAGAAGGGGGGGATTGGTTTTTTTTTTTTTTTGCTTCTTTATGTGACTCCAGCACAAGTGTTACAAGTATGGTATGCTCCTAGTCACCTTTCTTCACATCTTCGACTACAGAGTCATCGTAGAAGTTAAGAGCACAGGGCTACTGTCCTTCCAGCTTCCATTCTCCTTGTCCTGCCAGGGAGAATATACCTGTGAATCAAAGAGATGCATTCTCAAGCTGGGTTGGCCCTTTCTGTTAGAACCTGATCATTGTGGATTCTGTGAACTGTACTCTAAGTGGTGTTAGGAAACCGGATAGGAATGCTTAGTCTAAACAGGCACTGACGCATCAAGTCGAGCTTGCACGCAGTCATCTCTGTCCTCTGCAGTTTCAACCATATGTGGTGTTGCCTTAGAACCTAACGAAACACTAGAGGAAAAGACTCAGAAAATCTGATCCCAGGTGCAGTAAATATGTGTTCCCAGAACCCCTCCTGTCTCAGTGAAACCTAATCCTGTTGCCATTCCTTTTTCCTTACTATTCACAAGCTGTCACACACATACACCCTCCACCTCCCATGGCAAAGCTATTCTGGGAAGGTTCAGACCCAGGTGTAACAGAAGGCAGAGCAAAACTGAATGTGAGCATCAAGTTAACAATGCCGTTTGATGTGCATGAGGTTGCTATGAGAGTACAGCATAAATGTTCTCACTATACAGCATGATCCCCAACAAACGCATAAACATTTCAACCACCAACAAAAGGAAGTGTTGACTATTCTATTCTATTGTAAGGAGATAGAGCAAACCATCAAATTTTAAATCACACATTGTTAACTATGCAACAATATGTCTACAATATGTGACTTACATATATGTCACTGTCACTGTTCCCCCGTTCTTCATCAATATGCTCGAGTGGGCCCAGTAACTTCTCCATCATGAGACTTGTTGTTACTGTGTTTGGCATAAGAGCGATATACTCTCAGTAGCTTGTCTGGCTCTCCGAGAGGGGCAAAGGAATCAAACCCAGCTCAGCCGGCTGCACAAGGCAAACGCCCTACTGCTGTGCTATAGCTCCAGCCCTACTAAGTGAGAATTTCTGTTTGTTTGTTTTGGGGCCACACCTGGCAGTGCTCAGGGCTTACTCCTGGCTCTGCACTCATGAACCACTCCTAGCAGGCTCAGGGTGACCATATAGAATGCCACGAACTGAACCCTGCTTGCATGCAAGGCAAGCACCCTACTTGCTATATTCTGCATTATCGCTCAACTGCAAAGCCACAGTTTTTTTAGAAACGATTGTCAATTCTGGGCTGGAGCGATAGCACAGCGGTAGGGCATTTGCCTTGCCCGCAGCCAGCCCAACCGAGCCGGGTTCGATTCCTCTGCCCCTCTTGGAGAGCCCAGCAAGCTACTGAGAGTATCTCGCCCGCACAGCAAAGCCTGGCAAGCTCCCCATGACGTATTCAATATGCCAAACACAATAACAACAGCTCTTAAAATGGAGACGTTTCCATGAACAACAGGAGGACAATGACAGTGTGGATTCTGCACAAGTCAGCAGTGACTTCTGCAAAGACTCAGAAACAGCTGCTAATGCAACTGACAGGACTAGGAGCAGTGATAAGAGATCTTCCACAGGTCTATTTGAAAGCTGATTTCTGCTGGCAGGGCAGCTAACTCTGCAAAGAGTGTCCCTTTCATCTGGAGTACCCAAGGCTGTTGGTTCTATATCACCCCACACAGATGCAACATAAATGCTCACAGAAGTAATGTTTATGCACACAAATACGAGTGGACATGTTGCACACACACACATGCACACATCTACTTTTGCAAACTGCCTCTGCAAACAGGACTATTGTAGGAGAATGCTTTGATTTCAGAGCATTCTGGGACACAAAAGGCTTAAGTTCTTTTGTGTTTGCCACTTTTTACATGGAGTTACTGAGTAGTTAAAATGGGGCTAACTAAAATTGAGAACTGAACTGTGGTCTAACTAAGCATAATTACACAAGACTCTTGAGAGATTAAGTAAGAAATAAAGAATAAAATTTCTTCTTAATAACTGATCAAATGTTGAAATAAAAATATGTTTGTTGTGGGGCCAGAGAGGTAGTACAATGGGTAGGGCCCTTGCCTTGCACATGGCTGACCCAGATTCAATGTCAGGCATCCCATACATCCCATATGGTTGCCAGAACACTGACAGGAGTGAGCTCTGAGTGCAGAGCCAGTAGTAACCCTGAGTACTCCCATGTGTGGCAGAGAGAGAGAGAGAGAGAGAGAGAGAGAGAGAGAGAGATGTTTGTTGTATAACTTTTTATTGCAGGCGTAACAAATTACTACTGAACTACTGAAGTTGACAGTCCTGGAGGTCAAAATATCAAAATGTGTCCCTCTGAACTAAAATTAAGATGTCAATAGGACAGTGCTCCTTATGAATGCTCAGTGGGACAAATTGTTTCCTTGTCTGGGGAAGCTTCTAGAGGTTGCTCATGTTCCTCAATTAATAGCCCCATCTTGCATCTTCAAAGCAGTTAATGTTCCATCATTTCACCTTTCTACTCATATGGTACTCTGGTCATAGACAGGAAAGGTATTCTGCTTTTAGGGGTCCTTGTGATTAGATTGGGCCCTGATAATTCAGAAATGTTCTTCCATCTCCCCATCTTAATCACATCTTCAAAGTCCCTTTGGCCAAGAAGGACAACATACCACAGGATGCTAAAGTTGTCCGTGCATATTTAGGGAAGCCATATTCTTCCTACCATATGGTTATTATTAAATCCTGTTAAAAACAACATATTACCAAGATTAACTTCTCCTGTTTTGTTTTTTCCTTTTGACTACTATGACATTTTAAAATTGTATATGTGACTCACATTACATTTCTCTTCAGGGGTCTTTCAATCACCAAAATTTTCTTTCTTTTAAAACGTCATTTTTATGGAGATAATAGGATTTGCAGTACTGCTCATCAAACTTTTCATGCATACATCATTCCAACACCATACTCATCCCCAAGGAGCTCACTTCTCTCCATCAGTATTCCAAAGGCCCCTGCCAGCTCCTCTTACCATTGGAAGCTCTGTTTGATAGACAAAATATTCAGTTCTAATGACTTTGACTATTTGTTGTTCTCTTATTATATTTCTTTCTTTTTCCACATGTGGAAGAGGGGTGGAGGTGTGTGTGTGTGTGTGTGTGTGTGTGTGTGTGTGTGGTTACATACAAATACCAGTCCATGTAGGTGAATACCTATATACAAATAAATTAATAGAACTAATTTCCTGACCTTTTACAAAATTCTAAATAAATGATAAGTTGATCACTTGATCACTTCACTTGACATCCCATTATTCATCGATTTGTTGGAGCGGGCAGCAAGCTATCCATGGCGTATTCGATATGCCAAAACCAGTAAATACAATGGGTCTCATTCCCCTGACTCTGAAGGAGACACCAATACGGCAGTGTTGAGAAGGATAGGTTGATATAATAATTTTTTTCGAAAAAAAATCTTTTTCAGAGATATATAAATTTAAAGAATTAATATTATGGATAATTCTGTGCTAATGCATTTTAGAGTAAACTCTAAACATGAAATCGGTAAATTCTACAAATCTAAAATTTAGTAAGAGTAAAGAGAATTTTAAAAAACTTAAGGAGAAAATTTGAATAAGAATATGAAAGTATTTTATTGTATTTTACCTTAAGAAAGCAAATATTGGTTTTATATTATAAAATACTGTATTATAGATACTTCTGAAGTGTCTGCGTTAAGTAAAAAATTGTAATAAAATGTTTTATAGATATAAAAGAAAGCTTGCACTGTAGCACTGTCAAACCGTCCCCCCACTGTCCATCTATTTGCTCAAGTGGGCACCAGTAACATCTCCATTGTAAGACTTGTTGTTACTGTTTTTGGCATATTGAATACGTCACGAGTAGCTTGCCAGGCTTTGCTGTGCGGGTGAGATACTCTAGGTAGTTGGCCGAGCTCTCCGAGAGGGATAGAGGAATCGAACCCGAGTTGGCTGTGTGCAAGGCAAACGCTCTAACCTGCTGTGCTATCGCTCCAGCCCAATCAAACATAAAACATTCAATATAAATGGGACATTAAGTTGTTATTGAAAATGTGTAAAATTCGGGGCTGAAGTGATAGTACAGTGAGTAGGTTGTTTGCCTTACACGTGACTGACCCGAGTTTGATTCCCAGCATCCCATATGGTCCCCCAAGCATGGCCAGGAGTAATTCCCGAGTGCAAAGCCAGGAGCATCGCTGGGTATGATCCAAAAGTCAAAGGAAGAAAGGAAGGAAGGAAGGAAGGAAGGAAGGAAGGAAGGAAGGAAGGAAGGAAGGAAGGAAGGAAGGGAAGGAAAGAAATGTATAAAATTATATAACAAAGTAGGAAGAAACATACAATGAATGAGTGCTATACTCAATGCCATGTGCTGGGAAGTTTATCCTGTGTTTTATGAAGCTCCTTTTACACTTCTTGCAAAACTGCTTTCAAGGCTATGAATCCCCTGAATTGTTGCTTTTCCATGTCCAAATCTAAGTAGCTGAATAGACTACTCTTAGTGAGGTGGTCATTTCATTGCATTTTTGTACTATACTCTTTCTTTTTCTTCTGGCTTGGAGAGTCTCATTTGATCTTACTTTGAACCTTATGAGTTCCTTTGTACTTTTTAAATTAAAAATTGTTTCCCATATTCTCTCTCTAACTTTGTCTTTGTCATTCTGAGCACAGTGTGTCTTGATGTTGTCCTAGTTGAATCTATTTGCACAGGGACCCTTCACCTCTTGTATGTGATTGACTATATTCCTCAACCCTGGGAAACTCTGGTATGATTTCTTTAACTATTGGATCACCATCAAATTTGACTTTCTCGTCCTTAGAGACCCAAATCATTCTTATGCCGTTCCCCTTGAGCTCATTACATGCTCTTTGGCTTGCTGTTCATTTCTTTTCAGATATTTTATCCATATTCTGTTGCTCTCTAGAGGTTTCTTCCAACTCATCTTAGAACTTTTCAGTCTTTTTCCCAGTTGCTGCTATTGCATTGCTCAGAGCTTCTCATGAGCATGTGTCCACAAAAGAGCTTGGGCCTTTATGCTTTAATAATTACACTAAGGCTTTTGAGAGAATAATTTCTTTGAATCACATCTTGGTTATAATACTTCCCAAGAATTCATTGCCAGCCCCCAGCCCCATCTACCTCTCTGCTTCATAATGAAATCGGTCAAATCTTGCTAAACTTATATCTCATCTTATAAACAATCAAGCCATGAGTACATAGTCTATTGATGAGAGATTCAATAGACTACCTTTTGCATCACTCACATGCTAACAAAACTAGAACATAAAAATATAAATAAATGATTAGAAATGTTATAATTTGGAGTCAAGAAATTTTCCCAGAGAACCAGAAAGACACACACACACACAAACACACACACACAAACACACACACCAAATGAATTAGTAAGAGGAAAAGATAAGTCCTCTAGGGAATCAATACAAGAAAGTACAATCAGTGACTTGAAGCTCTACAAAAACAATAGGGGAAAGAACAGGAAACAATTATGAATAATCATGACAATAATGGCAATATATTGCCTATTAAAAATTCACCACATAATAAGTGAAATAATTATAAAAATAGAATTTCAAAACCTAAAGACAAAAATAATGATTCACATACAAAGATTAGCACTGTAAAGCGCTGTCCCCCCATTGTTCATTGATTTGCTCGAGCGGGCACCAGTAATGTCTCCATTGTGAGACTTGCTACTGTTTTTGGCATATCGAATACATCACAGTTAGCTTGCCAGGTTTTGCCATGCGGGTGAGATAGTCTCAGTAGCTTGCCGGGCTCTCCTAGAGGGATGGAGGAATCAAACCAGGATCGACCCAGGTTGGCTGTGTGCAAGGCAAGCACCCTACCTGCTATGCTATGGCTCCAGCCCATACAAAGATTAAGTCATAGAATAATATCAAATTCAAAATTCTAAATAAAAACAAACTTCAAATATAAGTTCATCTAGCACTCTATGTTAAATCATAAAATAAAATGGAGGAAATGTTATTTTTTAATTTTTTATTTATTTATTTATTTATTTTTAATTTTTAATAGTGAGACATCATGAGGTACAGTTTCAGACTTACACATTTTTGTGCTTGGGTTTCAATTATACAATGATCAAATACCCATCCCTCCACCAGTGCCCATTTCCCACCACCACGGATCCCAGTATCCCTCCCACTCCCATACCCCCATCCCACCCTGCCTCTGTGGCAGGGCATTCCCTTTTGTTCTCTCTCTTTTATTGGGTGTTGTGGTTTGCAAAAGAGGCAATGGGTGACAATCATGTTTGGTCTATAGTCTACTTTCAGCATGCTTCTCCCATCCTGGGAGGATCCTCCCAACACCTTTATTTGGTATTCCCTTCTCTATCTGAGCTCCCTTTTCCCCTAGCATGTGTGGTTGGCCTCCAAGCCATGGAGTAAAATTCCTGGTACTAATCTCAGCCATTCTTGGGTGTTAGTCTCCTATTTTGTTACTTTATGTTCCCCAGATGAATGCAATCTTTCTATGTCTATCCCTTTCTTTCTGAGTCATTTCCCTTAACATTATACTTTCCATGTTGTACCACTTGTATGTAAGTTTCGTGACTTCCTCTTTTCTAACAGCTACATAGGACTCCATTGTGTAAATGTACCAAAGTTTCTTTAACCAGTCATCTGTTCTTGGGCACTCAGGTTTTTTCCAGATTCTGGCTATTGTAAAGAGTGCTGCAATGAACAAACAATTGCAGTTGTCACTTCGACAATACTTTTTTGCCTCTCTGGGATATATTCCCAGGAGTAGTATTGCTGGATCAAATGGGAGCTCAATTTCTAATTTTTTGAGAATCGTCCATACTGTTTTCCAAAAGGGCTGGACCAGTCGGCATTCCCACCAACAGTGAAGGAGTGTCCCTTTCTCACCACATCTGTGCCAGCACCTTTTGCTTTTGTTCCTGTGGATATGGGCCAGTCTCTGTGGTGTGAAATGATATCTCATTGTGGTTTTGATTTGCATCTCCCTGATGATTAATGATGTGGAGCATTTTCTCATGTGCCTTTTAGCCATTCAGATTGCTTGTTTGTGAAAGTTTCTATTCATTTCATCTCCCTATTTTTTGATGGGATTGAATGTTTTCTTTTTGTGGAGTTCAACCAGTACTTTGTACATCCTTGTTATTAACCCCTTATCGGATGTGTATTTGGTGAATGTCCTTTCCCATTCTGTAGACTGTCTTTGTATTTTGGTCACTATTTCTTTTGAGGTGCAGAAGCTTCTTAGTTTAAGATAGTCCCATTTGTCTATCTCTGTTTTCACTTGCTTGACCAGTGGTGTGACATCTTTGAAGACACCATTAGCTTCTATGTCATGAAGGGTTTTGCCAACTTTTTCCTCAATGTACTTTATGGATTCCGTTCTGATGTTGAGGTCTTTAATCCACTTTGATCTTACTTTTGTACATGGAGTTAGGCAGAGATCTGAGCCCACTTTTTTGCATGTAGCCGTCCAGTTTTGCCAGCACAATTTGTTAAAGAGGCTTTCCCTGCTCCACTTCACTTTTCTTGCCCCTTTACCGAAGATTAGATGCTCGTATGCTTGGGGGGAGATGTCAGTATATTCAACCCTGTTCCATTGGTCTACAGCTCTGCCTTTGTTCCAGTACCATGCTGTTTTAATTATTACTGCTTTGTAGTAGAGTTTGAAGTTAGGGAGGTTGATTCCTCCCATTTTCTTTTTCCCAAGAATTGCTTTAGCTATACGTGGGGGCTTATTGTTCCATATAAATTTCAGGAGTGTTTGCTCCGTTTCTTTGAAGAATGTCATGGGTATCCTAATAGGGATTGAATTGAATTTATACAGTGCTTTGGGAAGTATTGCCATTTTGACAATCTTAATTCTCCCGATCCATGAACAGAGGATCTTTTTCCATTTCCTCGTATCCTCTTTTATTTCCTGATGTAGCATTTTGTAGTTTTCTTTGTACAGGTCCTTTACTTCCTTAGTTAAGGTGATTCCTAGGTACTTGATTTTCTGGGGCACGATTGTAAACCGGATTGTTTTCTTTATGTCACTTTCTTCTCTTTCACTATTTGCATATAGGAAAGCCATGGACTTTTGGGTATTGATTTTATAGCCTACAACTTTACTATACAAGCCTATTGTTTCTAGAAGTTTCTTGGTAGAGGTTTTAGGGTTCTCTAAGTATAGTATCATATCATCTGCGAATATTGAGAGCTTGATTTCTTCCTAGGAAATGTTATTTTGTAGATAGGCTCTCAAAATTTTATTTCCACTACCTCCTTTTGTGAAAGTTACTATAGAAAGTATCCTAACAAAATAGTTTCTTATGGGGTCAGAGTGACAGTACAGTGGGTAGGATACTTTCCTTGCACACAGTCAACAAGGGTTCAATCCCCAGATTCCTACATGGTCCCCTGAGCACCACTAGAGTAATACCTGAGTGTTGTGCCAGGAATAAGCCCTGAGCACCTCCAGCTGTGGTCCCAAATCAAAACAAACAAAAAGAAAATGGGCAGAAACAATGAACAGAATCTTCCTTAAAGGAAAAATACAAATGGTAAAAAGGCACATGAAAAAATGCTCTATGTCAGTAATTATCAGGGAAATGCAAATCAAAAGAAGAATAAAAAATCACCTTACGCCAGAAAAATTGGCACTCATTACAAAAGCAACCACCACCAGTGTGTAGGGTGGGAGAGGGGAAGGGATTCTCATTCATTGTTGCAGATTATCAGCTAATCCAGCTATTTTGGAAGACAGTATGGACATTCTCCAAAAAATACTATGAATTGAGCATCCATACGACTCAGCTATTCAACTTCTGGGAATATACCCCAAGAGCCCAAAGCCACACAGAAGAAACACCATCTGCACTCCTATGTTCATTGGAGCACTGTTCACAATAGACAGAACCTGGAAAAAAACCGAGTGTCCGAGTACAGGTACTGGATAAAGAACTATGACACTTATACACAGTGAAATACTACACAGCCACTAGAAAAGATGAATTCTATACAATTTGCTGAAATGTGGATGGATCTGAAAAGTATCATAGGGGGAGGAAAGTGGATATTGGTAAAGGGATTGGTCCTGAACACTTTATGCCTGAAACTCAATAATGAATAACTTTGTCATTCACAGTGATTCAATTGCAAATAATTACATATATAACTATTTGTACCAGGTGTGGGCTGGAGCAATAGCACAGCGGTAGGGCATTTGCCTTACAAGTGATCGATATGGCTGACCCGAGTTTGATTCCTCCGCCCCTCTCCGAGAGCCCGGCAAGCTACCGAGAGTATCTCGCCCACACGGCAGAGCCTGGCAAGTTCCCCGTGACGTATTCGATATGCCAAACACAGTAACAAGTCTCATGATGGAGACGTTACTGGGCCCGCTCGAGCAAATCAATGAACAACGGGAGGACCATGACCGTGACCGTATCAGGTGCCATGGGAAAATGCTCTACATTTATAAGTTTAACTACCACATTTTTTTCTTCCCTCTATAACTATACTTTTTTTTCTTAAGGTTTACAAGAAATTGTTTACAATTGTTTACAATTGTAGCCTTGGGAGCCCCCAGTGTTTAAGTGCTGAGCAGCAATGCATTGCTGGGTCCCCACTGTGAGCCATCAGACCCACATAGCCAGGCAAATTATCTCAAAGAGTGGCCACTGAGACTCCCTGAGCACTGTTTGGAGCCATTACTAATTAATTCATTAATCAATTAAAATAATAAAATTGAGGTACTACTAATTTTTAATTGCATACCAAATTAGAGATAATTAATGGAAGTATGGAAAGACTTAACAAAAATATATGGAATTTGACCTGTTGTAGACTTCCATAGTTCAGATATCACTGTCACTGTCCTCTCGTTGTTCATTGATTTGCTTGAGTGGGCCCAGTAACATTGTGAGACTTGTTGTTACTGTGTTTGGCATAGCAAATACATCACGGGTAGCTTGCCAGGCTCTCCAAGAGGGGCAGTGGAATCGAACTTGGGTCAGTCAGTTCAGCCGTGTGCAAGGCAAACACCCTACCCGCTGTGCTATCGCTCCAGCACTCATAACAAGCAATACAAAATAAATCATTTAGCATCTGCCTTTGGAGGCAGGCTTGGATGGTGGTGAAAAAACTCGATGTGAAGGGGGTGGGAAGGTATAATGGTGGTGGGATTAGTGTTGAAATATTGAATGTAATCAATTACTGTGAACAACTCTTTGAAAAATTTTTTTAAATGATGGCAATAACTTTCTTTATCTCAAAATAAAAATCAGCTGGAAGGAAAAATGCTCCTGTTTCACACAAAATTAATACCTTTTTCTAAGTGATTCAAACAAACATAATACATCAAAGAGATTTTGTCTCCTGTGCCCCATTGTATGGGAATCTTATAAAATGTTGCTCAAAGTGACATACTATGGGTTGAAGATTGAAAATAGTTCATTAGAGTGAAACTGCTCAATGGGATGCTAAATTCCATGACATAAATAGAAATACTGTGTACTTCCTACCCAACTGCTGTCTACTGATGTTATTGACTTGAAAATAATATTCTCTCTATGGAGGAAAGAAAATAACTATTTTTTCAGAGTTAAAGCTAAAGACAACTTCACAAAAGATAAGACAGCAAAAATTCTCTGTAGCTGCTTCCCTGACCCCCAGATGGCAAGTCTTTCTCCGTAGAGGAAATTTTTGCATCAAGTAGTCCCTTCCAGGAACAAAGTATTTGTCTTTGATGAGCATGAGGTAATTCCTCACATCTTTGCTGAACAAAAAGATGACTATTTTGAACTGAGGAGATCTGATGTCTGTGCAGAAATGTTTGTAAATATAAAATAATGGAGATTAAGAACTTGGGGGTCTTTATTAGCTGTTTATTTGGTCATGGTCTGTACTTCTTAGTATCATGGCAGGACTCAAACACAGATTAGCAGAGAACCACGTGGCTCTTTGGAGCGGAAAGGGAAGGATGGGAAGGATACATCTTATTTCACTTCCACGCGTAGCACAAAAGATCTGAAAATTCATCTCTCTGTCCCAGAATTGTGATGTTTCTTCCACAGTGTATTCCAAGATGAAGGTGGGGGAAAGGAAGTGAAATAATGGGCAACTCTCTTCCCTTCAAAATTGCATCCCAAATACGGAAAATAGATGTAAACCAAATGCTCCACAAATGCCTCTTCTCCTTTTTTAAAGCCCAAGACAAGGCTTTACGCACAGAGATGTAGTCAGAAGGTGACTTAATGGGCTCCTCTTTTCCTCCTATGTAATTTGTTTAAATGTCAAAAATATTAGCACAGCCAGTAGCTCCGTGTAACATTTAATGTGGGTGACCTCACTTGATTCTCTAACTCATTTTAAATATCTTAAAAACGCATTATCATCACATCACAATTTACTGCAGTGCTTTATAGAAATGCCATTTCCTGAAATGAAGTATTACAGGAACCCCGGCATAAAGTGCAGTGATCAAGTCAACAACCGTCAGCATATACACAGGAAGAAACCCTTCACCTCACAACAGACAAGAGTGTGTGGTTGCACAGAATTCCCTTCATCAGGAAGTTCTCACACAAGGGTATAAAGCTGCTGTTCAAACAGGGAATGCAGTGACCAGGAGAGGCCAACTAGCTTAAGAAACTTGCTCAGCAAGTACCAGGTATTGAACCCCAGTGCTCCCAAGTGTTCTAAAGTGATCCTGACAGCCTGCTGGGGGATTCTTGGTGAGAAGGGTCTGGCAAAAGAGTCAGTGGTTTCGCAAGCAACAAGGGCAAGTACTTAAGGTTCTGGGTTTACTCTCTGGTACTGTGCAGAAGCCTAGGCAACCTTGACTGCTCTAAGGCATGGGGTCCTTGGGGAGGAAAACTGTTCTTTAGAAAAGATAAAATGCAGCTTTATGGGGCATCTTGAGTATCCTGATCTGTTCCCAAACCACCACATAACCACTTAGTACAAAATAAGGAGGCCTTGGACTCTGCAGTGTTTTGCAAGGCCGTGAACCCTTGTAGAAGAGAGAATGTGGTTCAAATCATACCTTGAAAGTCTGGTTTAGTACAAAGTATTACTGGCCCTAGAGTACTTTGGAGAAAGGGTGGGAGAAGAAGGTGAGAACAGAGCTTGAAGCTAGTAGCTTTAAGCAGTACCTTCCCAGTGGATATTTGGAGATAGTCCACAGGATCCTGAACAAGTATAGGCTCTCAGGAAACCTCAAATGTTCTTGGGACCATAGACTAGGACATGCATTCTCATGGAATATAACCATAGCAGAGGGTTGAAGGAATAAGGTAAAATAACAGACTCCCATAATGCCCTACCATTTCCTAAACATTATATCCAAATCCATGACATCCTGAAAGATATTGTTGAAAACCTTCCTGGGTCCTTTCTATGAGCTGGGTCAGACTGAACTGTCTAAGGACAACACTCTCTCCTCACAGGATCCCTCCATCCCTACTGCCAGTACAACTTCTGGGAGTATTGGATGCTCCACCCTGGTGAACTCTACTCAGTCTCCAGCCTCCACCATCACTATGGAGATTGTACCAAGTTCCTTATAGTTTTTGTGGGTTTTTATTTTGCCTTTTGGGTCACACCCGGGGATGCTCAGGGGTTACTCCTGGTTCATGCACTCAGAAATCACTCCTGGCGGTGCTCAGGGGACCATATGGGATGCTGGGAATTGAACCTGGGTTGGCCGCGTGCAAGGCAAACGCCCTACCCGCCGTGCTATTCCTCCAGCCCCCCAAGTTCCTTATAGTTTTAATCTTCCAATCTTCCTCCCCTAATTTTATTGGATATTCTCTCCTGAGCCCTCTGTGATGTGAATTGCACTATGTAAACAGCACTTAATGTGGATTAAAAACATCTAGTAATTATCTCGGCTTTTCTTGGGTGTCAGTCTCCTATTTTGTTACTTTATGTTCCCCAGATGAGTGCAATCTTTCTATGTCTGCCCCTCTCTTTCTGACTCATTTTGCTTAGCATGATACTTTGTATGTAGCACCACTTGCATGTAAATTTCATGACTTCATCTTTTCTAACAGCTACACAGTACTCCATTGTGTAGATGTACCAAAGTTTCTTTAACTTCTGTTCTCAGGCACTCAGGTTTTTTCCAGATTCTGGCTATTGTAAACAGTGCTGCAATGAACAAACAAGTGCAGATGTCACTTTGACTATACTTTTTTGCCTCTCTGGGATATATTCCCAGGAGTGGTATTGCTGGGTCAAATGGGAGCTCAATTTCTAATTTCTGGAGAATTGTCCATATTGTTTTCCAAAAGGGCTGGACCAGTGGGCAATCCCAGCAACAGTGAAGGAGGGTCCCTTTCTTGCCACATGCACGCTAACACCAGTTGCTTTTGTTCTTTTGGATGTGGGCCAGTCTCTGTGGTGTGAGGTGGTATCTCATTGCTGTTTTGATTTGCATCTCCCTGATGATTAATGATGCAGAGCATTTTCTCATGTGCCTTTTTGCCATTCAGATTTCTTCTTTGAGAAAGTTTCTGTTCATTTCTTTGGCCCATTTTTTGATGGGGTTGGATGTTTTCATCTTGTGGAGTTTAACCAGTACTTTGTATATCCTTGATATCAACCTCTTGTCGTATGTGTATTGGGTAAATATCCTTTCCCAATTCTGTAGACTGTCTTTGTATTTTGGTCACTGTTTCTTTTGAGGTGCAGAAGCTTCTTAGTTTAGGACAGACGCACATGCTAGGGGAAAAGCAGCTCAGATAGAGAAGGGAGCACCAAATAAAGGGTGTTGGGAGGATCCTCCCAGAATGGGAGATGCATGCTGAAAGTAGACTATAGACTGAACATGATTGCCACCCAATGCCTCTTTTGCAAACCACAGCACCCAAAAGGAGAGAGAGAACAAAAGGAAATGCCCTGCCACAAAGGCAGAGTGGAATGGGAAGGATGGGGGGCAGGAGGGATACTTGGATCAGTGGTGGTGGAAAATGGGCACTGGTGGAGGGATGGTTACTCGATTGTTGTATAATTGAAACCCAAGTACAAAAAAATCGTAAGTCTGCAACTGTACCTCATGGTGTTTCACTAAAAGGCCCTCCCGTTGATCATCGATTTGCTCGAGCCGGCCCAGTAACGTCTCCATTGGAGACTTTGTTGTTACTGTGTTTGGCATATCGAATACGTCACGGGGAGCTTGCCAGGCTCTGCCGTGCAGGCGAGATACTCTCGGTAGCTTGCCGGGCTCTCCGAGAGGGGCAGAGGAATCAAACTCGGGTCGGGGCAAAGGAATCAAACTTTTAAAAAAAATCTAGTGATTATTGTACTCCATGTCAAAGAATGAAACAAAGACCATCAGTGCTTGTGAGGAGAAGGAAGAGGGGAGAACTCCCTGGCAAAGAAATACCCTCTGATGGTTAAATTAACCAAGGGGATGAAAAAGAAATTAATTGGGATTTTCAAATGTAATCAAAGAGTTTTCATGAAGCAGACAGTTATGGTAATTTAGAGGATTGGTAACTCTTCAAAGCACTATTGGGGAAAACATCCTGATCATTTTTGGGTTAGTAAGTCTTCAGTAGATCCAGAAAGGGTTTTTTTCCATGTGCCTCTGAAGGCTCATTATCATTTAACAGTTTCAGCTGATCAGAACCAGCTAGTTGTCCAGAGACAACTCTGTAGGGAGCTAATCCATTTTGAGATTCATTTGTAAGTTTCTGGATCAAGGCTTACATGTCGCCCGGAGGCAGTTTCTGGTTGTGACAGCCAGGATCCCAGAGGGACTGGGAGATGGGATGACCCCCGGCAAGCCATGAGCTATGTGCTACCCTGGAATCAAAATGGGGCTGGCTAAAGAGCCACAAAACTCAACTATAAGTTAAGAGCATAGTCATGAACAAATTCTTTCATGATCCAAAAAGTAATAACTAGATTCGGACCCTGCTAGGGTTAGGAATGATTAATCTGACCTGAGCACTGTAGTCTGAGTCTGTGGTGAAATGTCCCCAGGAAAGCCACCCTACAAAATCAATGTATCTCTTACTGTGTCCATACAAAATAACTACTATTAAGAAGTAGAATGTTAGTCCTTGGGAAGAAAGAAACAGAAGTGGACAATGAACAGCAGAGAATGCTATGAAATGTGTAACTTCAGAAACTGCCAAGCATATACATGCCTTCATAATTATACCTTTGGAAGACTCATCTGAACCAAGTACAAGGAGGAAAAAGTATGGTGAACTTCACTATTCCAAGCTCAATTTTTTTTTTTTTGCTTTTTGGGTCACACCCAGCGATGCTCAGGGGTTACTCCTGGCTCATGCACTCAGGAATTACTCCTGGTGGTGCTCGGGGGACCATATGGGATGCTGGGAATCGAACCTGGGTCAGCCATGTTGGCTGCGTGCAAGGCAAACGCCCTACCCGCTGTGCTATCGCTCCAGCCCTCCAAGCTCAATTTTTAAAGCTCAAAACATAACAAACAAAACAGATTTTCAAGCCAATACCTTTGAAGTACTGGATTATATTCTGCATTAAAGATTAAATGTGTCAAAAATGTGTCTCCTCTGCAGTGACAAAGTGTAGACACAAGAGCTGGACTAGGGCCCAGAGTGATTGTATAGCAGGTAGGGCATTTGCCTTGAATGCGTCAACCTGGGTTCAATCCCCAGCATGCCATACCAGGAGTAATTCCTGAATGCAGAGACAGAAGTAACCCCTGGACATCGCTGGGTGTGACCCAAAAAGCAAAAAAGAAAAGAAAAGAGCTGGACTCTTTGGATTCAAATCCAACTCCTAGTTATACATCTTTGGGCAATTAACTTGACCGCCTGACATTCGGTTTCTCATCTGAATGATCAAGGTAATAACTGTACTTGCCTCCTAAGGATGACGACCAGATTCTAGATGAGCCTGAGGCAGTAGTGTAGCATTTTGAACGTTTTTCTATTGAGCATTTTAATAGTTATTGAAATAGTTTCAATTCCCTTCAACAAGTGGTGTTGGGGAAACTGGACAGTTACTTGCAAAAAAAAAAAAAAATCTAAAGAACTCAGACCTCTGTCTAATGCCAGGCATTAAAGTAAGATCAAAGTGGATTAAAGACCTCAATATCAGACCTGAATCCATAAGGTACATGGAGGAGAATGTAGACAGAACCCTCCATGACATTGAGGCTAAAAGTATCTTTAAGGATGAAACACCACTGACCAAGCAAGTGGAAACAAACAGAAACAAATAGGACTACATTAAACTAAGAAGCTTCTGCACCTCAAAAGAAGCAGTGACCAAAATGCAGAGAAAGCCCAAAGAATGGAAAAATTATTCACCCAATACCCATCTGATAAGGGGTTAAAATCCAGGATATAAAAGACATTAGTAGAATGGTACAAGAAAAAAACCTCCAACACTATCCAAAAAATAGGGAGAAGAAATGAACAGAAGCTTCCTCAAAAAAGAAACACAAAAGTGGAGACAGAGTGATAGGACAGCGGTTACAGTGTTTACCTTGCAATGCGACTGATTCAGGTTCGGTCCCGGCACCCCAGATGGCCCCAGAGCCCAGGCGGGAGTGATCTCTGATACTGGTATGACAGGGTTGAGATCTGAGGTCGGGAAAACTATACACATGGAATTTGATCATGGCTGATTGTAAAGTTGGGTGCTATGAATAACTTTGTAAATTACAGTACTTCAATAAAAAAAAATAAAAAAAAAAGAAATACAAGTGGCCAAAAGGCACATGAAAAAATACTCTATATTGCTAATCATCAGAGAGATGGGAATCAAAATAACAATGAGATATCATCTCACACAAGAGACTGGCACACATCATAAAGAACAATAACAACCAGTGTTGGCATGGATGTGGGAAGAAAGGGACTCTCTTTCATTGCCGGTGGCAATGCTGACTGGTTCAGCCTTCCTGGAAAACAATATGGGCATTTCTTCAAAAAGTAGAAATTGAGCTTCTTCCATATGACCCAGCAATACCACTTTTGGGAAAATATCCCGAGGGTGCAAAAAAGCACAATAAAAATGACATCTGCACTTGGATATTCATTGCAGCACTGTTCACAATAGCCAGAATCTGTAAACAACCCAAGTGCCCGAGAACAGACGACTGGTTAAAGAAGCGTTGGTACATCTACACAATGGAATACTATGCAGCTGTTAAGAAAGATAAAGTCATGAAATTTGCTTATAAGTGAAAGGACATGGAGAGTATCATGCTAAGTGAAATGAGTCAGAAAGAGAGATATAAAAGAACTGCACTCATTTGTGGAATATAAAATATCATAATATGAGACAAGGACAGTAGAGACAAGGTCCAGGAAGATTGCTCCGTGGTTGGAAGCCTGCCTTATGACCTTGGGGAAAAGGCAGTTGGGATAGAGAAAGGACCACGAAGTCAATGCTGGTTGGAGGGATCTCTTGGGATGGGAGATGTGTGCTGAAAGTAGATAAAGAGCCAAACATAATGGCCTCTCGGGATCTGTATTGCAAACCATAATGCTCAAAAGTAGAGAGAGAAAGAGGGAAATTGTCTACCATAGAAGCAGGAGAAGGGGGGGAGGAGGGGAGAAGGGACACTGGGGACATTGGTGGTGGAAAATGTGCACTGGTGGAGAAATGGGTTTTCGATCATTGTATGACTAAAACTCAAACATGAAAGCATTGTAATTATCTCACGGGGTGTCAATAAAAATAAATTAATAAATAAAAACATAAAATAATAAATAAAAAGAAAATAAATAAAATGATTTCAAGTATAATCATTAGCACTGCCCTTTTCATTGTTAAAACCATCCTACATACAGATCTATGTTGAATTAAGAAGATAATGACCATAGTGCCTAAAACATAGAAGATAATCCTCAAAACACAGTATCTCAATACAAGATTACCTCTGCATTAAGTTTGACAGTAAAAATGCTTAGATACTGCATTTCTGAGAGTCTCAGATTGAACTACCTGCCAAAGTTCCTGTTCCCACCCCACCTACCTCCTAAATCATGCTTTCTATCCAAATAAATAAGTAAAAAGACAAAGAAAAAGGTAAATGTGCCCCTTCTAGTCTGGATATAGACAAAAATCAATGGTTACCCCATTAAGGAGAATTTGGGCAGCGTTTTCATTCTCCTCACTTCAAACACCAACTTATTCCAGGAAATTACTCAATGTTGTTCAACTTTGTTGAGTAGGTAAAGAGCCAATATCCAGATGTCAGAAAAAATACAGGAGCTCAGTGATTGAATGGGTTAGAGGAGACAAATGATTTGAGCAGATGCCTTGTTGAAGTTGTGAGAGGGAACATCTGCTATCCTATTTGATAAGGTATTTAGTAATCAAGGCAACAGTGTGAATGCACAAATGGAGTGACCTGTTTTGAAATTCAGAGCATGCACACTGATGTCAGTGTTCCCCAGCTAATTAGAATGAGAGTGTTACATTGTGTCTCTGGTCTTACAGAAGGAAGGCAGAGCGGTTCCTCTCCATCAGAACCTTCTCCCAGTGTTCCCAGTGAGTGTGTCTTCATTCCCATTCCTCCTCTGACATAATAAGCAAAAACAAGCCACTGGCAGTCAAGACTCAGCACCTTACTGTCACTGTCACTGTCACTGTCCTCCCGTTGTTCATCGATTTTCTCAAGCAGGCCCAGTAATGTCTCCATTGTGAGACTTGTTGTTACTGTGTTTGGCATATCGAATATGTCACATCACTGGTAGCTTGCCAGGCTTTGCCATGTATATAGATATATTTCCAGGCTTCACTAATTTTAAATGGCACAATAATATAGCATTCTTCAATTATGCAAAAATATTAGTGCCTCTTAACTCCATCTCCCTGAGATACCAGTTTTTATTCCTGTTTCCCCTTCACAGCATTTCTGAAATGCCCAAGGAATAGTTTATTATTTTTCATATCACTGGTTTCCTGGCTGATCATGGCCTCACTGGTACAGTTCTGGTTTGGCTGGGTTCTCTGCCCCAGGAATGGGCCCTACCCTGAATTTCTCAGTGAATGCAGAAACCAAGCCACTTAGGTTCAAACAGGCTTTGTGAGGTCTGAAAGACTGAGAGGAATTAAAACAAAATTAAACCCAAATATTAGCAGCAAATGCAGCTCACCATAGTCCACAGATTGTCTCCTTCCAGATTTCCTATTTGCCTGTTCTTTCAGACATACCCAAGACATAGTACTAACTCACCTCTCCTCCAAGAGGTGTCTCTAGCTGACTCTTTTATTTAGAGTCAAGTTCATCAATGGCCATGAAAATTCAGGGCAGACAACTCCCCACACTCATCATACTTCTCTCGGGGTTAGTTTCTCTTTTCTACTCCCCAATCCTGCTGCATTGCCAGGGTGACTAGCACTGACCAAGTTCAGACTCACCAAGGAGAAATGCTGTTGAAATCCTTCTCCTGCTGTCCTGCAGCAAGACAGTTCCAGAAAAAAAAACTTCGTTTTCTTCGTCTGAGGTGACCCAAACCAGTGTATTTCTTTATCTTATTCTCTCTCAAAAAGAAATCCACCTCCAGCTCTCTCAGTTTCTAATTCTCAAAAACTATGACTTTAATTTTCTAAGAAAATAACAGGTAACAAGTACAGAGATAGCACAAATTCTCATAAAGAAAAGCACAAGTAACCTCTAAAAGCTACCAGAAATGTAGTATGACACATTAGAATGGCCTCTCAGTTACCATTCATTACCTGTCAGGTCGCTCTGCTTCAGGGAAGCAAGTGTTTTTTGGTTTTTGTTCTGGCTATATTTAGGAATCATTCCTGGCAGTGTTCAGGTGATCATACACAGTGCTGAGGACCAAATGCCAGTCAGCACTTATCTACTGTGCTGTCTCTCCATCCCCAGAATCCCAATTTTTGAGAAGATGCCCTACATTCACCACTTTCATAAGGACAAAGTGGGGTTCTTTCTTCCTGACTAAATATTTAGTTGTGATTTTTCGCAACTAAAATAAATGATCACTTGAGAAGTCCATGTCATCATGCCTTCTAGAACTGCACACCAGAAGCTTGAGGTTGAGGGACTTTTACAGTCAGTTCGTATGCATCCGGGGAGGAGAATAATAACTGCCTTGTTTACAATTATAACACAGAAAAAATATTTTTTAATCTGACACTGTGTTCACTCTTACAGTCTGATCCCAGAGCAAAGGAAAGGTCCTATAAACAATTTATTATCACACTTTTTGGTTCCTTCTCTTTGTCTTTTTATAAATTATAATATAAAAATACACTAAGATAACAGAAAAAATTCAAAACAAAAAAGTTCAAAACATTTTTTTAGTCCGTGCTCATTCTGCAAAAAATAAAAACCTCTCTGTGACTTCGTAACTAAAAAAATCCTCCCATTACCTGGTTCCGCCAAAAATCAGATGACTCTAAAAGCCAATTAAATGTCATTCAGAGATGGTTATTGAGAAATAAAACAAACTTAACTTTTGCTTGCTTCTTATTTCTCTTTCATAAGTAGTTTATATTGATGTTTTAGTAACACAAATTCACTGCACAACCACTGTCAACAGTGACAAAAATTCTTCACCACTCTTTCTAGGTTCCTTCTTATTCCCCCAGGGCCCATGAATAGATTCAGTTCCATAGGCAGCTGTTGCTGTTGGCTGTTGTCCATTACTCTGCTTCTTTACACTCTACATATAAGTGAGATTATTCAGTGTTTGTCCTTCACTATCTGATTCACTTCACTCAGTATGACATCATCTAGTTCAATCTTCTCTCTCTCTCTCTCTCTCTCTCTCTCTATATATATATATATATATATATATATATATATATAATGGGCTGGAGCGGTAACACAGCGGGAAGGGTGTTTGCCTTGCACGTGGTCGACCGGGCTGACCCGAGTTCTATTCCTCCGCCCCTCTCGGAGAGCCCCGGCAAGCTACCGAGTGTATCTCACCCACACGGCAAAGCCTGGCAAGCTACCCCTGACAAATTCAGTATGCCAAACACAGTAACAAGTCTCACAATGTTACTGTGCCCACTCGAGCAAATCGATGAACAATGGGAGGACAGTGACAGTGATATATATATATATATATATATATATATATACTCATCTCATCTCATCTGTTGTTGGGCAGATTGTGCTATTTCCAGACTTAGACTACTGTAAATAGTGCTGCAATGAAGAGAGATGTACAAATATCCTTTCAAGTTAATGCTGTTCTGTTCTTGGGTTAGATGTCAAGGAGCATGATTGGTATCATGCCCAAAGGAGGGAGAGAGACAGAGAGGAGGTGGGAAGAGAGAGAGGCAGAGGCAGGCTGGGAGGTGGGGCAGGAGTGAAACTGGGGACAATCATGGTGGGAAATGCATACAGGTGAAGGGATGGGTGTTGGAATAGTATATGACTGAAAGTTACAGTCAGCTCATATTCATCCATGATCAACTGTGTATCTCATGGTAATTCAATTTAAAAAAAGAGTAAGATTGCTGGATAATATGGAAGCTCTGTTGTTTTTTTTTTGAGAAGTCTCCACACTGTTTTCCATAGAGGCTGGACCGGGTGACAAATTCACCCAGCAGATATAGGGTTCCTTTTTACTATATTCCCACCAGCACTTGTTTCTGAATTTTTTGAAGTGAGTCATTCTCACTGATACAAGGTGATATCACTGATATTTTTATTTGTATTTCTCTGATAATCAATGATGATGAAACTTTTCAGATAACTAATGGCATCTTCTAGGGAGAAGTGTTAGTTCATCTCCTTTCTCCACATTTATATAGGATTGTTTATTTTACTTGTTGAGTTTTCAGATGCTCTGTGTAGCTCATGTATTAGCCCTTTGACAGCTGTGTAGTTGAAAATAATTTCTCCCATTCAACAGGTTTCTCTTTTTATTTTAGTTGTCTTTTCAGTGTATCTGTTTTTCAGCTTATGTAGTCCTGTTTATTTTTTGCTCCTGTTTTGTTAGCCAGTAGTGTTGGATAATAGAATGAGCCTTCAAAGTTGATATAACAGCGACATAAAGGTAGTACATTCTGTAGGACATTTACCTGCATATGGACATTCACCTTGCATGTGGTGTGATACGGATCAAACTCCATTACCCCATGTGGTTCCCTGGGGCCTTTCCTGGAGTGATTCCTGAGCACAGATCAAGGAGTAATCTCTGAGAACTGCTGGATGTGAATCCCAAACCAACAACTAAAATAAAATGGCAGTTTGTTATAGAGCGTTCTACTTATTTTCCATTTCTAATAAAAACTCTCAGTAAAATGGGGATAGAAGAAACATCTCAATAGATTAAAGACCACATATAACACCCCCACAGCTGACATCATATTCAGGAGATAAAAAAAATAGAAATTCTTTCCCCTAAAATCAGGCATAAGACAGAAGTGTCCCATTATAACTCACCATAGTATTGCAAGTCCTTACTCAGCAATTAGGCAAAAAAGAAAAATCAAAAGGATCCAAACTGGAAGATAAGCCAAGCTATTACTATTGTAGATGACAGGATAATATACATAGAAAAGCCTAAAGACTCAGGGGTGAGGGAACATTTCAGAAACAATAAACTACATATTAAAGTAACAAAACCTATATGCAAAAATCCATCATCAAATTTTTTGAAGTGAGTCATTCTCACTGGTATAAGGTGATATTTTTTATATGGAAATAATGAAGAAGATGAGATAAATAAAACAAAATCTCATTTACATTTGTGCTCCCAAAGATTAGGTACCTGGGAATCAATTAACAAAAGAGTGAAAGAAAATTGTGTGGGTGAGTGGGGGGGGGGAGTTAGGATAGAAAAGGGACCACTATGACAATGACAGTGATCCTTTGATCACTCTGAACAAGAACTGATCACTCTGAACAAGAACTGAGTGCTGAAAGGAGGTAAAGAGATGTACATGATAACCTTTCAGCAATGCCTGGGTGGGGGGGGAGAGAGAGAGAGAGAGAGAGAGAGAGAGGTATCAGCTATAGAGGCAGGGTGGGGTGAGTAGGATAATAGGAAGGGAAGTGGGGACATTGGTGGTGGGTAATATACACTGGTGAAGGGATGAGTTTTAGAATATTGTATGACTGAAAGCAAATCATGAACAACTTTGTAACTGTATCTCATGGTGAATTAATAAAAATAAATAAATAAGTGCAAAGATTTAGCCTGCCAAAAAAAGTGAAAGATCTATACAACTAAAATTATAGATCTCTGTTAGAAATTAGACAGTGACAAAAGAAATGGGAACATTTATTATTTATCAATTGGAATCATTAACATTATTAAAAATGCCCATTCAATCCAAAACACTATACAGATTCGACAAAATCTCCATAAAATATCCCATTGCAATCTCTAGGGTCATGGAACAGATATGTCGGGGAACAGTTTTTCCACAACGTGCCCAGACACGTTGCACATTGGTCTGGGCAGATGTGGGGCGAAGGATGACGGGCCCGGGAAGAAACACTCTCCAGGAGCAGCCAGTGACTGTTCACTTTATTGCCAAATACACACATATTTTATAGAGGGTCTCGGCTTTACGGCAAGGTCCAATCACATAAAGTTTAGCATTGTTGTCTTATCACTTTTCCAACTTTGCTTCACCACCGTCCAATCCCAGTCAAGGCTAGATGCTGCAGTTAGGATGAATTGCTAAGCATATGTGACAGTTTCTGTGTCTCAGGCTAACGTGACTATGTTGAGGGAGGCTCAAGGCCTGGCACCTGCTGCTGACACCTTGTTCTTGCCAACTTTGCCCAGATACTCCCTTCTGCGGAGTCTCCCTTCTGGACCACTTTGCAAGGTCGGGTCTTATCTGCTCCAGTGCCTGTAGCCATGCTCCACAGCAATACATTTGTAAGGAGTAAGAAAACTCCCTGAATAGTCAATGCAATGTTGAGGAAAAAAGATGGATGCTGTGGTGCTCTCTGGGACTCCCTGCAACTGTGTCTCTGGGACTGGGCTGTTGTTCTACAAATTTTGAACCAGAGCTATCCAGTAGATGTTACCCATGAATCTTGATGAACACCTGAAGTCTGAGTTAACAGCAGATAGTGCTTTCAATGTTCTCAACATCTGTTTTGTAAATTCTACCTGAAAGCTTTCTCTTTCTGTTTTGTCTCAATTGTTACAAATTAAAAGCAATTGCAGAGTAAGAATGTAGATTAGGTTTTTTGAAAAACATCTTTCTTTTTAAGAGCAGTTTTAGGGTCGCAAAAAAATTGAATGGAAAGAACAGAGTGTTCCCATGTCATTTTGTTCCCACACAAGTACAATCTCCCCTCATTGTTCACTACAATTTTACAACCTATAACCTTGGGCCAATACATATCACTCCAAGACTCAAATTTACATTAGGGATCCCTTTTGGAGCTGAACTTTCTATGAGTTTGGACTAATGTATAGTGGCATGCATCAATCTTTACAGAATAAAGTATACAGAATAGCATTGCCCTTTGCTGTGAATTTCATCCTTCCCTAATCCATTAACCCCTGGAAAACACAGACAATTTTACTGTCTCCACAATTTTTTCCTTTCTTTATCATCATATTGTTGAAACCATACAGTTTATAATCTCAGATTGGGGAAAAGAGAGATAGTACAGTCAGTAGATAATTTTCTTTGCATGCACCCAACCTAAATTCAATCCCCAGGTCTCCTGGAGCACTGCCAGGAGTGATCCCTGAGCACAGAGCCAGGAGTAAGCCCTGAGCACTTAGTCCTAAGTACATTTTTGGAGGAATGGAGTAGCCCAATCCCCACTCCCAAAGAAAACACTTAGTTTTGTATTGTGTCTACCCCTATAAAAAACTTTCTGGAATTTTTATTAGGATTTCATTGAATCTATTGATCATATTGGGAAGAACTGATACCCTGACAATATTGATTCTTCTTATCTACATGAACACAGAACACAGGTCTTTTGATTTCCTTCATCAGAATGTTATAACTTTTCTTCTGAATATTTTTTGTTAAATGCTTACCTTAGTAAATAAAAAATTGTGCATTTATAGATATACATGGGTACTATATACACATATTACTCACACCTACTTTAGGTACAGTGCTTACCAGATGTTTCCATGTTCAAATAACTTCTCACCAATAGTTCTACTTCCAGATTGGGTGCTCACGCATCTTTTTACTTCAAGTGCTTGCTTGGACTCACACCCCTTTATTATGGTGTTCAACACAACTGGCTATAGTGTGGTCTGAAATCAGCTGCAGAACTGGGCATCACAGATATCAGATGTGCCAGTATTGCACTCAGTGAATGTGACAACACAGGGGCTTGAACTCTCAGTTTTGTACCTTCAAGACAGAGTAAAAACCCCTGAGAAATCCCTCCAGGATCTCTGATTTTTTTAACTCATATTATATATATATTGTGTGACTATTTGTCATAATCAACTAAGAGAAAGAAGCCCACCATCAGTAAGGAACAAAAATATCTGTAGATTAAGCACCACTCTGTAATGAAACTGACTTTGATTATCCAGAAAAGATGTCAGCATATTCTCCATTGCCAGTTTTTACAGTTTTAATTCCACCTCCAAAAATTATAAGATTTCCATTACTGAAACAAATAAAGATTAGTAAACTCATTCATGTAGGATGAAACCCTCTGCATACAGGTATACTCTTTTTTTTTTCTTTTTGGCTCACACCCAGAGATGCTCAGGGGTTACTCTTGGCTCTGAACTCAGGCTCTGAACTCAGGCACTTCTGGCGGTGCTCGGGGGACCATATAGGATGCTGGGAATTGAACCCAGGTCTGCCGCGTGCAGGGCATACAGTTATACTCTTAAGCTCTTTTTTTTTTTTGTCTATCTTCACCAATCAACAAAAATTTAGGGTAGACAAAGAGACCTAAATTCCAAGTAAATCCTCCCAGTAACCCACACAATCTCAGGTTTTGATTTTGACATTCATGCAGTCATTTATTTATTTTGTTTTTTTTTGGGGGGGGTGCATGTTTTTTTTTGGGGGGGGTGCATACCCGACAATGCTGAGTTACTCCTGGCTCTGCACTCAGGGATTACTCCTCATGATGCTCAGGGGACCATATGAGCTGACAGGGATCTAACCCGGGTTAGCTGCCTGCAAGTGCCTTACCCACTATAATGTGTCGCTGGCTCCTTTCTTCATCTTTTGGCTGTTGTTGTTGCTGCTTGTTATTTTTTAACAGTAATTCATTTATTAATTCACTTAACTCCTCAATCATTTTGCTTTTCATATACTCATATTCACCCAATTTTATTTAGTCACTTATTCTCTATCACTAACCTATCATTTAATAAATAATCAACAAATCACTCATTCTGTTGCATGCATTCATTTCTTTGTAAATATTAATTTGATCATTCAATTATAAGTCTCAGACTATAACAAGCTTCACATGTGTTCTCTGTGATGTTAGCTGGGAGATTGATCTCACCTGGAGGCATTGGGGGAGCAAATAGAGGTTCAGGAACTGGACCTATTAATGTACTCTTTTATCCTATTATAATGACTCATTGTTTGGTCATTTACTCAATTTAATGAGATATGAGCTTATGTACAAGGAACTACAGATACAGGGGGAAAAAATGGACCTCGAACCTGAGAGTACAGACACTTATACACTCAATTACCAAATCAATATTTTCATCTGAATGTCTAATAAATATCCTAAAGCTACCTTGTCTAAAATTGAATTCTTGATCTCTTTTTTAAACACTTTTTTTTGTTTTTCTGAAACAACTCAGCCATAATGTATAATTCACCCATGCAAGTAGTACAATTCAGTGACTTTTAGTTATTCAGGGTTTTGCAACTATCGCCATGATCAATTTATGAACCCAATTCTGGGGCAGCGTGCTGGGCATGGCCTCCAGGGCAAGTGACCCAGCTCCCCGACCTCCAGATCTACAAGGCCCCCTCCTTGGCAGAGGCGCCCCCAGAGCGCCTGCCAAAAGGCAGCCCCTGCAAACTTCAGGAGTGCGTCAGCAGAACTCCAAACTTCAGCAGGGACCTAAGCAGGCCACCACCCCACCGACAGGTACTTCAGGGTGCTGAGCATGACCTCCGGGGTGACAACAGTTGTTTTCCCCTTTCCCAATACATTGGACTCACAGTTCAACCTCCATTACACAGTTGTGAAGAGAACATCCTGACTATCTCAAATGCGTTAGGCCATAGACTACTAGCCTGTTCCAAAGGATACCAAAAACCGACGAAAAGCGAACACCAAAAACTGAGCTCATGCAGAATTCTTTCTTGAAGCAAGAGGGGAATACCGATAGTGAACTGGAAGGTCTCACCTCCATACTACCACAACAACATGAAGAAACAGCAAAAATCCCCACCACAAGGAGAGGATGAAGAAAAGAGTTCAGAAGCCTCAACAGGGGTTACCCACAAATACAATCTCTCTGATAAAGAATTCAGAGATGAAATGTTGAGGATATTCAATGGACTCAAAGAACGGGTGGAACAGGTATCCAGTAAATTAAAGGAGGACATGAAAGAAACAGTGGAATGGACAGCCAAGAAAATACAGGAAGAAATGAGAGCAGAAATAAGTAAGCTACAAACAGAAGTGTCACTAATACGGGATCTGGTAGATGAAATAAAAAACTCAGTGGGTACCCTCAAAAGTAGAATGACTACAGTCAAATACAGAATCAGCGAGCTTAAAGATGAGCTGCAGAAAGCTTACAGGTTAAAAAAATAAAAGAAAGAAAGAAAGAAAGAAAGAAAGAAAGAAAGAAAGAAAGAGCTTATAGGCAAAACAAATCATGGGGAAAGACGTCAAAATAGCTCTAGGGTGAATCAGAAACCTAGGAGATGAACTCAAGAGGAACAACATAAGGATCATTGGAGTACCAGAAGGACAGGGAGGCAACCCCAATGAAAAAGCCACATTTAAAGATATCATTGCTGAGAAGTTTCCAGAGCTGGAGAATGCAGGCATCCAGATCCAAGGAGCCCAAAGGGTGCCAGCTAAAAGAGACTCTAATAAAAAGATTCCAAGACATATCATAATCAGAATAATGTATACCACAGATAGAGACACTATACTGCAAGCAGCAAGATCAAAGAAGGAAATCAAACAAAGGAGCACCCCTTAGATTTACAGCAGACTTATCAGAGGAAACCTTCTAAGCCCGAAGACAGTGGTGAGATAAAGTGAAAAAATAAATAAATAAAATGAACGCCTCACCAGGAATGCTTTATCCAGCTAAATTCTCATTCAAACTCAAAGGAACTTTACACTATTTCATGGATAAACAACAACTCAGGAACTTCATAGACTCAAAAATCAAACTTAAAAGAAGGACTAATGGGGATACTGTAAGACAAGGAAAAACCCTACAAGCACAACAGACCTCTACAGAAAGATAGCACAAAACCCTATGAGAATAATCTCTCTCAATGTCACTGGTTTAAATGCGCCAACTAAGAGACACAGAGTAGCAAAATGGATTAAGAAACTGAATCCAACGTTCTCCTGCCTCCAAGAAACACATCTGAACAGTCAGAGCAAATACAGACTCAAAGTCAAAGGATGGAGAACAATCCTGTAAACAAACAACTCCCTCAAAAAAGCCAGGGTCATATTAGTATCCGACAACATAGATTTCAGGTTTAAAAAGGATTAGAAGTCTCAGCGAAGGCCATTTTTCAATAATCAAGGGATATGTATAACAGGAAGAAATCAAAATCCTGGGGTTGGAGCAATAGCACAGCAGGTAGGGCATGCTTTGCATGCGGCCGACCCAGGTTCAATTCCCAGCATCCCATCTGTTCCCCTGAGTACTGCCAAGGGTAATTCCTGAGTGCAGAGCCAGGAGTAACCTCTGTAGATCGCTGAGTGTGACCCAAAAAAGCAAAAAAAAAAAAATCAAAATCCTAAACATATATGCACCAACGAGGGACCAGCTACATACTTAAAATGACTGCTAATAGATGTTAAGGAGGACATTGGTAGCAATGCAATAGTAGTTTGAGACTTCAATATCACCTCTGGATAGATCAACAAGATTAAAATTCAGCAAGGAAACACTGACTTTGAAGGAAGAAATAGAAGAGAGAGGGCTAATAGATCTATACAGGTTTTACATCCCCATAAAAAAAGAATACACATTCTTTTCAGAGCATATGGAACATTCTCCAAGATAGACCATGCACTGGACCACAAAACATACCTCAACAGAATCAAGAGATAGAAATTGTATCAACTATCTTTTCAGAACATGATGCACTGAAGATAGAAGTTAATCACACACAAATGCAGAGAACCAAATCAAATACGTGGAAATTAAACAACTCAATGTTGAACAATGAGTGGGTCAGGGAGAAATCAAAAGATACCTGGGAAGGGGGTATGGTGCCGCCAGCAGGTCAATCTGTACCTGTGAGATGAGTGCATCAACAGCCCGATGGCATTGTCAGACTTCCAGATACCCCAAAATTGCTGCTATGCCTTTGGCCAGACCCCAAAAACTTGGGGCAAAGTTTACCAAGAAAGTAAACGGCCAAAAGTTAGGTATGTGGGAGACACACCCACAAACTGCCTCCGGCTCAGCTATATAATTGGAGGCACCGCCTCTCTGGTTCCTAATCGAACTGCTTAACGGCCATGATCCCAGAGACTCAGAAACGAATCTCGGAACCCAAAGACTTTTGGCAGAAATGTGTCCTGTTCCTGCAGTAGGTTACTGGGGCTGCGCCACCCCAGGTGGGAATAGGTTTCGTGCCTTGGCCTGTTCCCTTTGAGGTCCCGGTGACCGCCATCCTCCAGAGGCCACTGGACAGTCAGGTTTGGACCTGCTGAACTTTTACTATCTCTATAGTTTTGCTTCTTTCAGAATGTCATGCATAAGCTAAATTCTTAAAATCCATAAAATTGTAAACTGATGATAAAACAACCAAAAAAATTTTTTGATATGAGAAAAAAATGAATGAATTCATTTCCCAAGGTTATGACTTGTGGGTTTGAAGTTGAATCTATTACTGACTGTCCCTAACTTCAGGCTGAAATACCGAGACGTGATACTGCTCCCTCTTCACCACATCTACCAGTAAAGTAAAGGCCCTCCCGTTGATCATTGATTTGCTCGAGCGGGCCCAGTAACGTCTCCACTGGAGACTTTGTTGTTACTGTGTCTGGCATATCAAATACTCTCGGTAGCTTGCCGGGCTCTCCGAGAGGGGTGGAGGAATCGAACTCGGGTCGGCCATGTTGGCTGCGTGCAAGGCAGACGCCCTACCCGCTGTGCTATCGCTCCACCACATCTACCAAGTCTTCAATTTTCTTTGTGGCTTGGAATCCTGAGGGAGAGAGAGGCCTGAAGAAAACCTGACAACTCTGGGCTGGGGCTGGTGGGATTAGGGCAACTCCTGAACCAGAATGAACAAGGTTCTTCATGGTCTGCGTATAAATTGACACCGGAGGGTGAAATTAGTAACTTCCATAGATAGAAACAGAAAAGGCATTAGAAAAATTTTATCTTCGCCTCTCCTCTCCCTTCAGACCGGCTTCTTCTACTTGAGCATGCATTTAATTTTCCTCCATGTCTTTTCATGGATTGATAGCTCATTTTTTTTTTTACAACATCAACCACAATTTGCTCATTAATTCACTTCCTAGAAAACGTACTCCTTGTTTCTAAATTTTTACTACTAGGAATAGAACTGTTACAAAATCTGAATGTAGGTTTTTAACTGAACATATGTTTTTAACTCACTTGGATAAATCACTTAATCACTTAATCCCCGTTATTCATTGATTTATTCGAGCGGGTGCCATTCATCCCGGTTGCGTGCTAGCGTAGCCCAATGGTATCTGTTCGTTCTAGGAACATGCAGAGCCTCAAACCGATCATTTAGGGTCTTGACGAAGAAGTCTGACCATCTTATAGGTGGGCGTCTTATAGGTGGGTGATCTTTTGATGTCCCGTGGAATCCAATCAGTAATGGCTCTAGTCCAGCGGTTGTCTGTAAACCTCATTACGTGTCCAGCCCATCTGATTTTTGATGTCTTGGCAAATGAGACAGCGTTCCTGATTCTTGAGCATTGACGAAGATCAGAACTCCGGATTCTATCTCTCATTTGAGTGAATCGTGATATTCCAAGCATAGTTCTTTCGATTCCTCTTTGAGAGACCTGAATAGCGTTCTCATCCTTTTTTCGTAGGGTCCAGGTCTCTGAGGCATATGTTAATGCAGGAAGAATAGTGGAATCAAAGAGATGTGCTCGTAGCTGGAGGTTCTTTGTCCTTTTAGTTATTTCTTCAATGCTCTTGAAGGCATTCCAAGCCGCTCTCTTCCTCCTGCGCAACTCAGGTGCCAGGTCATTCATCATGTTGATTTCTCGACCTAGGTATATGTAACTGTTGCATTCGGAGATGGTGGTTCCGTTGAGAGCGAATGGAGCATCAGGAACAAGGCTGTTTCTCATAAACATTGTCTTCGTAAGATTCAGCTGTAGTCCGACCTTTCCACATTCACGGTCAAAGTCGTTCAGCATTTGTGCCGCTTGGTTGATGTTTGGTGTTATTAGAACGATGTCATCAGCAAAGCGGAGGTGGTGTAGTTGCCGACCATCTATCTTCACTCCCATGCTTTCCCATTCCAGTCGTTGCATGATGTTCTCGAGGGTGGCACTGAAGAGTTTTGGTGAAATGGTATCACCCTGCCGAACCCCTCTCTTGATATGGATGATTACTTCTTTGTAGAATGGTGAGATCTTGGTAGTGAATCCGCAATAGAGCTCACGAAGGATCCTGATGTATTGAGTTTGTACGCCCTGATTGGCTAGGATAAATATGGAGTAAAATTGCAGAATCCTTTGGGGGGAAATATGTTTTGATTTTTTTTTTTTTTGCTTGGTGGAGGAGTGGGAGATCTGAAAAATGCCACAATGATGTTTGAGATTTCCTTATTGCACCACTTCATCACAAGCATTTTGTGTTTTCAGTATTTTGAATTTTCACCATCTTGGTAGGTTCTGGGGATGTATCTCAAGAACAGAGCCTTTACACTGCATGTGTGATAGCAATTGCATTCCATTGCATCTCACCTAAATGGTTTTTTAAACCATTTAATTTCATAACCAGAATAATTTTTCATATACCAGTGAAAGAAAAATTAAGTCTGTGAATCAAATCTGAATAGGAGGTGAACGAAGAAAATAGAGTTCAATTTAGAGTTCAATTTATTAACTATCAGTACTAGTTCCTCCTTTTTTGGGTTTTTTTTTTTTTGCTTTTTGGGTCACACCCGGCGATGCTCAGGGGTTACTCCTGGCTCTGCACTCAGGAATTATTCCTGTGGTGCTCAGGGGACCCTATGGGATGTTGGGGATAGAACCCAGGTCAGCTGCGTGCAAAGCAAATGCCCTAATCATTGAACTATCATTCCAGTCCTACTAGTTCCTCTTTTTTACACAAAGGCATCTGTTTGCAAAATTCAGAAGTAGTGACAGTCTGGCATCTATTGTCAAAACTAAGAAACTGAAGATGCTTAATTTAAAGTAGGGCTCCATGGTCTTTGAAAGCCACTTTGAGGAAGGAAGGATAGTAGGACTTCCACCCCCACTTCAATCCTTAATTCTTTGCCTGCCTTGCTGGGATTCATAAAGACGATAGAGAAGAAAATTGATATTTTTTGCTATTGGTAATGCCAAGGTAAACTGGTCAACACAAATGCATCACAAAAATGCTTAAATATGCTGATTTAGAAGGCTGGAGAGAGTATGGCAGGTAGGGATAGTACAGTAGGTATGGCACTTGCCTTGCATGCAGGTGACCTGGATTTCATCTTTTATACCACATATGGTACCCTTGGCCCACCAGGAGTGACCCCTAAGCACAGAGTTAAGAGTGAGCACTAAGCATCACCAGAGCTCACCCCCCAAAACTAACAAGCAAATCTTCTGATTTATGGGTATTAATAAAGCATGTGGGAAGCAGATACATGAAAAACTTCCTGGAGTTTGTCTAGTAAAGCATTAGCAATTTGTAAAGGAGGTCCTGATCTTTATCTTTCTTTCTCTGCCTGACTGTTTATATTCTTGGTTAAAATATTATAACAAAGCCGTTCCTTTCACCAAACTCCTGTTGCAGAAAGTCACCTGCCTTTCAGATTGGAATCTATACACATTGCCTTCACTAGCCTATAGTCAACCCTACCATCCAAGGGAACAATTTATCAGGAAACACAAGGAAACAAGATATTGGCACATTTTCTGGAGACACATCCCCTTAAAGCTTCTCCTTGTTTTTTTTTTCTCATGATGAGGGCAAAGGGATCTCCAAGGCAGTTCTCCAGGTACTAGACCCAGTGGTTGGGCATAGGATTTGGTTCCAAGAGTCAGCAGTGCTGTGTGTCTTGGTTAGCAGTGCTGGGAGCCATCAGAGCCACACCTGATAGGGCTGGCAGAAGAGGGAGCCTGTCGTATGGGTATGAAAATAGAATGCAAGGCATGTGCTCCACCCTTTGAACTATCTTCCCTCAAGAAAACATGGAGTAAAAAAGAAAAATAGAATCAAAGGGTATACCCCAAGTCCCCAAGTGAGTAAGAATGATGAGACTAACAGAATTGGGACATCTAGAGTCTGGTAATGCTTATATGGGTCAAGGAGGGCTCTTTTGGGGGGTGAGGGGTGGGGGCCAGTCTGGGAGGGGGATATTGGAAAGAAAGTTTTCTAAATAAGTTATTATAATAAAATATTTTTAAAAACATAGCAACTTTCACTCTTTCTAATACTTTAAATCTCTTAGACAAAAAAAAAATCTCCAAAGTAAATCAAATCCAAAGAACAAGAAAAAGCATCTCTTATAACGTGTTCTCATTCAATAGAAAACAAGTTTCATTTCAGTTTTGGCATATTTTTGAATGTTCATTCATCAAAATAGAAATGGGTACAACCTGTTTTGGAATAAGACACATGCCCACCCCTCAAGTCAGCAGTTTCTCACTTATATGCGTGTGTGAGAGAGAGAAAAGAGTAAATACCTACATAAAATCTTATGCACAAGTGTTCATAGCAACTTAATGGCATGGAGGGAGATAACAAAATTAAAAAGAATCAACATGATTGTGTATCACACAAATGGAAAGGAACAAACCACTGAGAGAGGACAAGAATGAAAGCACAAGAGTAATCTCAAAAGTGCTGTGCCAAGTAAGAGAAGCCAGACAAATCCCATTTTACATATTCCGCTTATATGACATACAAAAACCGACAGAACTAATCTATGGTGACAGCAGTCCAGCAATCCAGACAGAGAACCTAGAGTCAAATTTGGACAAGGGAAGGAAGAAGCTTCCTGGGGTCACAGAAATATTCTATATTTTAGATGGGATGGTAGTTACATGGGAATATTTATTTGTCAAAACATAGCAAACTGAATTTAAAATATGCAGCTATTGTGTTAAAAAAATTATACCACATTTTATTTTAAAGAATATAAGGAAGGGAATTGAAAAAAAAGAAGACAAAGCCCTCCTAAAGTGAAAAGAACTGCAGAGACCCCTCATTGCTGTAATTGAAGCTCCTTCTTTGGTCTATATGTGTTCAAATGAATTTTTATTACCCTAAGATTAAAGGTCATCATCAACCAGATGACAGCAAAAAGAAAGCACAGGCAGACCTTCCAGAAGTCATTTTTCCCATGAGTTTTCAAAAAGTGCATTTTCCCGTCATTATCAAGAGAAAACAAGCAGCTGGGTCTCTTAACAAAGAGGTTTAATAGGATACTGGGGGAGAAAGAGGAAAAATTGAGGTGAACAATGCCTATTTCTGTGCCAGTCATTCAAAATCAAGCTTGGTAAGGTGAAGCCAAAGGCTTTTTTCCTCCACTCACATCATTACTGGCATAACACTCGATAATGAAGGGTCCTCCAATTATTGGCGTGATTTGAGGCATATTGTTCAAAACATTCTAAAACCTGAAATTGCTGGAGCAAATGCATTGATGGGCCTCTCTTGTCTGTGAAGACAGATGGAAATGCAGAATGAAGGGGAATCTGGGGCTCTTTGGGTTCCTGTGTGCATTGTATCTCTTGCCTCTCTCTCTCTCTCTCTCTCTCTCTCTCTCTCTCTCTCTCTCTCTCTCTCTCTCTCTCTCTCATTTTACCTTTCTTGCCATTTTAAATTTTTCTGGGTTTGAGCTGCTGGCTTTAAAATTTTCATCTGACCTCCAATCCAGTTTGCTTATCTCTTGTATTCATTTTAGTTTTGCAAAACAATTACCAAAAACATCAGTAATAAGGTGCTTGGTAAGGACAGCACACAATATTCTGAGAAGTAAAAATAAGGGAAATTTGGATTTTGTTCAGTAGGTTTCTCTTCTACCCTGATACTACACACATAGATGCTGTTTAATGGAAAGATTCAGGTATTACATAGCGGATAAGGGGAGAAATCTGCAACAAAGGAATGCTGAGATTCCTTCTAAATTCTACTTAGACTACATGAATGACTTAGGCAACAATACAGGTATGGCTTTCTTCCTTAAACATATATTAGCAGAGATGCAGGCCAAATAAACACTGTTTAGTGGGAAATGAATTATGTAAATGTAATTTGTAGCATTAATTTGGGTTTGTAAATTTAATCCATTCGAACACGAAAAGGTTTCCGTGCAGTGAATATTTCTGAGATTGTTTAATATGTTAAAATAAATATTGAGCAGCTGGCAGAAAACGTGTCCTTCGCACCACAAAAGCAATTTTGAAACAATAAATTAAGTATCTACTTAATATTTACATCATGAGTTTTTAACTCTTTAGTAAATTTTCTCCCTAGAATATTCACTGTGCAATCCACTCAAATAACAGACTGATACCGGTGGCAGCAGCTCAAAACTGTACATGCTGAGATTTTAGGTACAAAGTGCCAAAATATGGGGGAAGAAGGGGCTCACATTTTGTAAAATAGGACAAATTTGTGCCACCATCCTGCTGAAAGACATAAAATATTGGAGAAATTACATGATAGATCAAATCCTCCACCATTCACCCTCCTCCTTGCTAAAGCATTTACAATGATGACTCCAATATTAAAGGGGAAAGGAGTGAATGGTAAAAAAAAATATATATATATATATATTTTTTTTATTTCTGCACTGTAGCACTGTCCTCCTGTTGTTCATCGATTTGTTCGAGCGGGCCCAGTAATGTCTCCAATTTTGAGACTTGTTGTTACTGTGTTTGGCATATCGAATACATCACGGGTAGCTTGCCAGGTTTGCCGTGCAGTTGAGATACTCTCGGCAGCTTGTCCAGCTCCCAGAGAGGGGCAAAGGAATCGAACCCGGCTCGGCCAGGCTGGCTGCGCGCAAGGTAAACGCCCTACCCGCTGTGCTATCGCTCCAGCCCCAAAGTCTTATATTCTTAAATAAAATGCTTATTCACTTACTTATTTTTAATTCCCAAAGCTGTTGCTAACAGAGTTCCAGGCATTTAGTGTTCCAACTCCAAACCTTTCCCCAGTCACCCCAGGTTCCCTCCCTCTCCTCAACCTAACTTCTTAGCAAATTCATTAATTTTTTTCATTTGTAGTTTGGGTTACATGCTTGCACTTGTGCTGAGTCTTATTGTTTTGATACATATTGTTACTTCAATAGTTCCATATTTATTGAGAGGTAAATAAAATGTCAGGCTGGAGCGATAGCACAGTGATAGGGCATTTGCCTTGTGTGCAGCCAGCCTGGCCGAGCCGGGTTCGATTCCTTTGCCAACATGGCTGACACAGGTTCGATTCCCAGCATCCCATATGGTCCCCCGAGCACCGCCAGGAGCAATTCCTGAGTTCATGAGCCAGGAGTAACCACTGAGCATCACCGGGTGTGACCCAAAAAAAAGCAAAAAAAAAAAAAAAAGAATATAAGACTTAAGCATAAAGTTACTTTAATGGGGATCCCAGGAATAGTACGGCAGATAGGGCATTTGCCTTGCACACAGTTGATCCAGATTCCATCCCCAGTATCCCATAGAGTGATTCCTGAGTGCAAAGTCAGGGGTAACCCCTGAGCACTGCCAGGACTGACCCCAAAATGACAACAGCAACAACAACAACAACAACAACAAACTATAAAGTGACTTGAAACAAAGTAACTTAAAGAGACATAAAAATAAGACCTTTGAGACTTCATTTTTAAAAATATTTTAAATAACCAGATCATGGAACAAAAATTGCCCATTTTCCTTTTAAGAAGGTAAAAAAAGAACCATGTACAAAAGACAACTGGAGCCAGGGCTGGAGAGAACACAGGAACTAAGGGGTCGTCTTGAAAGGCGAGGTCTGGAGACCCTGTGTGAGACTTGTTGTTACTGTGTTTGGCATATCGAATACATCACAGGTAGCTTGCCAGGTTTGCCTTGCGGGTGAGATACTCTCGGTAGCTTGCCGGGCTCCTGGAGAGGGCAAAGGAATCGAACCCGGCTCGGCCAGGCTGGCTGCGCGCAAGGCAAATGCCCTATCACTGTGCTGTCGCTCCAGTGGGGTTGGTGGGGGAGACACCGGGCCACATCCTCACGCCCAGGTGTAACCAGCAGGCGAGGTTGACCCAGTGCTGGACGGACTCCAGGTGCCCTGAGCGGCACTTGGGAAGCCCTAACAGAAAATTTAAAATGACTGAGAGAGTGTCATCTGTTTGTCCTGCCTGATTCTCCTGAAAAGCCTTTTTTCTGTGGCCATCAGATCAGAATTTAAGCATACGACAGGTCACTTGCTCTCCTGCCTTTACTAGGAGGCTTGGTGACTTTTTTCTGGCAGGATTATCATTTCTCAAATTGATGGTATCAGTCCAGAAAGTTCTGAGGGAACAGATGGAGACTCCGTGAATGGCTTCCACTTTTAATTGTCTTCTTCATCCAAATTTCCGTAGAATGGTGTGGCCTCTGACATGATGGGGGTCTCACTCATCTCCCCAACTCTAACAGCCCTCATGCCCCACCCCAGCTTTACAGCAGTCAGTCAGGTTCCTGGCCAGCATCAGACAGTAAGTCACCAACTTCCCAACGCCCCACCCAGAATATCCTCACCTTATCATCCTCAAAGAGTTTTTATCTCTATGAGCTAAAGAAAGGGGATCTATGATCTATGATCTAAAGAAAGGGGAGAGTTATGGTCTAAAGAAAGGGGATCTATGATCTATGATCTAAAGAATGGGGATCTCTATGATCTAAAGAAAGGGGAGAGCTATGATCTAAAGAAAAGAAAGAGCCAGCAAACACTGTCTTTGGGGCAGATGCCTACTGTGGGGGCAGAACTGTGAGCTCCACCTCTGCCTTGCTTGCAAATATGCAGCCACACAGCCGGAGCATACAAGGCAGGGTCACAGCAATATCTCAGGCACAGGGCCAGGGAGATTTGATAAAAAAAAAAATTCTCTAACACAGCTACTCACAAGTGGATAATCCAGAGACTAACCTTCCTTGAAGGGTATCCACCTGTAAAGGGAGACAGAGTCAGAGAGACAGTGCAGTGGGTGGGGTCCAGGTTCTATCATCTGTGCCACTCATGTCCCCCAGGCACTTCCAGCAGGATCCCTTAGCTCTGCTGGGTGTGGACACAAAATAGAAAACAAAGAAAAAGTAGACATAAAAGATAAGATGTTGATAATGATCAAAATCTTCTTTTTATTTATTTATTTATTGAATCACTGTGGGAAAGGTTACAAAGCTTTCAGGTTTATGTCTCAGTCATGCAAATATCAAACACATTTCCCTTTACCAATACTTATTTTTTACCATGAAGAACCCCAATAAAACCCCACCCCCCACCCCTCCCCGTCCCTGTGAGGCAGATGAATTCTAGTTAACACTCTATCTGCTTTGATTAGATTCATTGTTTCATTAAAAGATTCACCACTATTATTTAGAGTTTACCCCCCCCAAATCAGACATGCTGAAAAAGCATTGTGAAGTGATTTGCTTTCTACAGCTGGGTTCAAGAATTAAATGTTGGTTTTGGATTCCTGCTATTTTACTTATTGACCCTGGAAGTATTTCTACTGAAAGTCAGATAGTTAAGAAATTGGTTTCTGTGCTCTGGAGTCGTGGCCGTGCTGGAGAGCCGCTCATGGGGGGCAACTGGTGGCCTCGGTAGGGCGTGAAGGGTGGACCGAAACGCCCCCCTTCCCATGAGGTTTTAGTTGCCCCCACACCCCCGGCTCATACCTGCTGTCCACAAGGCTCCCATGCGGCTGCCATCCTTCTTTCCAGAGAAGAGAGGGCTAATGGGCAACACCCTTTCCCCTCCGGGCAGAAATGATGGCCTGGGTTAACGCATCGTCCGTTCACTTTTCTGCTCCAAGCTGCTGGGTTCTGCATTAAGTCCTTGTGTTTCTGGGGCTGTGGCCGTGCTCCAAACTTAACTCTGATTTTCAGGGAGAAACGTTGGGTGGTTTATTTCCCATTGATCACTTTGTATATAGAGAGATGTCGCGTGGCCGCATAAGTGGCCGCGCGGTTTTGAGGAAAAGTCCTAGTTCCCGCATACTCGAGCTGTGCTTGTAGAGGCTTCTGGTCACCAGAGTTCCATCTGGGGGAGGCGGGGTGCGGTACCTACCCCATTTGGGACTTCTCGATGATCTCGGCTCTTTTTGGAACCTGTTTTTTTCTTTTTCTCCGGGAGCTGTGGATCCCGCCCTCCATGTGGCCCTTCTCTTCGGCCTCAAAATCTTCTTAAAGAAAAAAAAATAAAAAAAATTTTAAAAAATCTTCTCAAAGCAGAGGGGAGACTGCTGGGAACTCTCTAAACCTCTTTGCTCAGTTTACATCTCCAAGGTCTACTTATTTCAAGCCTATGTTAATATAAAAACTGTCAGTCCAAAGGATATATGAGGCTTAGAAACATTGTGAAGTGCTAGCACAGATGTGGGGAGAAAGGGACTCTCTTTCATTGTTGGTGGGAATGCTGACTGGTCCAGCCTTTCTGGAAAACAATATGGGCATTCCTTCAAAAACTACAAATTGAGATTCCATATGACCCCGCAATACCACTTCTGGGAATATATCCCCAGGGTGCAAAAAAGCACAGTAGAGGGGCTGGAGTGATAGCACAGCGGGTAAGACATTTGCCTTGCATGGGGCTGACCCTGGTTTGTTTCCCAGCATCCTATATGGTCCCCTGAGCATTGGCACAGGTGATTCCTGAGTACAGAGCCAGGAGTAACCCTTATGCATGGCTGGGTATGACCCCCCCCCCCAAAAAAAAGCACAGTGGAAATGACATCTGTCCCTGAATGTTCATTGCAGATATTCACAATAGCCAGAATCTGGAAACAACCTGGGTGCCCAAGAACAGATGACTGGTTAAAGAAACATTGGTACATCTACACAATGGAATACTATGCAGCTGTTAGGAAAGATGAAGTCATGAAATTTGCTTATAAGTGGATGGACATGGAGAGTATCATGCTAAGTGAAGTGAGTCAGAAAAAGAGGGACAGACATAAAAGGACTGCACTCATTTGTGGAATATAAAATATAATACTAATGCCCAAGGATAGTAGAGACAAGGGCCAGGAAGACTGCTCCACAGTTGGAAGTCTGCTTATGATCTGAGGGAGAAGGTAGTTGGGATAGAGAAGGGATCACTAAGTCAATGATGGTTGCAAGGATTGCTCGGGATGGGAGATGTGTGCTAAAAGTAGATAAAGGACCAAACATGATGATCTCACAGTATTGCATACCATAATGTCCAAAAGTAAAGAGAGAGTAAGAGGGAAATTGTCTGTCATAGAGGAAGGGGGAGGGGTGGATGGTGGGTGGAAAGAATATTGGGGACATTGGTGGTGGAAAATGTGCACTGGTGGAGGGATGGGTGTTTGATCATTGTATGACTGAAACAATTCAAATATGAAAGCTTTGTAACTGTAGCTCACAGTGATTTGATAAAAGAAAGAAGAAAGAAAGAAAGAAAGAAAGAAAGAAAGAAAGAAAGAAAGAAAGAAAGAAAGGGAAAGAAAGAAAGAAAGAAAGAAAGAAAGAAAGAAAGAAAGAAAGAAAGAAAGAAAGAAAGAAATGGTGAGATTAAAATCTGTGGGTGCTTCTGTTAAAAAAGAAAAAAGAGGGGTAAAAAGGAGAATATGGTTTGGAGATCAGAGAGGCTTTGACAAAAATCATGATTCAGTGACTGGTTCTTCAGGCTATAGCCATTCTGGATAGCCATGGAAAGGACACCCCACCCAGCACTTGCATCAAGGATGCTTTTATGATATATAATCCCCTAATCTGGCAATTGGGGAGGGGGCATACTTGGCAGTGCTCAAGGATTACTCCTGGTTCTGCACTCAGGGATCACTCCTGGCAGGCTCAGGGATCATATGTGGTGTCTGGGATTAAATCCAGATGGGCCTCTTGCAAGGCAAGAGCCCTCCCCATTATACTATGGCTCCAGCCCATAGCTTCATGTTTTCTTTTCTCATCTACGTTAGACCTTCTAGATATGTTGCAGAAGGAGACAAACCCCTTGACTGAGACTTTCTTTTTTTGACCCTTTATCCTGTTTTTTTGGACTGACTAGAAAATAGAAGATATTGAATACCTCACTCCTATACTATATACCCCTATAATCAATTATTCCTTGTCCCTTCTAGATATGAATTGTTAGCTGTACTCATATCACCAATGTAGTAAGTAGGATTTGCAATCTGAAACTATTACAGGATTGGCTAAAAAATAAAAATGTGACAGAACTTTAAGAAATGATGCTGAATGTTCACATACAAAAAAATCTGAAAAATAATCAGGCACACCTCATGCTTATGAGTATTATGTTTCTTTTTCTTTTTGCAAAATATTACTCAAAATACTTTACATACCTGAAAGTAATATGTACATAATATTGTAGGAAACATAGATACTGTACATAATGTTGAAAAAAATCTATGTAAGGGGCTGGAGCAATAGCACAGCCGGTAGGGCGTTTGTCTTGCGCAAGACCAACCCGAGTTCAATTCCCCTGAGCACCTCCAGGAGTAATTCCTGAGTGCAGAGCCAGGAGTAATCCCTGTGCATTTCCAGGTGTGATCCAAAAAGAAAAAAAAATCTATGTAAATTTGAAAGTGGTATTAAAAGTTTCATGGGTATGAAATCTAAGCACCACCCTGAAATGAAACTTTGACAAACTATACTCCATTAAAATGAAAATATGCTCATGAGACGAGGGTGACAGTACAGTGCTTAGGACTCTTGCCTTTTATGCAGCCCACGTTCAATCCCCCAGGTTCAAACCCCAGTGCCCCATAGGGTCGAGAGAGCCCACCAGGAATAAGCCCTAAGCACCACCAAAAACCTTAGAACAAACGTTTAAAACCAGCAAAAGTCATCATTAAAGGAACAGAAAGACAGACAAGGACAAGAAGAAAATATTTGCAAAACAATTATCTGTTTAAGGCATGTATCCAAAATACACTAAGAATTCTTAAAACTAAACAGTGAAGTTTTAAAAGATGGTCAAAGTAAGGAGTAAAGTTAGGACAGAAGAGACCGCTATGACAATGATAGTTGGAAATCATCACT
Organism: Sorex fumeus; assembly: GCF_029834395.1. Taxonomy (NCBI): domain Eukaryota; kingdom Metazoa; phylum Chordata; class Mammalia; order Eulipotyphla; family Soricidae; genus Sorex; species Sorex fumeus. The sequence continues at coordinate 11,398,390 of NW_026606103.1, forward strand.
CTGGACAAGAACTGAATACTGAAAGGAGATAAAGATGACTATATGATAACCTTTCAGTATCTGTATTACAAACCATAATGCCCAAGAAGAAAGAGAGAGAATGAGAGAGAGAGAGAGAGAGAGAGAAGAAAAGTGTCTGCTATTGAAGCAGACAGGTCAAGGGGTGGCAGGAGAGAAACTGGGGACATTGATGGTGGGAATGTGCACTGGTGAATGGACAGGTATTGGAATATTGTATGACTGAAACACAATCAAGAACAACTTTCTTACTGTGTGATTCAATACAAAAATAAATCAATTTTTTTAAAGACGATCAAAATCTTTAGACAGCTCACCACAGAAGCTATGAAAAGCACCCAATTTTGTATTACGTTAAGGAATTGCAAATTAAAACAAAAATTAAAAACTCATTATATACCTATTATAATACACCCTGACAAGACCATTTTATCCATCTGTCTTATTCCATTAAGAATTTTGGGGCTGGAGAGATAGCACAGCGGGTAGGACGTTTGCCTTGCACTCAGCCAGCCGACCCAGGTTCGATTCCCAGCATCCCATATGGTCCCCTGAGCACCGCCAGGAGTAACTCCTGAGTGCAGAGCCAGGAGTAACCCCTGTGCATCGCCAGGTGTGACCCAAAAAGCAAAAAAAAAAATTATAACCTCTTGCTTTCCATATAATAGTATGAATAGTTATCATTATTTCATTGTGTATATATACCCTATCTGCTTTTCTCATTGGTAAGAAATAAGAATCTCTGTTGTTTCCAGTTCTTGGTTATTGTAAGTAATGTTGCAATAAATATGGACTGGAAAATATTGCTTCAAATTAGAATTTTGACATTTTTCAGTATATCCTGAGAAGTGGACAAGTGAATCACATAGAATTTTTGTTTTAGTTTTTGAAGACTCTCCATCCTGCTTTCCATTAATAACTGCACCAATTTACAATTTGCATGTAATTTAACTTGCATAACCTCCTGTCATGGATTTTTTTAAGATGGGTTCATGGATTTTTTTTTCTCCAATTTTGTAGGGTATCTTTCATATTGATGTGATTTCTTTCACTCTGCAGAAGCTTTTTTTTTTAGAATCAGAACATTTAATACTAAAATGAATAATGATATAGTAACAAATATGAAAAGGAATAATGGGATGGGAAGGTAACTTGTGGTAGAGCACAAGTCTTACATTTATAAGGCCCTGGGCCTTGGTCCCTAGTGCCTCCAAAGACACATTAAGAATAAGGAAGGAAGACTATGTTATGATTTGAGGTTTTACATGAACACATTAAATTTTTTGGGAAAAACTCAAATCAGACAGATAGATACCAGTTATACAGAGCCTCTGCTTGTGGCTCAGTGATAGAGCACATGGTTCTCAGGAATGACACAACAATCCTCAGTGTCACACATACACAAAAGCTCCTAGACATAAGCACAGCTGTAGGGCGTTTGCATTGCACGCAGCCAACATGGCCGACCCGAGTTCGATTCCTGCGCCCCTCTTGGAGAGCCTGGCAAGCTCCCCGTGACGTATTCGATATGCCAGACACAGTAACAACAAAGTCTCCAATGGAGACGTTACTGGGCCCACTCGAGCAAATCGATGATCAATGGGAGGGCCCTTTTATATCTACCCTAAAAGTTTGATTTATTCTGGATTCCAAAACACCATAACTACTTTATTACTTCTTTACCATGTACAAATTCGCCAAATAGCACCTGGACATTACATCATTTTTTGTCTGCTAAAAACCCTCAAATGGTGCCCCTTTAAGAAAAGGCAAGTCCTTATTATGGTCTACAATTCTCTGCATGACCACTGTACACTCACACTCCTCCTGTTCCATGTCTATTTCTCTTTCTTACTCATCTTACTCATGTGACATTGACCTTTTCACTGCTGTGCATAGCATTATCATGTCTGCCTGAAACGTTCTCCCAGCTACTTTCATTGCTATTGAAATGCTACTTTCCCAAAGAAACCTTCTCTAAACAGTTTATCAAAATAACAATAACCCTGTAACATTCCCTAATGCATTTTAGTGAGCAAGAGAGTTTTACTGAATAAAACTTGTTTAGAAAGATGTGAGAAAAAAAGATGTGAGAGAGTTAATGTGTTCAAGAGAGAACACAGGCATCTCCAGCATGGAATTCCCTATATTATTACTCTGATTTTTTTCCTTCACGGCCATCTTTACATGTTTCTTTCTTTTTTTTTTGAGGGGTTCACACCTGGTGATGCTCATGGGTTACTCCTGGCTCTGCACTCAGGAATTACTCATGGCAATGCTCAGGGGACCATATGGGATGCTGGGAATCGAACCCGGGTTGGCCACATGCAAGGCAAACGCCCTACCCGTTGTGCTATCTCTCCAGCCCCTACATGTTTATTTCTTATGTCACCTCTCTACAATGTAAGCTTCACCTGGGCAAGGTCTTTGTTTTGGGCAATGCTGAGTCCCTAGCACCAAAAACAGTTTGATGTCTGGCACCAAGTTATCACTTAAATATTTATTTTCATTGGGATTTAAAATTTTCCTCTTTGGGAGAGAGAACAAAAGGGAATGCCCTGCCACAGAGGCAGGGTGGGAAGGGGGGTGTGGGGGGTGGGAGGAAACTGGGACCCATGGTGGTGGAAAATGGGCACTGGTGGAGGGATGGGTATTTGATCATTGTATAATTGAAACCCAAGCACAAAAATTTGTAAGTCCACAACTGTACCTCATGATGTTTCACTAATAAAAATTTTTAAAAATTTAAAAAAATTTCCTCTTGGGCCAGAGAGATGACCTTTCCCCAGTTCCCAGGTATTGATGGATGTGGCCCCCAAACAACAAAAAAAATCTCTTAGTATTTCTACGGGCAGAAGCTAAACAGGGATGTGAGGCTTCTTTAACTGTGTACTTCCCCCATTTTTGTGAATTTACTTTTATCAAGTTCCTCTTCAGGTCTAAACCGCATCTGTAATAAAAGGGAGTTCAATCAATACTACACTGTTATACTACACTCAGGGAAATGTCAGCATTGAATTCCTTGTCATCCCAGCTCTTACAGTTCTTTTTCTCACAAGGTCGCAGATTTCTGGAACCATGTGCTATATATCCTATGGAGTAGGCACCCAGATTGACATTTTAGCCAGGGAAACATTCCACACCATATCTCTTGCAGGTTACAGGTGATAACCGGAATAGAAATTCTTCTCAGGGCCAAAGAGATATCTGAAAGGGCAAGAGCACATGATTTGCAGGCAAGAGGCCCGGGTTTGATTCTCAGCACCTAGTTCCCAGAGCACTACCAGGAGTCACCCCTGTGCACTGCTGGGTGTGGCCCCAAACCCCAAAAGAACACCTTCTGAATCACAAACATGAAACTTAAAGAAGCTTTTATTTTCCATGATCAAAGGATGCAGTAAATGCAATCTATGCATTAGGCATGCACTCCTACCTGAAATGACAGTTTTTAAACTGGCCTAATCTTTGTAACTTAGGCACATCTTTAAATGGTTAAGACCTTGAGATATACAGGGTTATAAGTTACATTTTCCTGTGGCAATTTAGTAATATTTATGTTCACTGGTGAGGGTCCTTTATCCCTAAAGACCTTTAGATTCTCAGGCTGTGTATATTATCTTAATATCATATTTCATAGATATAATTAACTCACAGTATAAGGGAGATAAAGTAGGAAGGTAAAGTATACTATATGAACATTACAGATGGTTTTCCAGCACTCATAGTTAAAATACTGGAAAAGGAGGTCTAAGAGTTAGTTACCAAATTGCTCTTTTTCCCATTGCCATTTTTTTTTGAGAAACAAAAGATGTCTATCAATCTCCCCAGAAATCTGAAACAAATCCATACACATGATGGATTTTACCTATGTGGTCCCACTATCAAATCAAAGAAAGTAGTTCCACTATTAAAATTATAGGAAGCACTTAATGGGACTTTGAGGAAAGCATAGCCCCTTATTACAGTAATATGTATCTAGTAATTTTCCATTCACCTGTCAACTGTCTTCACATGATTAGCATTTAAAAATGCAACCAAAAACACATATGACCCCAGCCAAACACACATAATATTGGTCTTTGTTCATTCTTAGATGATGACAGGATGCCCCGAGTGACACAGATGGTAGTCAATCCCCTCATAACCTTTCTTCAACCACCCCATCAATAGGTCTTCATTTCTTGAAGTACCTTCCTTTTCCAATGAGGTAATGCTGATATCAGTCAGAAAGGCTTTCTGAGAAGACTGGCTTGGGTTTCTGGGTCTGTTCCAGTCGGTTCGAGATGAATTGGCTTGTATCAATGAAGCGCTCAACACAGTTCACAAACAGGCCTCAGCCCGACTGTCCAACTTTGGCCCAGGCTTGTCCATGCATTTCTCCCAACAAAGTTCTGTCATCTGATGCACCAGCTGCTGGAAGCACTGCTTCTGTGTCTTCACCTTGATGAAGTGCTGCAGCTGCGGGTCAACGGAGCCCAAACCCCCCCCCCCCACCCCAGTTGGAAGACAAGGAGGAATCCATCCCGGCGCGACCCAGCGTGCGGAGTTGAACTCCGCACCCTGCAGAAGCTTTTTATCAGAGGAAACTGCACGAGCCCAAAGACAGTGGTGGGATGTAATGAAAAAACTCAATGAAATGAATGCCTCACCAACAATACTTTATCCAGCTAAACTTTCACTCAAACTCCAAGGAACGATACGCTATTTTATGGATAAACAACAGCTCAATATTTCCTGACATGTATGTAAGGGCTCCTTCTCTACTCATTCTTCTGACATTTATTATATCTCACTCATCTTATAAATAGTAGTCATTCTCACATATAGGAGGTTATGTATAATTGATGTGTTCTAATTAGGGAAATGTGTTTGTTTCACATTTCCCTAATAAGAATAATAAATAACTTCTAATATGCCTATTAGCCATCAGTATTCTTTGCAAGGTAGGGGGCACACCTGGCTGTGCTCAGAGATCACTCCTGGCAGTGCCTGGGGGAATCACATGGGGTTCCAGAGATTGAATCTGAATAATCCTGTGTAAGCCAAACCCCCTACCCAATGTCTATCTTAATCGCATCTCTTTGGAAAATCTATTCAGAGTGCCTCTCATTTCTCAATTTGGAAGATGATAATTTTTTAATGAATTTGCCATGTATTTTAGATATTCACTCTTTTAAAAAAATTTTTATTAGCAAACCACCATGAGATACAGTTGTAGACTTACAAATTTTTGTGCTTGGGTTTCAGTTATACAGTGATCAAGTACCCATCCCTCCACCAGTGCCCATTCTCCACCACCACTGATCACAGTATCCCTCCCAACCCCCATCCCTCCCATCCCACCCTGCCCCTGTGGCAGGGCATTCCCTTTTGTTCTCTCTCTTTTTAGGTGCTATGGTTTGCAAAATAGGCATTGAGTGGCAATCATGTTCCATCCATAGTCTACTTTCAGCATGCATCTCCCATCCTGGGAGGATCCTCCCAACATCCTTTATTTGGTGCTCCCTTCTCTATCTGAGCTGCCTTTTCCCCTAGCATGTGTGGCTGGCCTCCAAGCCATAGATATTACTCTTAGTTAAACTATGTATTAGAAGTATCCTCAGAGGTCTTCTCCAATTTTGTAAGGTATCTTTCATATTGATGTGATTTCTTTCACTATGCAGAATCTTTTATATTTGATGTATTCCCACTTGTCTATTTTGCTTTTGTTTCCTTAAAGTTGAAGTCAAGAACCCAACACAGCTTGAAAGCTATTGTCAAGGATAGCATTGCCTCTTGTCATCTATATGTTTTATTGTTTCAGGACTTATGTTCAAGTTTATAATCCATTTTTAATTATGTGTATGGTGTTAGTTTCATTCTTTCCATGTGATTTTTCACGATATTCCCAAAACCATTTATTGAAGAAACGTTCCTTGCTCCATTGTAATTCTTGACTGTTTGGTTGTCAATTAGTTGCTCACATATTTGTGGGTTTAATTCTGAGCTTTCATTTTTATCTTCATGTATTTTTCTATTCCAGTTTTAGTTACTATCACTGTTTTACAACCTAAAGTTACAAGAAATGAGAGATTGAATTTTTTTTAACTTTTTTCCCTTTAGTGTTCTTGCTAATTGGGCTCATTTACAGTTTCAAATAAATTTCACTATTTTTTTCTGTGAAAAATACCATGAGCCCCCCTTCCCCTCAGCTAAGGTGTCCCTCAAGCAACCAGGCCATAGGGGATCCCTGGCAGGTTTTAGGACCAAATCAATTTGATATTGATTTGGTGTTGATTTTTAATCCTGTTCAGGCACTGACACAGCCGACTCCCCGACAGGTACAATGGCAGCAGAGGGCGAGACCTCTGGGGCAGCCTCAGTTATTTTCCCCTTTCCCAGTGCTTTGGACTCACATCTCAATCTCCATTACATAATTTTGAGGACAGTCTGGCTGTCACAAACACATTACGCCAGTAGTCCACTAGCCTAGTCCAATCTCACCAAAATAAATATGAACACAAGAAACTGAACAAGCCTAATATTAAAGAACACATCCTCTGAGCTGCACTAGGGGCCTTGCATAAGTCATAGAGGAGCACCAAAGAAGAAGTTAGTATTCTAGCAGGGGAAAAAGGTGACCACCATTGGCTGAACTCATCTAGAATCCTTTCTCGAAGCAAGAGGGGAACACTGATAATAAACTGGAAGTTTCCACCTCCATACTACCACAGAAACATGAAGAAACAGTACAAATACCCATCACAACGAGTGGATGAAGAAAAGAGCCCAAAAGCCTCAACAGGGAATACCCACAAATACAATCTCTACAACAAAGAATTAAAAGATGAAATGTTGAGGATGTTGAATGAACTCAAAAAAAGGGTGAAACAGATATCCAGTAAATTTAAGGAGGACAAGAAAGAAAGAGCAGAACAGTCAAGAAAACATAGGAAGAAATGAGAGCAGAAATAAGAAAGTTACAAACAGAAGAATCACTAATAAAGGAATCAGTAGATGAAATTAAAAACTCAGTGGGTGCCCTCAACAGTAGAATAACAACAGCCGAAGACAGAATCAGTGAGTTTGAAGATGAGCTGCAGAAAGCATACAGGAAACAACAAACAATGGGAAAAGACCTCCAAATTGCTCTAAGGTGAATCAGAGACCTAGGGGATGAACTCAAGAGAAACAACATAAGAATCATCAGAGTACCAGAAGGACAGGGAGGCAACCCCAATAAAGCAGCAACAGTTAAAGATATCATTGTTGAGAAATTTCCTGAGCTGGAGAATGCAGGATTCAGGTCCAATCCAAGGAGTCAGAAGGGTACCAGCTAAAAGAGACCCTAATAAAAAAGACTCCATGACATATCATAGTCAGGATAATAGATGCCATGGATAGAGACACAATACTGCAAACAGAAAGGTCAAAGAAGGAAATCACATACAAAGGAGCACCTCTTAGATTTACAGCAGACTTACCAGAGGAAACTGTTCAAGCCCAAAGACAGTGGTTGGATATAATGAAAAAACTCAATGAAATTAATGCCTCACCAAGAATACTTTATCCGGCTAGACTTTCACTCAAACTCCAAGGAACGATACACTATTTTATGAATAAACAACGGCTCAGGAACTTCATAGACTCAAAACCAACCCTTAAGGAAGGACTAAAAGGACTACTATAAGACAAGACAACCTCCAACAAGCACAGCAAAACTCTACAGAAAGATGGCACAAAACACCATGACAATAATCTCTCTCAGTGTCACTGGTCTAAACGCACCAATTAAGAGACACAAAGTGGCAAAATGGATTGAAAAACTGACCCATCATTGTGCTGCCTACAAGATACACATCTTAACAGTCAGAGCAAACACAGACTCAAAGTCAAAGGATGGAAAACAATCTTGCAAGCAAACAACTCCCTCAAAAAGGCCGGGTGCCATACTAATATCTGAAAACATAGATTTCAGGCTGAAAAAGATTAGAAGGGAAAGCAAGGACCATTTTTTAATAATCAAGGGATATGTACAGTGAGAAGAAATCACACTCATAAACATTTATGCACCCAATGAGGGACAGCAAAACACTTTAAACAACTGCAAATAGACTTCAAGGAGGACATTGCTAGCAACACAATAGTAGTTGGAGACTTCAACACCACCTTATCACCTCTTAATAGATCAACAAGACTATAAAACACAACAAGGAAGTACTGACTTTGAAGGAAGAAATAGAAGAGAGAGGGGTAATAGATGTATACAGAGCTTTGGATTCCTCCCCCCACTCCCCCAAAAAATACACTTTCTTTTTTTTATGTTTATTAGTGAAACACCATGACGTACAGTTGTAGACTTACAAACTTTTGTGCTTGGGTTTCAGTTATACAATGATCGAGTACCCATCCCTCCACCAGTGCCCATTCTCCACCACCACTGATCCCAGTATTCCTCCCACCCTCCCAACCCACCACACCTCACTTCTGTGGCAGGGCATCTCTCTCTCCTTTCGGGTGCTGTGGTCTGCAAAAGAGGCATTGCGTGGCAATCCTGTTTGGTCTATAGTCTACTTTCAGCATGCATCTCCCATCCTGGGAGGATCCTCCCAACACCCTTTATTTGGTGCTCCCTTCTCTATCTGAGCTGCCTTTTCCCCCAGCGCAAATACATATTCTTTTCCAGGGCACATGGAACATTTTTAAAAATAGACCATGTGCTAGGCCACAAAACATACCTCAATAGAATCAGGAAGATAGGAATTGTATCAACTATCTTTTCAGACCACAATGCACTGAACATAGAAGTGAATTATGCGCAGACACAGAGAACCAAATCAAACACCTGGAAATTAAGCAACTCAGTGTTGAACATAGATTCATCCATGGTTAAGGCTCCATCTGAGTGTGTGAAGAGCAGCCGTGAGCATGGCAGCAGCTGGGTTCTGGAGGTTTCTGGCTGCCGGGGCTGAGTCCCTTGGGGCGGGGAGAGGATCTCACCCTCGCCCCTTCGGGGTGCCCGGAGTGAAGCAGCTTGTCATGGCACTGACCATGAGAGTTTTTTTTTAAGTCACATTCTTAAAAAATTTTCTTTTTTCTTTTTTTTTTCCTTCATAATTATGTGCTTTTTCCGACTGCTTCTTTTCCCCTGATGGGAAATGCAGCCCGTCTCCTGCACAGAATTCTTGCAGAAACTGCAGTGTGCTTCCAGGCTTTTGTGATCCTGTTTGTCATCTCTGACCTCATGATAACTGACGTGGCTTCAATCACTGAAGTTTTTCGGTTGTGTTTGAAAATTTGGTTCTACAGAGCATCTTCAAAATTATTATTTTCCAAAAATATTTCTAGCTGTCATCTCTGTCGTCTCTGACATATCCAAGAGACCAGATGAACTTTAGAATCAATTTTAGTGAGAATAAAAAAAAAACTCCTGTTGACATTTTTTTACCTGCTATCCATAGGAATTAGATGATATCTATAAATTGATTTATAAAGAACTGACATCCTGACTACAATATTGAGGCCTCTCACTCTGGATGTGTTATTCCATTTATCAGATATTCTATCTGGATATATATGTTAATTTAAGTTTACTTTCATATCTTTCCGTAAACTTTTATAGTTTTTGTCACCTGAGCTCTGTGCAGCTCTCAGAAACTTCATTCCTTGTGGCCCAGAGTGACATCTTTCTGTTACGTTGTATTTCTGACTGAGTTGTTCATATCGATTGGGAAAGCAGTTTCCTTTTCAATATTTACTTGCTATCTTGCCAGGTTATTTTAACTTTCTTATGGGTAGAACTTTTCTTGGACTGGAGATAGCACAGCAGGTAAGGCGTTTTCTTCGCACGTGGCCAACCTGGGTTCGATTCCTCCATCCCTCTTGGAGAGCCCAGCAAGCTACTGAGAGTATCCGCCCGCATGGCAGAGCCTGGTAAGTTCCCCATGTTGTATTTGATATGCCAAAAACAGTAACAAGTCTCACAATGGAAACGTTACTGGTGCCTGCTCGAGCAAATCGATGAAGAACGGGAGGACAGTGCTACAGTGCTTTAAAAAACGTTTTTCCCACTAACTTATTTATTTCCCCCAGTTTACTATAAGAACAGAGTAAGTCACTGAAGAAATTTAGTTAAAATTAATAACCAAGGTAACTTCAACTAATAAGTGAGAAAAGTGCTGTCCACTTAAATCTTCCTCTGTGTTTGAGTAATATTTCACAGTAACGAAAACATTGTAAGGGACCAGAGCAACATGCAGTAGGTAGGATGTTTGCTTTGAACACAGCGAACCCAGGTTTGATCCCGGGTACCTCATATTTGATCCAGGAGTCCCCTGTGCCCCACCTGGGATGATCCCCGAAAACAGAACCAGGGGTAATTCTTGAATACTGCTGTATGTGTCCCCCACATACACCCCAAAAGGAAGAAAAACATTAAAAGCTAATTTTGTCACTTTCTATTTCCATGTTTGTCGGGTTTTAAAAAAATGTTTACTGTAATTTAGTTGGGCTGGAGCAATAGCACAGTGGTAGGGCATTTGCCTTATGTGTGGCCAGCCAGCCGAGCCAGGTTCGATTTCTCCGCCCCTCTCGGAGAGCCTGGCAAGCTACCAAGAGTATCTCGCCTGCACGGCAAAGCCTGACAAGATACCGGTGATGTATTCAATATGCCAAACACAGTAACAAGTCTCACAATGAAGATGTTACTGGACTCCCTCGAGCAAATCGATGAACAATGGGAGGACAGTGCTACAGTAGTTTAGTTAACTTCATTACAATAATGTAAACATTTATTATTTTAATGTATAATTGGTTGGTCGGGTTTTTTTTCACTGCATCTACTAATTTTAAAAGGCTTCATTTTTAAAAAATGTTTTGTCATGGAGATTGTGGGGGCACACCCATGGTGCTCAGGAGCTGTTTCTGGCACTGTGCTGGAAGTCCTGTGGCTCTGTGCACAGAAATCACTCTCCCGGCACTCAGGGGACCAGATGTGTGCGAGGGATTGAAACGGGGTCAGCCACATGCAAAGCAAGCACTTTCATTCCAGTACTGTCACTCAGACCTCCTGTCATGGATTTTTTTTTAATTGTTTGGGGGAAAGGGGAGTTAAGGAATGGTAGAGTGATAATGCAACTGTTGTGTTGAAAATTAAATTTTTGATTTTTTTCAAACCAGTAGTTTTTTCTTCCTGATTTACTTTTAAAAATCCAAACAAACATCCTTTTTCTGGTTTGAATAAACATGTAGAAATGAGCTATGTAATATTGAAAAGCCACATTCTCTTGATTATTGCTAACTTGTTGCCAAATTAAAATGTATACAACCTCTTCTTAGCACACAAATTGCACCTGAAACAAAATAATAATTTTGTTTTGCTGGAGAAAAAAAATCATCCAAATCAAGACAAGGTCTTTCTTAATCACCTAAAATAGATGTTTTCTCTGAAGAAAGGAGAAATTTAAAAGGCAATAAGAACACAGTGGTTTTTTTTTCAGGAGACAGTAATTAGAAATGAGCTAGAGCTTCCACAGAATGAAAACAGGAAGACTGCGTTTGAGTCTCACACTAACTACAGCCCCAGCTACTGAACCTTCATTGTCTGAAAGTCACAGAGCTCACCTGTACATTACATGATTAGGATTTGTGGATTTAATTCAACTAGAACATGAAAGTGGACTGTTGTTTTATTTTATCTCAAGGACAGTCTTGTTAAATCTAAGCCAATTTCAGGATCAATAGGCAGCAGGTCCACAGCATACTCATCTTTGAAAATATTTCTACTTTCTGAGAACTCTGAAGCAAATTTATTAAGGCTCCACTATAAACCTCTTTAGTTTTGAGCCAAATTCATCCTTGAAAGCTTTTCCTTCTAGGCATTACAGATCATCATTCATCCAAAAGAGAAAGCAATTTATTGGAAATAAACATGTACATTAAAAGGGTGAGGGATGGGGCTGGAGTGATAGCACCACGGGTAGGGCATTTGCCTTGCACGCAGTCAACATGACCGACACAGGTTCGATTCCCAGCACCCCATATGGTCCCCTGAGCACTGCCAGCAGCAATTCCTGAGTGCATGAGCCAGGAGTAACCCCTGAGCATTGCCGGGTGTGACCCAAAAAGCAAAAAAAAAGGGGGTGAGGGAATAGGAACACAGTCTCCTGGGAAAATCCTTCTCTCCCCTGTACCCTGAGAGCTTTTGTTTCCATCCCCCCTACTGCTCCCAACATCACTTTGTAATCAGCTGTCCTGCCCTCCCAGGCACCCAGAAGAGAGCAGCATGGAAGAACCGAAGATTAGAGACCACACTCCAATTTGGAAAAGAAAGGGGTGAAAAAAGTTAAGAGCCACTGGCTTCAAAACTCTTAAAAACTCCAGCAGTGGAAGGGGGCTGGGGTGTAAACAAGTCATTTGCCAAAAAGAAGAAAAAATGAGAAGAAATGGGAGAAGGAAGGAACATGACTCAGAAATAGGGCACAGAAATGGCAGAAGAATGGTAATCAGAAAAAGACTCGGTCTAGGTAAGAGCGTAGAGAAAAGAAGAAAAATTGCTAACAGCAAAGGGAAACATGACTTAGACTAGCTGGCAGGAAGAGGACATCACAGAAAATACATTTGCCACCAAACTTCCACAGTGGCTCTTGTCATATCATATCACATCATTATTTACCAGAGTGCCCCCTCCTTAGGGTGATACGTTTAGTTTACTGTTTTTTTTCCCCTACCATGTAGCTCATTATAAAAAGCTTTCAATTGATTGGAATAATACTTCTCTATTCAATTATCTATTTTTAATAACCATTATTTTCCAGTCCATCTTGATACCAAAGTAATTTTATAATCTGACTGCTATAAATTGGATGTTTATGCACCTACTACCCCATTCCCCAAGTTTTAGGTGTGATGGTATTTGGTAGTGGAGACCTTTGGGGCAATTAGGTCATAAATTCTGTGACAGACACAGAATGATCACACTCATTTGCAGCAAGAACCAAGAATTTGGTCCTTAGTAGGAAGCTTCCCACTGGGAGAGGGGGTTACAGGTCAGGGAAGGGACCACTATGACAATAATAGTTTCTTGGATGTTTTGTTTGGTCGGTTTTGGTTTGGGGGCCACACCCAGGGATGCTCAAAATTTGCTCCTGAGTCTTGCACTCAGAAATTACTCTTGGCGGTGCTTGGGGGACTAGATAAAATCCTGGGAGTTGAACCAGGGATCCATTGCACTCAGGGCAAAAAGCCCTATCTACTATACTATCACTCCAGCCCTGAAAATGACAATTGGAAGTAATCACTCTGTATAAGAACTAAATCCTGAAAGGAGGTAAAGTGATATACATGATACCCTTTTGGTAATAGTATTGCAGACTGCCAAGTGTGACCCAAACCAAAACCAAACAAAACAAAAAGTCAGATTTTTTTAATGAGGATAGAATTCAAAGATGCAAAAATATTTTGTCTGCTTTGTAAATGTCTTTTACTTCCTTCTCCATTTTACTTTTTATCATATATACATATATTGTTATTTCTTGGGAACCACATAAGGCAGTGCTCCGGGAGTACTCTTGGTTCTATGCTCAGTGATCACTGCTAACAGGGCTCAGGTGACCAAATGGGGGAACCAGGTATCGAATCCATGTCAGCTGCATGCAAGAAAAGCACCCTTTCAGTTGGACTATCATTTCAGACACTCTTTCTCCATTTAAAGACACAAAACAGGAGTTTATGGAACACTGGGGAAAATCCTATTCAAAGATTCTAATTCAAAGCAGAAGCCTTTGACTTCTGCTTACCTCAAAACTTTGACTTACTGTATAAGTATATATTTTAAGTTAGTATGTTTAAGGTATATATTCAGTACATGTGTCATACTATGACCTCCCTTGAACTTCTTTATTCAATTATCCCCTCAGCCATTACTCTCAATGGTTCAGAAATGATATTTATACTTATTAAAAGTCTTGAAATAGATGTTGCACCCATGCCAAATTTTAATCCTCAATGTGTAGAATGCTGCTGGTTAGCTTCTTCACATTTCATATTCAGAATAGAGTTAAGCAACATGTTGGGGAATCATTTTTTTTCTCCTGATGGAATTTGAACTTTGTTATAAGACTCTTTTGGTTTTTCTCATTTTATCAGTTACTAGCTATTTGCTCTTCTGTCAGGAGTCCTGCCTATCTGAGGCAGTCTCAGAACGGAGACCCAAGTTATCTTTTCGCTTCTACACTCTTCCCTGAGATATGTGAGTAAGGGAGGGAAGGCTACATGGCTCTGTTTCCCTATTCTCAGGTCAATCTCTTCACAAACAGAATCTCAATCACCACTTTACTTGGTTTGTAAACTTACAAATTTGGTGCAAACATTCCAAACCTAATTCACCTTTTTGAGCATCACCCAAACCATTCTTGAAAATATTTGAAATAGTTCATTTCCTGCCATGATATTCTTTTTTGCCCCGGAACTATCAATGAGTGAATAATAAACTTGGGCAGAAACATAAATTGCTGTGGCAATTTTCATCCACTCAAAAATGGCATTTTCTAAAAGATCTTCAAAATATTATTAATTGCCATTTTTTCTATGTGACATTACCTTCTCTGTAATCATTATTTTCTTCACCTAGTTGTTTATTTTTAATTTTTCAAACACACTCTAATTTTGAAGGTTTTATTCAAGTTTCTTAAATTGTGAAATTAATTTCTATAAAGTATACCTGACCTATATTTTAAAAGGAGTGAATACAAATCTGTTTGTTATGCATAAATGTGGGGTACAAAATTAGTGCTTAGCAGATGTGAGGGAGGAGAAAGGGTCTTGGGGATGTAAACAAGGACAAAAGAGACATAATTGTTGATCTTCAATGATGCACACCTGTTGGATAATGTTGGGTTGTCCTTGCTCCTCCTGAAGGGAGCTTAGGTTTATTGAGTTACTCTCAAAACAGTGCTCTGAGGCACACCTGATTATATCAAGCATTAATAATCCTACATTGCTTTTCTTTTTCCTTTATGTCCTTTGCACGGTTTATTTAGCAATGTCCTTTTTGTATAGACACAAGGAGAGAGTTCATGCCATGCTTTTGTAACATGAGAGTTAATTGACTCCAGATAATATTTACTCCTGGGCATCCATCATATTTACTTGATTTAAGCCTCAGTTGCCCTTACTTCCTAATAACCCCAAAAGGAGGGTCCCAGCGAGGGACAAAGACAAGTTGTAAGCTACCGGCATCAGAAAGGGACAAGTTAAGTGCCTAAGAAGTGTAAGTTAAGAGCACAGTCATGGAACAAACTCTGTCATGACCCAAAAAGAAGTAAACCCTTCTGGGATTAGGAAAGACTAACCTGGACTGAGGACTGTGGTCTGCAATATATAGTGAGATGTCCCCAGGAAGAGTCAACCTTTAAGCTTAATGTATCTCTTACTGTATTCATACAAAATGACTAGAGATACTATAAGAAGTAAATTTACTATGATTATTTAAATGGATTACTATCTGAGGAAAGGAGAAAGCAATACACCCTGGATGGAATCCCACCCTTGAGCGATCTCCTAGTAATCTGGAGTGCTGAACACTCAAATGAGATCTTGTCCTTGAGTTTATCTCCTAGAACTTCCCCTGAAGGAGTGGCTTTACCTGTTTGTTGTTATGACAATGTTCAACCCCACCTATGTGCAACCCCACCCTTTGTGATTTCTTTGTGCTGTAAGGGAGAAGAGATGGGATACAGCTAGGGAAAAGGGAAGAGAAAGGACTGTGACACAACAGTGGCAACGACGATGGGGAAAAGAGGAGAATTTTTTTTATTTAGATTTTTATTAGTGAAACACCATGAGGTACAGTCGCAGACCTACAGATTTTTGTGCTTGGGTTTCAGTTATACAATGATCGAATACCCATCCCTCCACCAGTGCCCATTCTCCATCACCACTGATCCCGGTATCCCTCCCCTCCTCTCCCCCCCCCCCCACGCTTCCCCCATCCCACCCTGCCTCTGCATCAGGGCACTCCTCCCCCATTCTCTCTCTCTCTCCTCCTGGGTACCATGGCCTGCAAAAGAGGCATTGAGTGGGAATCATGTTCACTCTCAGCATGCATCTCCCATCCTGGGAGGACCCTCCCAACACCCTTCATTTGGTCCTCCCTTCTCTATCTGAGCTGCCTTTTCCCCCAGCGTGTGCAGCTGGCCTCCAAACCATGGAGTAAACCTAAAAGAGGAGAAATTATTATGCCGCAAGGGAAGAGGTCGAACTATGCTGGGGAGAAAGGAGGAAAAATTATTATGTTGTAAGGGGAGAGGTTGAACTACATTGGGGAGGAGAGAGAGATAAATGGACTAGCAACGAACCTGGGGCCCAATTCCCCAGTTTCTCCAATTCCCCAGTCCCTCGCCTGTCTGTTACCATGGGCTACCTAGGGAAACATTCTTGGTCACCAAATGCTAGCATCCCACTCGCCCATGCTTCATTTGAAACTCACACACACCTAAAACCAATATAATGTTATAACCATTAAATTGTTTGAAGAAAAACAATAGTAAAGTAAAAAGAAAATGTTACTGTAATTAAAAATGCATATTTTATAAAGGAGAGTAGAAAGGGAAGGAGACGGTTTCATAAAGGTAAGAGGAGGAGTCTTCTTCGTAATAAGACTGTGGTATAGGCAGAATTCTCCATGACACTGAAGCTAAAGGCATCTTTAAAGATGACACCCTCTGACCAAGCAATTGGAAGCAAAGATAAACGTATAGGACTAAATTAAGCTAAGAAACTTCAGCACTTCAAAAGAAATAGTGACCAAGATACAAAGACAGCCCACAGAATGTAAAAAGGGGTTAATATCCAAGATATATAAGGCATTAGTAGAACTTTACAAGGAAAAAACCTCCAACCCCATCCAAAAAATGGGGAGAAGAGATAAACAGACACTTTGTCAAAGAAGAGATATAAATGACCAAAAGGCAGATGAAAAAATGCTCTACATCACTAATCATCAGGGAGATGCAAATCAAAATGAGATATCACCTTATACCACAGAGACTGGAACACATCAAAAAGAATGAGAACAACCAATATTGGCATGGATGCAGGGAGATAAGGACCCACATTTGTTGGTGGTGGGAATGCCAACTGCTCTAGCCATTTTTGGAACACAATATAGGCATTCCTCAAAACACTAGAAATGGAGCTTCCATATGATCCAGCAATACTACTTCTGGGAAAGTAGTATTTTTTTTTTTTGCACCACTACTTCTGGTGCAAAAACACACAGCAGAAATGAAAATGCACTTATATATTCATTGTAGCACTGTTCACAATAGCCAGAATCTGGAAACACCCTGAGTGCCCAATAACAGATAACTAGCTAAAGAAACTATGGTACATATGGTACATAATGGAATACTACACAGCTATTAGTAAAAACGAAGTCATGAAATTTATTTATAATGGATGGACATAGAGAGTATTATGTGGAATAAAATAAAACGGAAGGAGGACATAGAATGTTTGCACTCCCTTGAAGGATATGAAACAAAAAACATAACATGAGACTAACACCCAAGGAGAGTAGAAACAATGGCCAGGACAAATGGTCCATGGTTGCAAGCCTGCCTCAAGGGCTAAAGGAGAGGGCAGTTGAGATAGGGAAGGGACCATTATGACAATGATGGTTAGAAAGGATCGCTCTGGATGGGATATATGTGCTGACAGTAGATAATGATTCATTGATTTGCTTGAGCGGGCCCAGTAACGTCTCCATCATGAGACTTGTTGTTACTGTGTCTGGCATATCGAATACATCACGGGGAGCTTGCCAGGCTCTGCCGTGCAGGCGAGACACTCTCGGTAGCTTGCCAGGCTCTCCGAGAGGGGTGGAGGAATCGAACTCAGGTTGGCCATGTTGGCCTCTTGTAAGGCAAACACCCTACCGCTATGGTATCGCTCCAGCCCTATTAATAAATTATTTGCTAAAAATATACAAGATGTTCCAGACTAGCAAATTCTGATTAGGAAAGAAAACAATGAGCAAACCATTATTATTTTTTGCTATTTGCTAATCAAGTTTTTTAAAACGTGGTTGACCTCTCAATATCTGTATTGCAAACCATAACGCCCAAAATGGGTGAGGGGGGGGGGGAGAGAGAGAGAGAGAGAGAGAGAGAGAGAGAGAGAGAGGCCAAGAGGCAGACTTGGATCTTGGATGTGGGGGTTGGCAGGAGGGATATGGGGGATATTGGTGGTGGGGAATGTACACTGGTGGAGGGATGGGTGTTGGAACAATGTATGACTGAAACCTAATCATGAAAGTTTTGTAACTGTATCTCATGGTAATTCAATTAAAAAAAAAGACTGTGGTATATATTGGTTATATCATTGCCATTATTCCAGTTGTGTTATTAACTAGAATTTTGACAGAAACTGACTACACACACTCTGTCTAATCCTTACAACTGCAGGTAAATTTTTAATTACATTAAATTACAAATTTTAACTTTTAACGGCCAGAGAACTAGAAAAGGGTATAAGGCACTTCCCTTGCTTGCCGTCAACGCAGATTCAATTCCAACACCATATGTGGTCCCCTGAGCCCTGTCACGGGTGATTCCTGAGTATAGAACCAGGACATCCAGGTATGGCCTAGAACACCTCAAATTTATTTTTAACTTTAAAACTTTTTTAAAAGTAGAAAATCAAATTTACCACCGAAAATCAACCATTTCTTATACAAATTTTTTTTTCTCAAATGTTAAAGTTGGGGTTAGAGCAATAGTACAACAGGTAGGGTATTTTTCTTGCTTGTGACTACCTGGAGTCAATCTCCAGCATCCACACGGTCTTCTGAGGACCACCAGGATTAATTCCCGAGTGCAGAGCCAAGAGAAACCTCTGA
The DNA here is from genome assembly GCF_029834395.1 of Sorex fumeus. Lineage (NCBI taxonomy): Eukaryota > Metazoa > Chordata > Mammalia > Eulipotyphla > Soricidae > Sorex > Sorex fumeus. The sequence continues at coordinate 11,417,285 of NW_026606103.1, forward strand.
GCATTACCAGGTATGACCCAAAAAGCAAAACAAAAGTGGTCAAAGCTGTAAATATGTCTGCCCTGCTGTTTCTGCTGCTTCACTTGATATAAAATTTGGCAACTGTTCATAACTTTGTACAACAAATGTAATGTGTAATACTATTTGAGTGTGACGGAGTTAAAAATTACCACTGTTGGCTTGCTCTTCAAGCCCATGGTTCTTCCTTGAACATGCATATCACTCACTAGTCTCTCTGTTTCTTTGCTGACTTATTTGCACTCTGGAGAAGCTTGTGTTCTCTCTTAAACATGTATTTCCCCGTTTCTCTCCCCTCACATCTTTCTAAATAAGTTTCAATAATAACTTTCTTACTTCACAAAAAAAAATAATAATTTCACTGCTGGGCAGAGAGATAGTACAAGGGTTAACTTGCTTGCCTTATATCCCTCGAACCCCAATTTGAATTTCTGACCACTTATGTTCCCTGAGCACCAAAAGGGCTCATTCCTGAGCACAGAGTCAAAAATAGCCCCTGAGAGGGCCAGCTCCTGCCCTACCAAAGCCCTGGTAGCTGCACTCACACCCCAAAGCCACCGCCATACCTCCAGCCAAGTTAAGTGTTCTGAATTTTCTGGAGCATTCAGGACACATCATCTCCAAATTTTACAATACTGACATCCTAGATGCACACCCAAGGGATGGGAATGTAATGCAGAAACACCAACTAATTTTTGATGAACAAAAACATTAACAGAGAAGGCTTAACTTGCAACAAGAGCTTAGTAAACCCTCAGACAATGACTTAATGTCCCCCATGGTGAGATATTGTAATTTTCACAGATTTTCTCTATGGAAATCTGTTTTTTTCTTTCCACTAGCCATTTAGTGATAACAAGCAATATAAAATAAATTTCTGTAGGCCTGTTATGAGGGCAGGCTTGAGGGGTAGTTGGAAAAACAAAGACAGTGGTGGAGGGAAGGCAAGAGTTATGGTGGTTTGGGGCTGGAGTGATAGCACAGCGGGTAGGGTGTTTGCCTTGCACGCGGCTGACCCGGGTTCGATTCCCAGCATCCCATATGGTCCCCTGAGCACAGCCAGGAGTGATTCCTGAGTGCAGAGCCAGGAGTAACCCCTGTGCATTGCCGGGTGTGACCCAAACAGCAAAAAAAAAAAAAAAAAAAAAAAGAGTGGTGGTGGTTTTGGTGTTGGAACATTGAATGCCTGTAACAAATCTTCATGAACAAGTTTGTAAACCACAGTATTTAAATAAACTGGGGGGGTGGGGGAGGAAGAGCCCCTGAGCACAGCTGGGTATGGACTAACCATGCCACTGTCAATAAAAAAAAAATTGCCAGGGGCTGGAGCAATAGCACAGCAGGTAGGGTGTTTGCCTTGCACTCAGCCAACCCAGGTTCGATTCCCAGCATCCCATATGGTCCCCCGAGCACCGCCAGGAGTGATTCCTGAGTGCAAAGCCAGGAGTAACCTCTGAGCATCGCCAGATGTGACCCTAAAAGATAAAAAAATTGCCAGTATCAAACTATAATAAAAAGCAGACTGAGTGTTGGAGCAATAGTCCAGCAGGGAGGACATTTGCCTTGCACGCAGCTGACCCAGGTTCAATCCCTGGCATTTCATATAGTCCCCTAACCATCACCAGGAATAATCCCTGAGTGCAGAGCCAGGAGTAACCCCTGAGCATCGCCAAGTATGACCCAAAAAGGACAAAAAAAAAAAAGCAGACAATTCTAGTCATAATTTTTTCTTTAAACATCTTTACAAATCACGTGCCCCCTTACTGTCTGTAATCAAGGCAAAACACTCTCAAGATTCAGACTTAGTTCCTCACTAGGTAGAGGAACAGACAGAGCCAGCCTGTGACCATAAAATTGCCAGACACAAAGGTTCCACTTTCGGTTGTATCCACACATAGAACCTAGTCAGGCATGTCAAATTCAGAAGATCAGTAAGTACTGATAAAGTTTTGAAACATTTGAAAAATGCTGTACAAACAAGTCCAGCACTTTGGGGGGATAAGAATGTTTTTAAATGAGCTTCCAATTCTTTTTCTTCTTCTTTTTTTTTTTGAGCTTCCAATTTTTACATCGTCATTTATTAAAAAGTGTTTTATCCAGTCCTCATTGGTTCTAAGATATAGTTCCAAAGAGGAAAGATTAGGGGGTAATGGGAGGGAAACAGGGGAGAATGGTCCTGGGAAATGTACACTGGTGGAGGGATGGATGTTGGAACACTATGACTGAAGCTTAATCATGAACAGCTTTTTACGGATATATCTCACAGTGATTCAATAAAAAAAATTGAAAAAAATTGAGAGAGTTTCAATCAGAGGGAAAAAAGTATTGCCAGTTTGAATTTTCTCCTCCTTCCCCTTGCAAATCAAAACTCATGACCTACACAGGCTGTTTCAAATACATCCAAAATGAACCAAAAAATGAAAATGATTAGTATCGCATCTACTTAGACACATAATGAAACCTAGACTGGATCACAAGATTCATAGTACCCAGACTGTCATCACTTTCATCACTTTGCTAGAATATATTTATTCTTCTTGTAAAATATTTTCTTCTAAATAGTTGTAATAAAATTAATGGAAACAAAATGGACATCTTCTTTGTTCCTTGCTCTTCCTCCCCCTCCCCCTTCACACACTCACACACACACACACACACACACACACACACACAGAGCTATAGAAAAAAGAATTACTTTGGTTACCATTAAATTAATCTCATCTCATATCCTTTCACAAGTATAAAATGTATTCTGAGTGTTTCTGATTATAGCAACCACATCCTAGCCCTGATTTTCCCAGCCTAATTACAACTTCCTGCAGCATCCCTGCCATTGTGCATCTAGGTAATAGACCCTGCGTTTCAGCCCGCAGTGCATGGTTAATGAATAGGAGTGAGAAGAGGTCTGCCCATTGTCTCCAGAGACCTCTTCTACATTGTAAGGGTGAACCACATTGATAAACATTCTAAGATAGTTATTAGTCATTATTCAGTTTTACAATTAATGAACACCTGGCACAGAGGCAGTCATTCATTATTATTCACTCATATCTATGTGGGGCTCAAACTCTGATACAATACAGCACACCAATTTTTTCTTCCTAAAGGAAGTTTTATATAGAAGTTGTAAAGAAAAGGTTGTGCACCCTCAGAGAGGTGCTGTTGCTATGTTTAAGTCTCCTATTTTTTTTTTTTTGCAAGGAGCAGATGTTGGCAGCAATGTTAGAATGACATTGAGAGAAGTGGTCTTTTCAATATAGTCCTTTTACGTAAAGACATATTTTAAAATCAAGAGGCTCCCTATCAGCTCCAAAGTATGGTATGCTTCCACATTTACAAGGAAATGAATTCAAAGAACAAAAATGCAGAATTGCTATCTTTGAACCCATTGGCAAAGGAAGATTTGCAGTATTTTTCTCAGTCCTGACTACCCATGTTCTTGCAATTAATCTGGATCTCCAATTTTACTCATCTTTATTTTCAGCTAGTTTTAAGAAACTAGTTTTAAGAAAGAGAACTGCCTGTACTTGATAGCAAATCTATCTCAAACTTCTTTTATCTGTGGCTTATCATAGATAATACATGATCACTTTATTGTTCAGAAAAAAAGTCCAGTAAAGATTTTTCAAAAAATTTGAACATAATGGTGGTGGGAAGGTACACTGGTGGTGGGATTGGTTTTAGAATATTGAATGTGATAAATCGTGAATAACTTTATAAAAATAATAAGTTTAAATGTAAAAAATAAACAGGAACAGTTAATAGGCAAGCTTTGAGTTGATAAGACAAAGAACATATCATTTCTGGACATCGCTGGATGCATTTTCTATATGCTCACGACTCTAGAAAAAGGAGCAGAAGACAATAGTTTAAGAATGAGGGAGATCACAGAGAAGTGGTGTGTATGGTTTCAGTGCCTTAATTTATGGTTCTGCTAGACCAAATGCGCTAACATACCTTAAGCTGGGATTTGCAGCAGTATACGAAAAAATCTGGCTGTACTCCCCAAATTCACTAAGTAATAAATAAATCAGAAAAAAAGGCTTAAATTGGCATCTGGCATGTTGAGTTTACAGGTTTTGAACTAGAAACACGGCAGACTTAAAGGCAATAATATCCACCAGTTTTTGTTTGTTTGTTTTGTTTTGTCCAGTGGCTGGTGTGAAAATGGCACCATAACCATATACAGTTCCCTTTTTCACAAGAGTGCAAACCTTGGTCACGTTTCTCTCTAACCTGCATCTCTTTCAGTAATCGGGGGGTGGGGGGTGGGGGGTAACTAAAACAATTTATTTTCCAAGTAGTGGTCGATACTTCAATTTTCCCATTACAAGAATTAAATAAGACAAAGTGATCAAACCTCAAATTGCCCCCTGAGAATTTCCTCATGTTTGTGCAAAGGAAGGTGACTTAGGCATGTATCCCTTTAAACTGTGAGGCTGTTACTGTGTTTGAAAAGTCCTAGATGTTGGAAGGAGACACATAATATCAGTGGACTGGTTTTCCCTCCGAAGGTCAAATCAAGCTACAAAGAATCGAGCTTTTCTCAAAGCCATTCTTTTGTTTCATAATCAGAAAGAATCTAGCACAGCATGAAATGTAACCTTCCTAAAGTAAAAGGGCTACATTTTTGCTCAAGCAAGTTTGCCATCTTCATTCAAATATATAGAATGGACACTGTTCGTAATCAAGAGGAGTTGTATTTTATGGCTTGCAGTTCTAACCCAATTTTTAGAGAAATGCTTGCCAAGAAGTTACCTTGTGAATGAAAGCCAGATTGCCCAAAATCAAAGCACTAGACTCACAAATGAGTCTCGGGACCAATCATCTTCCCAGAGATGTCTCTAGGCCTTGCACCAGACTGATTTCACTGGGGTGCCTCAGATGGGAGCACACGTCATCCCTCCACTTGCCCCAAATGATTCCCAGCAGCCTCCAACCGCCAGAACCCACTAAAAACCCAGGAACGCAGGGACCAGTGACTGAATACTCCAGGCCTCTAGGTATCCAGGATGACACACTCCTTCCCATCTCCCCACCCCATCAGGGTCCCCGCTGTCACGCCCATAAACTGTCTCCGGGTGTCTCTTAAGTGCATTCACAGCCTTGATCCAGAGACTCACAAATGAATCTCAAAATGGATTAGTTCCCTTACAGAGATGCCCAGACCCCAATTTTTAAGAATTTTAGAATTTTATGATATTCAAAATAAGAAATAGAAAATAAATTATCTAGCATCTTCCTGTGGCAGACAGGCTTGAATGATGGTGGGAAATTTTGAAATAATGGTGGTGAGAAGGTGTAATGGTGGTGGGATTGGTGTTGAAATATTGAATGCAATTAATTAATGTGAACAACCTTGATCACTTGAAATCCCGTTAGTCATCAACTTGCTCAAGCAGGCACCAATAATGTCTCCATTTTTCCCTGTCGCATGCTAGTGTAGCCCAGTGGCATCTGCTCGCTCCAGGAACACGAAGAGCCTAAACCATTCGTTCAGTGTATGGATGAAGAAGTCTGACCATCTCAAAGGTGGGCGGCCATGCGTTCTTTTGACATCATGTGGAATTTAGTCAGTAATGGCTCTAGTCCAGCAGTCGTCTTCAAATCACATTATGTGTCCAGCCCATCTGATTTTTGACGCCTTGGCAAACGAGACAGCGTCCCTGATTCTCAATCGTCAAAGAAGTTCAGAACTCCAGATTCCTTCTCTCATTTGAGTGAAGCGTGATACTCAAAGCATAGCTCTTTTGATTCCTCTTTGAGAGACCTGACTAATGTTCTCATCCTGTTTTCGTAGGGCCTAGGTGTCTGAGGCATATGTTAGTGCAGGGAGAATGGTGGAGTCAAAGAGATATGCCCGGAGCCATAGTTTCATCTTCCTCTTAGCTATTTCTTTGATGCTCTTGAAGGCATTCCACACTGCTCTCTTCCTCCTGCTCAGCTCAGGTGCCAGGTTGTTTGTCATGTTGAGTTCTCGACCTAGGTACACATAACTGCTGCATTCGGAGATGTTTGTTCCATTGAGAGCAAATGGAACATCAGGAACTAGTCCGTTTTTCATAAACATTGTCTTCGTGAGATTCAAGTCCTACCTTTCCACACTCATGATCAAAGTCGGCCAGCATTTGTGCTACTTGGCTAATGTTTGGTGTTATTAGAATGATGTCATCAGCGAAGTGGAGGTGGTGTAGTTACTGACAGTCTATCTTCACTCCCATTTCTCCCCATTCCAGTTGTTGCATGATGTTCTCGAGGATGGCACTGAAGAGTGTTGGTGAAATGGTATTGCCATGTCAAACCCCTGTCTTTACGTCGATGATCACTTCCTTGTAGAATGGTGAGATCCTGGTGGTGAATCAGTAATACAGCTCATGGAGGATCTTAATGTATTGAGTTCGAACACCCTGTTTGGCTAAGGCTTCAATGGCCACTTCAGTCTCAACAGAATCAAAGGCTTTCTTTAAATCAATGATCGTTAGACAGAGCGGCATCTTGAACTCCTGAGAAACCTCAATGAGCTTGGTTACTGTGTGGATATGGTTAATAATGCTGAATCCTTTTCAGAACCCAGCTTGCTTGCATGGTTGTCCTTCATCTAGTGTTCTGCCAATCCTATTCATGATGACTCGAGTGAACAACTTGAAGACAATGGACAACGGACAGATCGGGTGATAGTTGCCAATGTTGTGGATGTTTCCCTTCTTGTGCAGTAGAGTGGTTCTGCTGGTTTTTCATTGGAAATGAACCTTGCATTCAGACAGGTAGTGTGTGAAGAGCTGAGCCAGTGTATTGATGAGTAAGATTCTTCAGGTGTTCGGGTCTGACCTTGTCTGGGCTGGGTGAAGTTCGCTTCTTTACCAACAAAATGGAATGTTGGATTTTGGAAGGGAGAACATTGGGAATGACATATCCATCCTGCGGAATTTGATATGTGGACAGTTGGACAACCTTATGACAATAAAACTAAAATTAAAAAATGTTTTTTAAAAAAGGAAAGAAGGAAGGTAAAAAGATATTAACAAAAAATTTCTCACAGATTTTAACTTATAAATTAATATTATAAAATCATGTTCTTATTCAGTGATAAAAAGAAATGAGGCACTGAGACATGCAAAAATGTGGATGTTGTCAAGAGACCATGATGACAATGAGAGTTGGAAATGATCACTCTGGACAAGAACTGAGTCTTGAAAGGAGGTAAAGGGATATTGATGACCTTTCAGTATCTGTACTGCAAACCACAGTGACTAAACAAAGAGAGGGCGGGGGGGGGTGGTGGATTGGAGAGGGCAGGAGGGGAACTAGGGGCATAGGTGTCAGGAAATGTTCACTGGTGAAGGGATGGTTGTTAGAATACTCTATGACTGAAACACAAACATGAACAGCCTTGTATCTGTGTATTGCATGGTGATTCAATTAAAAAATCAAACAAACAAAAATGGATAAACTGAAAATAAATGAGCTTGGTTATCGTGTGGGTATGGTCGATGGTGCTGAATCCTTTGCAGAACCCAGTAATTACAATGAGTCTCATTCCCTTGACCCTGAAGGCTCTACAAAATAATGTCATTTTTCTGCGTGCTATGACATTTTTATTTTTGGAAGTTTCTTAGCCCGAGTAATTGATTTTTTTTTCTGCAAAGGGCAGATGAATACTAGTTTTCAAAGTCTCCCATTTCCAGAAGGGCTCTGACTTCTCTCTTCAGCGTCTTTGTAAATGCCTTCAGAGAGTGAAATTCTTGAGATTGAAACAGTACCTGCAACTGCAACTCTGATTTGAAATACATATCTTTTCTGGGGAAAAGAAAAAGAAAATCCAAACAAGTTCTTTGTGCTCTTTTTGATTCCCAAAGGAAAAGTTTAATCCAGCTGTGTTTTCAAATGCTGAAAGTGAGTGGCTTAAGGGATGCCATCGAAAGGGGAAGAGAAAAGGCCATTGGCTGAGAAAGCATCTGTGAGGCTTTCCCAAAGAAAACACCACAGTCAGTCAGCAACCTGCCAGAACACGGACATCAGTAAGGACTTCAGAGAGGAGAAGGGGTGGTAAAGAAGTAAAAGACAGAAAAGTGGCACAGAGAGTGATGGAGAGTCTTAGACACTTCAGTGGTGGTGAAGGTATAGTAATTGTGTACATGAGAACCATAAATATTACCTAAACTGTAACAATAAAAAAATTGAAGTTATTTCATTTGTAGTAGTTTCTCCCTCAACAAACACCAGGGTTGCATTCCAGCAAGCATTTATCCTAGTAAACTACTCTTGGCCATACCTGTACCCACCTGGCAAAGGATGCAAAGCTAGAAACTACAGCTAAAGAAAGGTCTTTTGAGTGCAGAAATCAAACTGTCAAAGCACAGGAGAGAAGTGGAAGCTCTGAGCCATGTGTCTATTTGCCTTTGGCCTAATACTTTACAGATGATAAAAGAAACAAGAAGTTTCAACAATGTTCAAAGAAATCCCACCTAACAATCAAAAACCTTTGATGGCTGTTGGGAGGATCCTCCCAGGATGGGAGAAGCATGTTGAAAGTAGACTATAGACCAAACATGATTGCCACTCAGTGCCTCTTTTGCAAACCACAACACCCAAAAGTAGAGAGAGAACAAAAGGGAATGCCCTGCCACAGAGGCAAGGTGAAATGGGGGGAATGGAGGGGTGGGAGGGATACTGGGATCAGTGGTGGTGGAGAATGGGCACTGGTGGAGGGATGGGTACTTGATCATCGTATAATTGAAACCCAAACACAAAATTTGTAAGTCTACAACTGTACCTCATGGTGTCTCACTAATAAAATTTTTTAAAAAAAAACCCTTTGATGGCAAGTAGGAATATCTCACCCCCACCCCAAAAAAAGGTTGATTATTGGGGAAGATTTGGGAGTAAATGTGCTTAAATGAGTGAAATTTGGAACTATTCATATAAAATATAGTCCTTGTAACATGTTCGTAGGATGGTATCATCTCACCTTTAGAAAAATCTGATCTTTATGAAAATAAACATGTCTGAAATCTCCAAAACCTCTTAATCTTCTGGAAGTCTCCAGTGGCTAAACATTCCCACATGAATCCTGCTTATGAGTTTAGACCACCAGATATTCTTCCTTGCCATTTTATACAAATTAACCCATAATATTCAAATCTGAAAATTCACATAATTTTAACCCTTTGATTGGATGGATATCTTCAAATCTCCTAAAAACCAATGTTTTGCTGGTTTGGGAGATGTGTGTGTGAGAGGGAAGTGTTATACCATTGTGACAGTCCCCAGCTGCTTCCCAAGACTCTTGGGGAGGGATTTCTGTTGGACAGCGGCTGGATGTACCGCTGTCACTCCTAACGTACTTCCACAGAACATCCATGATCCACTCCATGGCAGATATCGGATACTGGGCTACCCAGAGTCTGGTTCATGCAGAGAGACACACACAGTCGCCCTGTCCTCCAGCAGTGGCCTGTCTGTAGGGATGGTGGGGCAGGGGTTGGGCAGAGGAAAGTAAGGAAAGGAGAGAGAGGCTAAGAGCACCAGCATCTCAAAGGCCCTGTGGCTCACACATTTGAAATAAATGACTTCTGAAATGGTCAGGCACCATCACTAAGAACTAAAAAAAAAAAAAAATGCTTTCTGCTTCTGCTGCCTCTTAGATAGGGGTGATTTAAACAAAACAAGTCAAGAGGAAGAAAGAGAAATACCAGGTGTTCGCCCTCATTTATAATACGGGAAAAAGTTAAGGGAAGGGACATTGGCAAGAGAAAACAAATCCTTGGGGAGCTGTGGCAGATGACATTAAAACTACTGTAGTGAAAATAAATAACAAAAAAAGAAATTGGGGAGAGGAGGAGAAACAGAAAGCCAGATACAAGTTAAAGTGGGTCTTGCAATTAAGAACAGAGTCTATTCAGTAATACTTAGTTGCCATATGGGAGATGATCCAGCACAAAATGAACTCAAATTGAAGATGAACAGAGTTGAAAGGGCATTTTATTTTATTTATTTATTTATTTATTTATTTTACTGTTCTTTAAATTTTATTATTCTTTCATGTTTTTTTGCTCCCAATATCATGAATAGTGGTTTCTTGTGCACATAATTCCAACACCACACCCATTACTGATGCACCCTCTCCCACCCTCCAGATAGAATGCAGGCCCTTCCTGGTAACTGTGGAAGAAAGGGTTGTCAGCTATAATCTGGATAATCAGCACTTTCAGCAGTCCTGAGTTTTCTCAGGCAGGAAATCCAAGGACCCAGGGTCATCTTGAGATGCAGCTTTGAGCCCTTAGAAACTATGTTAGTCTTTGTTTAAATCTTATCATGTGAGGGCAGAGAAGTGAACAAAATCATCTGTGTTTTTATAGGCCAAGGATAGGATGTACCCTGGAGTTAGGTCAAGGAGAGACTCTCTCTTAGTTCACCATGCTCATCTCCCTCTCTCCCTTTTAATAATTGTAGCCCTGGTTAAGTTTCCTTTTGCTTTCTGAATGTAGCACTATCCTCCCGTTCTTCATCGATTTGCTCAAGCGGGCACCAGTAACGTCTCCATCATGAGACTTGTTACTGTTTTTGGCATATCAAATACGCCACGGGGAACTTGCCAGGCTCTGCCGGGTGGGTGGGATGATCTCGGTAGCTTGCCAGGCTCTGAGAGAGAGACAGAGGAATTGAACCGACTCCGCCGCATGCAAGGCAAACACCCTACCCGCTGTGCTATTGCTCCCCCCCTGAACTGGCTTGTGGGTTTTTGAATAAGACTTATTTTTAACCATATCTCTTTCACTCATCTCTCTTCTCACCAAGGTTTATGTTTTAACTCAGAAACAAATGACTCTAAAGTAGTTGAACCATGAAAACAAAAGTTAATGAAATGCAGCTCAGAAGACAGTTTCCTACCCTGCTGTTTTCTCTTCAGTCTTATCATTTATTGTTGTTGCTTTTTGTTTGTTGCTGTGCTCATGATGGTGCTTCACAGTTATGTGGTGCCCGGAATAGAATTCAGGGCCTCACTCATGCAAGACATGAGTTTTGACCCCATTCACCCATAATTTTAGACCAAGAAAAATGCTTTTTCTCTTTTTTGGGGGGAAGGGGATGCACGTTGGTGCATAACCAGTATTGCTTGAGGGACCATTTGTGGTGCTAGGGATCAAACCAAAGACATTCAAGTGCCGTAACCCCTGTACATTCTGTCTGATACAAAAGTGATTTTTTGATACAAATTTAAAAATTACTTTGATGGAACAGACTATCATGACAGACAACTTATTTGTGAAAGAAGAGTATAAGAAATAACACTTGAGGGACTGGAGCAATAGCACAGCGGGTAGGGCGTTTGCCTTGCATGTGGCTGACACAGGAAAAAGAGAGAGAGAGAGAGAGAGAGAGAGAGAGAGAGAGAGAGAGAGAAATAACACTTGAAAAAGACTAGAAGTAACCAAAACAAAATGCTTAAAAGCTCTAAGTTGACTTCTGAATTCTTAATGAAATATACTGATTTCCTTAAGAAATATTTGCCCTAGAGCCATTTATAGAAACAACACAAATTTTCTTGTTTGTTTGTTTGTTTGGGGGTCAAATCTGATGATGCTCAGGGTTTACTCCTGGATCTTCACTCAGGAAAGAAACTCTGGCTAAAGTAAAACAGACTCCTATGAAATGGGAGAAGATATTTGCACATTTACATATCAGATAAAAAAGCTAATATCCAGATTCATAAATAAATCTCAAAGGAGATCAATAAACTGCAGAGATGCCTCCAGAACCTGCACCAGGCTGAATCTCATCTGGGGCACCCCAGAGAGAGGGCGGGTTAACCCACCAACCGCTCAAACAGAGCCCCAGCAGCCAAATACCTCCAGATCCCAGTTACCACCATGCTCAGAGTCAGACTCCACAAGCTCTGGACGAGCCTCATCCAGGAATGAAACTGTTCAAAAACTCAGGTATGCAGGTTTTGTGACTGAAATCCCCAGCTTTCATGGAGTGGGGAATGGGCTACCTTCCTCTATCTCCCTGTTCCTCTGGAAGCCTCAGCAGTCACACCCATCAACTGCCTCTGGTGCCAAATAAGCATATTAACTGGCCATGATCCAGAGACTCATAATAAATCTCAAAGGAAATCAACAAGCTGCAGAGATGCTTCCAGATCCAAAGTGACTCTCCGGTTAAAAATTTAATTCCAGCTGTATCATGTGGCCTCTTTAGCAGCTGTGTGACATCTTATACTCTACACCACTTATCTACCAGAAGTAGCACATTAAATGGGATATAAAGTAGAAGCAACAAATTTCAATTAAGAAAATACTGGTGCACAAGGTTCAACCTGTAACAACATATAAGTGATCTCTTATACAAGGATTCAATTGCTCCAGGGTGAAATATAACAATCTTCACACACTTTCTTTTAAGGAAATATTTATTGATTATTTTTGGAGAACTATTCATAGCAAACAATACAAAATAAATTATTTAGAACCTGCTATTGGGGCAGTCTTGAGTGATGTGTTGGAAAATTTAGAAATAATGGTGGTGGGAAGGTATAATGGTGATGGGATTGAATAATGAATTAATTTTGAAGAAGAATATGAATAGCCAGTAGAAATATAGAAAGGTGTTCATCATCACTTATTATCAGGGAAATGCAAATCCAAACAATGATATTATCTCACCCCAGTTAGAATGGTATATATCAAAAAGACTGTAAACAATCAATGAAGTGCTTCGGGGACTATATGGGGCACTGGGGTTGAACCCCAGGCCAGCCACTTACAAGGCAAGACATCCTATCCCACTGCTCAAACCCTATAATTAAATTTTTCTAATTTTTAGTAAAATTAAAACCTCACCAAATTGAAAGAAATTTGGGGGGCTGTAGTCTACCAATTTACAATAGTTAATTCAATGGTACCAGAGGGGAAGCATCACAGAAGAAAGGTTTGTCTTACTCCATCAATGGGATAATCTTTCTCACTGATTATACCCCCAAAAACAGTGTTTTCTTCTCCAACAATGGAGGCTTCCTCCATGGAAACATACATTTTTTTCTTTTTTAAATTTTTTAAAAATTGTGTTAAATTACCATGAGATAGAGCATTACAAAGCTATTCATGAGACTGTAATTTAACTGAAAATATATTCAGCCAGAATAGCAAATCTCTAAATTAGTTTTAAACAAGTATTAATATATACCCCATTAAGATTAATAATGATTAATTGGAGAGCACAGACAGACTAGGAATGGGTTAGTTTTAGAATTAGAAATTGCTTAATTTAAAAGAACTAAAAATTTTTAATTTCAAAGAATTTTTTAAAATTCAAAATGACCAAAATCCAAGATAAAGAATGGTCACATGTGCACTCACAGGTACACACACACACACACACACACACACACACTTATACACACTTATACATATTTTGTTTTATGTGGCTGGGAAATGAACCCAGGCTGCATGCTCAGAAGGCATACACTTCGCTGCTGAGCTCCATCCCTGGACCTACACTTATTTTTATGTCTTTGAGTAAGAGTTCTTTTCCTCCTTCTTTTCCTTAGAAAACAGATCCTGGCATTTGTTCAAAAATAAGACCTTCCCCTCTATTGTTTCCTTAATTTTTACCTCTTGTTTTGAGGAGTTATAGATAAGAGGTCATACATAATTTACCAAGAAGGATAATTTCAATTATCAAGTAAAGGGGGAAGCACTTATTAGTAGTCAAACTTGTGGCAGCTTGCCTTATCAGCAAACCCAAAGCAACAAGTACTTAATGCTGCTGGTGCAAGGGCATGCAGAAGTAATGCTTAAAGTTTTCACGGCAAAGGGGGAAAAGGCCACACACTGGAGAGAAGATTGTGAAAAGGGTTATCAGACTCTATGAAATGGGGCTGGAGTGATAGCACAGTGGGTAGGGCGTTTGCCTTGCACGCAGCCAACATGGCCAACACAGGTTCGATTCCCAGCATCCCATATGGTCCCCCGAGCACCGCCAGGAGCAATCCCTGAGTGCATGAGCCAGGAGTAACCCCTGAGCATCGCCGGTGTGACCCAAAAAGAAAAAAAAAACAGACTCTATGAAATGTTTTTCAAATCTACTCCAAATGTGAACTAAACACTTTAAACTGAAGCTCTATGAACTTTGAACCCATTCTCTCCTTTCACTAAATACACAGGTATGTGCCTGTGATGTCTCTATGGCATAATAGGCAAAAGTGAACATCATTCTGAAGGAAAAAAAAAGATTCTCCGTTTCAAATATGAGTTTGGAAAAAGAAAATACGTTTAAATTAGCAGAGTGTAGAAAGAAAATGCCAAGAAGCTCCCCACAAACTGTAAACAAACTTCACCAACCATTATGTTTCTTTGCTTCTGCTTTGTTTTTTCCTGAAAAGCTTTTCCTTGTGGTAGGTTTTAAATTAGTACTTACAAACCAGTGATCACAGTTAAGATATTAACTGTGAGAGTTTATTATGTTGTTCTTATAATTCATTTATAAATTCACGCCACTTATATAATATGGGTTCTGGATAAAAACTATTATTTGAATAATATTTAACCTAAATTGAAAATGTTGGTCATTTGAATTTATACCTTTCAATGGATAAGACTCAAAGTTATCACTGAGTCTCTATATTTTGCATTTTATCTTTAAAGAAACACTGTACTGACTGGTTAGTGGGTCACTGTAAGTCACACACACACACTGTCCTCCCGTTGTTCATTGATTTTCTCGAGTGGGCCCAGTAACGTCTCCATTGTGAGACTTATTGTTACTGTGTTTGGCATATTGAATACGTCACTGGTAGCTTGCCAGGCTTTGCTGTGCAAGCGAGATACTCTGGGTAGCTTGCCGGGCTCTCGGAGAGAGGTGGAGGAATTGAACCCGGCTCTGCCGGGCTGACTGCGCGCAAGGCAAACGCCCTACCACTGTGCTACCACTCCAACCCACTGTAAGTCAACAAGAAAATTTTTAAAGATTATTTTTGGCATACATATCAACACATAACAATTAAATACATACACCTTTCAATCTTTTTACAGCATCTTCACAGATGTGCATTCCTCTTGACTCAACTTCTACATGGCCTAGGTCCTTAACTGGGAAGCTACATTTTCCAGTACGAACCCCCTCTTCATTCACCTGCCATTAATGTGGACGACTGGCTTCTAGAACATACAAGTCTTTCTTTCTTCTAAAACTTTGCTTTAGTTTATTCATTTTAATTTTTTACAACCTGTCTTAAAAAAAGTGTCTGAAGATGGCTGACTGACCAATATCCCAAATTATAGATGTGGATCAAGATCCTGGGTTACCACAGAAGCTGTACTGGTCCTCTTCCCTGGAAGAAGGGGCTTAACCCCCAAATTTGCCGCCGCCCCCGAGCAACTCCAGCGCCACTGCCTCTACTGTGGATGCCAGTAGCCACCAAGCGCCACCACCTCCCCCATGACAACAGTACATTTTTTTTTCTTAAAGTTGTACATTAGGGGCTGGAGTGATACCACAGTGGGTAGGGCATTTGCCTTGCTTGCGGCAGACCCAGGTTCGATTCCCAGCGTCCCATATGGTCCCCTGAGCACCCCAGGAGTAATTCCTGAGTGCAGAGCCAGGAGTAACCCTTGTGCATCTCCAGGTGTGACTCTCCCGAAAAAAAGTTAAAAAAAAATAGAGTTGCCCATTAGTTTCATCTGTATGGTGTTCCGGAAATAGGAAATAATTAGGTATTGCTTCCTGTAAGTAAAGTCATTAGCATGAAAGGGTGCAGTCTTCCTGCTCTCCACAGCTCTTCAGACAGTGCCATGAGGTTACTTAGCGAGAACATCTGCCTTGACTGGTGTGAGCTAAGAAGCAGTGAGAGCCAGAGATCTGTGCCTTAATTTTGTCCTGCTGAGCACTCAGAAGGCCCTGCCCAAAGTGCTGTCCTATTCCAGGCAAAGTGTACAATGTGACCTTTCATTTTTCTGGAACTAGATGTACTCTTCTTATGTTAGGAAATATTTAACAAAGAAAATTTCCAGCTCATCTGACTTAAAAACTTTTTTCAATGTTTAGGGGCTGGAGTGATCAGTGCAGAGGGAAGGTACTCTCCTTGCATGCAGCTGACCCAGATTTGCTGACCCCTGCACTGCACTCAACCCTACCAGGAGTGATTCCTGAGCACAGAACCAGGACTAATCCCTGAGCATAGCAGGTATGGCTCAAAATCCAAATAATAATCATGATGATAATGATAATATTCAGTTCTAAAATCTGGGAAATGTGTAAAAATATGTGCACTGCAACAATTATACTTGGATCTTAAAAGATGCAAATTCAACTTACAGGTAATTCTAAAATCACAATGTATGGCAGAATCAATAAAAGAAAGTAATTTCTTTTAAAAATTCATTGCATCATTCTCTGAGAATCATGAAATTGCTTCTTTTCATGCAGTGGCCCTAACGCATATGTTGGCATAATAGCAAAAGATATAGTTTGGAGCAACAAGGGGCATGGTCTCCAGGTGGTGACTGATTACACCACCACCAGTTAATTTTCCCTGTATAGTGCATTGGATTCACATCTCACCTCCATTACCTAACTGATTTCATCTCTCCTAACAGTTGCATAGTATTCCATTGTGTAGGTGTATGAAAGTTTCTTTAACCAGTCATCTGTTGTAGGGTACTTGGGTTGTTTCCAGATTTGGGCAGACCTATCACTATTGAGGAAATTTAAGTGGCAATAAAAAGCCTCCCCAAAAACAAAAGTTCTGACCCAGATAGATTCACTAGTGAATTCTTCCAAATCTTTAAAGAGGACTTACTTCCAATCTTTTTCAAGCTTTTCCAGGAAATTAAAAATCAGAAACGCTTCCAAACAGCTTTTATGAAGCAAATATCACCTTAATACCAAAAACAGACAAAGATACCTCAAAGAGAATTATAGGCTGATATCCCTGATGAACATAGACACAAAGATCCTTAACAAAACCCTAGCAAACAGAATCCAACATTCATCAAAAAGATCATACACCATGACCAAATAAGATTCATTCTGGGGATGCAAAGATGATTTGACATTTGCATGTTAATCAACATAATCCACCATATCAGTAAAAGAAAAGATAAAAACCATATGATCATATCAATAGACAAAGAGAAAGCATTTGACAAGATCCAGCACCTGTTTATGATGAAAACTCTCAACAAAATGGGCATTGAAGGAACTTTCCTCAATATAGTCAAAACCATCTACCACAAACCCATGATAAGCATCATTTTCAATGGGGAGAAACTAAAATTCTTCCCTCTAAGATCGGGGACAGGATAAGGATGCCTATTTTTACCATTCTTATTCAATATAAGTACTAGAAGTTCTGGCCATAGCAGTTAGGCAAGAAAAAGATATTGAGGACATACAGATAGGAAAAGAAGAGATCAAGCTATCACTATTTGTGAACGATATGATACTGAAGCAATAGCACAGCGGTAGGGCGCTTGCCTTGCATGCAGCCAACAAGGCCAACCCGAGTTCGATTCCTCCGCCCCTCTCAGAGAGCCCGAGAGTATCTCGCCCGCACGGCAGAGCCTGGCAAGCTCCCCGTGTCATATTCGATATGCCAAACACAGTAACAACAAAGTCTCCAAAGGAGACGTTACTGGGCCCGCTCAAGCAAATCGACGAACAACGGGAGAGCCTTTACTTTTACCTTATGATACTATAGAAAATCCTAAAGACTCTTACAAAAAAGCTCCTAGAAACAATAGGTTTGTACAGTAAAGTAGCAGGCTACAGAATCAACACCCGAAAGTTCTTGACTTTCCTATATACAAATAATGAAAGAGAAGACAGGAAAAAAAATCCTGTTCACAATAGTGCCTCAGAAAATCAAGTACCTTGGAATCAGCTTAACTAAAGAGGTGAAGGACCTATACAAAGAAAATTACAAAACACTACTTCAAGAAATAAGAGAGGACACTAGAAAATGGAGACACATGCTCTGCTCATGGATAGGAAGGAATAACATTATCAAAATGGCAATATTCCCAAAAGCACTACACAGATTTAATGTGGTCCCTATAAGGATACTCATGACATTCTGGGTGGCATCACCTTCCCCTAATTCAAACTGTACTACAAAGCAGTAGTAATAAAAACAGCATGGTATTGGACTGGAGACAGTCCTGCACATCAATGAAGCAGTTGAATATTCTGTCACAGACTCTCAAATATATTATCACTTAATCTTTGATAAAGGAGGAAGAAATGTGAAGTGAACAAGGAAAGCCTCTTCAACAAATGGTGCTGTGAAAACTGGACATCTTTCTGCAAAGAAATGAACTCATCTAATCCCAGGCACAAAAGTCAGATCAAAGTGGATTAAAGACCTCAATATCAGACCTGAATCCATAAGGTACATAGGCAGAACCCTCCATGACATTGAAGCTAAAAGCAACTTTAAGGATGAAACAGCACTGTCAAGCAAATGGAAACAAACATAAACAAATGGGACTACATTAAACCAAGAAGCTTCTGCACCTCAAAAGAAACTGACCAAAATGCAGAGCCCACAAAATGTGAAAAAATATTTAACCAATGACCTTCTGATGGGCTGGAGCGATAGCACAGCGGTGGGGCGTTTGCCTTGCACGCAGCCAACATGGCCGACCAGAGTTCGATTCCTCCGCCCCTCTTGGAGAGCCTGGCAAGCTGCCAAGAGTATCAGCCCGCACGGCCAAGCCTGGCAAGCTCCCTGTGACGGATTCGATATGCCAAACACAGTAACATCAAGTCACGATGGAGACGTTAGTGGGCCCACTCGAGCAAAATCGATGAACAACGGGAGGACTGTGACTGACTGTGACTTTCTGATATAAGGTTAATATCCAGAATATACAAGGCACTATAGAATTATACAAGAAAAAAACCTCCAACCCCATCAAAAAATGGGAAGAAGACATAAACAGAAACTTCCTTAAGAAAAAATACAGGGGTTGGAGTCATAGCACAGCAGTTAGGGCATTTGCCTTGCACACGACCAATCTGGGTTCGATTCCCAGAATCCCATATGGTCCTCTGAGCACCGCCAAGAGTAATTCCTGAGTGCAGAGCCAGGAGTAACCCCTGTGCATTGTCGGGTGTGACCCAAAAAGCAAAAAGAAGAAGAAGAAGAAGAAGAAGAAGAAGAAGAAGAAGAAGAAGAAGAAGAAGAAGAAGAAATACAAATGGCCAAAAAGCACATGAAAAAATGCTCTACACTAATCTCCTCTAATCAGCAGGAAGATGCAAATCAAAACAACAATGAGATATCATCTCACACCACAGAAACTGGCACACATCAAAAAAGAACAAGAATAACCAGTGTTGGCATGGATATGGGAAGAAAGGTACTCTCTTTCATTGTTGGTGGGAATGTTGACTGGTCCAGGCTTTTTTAGAAAACAATACGGGTATTCCTTCAAAAAGTAGAAATTGAGCTTCCATATGACCCCGAATACTACTTCTGGGAATTTATCCCAAGGGTGCAAAAAATCACAGTAGAAATGACATCTGCACCTGGATGCTCGTTGCAGCACTGTTCACAATAGCCAGAATCTGGAAACAACCCGGGTGCCCGAGAGCAGATGACTGGTTAAAGAAATGTTGGAACATCTACACAGTGGAATAATATGCAGCTGTTAGGAAAGATGAAGTCATGAAATTTGTTTATAAGTTGATGGTCATGGAGAGTATCATGCTAAGTGAAATGAGTCAGAGAGGGACAGACATAGAATTACTGCACTCATTTGTGGAATATAAAGTAACATAATATGAGAATGACATCCAATGACAGTAGAGACAGAGCCAGGAATATTGCTCAATGGTTAACAGCCTGCCTCATGGGCTGAGGGAGAAGGCAGCTGGTATAGAGAAGGGATCATTAAGTCAATGATGGTTGGAGGGATCGTTCGGGATGGGATGTGCTGAAAGTAGATAAAGGACCAAACATGATAGCCACTAGTATCTGTATTGCAAACCATAATGCCCAAAAGTAGAGAGAGTATGGGGGAAATTGTCAGCCATAGAGGCAGGGGGAATGGTTGGGATGGCAGGGGTGGGGAAATACTGGGGACATTGGTGGTGTAAAATGTGCACTGGTGGAGGGATGGGTGTCAATCATTGTATGACTGAAACTCAAACATGAAAGCTTTGTAACTGTATCTCATGGTTGTTCAATTAAAAAAAAAAGGACAAGCTACCCATCATGTGCCTTTGAGTAGTATTACAGTTGCTCTTTCCTAGATTAAGACGGTATATTTATTCCTCCCTAAAGTGTCAAGAGATTATATACATTTTCAATAATGAATTAGCATCTTAATTATATTGAATGTTCTATGTGTAATCCATTTTATATCCTATCCAAGAGATTATTACAATTCTTTACTTACTAATGCAGACACAAGCACTGTAGCACTGTAGCACTGTCATCTCGTTGTTCATAGATTTGCTCGAGCAGGCACCAGTAACGTCTCACAACAAATTGTGAGACTTGTTGTTACTGTTTTTGGCATATCGAATACGTTACAGATAGCTTGCCAGGCTTTGCCTTGTGGGTGAGATACTCTCGGTAGCTTGCCGAGCACTCCAAGAGGGGCGGAGAAATCAAACCTGGGTCGGCTGTGTGCAAGGCAAACGCCCTACCCACTGTGCTATCGCTCCAGCCCAAAGACATAAGCAGTGTCTGTATTTCCCCATTTAATGTTCTTAATGTTCTTAATTCTCTTCATTCTTACTAAATTTTATATTTGTAGTATTTACCTTTTAAGTCTCCTGCCCCCGTTCCTGGCTGTCCTCGCCGGGGCCCCTTGGAGGGGAGTGGGTTGAGTTTCCCTCCCCACCCTGACCAGAGCTCCGGCAGCCGAAGACCTCCAGAACTCGCCACCACCATGCTGAGACCACTCTCCACACACATGAAGGTACCGGCAGAGGAACAAAGGCATGCGGATCCCGGGGCTGAGATCTCCAAGCCTGCTCGGATCGGGGCTGAGCATCCTCCACCCAGATCCTCCATATTCCAGTAGGCAGTAATTCACATCCACCAACTGGCCCCCTGGCGCCGTGTAATCTCATCAACTGCCAACACCCAGAGACTATAAAACCAGCTCCCAGAAGAGTTATCTCATTCTTACTTTGGAAAAACTGGCAGGCTACTGAATGTAACCTGCCCATATGGCAGAGTCTGGCAAACTCCCCATGGTGTACCCAATATGCCAAATACCATATTGGTAACAATGATGGGTCTCATTCTCCTAACCCTGAAAGAGCTTTGAATATGGCACTTTTTAAAAAAGATTTCAGGGCTAGGATGAAAGAGATGTTACTGGGGCCTACTCGAGGCAATCGACAAACAACAGGATGGTCGTGATCGTGAGACCTTTTAATGTAAAATATATTAGCATAGAATTAATTATTTAAATGTGTATGTCTCTAAAAATTATTTAGCTTATAAAAAATTTACTTATCAAGCTATAATTGATTTATAGTTTTGCTAAATTTCAGTATTTAACTCTATTCATCTATATCACAACCTTCACAAAAAAGAAAATTGAGGGAGAGAGTGAATGAGCAAGAGAGAGAGAGTGTGTGTTTCTCTTATGTTGGAGAGAGACCAAGATAGATTGAGTGAGTGAGCAAAAGAGAGAGAGAGAGATCTCCCCCATATCTTGGATAAATAAGAAACAAGGAGAGAGCAATAATGGTCAGAGTCATCAGAACCAAATACTTTATCCATGGAATGAAACTGACATCAGAAGTTGTTTGGAAGTTGTCCTTGGGACACCAGTGGAGGCTTGCAGGCTCTCTGGTGTTGGTTCTGCTATTGAAAGGATATGTGCATTAATAGTGTGATTGACAGTATTGTAAATCCTGGTACCTCAGTAAAAAATGGTTTTAAAATTAATTAAACATAGGGCCTGAAGAGATAATATAGCAGATGAGTGCATATTGTGCATGCTACCAACATGGGTTCAATCCCCAGTATCCTAGATGGTCCCCCAAGCTCCACACTAGGGGTAATCCCTGAGCACAGATCCAAGATTAAGCCTTTAGCCCAGACAGATGTGGCCCAAAAACAAAAAGCAAGAACATATATATTTTATATCACAAAAGAAACCAGCACAAAAATCAAGCTGGGGAAAAGATATTTGCACACCATACATCCAACAACATTTAAGGTTAATATTCAAAATATATAAAGAACACAATAACAATTCCACCATTCAATAATAACAAGAAACAAAACAACCCAATCAAAAAAATGACTAGACACTAAACATATACTTCTACAAATAAGGCATACAAAAGTGCCACAGACACACACACACACAGAGAAAATGTCATGTTATTAAGGTAATTACTATTAGGAAGACAAAACCAAAGCCACAGTGAGACATTATCTCAAACCTGTGAGAATGGCATCTATCGAAAAGACTGGAAACCACTTGTTCTAGAGGCATTAGAGAAACAGGAACTATGCTGTACATTAGAGAGTGGTGCTCAGTGCTGACCTCTGACTTTGTGAACAGGGATCATTCCTGGAAGTGCTCAAGGAACCATCCAGAATACTGGGGATTGAACCTATGTTGGCAATATGCATAGCAAGCACCCCATCTAATGTATTATCTCTCCTGCCCCTATTTTTATTCATTTTTAAGCCATTTTTACTGAAATTCTAGGATTTACAATACTGTTAATCACACTTTTTTAATGAAGATATGCATTTTATTTATTTATTTTATTGAATCATTGTGAGATACATAATTACAGAGTTGTTCATGACTGGGTTTCAGTCATACAATGTTCCAACACCCATCCCTTCACCAGTTATCACACTTTTCATGCATCTATGTTTCCAATAGCAGAACCATCACCAGAAAGCCTGCGAGCCTCCATCAGTGTCCCAGTGAGTAACAGGATCATTTTAATAGTGTGGTTGCATAGGCGATGGGACAATAGAGCTTATATGCTTACAGGGATATGAAGTTGTATTCCCAAAATTTTATAGTATTGTAAATCAGTAGTAAAACAATACAATTTCGTTCCTCCAATTTTATTTTATTTTTATAAAGTTGTTCACAATAATTCATTATATTCAATATTCCAATGGGGCTGGAGCTATAGCACAGCAGGTAGGGCGTTTGCCTTGCACGTGACTGACCCTGCCAACCTGGGTTCGATTCCTCCGCCCCTCTCAGAGAGCCCGGCAAGCTACCGAGAGTATCTCGCCCTCATGGCAATGCCTGACGTATTCGATATACCAACCACAGTAACAAGTGTCACAGTAGAGAGGTTACTGGGCCCACTCAAGAAAATCAATGAACAATGGTAGGACAGTGATAGTGACAATATTCCAACACCAGTCCAACCACCATTACACCTTCCAACCACCATTATTTCTAATTTCATCACCACTACCCAAGCCTGCCCCAAAAGCAGGTCTTAAACATTGCTTGTTATGAATAATCCGCTGAAAGTCATCCAAAAAAGTTTCCTTAGAGGAAAATGTTTGAAGATTGTTATATCTAATTCGGGGTTTTTTTTTAATTAATTTAAACTATCTTTAACAATGGCAAAATACCTGAATAGATCCTTCTTTATTCAATGTATTTATTCAGTGAAATTTGTTAGCAGTCATTTTGTGTTGAATTAGTCGTGGCAAATGAGAAAACTCAAACCAAAGAGAAGGAAAATGAGATCCTAACTTGTGAAGCGAAACAAGCAAGTCCTGGGAGTAATGAAAGTGGCTTGACATTGATGGGCTTGGACAGGAAGTCTTTGCAAGCCATTCATAAGCACAAATTAAGAGAGAGCAGACAGCTTGCAGAACACAGAAAACATGAAATATTCAGGAAGAAAATCAATACAGACAAAAGAGAGAACAATGCTGGGGCATGCCAAACCCTTCAGGCTTGAAATTTTTACTGATTCAGTGGTTTAAAGGTATTGACAAGACTACTTTTATTCTTCATATTTGAGTTTATAACCTAGAATTTGCTGTAGTGGGTTCTATAGGCTACATTCAGTTGCTTTGTAAATCTCTATTGAGTTTTTGAAGAAACTAATAAGACCACAAAGAACACTATATTACTTATTATGGAAATATTAAAAAGTCCAGATGGAGACTGGAGAGATAGCACGGGGGTAAGTCACCTGCTTTGTGTGCAGCTGACTCTGATTGGGTCCCCAGAACCACATATAATCCGTTGAATCTCTCCAAGAGGGAGCCTTGAGTACAGACTCAGGAGTAAGCCCTGAGTACAGCCAGTATGGCCCACACCACCCTGACTTCCAAAAAATTTCAGATGGTCTTACTAACATGTGCACCTCTAGTCTTAATATGCCTGTGGGTAGCGACCACCAGTGAAATCACATTAGATGTGTACAATGAAAATATGAGCCATAAATGCTAGCATACACGTCATGTCATGTCGACAGAATTTAAAATATTTTGAGCAGTGCTGCCAAGTCAAAATTCACTGAATATACCTGGGAAGATAATTTTCTGGAGGCAAGAAATCCACTTGTGGGGAAGGGGTAAATTCCTTATACCTTCGCCTTGGCTAGTTAGTCTGCCAGAAAGGCAGGCATATTACATGGCCTAGGAATGGGCGGCTGGACGTGCCTGAAGTTATCTTTTGAGGAAGCAGCAAATGATCAAAAAGCTGGTTGACATCAGGGACTCATAAAAAGAGAGAGAGAGAGAGAGAGAGAGAGAGAGAGAGAGCGCCTCAGGGACCAGTTTTCACTTGTTTCCATTCCCCAAAGCACAACCCTGGTCATCAGAACTGGTATACATACGCAGCACAGACCTGACCTAAGCTACTGTTTATTCATAACATAGGCCCTGAACTCAAAATACTACGAAAGGATTTGATTGGCAATAAAGATAAAAAAAAAAAAATAATCAGGGACTGATATCTCTGAGTCTAGAAGAATTGCTTCAAAACTTTACAAGAGACAATAAACTCCACCACCCCCTGTGCTTTGTTTTCTTTGGTCTTATTTTTTTGGACCTGATGAAAGGTAGGGAAGTCACATCAATCTCAAGAGTTCTAAAGTGCAGTGTGTGGGGAAAGGGGCACGGAGTGGAGGGAAGGAAAAAGATCAATAGTACAGCTGGGAGGCCGTTTGCCTTGCACACAGCCACCCAGTTCACTTTGGCATCCCATATGGTGCTCCGAGCACCACCAGGAGTAATTCCTGAGCACAGACCCAAGAGAAACCCCTGAACATTGCCAGGTGTGACTCCTACCCCACCCCCCAGAAAAGCCATAAAGTGAACAGGGCAAACAGAAGGATGTGAAGAGCTGTTCGGCCTGCAGCCCCTCCCCATCGCTTAACTGCACAGTTACAACCAGGCAACATGAAAAATTTCACAAGGAACCAGAGATTCGGTGGAATCCTGTCCTAACAATCATTTCATTCTGCACCTTTAAGAGAAACTTGAGAAAGGGGTTTTTTGGAGAGGAGAGAAACTCTAATTCAATAATTCAAGACCATAGCCTAGAGGCTCCTGGGAGAAAGAGCTTGGAGACAGAAAGAGACTCAGAAAAGAGAAAGGTTTTCTGAAACTTTGGGAAAAGGTAATATTCTGCAATATGCTATAATTTATTAGGCAACTGATTGGTGGAGTTTAGACTAACAAAATAGTGAAACAGAATAAACTAAGACCCAAGAAAACGTTCAAGTTGGAAGTGCTCCAGAGAACAACCAGGGTATCTTTCAGCAAAAATAGTGTCTGTGTAAGGTGTCTTCATAATATATAGACTCAATTGGAGATTCAGGGATGGGGAAGGCCACATCCCATGATGCTCCAAGGTACTCCAGGCAAAGAGCTCAGGGGATAACTAGCTTCTGGTGATGCTCAGGAGACCAGGTGGTGCTGGGGATCAAATCAAGTTCCCTGACACTTGCTCTTCAGCCCTTTGAGTCTCCCCAGCTCCGAGGGTTTTTTTACAGTTAAAAATTATCACATGAGGGGCTGGAGAGATAGCACAGTGGGTAGGGCATTTGCCTTGCACGCAGCTGACCCGGGTTCGATTCCCAGCATCCCATATGATTCCCTGAGCACCGCCAGGAGTAACTCCTGAGTGCAGAGCCAGGAGTAATCCCTGTGCATCGCCAGGTGTGACCCAAAAAGCAAAAAAAAAACCCAAAAATTATCACGAGGGGTTGGAGTGATAGCACAGCGGGTAGGGAGTTTGCCTTGAACGCGGCTGACCCAGGTTCGATTCCCAGCATTCCCATATGGTCCCCTGAGCACCACCAGGGGTAGTTCCTGAGTGTAGAGCCAGGAGTAACCCCTGTGCATCGCTAGGTGTGGCCCAAAAAGCAAAAAAAAAAAAATTATCACGTGAGACTTGAGAAGCTTGCCTCAAAGAGCTTTGTGTATGGTCTCCTCAGCATCTTGGTCAAGTACAATTCATCCTGGAGATGCTAGGATGATTCGATATACACAAGTCAATCAATGTATCAATCACCATATCAATACAAGGACAAGTGAAAATCATGATCGTATCAATAGACACAGAGAAAGCATTAATGGCAAACATATACACATTTATACTTTCTAAAAAACACTCAATAAAATAGCCACTGAAGGAACTTTCTTCAACATATTTAAACCCTTTTACTACAAGCCCACAGCGAACATAATAGTGAAAAACTGAAAGCTTTTCCTTAAAGATTAGGCACAAGACAAGGTTGTCCACTCTCCCACCACTATTCAATATGGTATTGGAGGAAGTCCTTGATGTAACAATTGGGCAAGGAAGATATATTAAGGGCATTCCAGGCTGGAAAAGAAGCGAAACTCTCACTATTTGCAGATAATAACACAGCGGGTAGCGCTTTCGCCTTACACGCGGCCAACATGGCCGACCAGAGTTCGATTCCTCCGCCCCTCTCGGAGAGCCCGGCAAGCTACCGAGAGTATTCGATATGCCAGACACAGTAACAACAAAGTCTCCAATGGAGACGTTACTGGGCCCGCTCGAGCAAATCGACGATCAACGGGAGGGCCTTTACCTTTACCTTACCTTACAGTACTGAAGCAGGCAGGCAGGTGGATAGGGAAAAGCTCCCCCATGGCAATGAGTTTTTGGGGAGTATTAAAACCAGCTTAGCCCTAAGGCTGCCAAAACCCACCTGACAGACCTTTACCTGGTTCTACTGATGGCCCAGAGGAGGCTGGACAGCCCTCTGAGAGAAGCTCTAGCAGGAACAAAGGCCAGGAAAGTAATTTCAAAGAAGACCATCTACTACACCCAACTCCTCCCCTTGGCAACCACCCTAACAATGACTGTTACCTAAGTGGAAAGCTCTAAGTGGCAAAGCTTGGGAAAAAAACTATAAAAAGCAAACCTGGACAAAGGAAGCATGTGCACATGTGTTGCCAGCTCATGCACATGGTACCTGAACGTATGTGCCACCTGCATCTCCCCCCGAAATGTGCACTTTCACTTTAATGCTGACATATGTCTTGAGTTCTCTCCACTCTGGAGAAACCCTTATTCCTTATTCTCTCTTAAGTGCCTCTCTCTCCCTCTCTCTCTCTTTCTCTCTTTCTCACTCTCTTTCCCCTTCTTCCTCTGTCCTCCCCATCTTTCCTCAGAACTTCCAAATAAAAGGTATTTTTACTTCACTGCTTGTCTCCTCCTAAAATTCTTTTATGTGAGGGAAAGGCAAAGACCCAAAAGGCCTGAGTAAAGTCTAGGACTAACTTTCCTTTCTACCAAAGAGCAATTTCTCACATGTGCCTGAGTCTATGACTCCTCTGTGAAATCAGGTGATTCAAAGGAGGAAGTGGTGTACAGTTAGGAGAGAGAAGGAACCACTATGACAATGATAGCTGGAAATGATCACTCTGGACAAAACGGAGTACTAAAAGGAGATAAAGTGATGTGCATGATACCCTTTTATCACGGTATTGAAAACCACAGTGCCTAAAAGGAAAATGAAAAAATGAGAGAGAGAGAGAGAGAGAGAGAGAGAGAGAGAGAGAGAGAGAAGAAAAGTGTCTGTCATAGAGGTAGGCTTGGTGGGGGGGCAGTGGGAGGTGGGTGGGAAGGAAACTGGGAACTTGGTGATGAGAAATGTACACCGGTGAATGAACAGGTGTTTAAACATTGTATGACTGAGATTCAATCATGAAAAACTTTGTAACTGTGTATCTTATAGTGATCCAATAAAAAAAAGAAAGGTATCTGGTGGCAGAGATCATCTTTCATGGCATTCAGGACAAGTGGACAGCTTGATGACTGCCTTGTGGGGCTGGTGAGACACAAGATCTATACCACGAAGACGTTTATCAGTCTCCAAACCTAAGAGCAGACCCCTTTCTAACACCACGCACAAATGTCAATAAAATGGACTAAAAATTTCAACATCATATCTGAACCCATACATAATACTGAGGAAAATGTAGGTAGAACACTTCATGGCATGGACTCTAGAGGTATTTTCAAGGATACAAAGCTATTTGTCAAGAAAATGAAAGGAAAGATAAATGAATGGGATTGCATCAAACTAAAAAGTTCCTATACCACAAAAGAAATGATGACGCAAATAAAGATTCCCCACAGACTCCCGCTTTTTTTTCTAGTTTCGAGGCCACATCCTGCAATGCTCCCAGCTTTGTGTTTAGTGGTTACTCCTGGCTCTGTGCTCAGGGCTTATTTCTGTCTCTGTGCTCCAGGGTCCACATACGATCCCAGGAATTGAACCCATGTCAGCTGCATTCATGGCAAGTGCCTTACCTGCTTTTCTATATCTCTCTTCCTCCAATCAAAAAGTGGCAGGGGGAAGAGATGAACAGAAACTTACTCAAAGAAAATATACAGATGTCCAACTGTATTGTCACCTAACTGCAGCATCTAGGCCTAACTGGGTCTGGGCCTGCGCAAAACAGAGTTGGAAAGGTGATATAGGTCAGTAATGCTAAACTTTGTGTGATTGGACCATACTCTTAAGCCAAGACCCTCTATAAAATATGTGTGTATTTGGCAATAAAGTGAGCGGCCATCAGCTGTCTCCTGGAGTGGTTTTTCCATGCACTCGTCACCCTTCGCCCCGTGTCTACCTGGACCCAGTGTTCAACGTGTCTGGGCACATTGGGAAAAAATTGTTCCCAACATCTGGCTCCCAAACATGGGACATCTATGAAGGTATTTTTCAGACAGGTGAGTTCCCCTGACCTGATCTGGGGGAATACCAGGCTTCTTCGGCCCCTCAACCATCTTCCTTTGTCTCATTTTCTTCCGGACTCTTTCTACCTTTCCCACGCACTTGCATGTAATCCTGAGCTGTTTCTCTGTTCATTCACGGCTTGGCTCATGCCAGCACAACGGCTGGAGCAGCCTCTTTTCCTTCCACCTTTGAATTCTGAACTTGTGAGTTAGGCACGACAAGTGAGTGTGCGGAGAGTGACTGAATAAGGCCCCACGGCTTCAGCTATGGGATCTGAGTGGGCTCCAACATGCGATTCCATGGATCCCATAATGGATGAAGGAGTCTTGCCCCGCAAGGCAGGGAGTGGGGGTTATACCTGCACTCCAATGCCAAGGGAACCTTAAGATCTTAAGAGGTCCACAGTCTGGGCGAGCACCAGAGAGTTGTCCATCCCTTCCCCCCATCCCTGCGTCCCCTCTTCCTCCCTCTGACCCACAACCAACCATGGGGGCTACCAGCTCCGAGGAATTTAGCAGGTCTCAGGGTGAGGCTTTTGAGGGACATGTGTCTAAGATCACTCCCTGGATCACCAAATCCACATGGACTCTAGGGCTCAGGCAAGAGATAAGAAAGCATTTCTCAGGGGCTGGAGCAATAGCACAACAGGTAGGGCGTTTGACTTGAACACGGCTGACCAGGGTTCAATTCCCAGCATCCCATATGGTCCCCTGAGCACCGCCACGAGTAATTCCTGAGTACAGAGCCAGGAGTAACCCCTGTGCATTGCCAGGTATGACCCAAAAAGAAAAAAAAAAAGTGTTTCTCCTGAAATTTTTGCAACTCTTTCTGCCCTTTCAGTTAATGGGCTTCCCCATGTCTGATAAGAAAATTATAACTCTGTCTCAGAACTAGGAAAGTTAATTTAAAAAAAATGGTACCATGTGAGGCTTACAACAACGTTGACATAGTTTATTTTTCCGGCTTTATATTATCAAAAGCGCTTTCTTGACCCATTTTAACAAGCAGGAATCAGGCTGGTCAGGCTGAGAACTGGAGGGGAGTGGGGCAGGAGCAAGGTCCCAATAGGCCAGTCAACATGGCTAACTCTGCCCTAGGGACGGCCCCTTCCTTTCTCAGTTCATCAGTTTTATCTCTGCCATTCTTGAAGGGCCAGATTGATCCATCAAGTATATCTGTGTACACATGTACATGTGGGGTTTATAGTCCTTCTGTTGTCTGTCTGTCTGTCTGTCTGTGTAGAGTACTGGAATGTTAGAGCCAGGTTAAAATCAGAAGTAGAAATTTTTAGACCTGGGCAAGCAGCAACATCACGAGAGGTCACAGTGATGTTCACCCAGTGATCTAAAAGGTTTAGGTGTTTTTGGAATTTGCTAGACCAGTATGTTGAGCCTACAGAGAAACTGAAATTCTCAATCTAAATTTCTTATTGAAAAAAAATTAATGGTTACTAACAATTGAAATTTTTTTAAGCTTCAGAAACTGCACTGTCTAAGAAAAGCTGCAAAATGAAACGTTAGGCTGTTTTACAAAACAACAAAGGTACAGAAGCCACCCAAAACAAAATTTGCTCAAGTTTTCATAAACATTGGCAGTTCAAGTGTTTTCTTATGCTAATATCAAAGTTTGGGGGAAAAAAACAGGGGACTTTTTCTATGTCTGAAAGCTTGTTTGTATCCTTGTAGAATTGTTAAAGTATCTGGTGTAGAAAGCTCATGATTGGAAATAACTAAGGTACAAGACATACTGAAATTAAGCAAAGAAGGTTTTCTCATGTTTCATAAAAATTGCTTCAAAGGTTTTCTTATGCTGGTATGTCTATATATATGTATATATATTTGTTTGTATCTGCATTGGATTATTAGAATCTGAGTTGAAATAATTGTGGTACCTAAAAGTGAAATAAATGAGAAAGAGAGGGACAGACATAGAAGTAGTGCACTCATTTGTGGAATATAAAATGACATAATATGAGACTGACACCTAAGGATAGTAGACACAAGGTTCAGGAATATTGCTCCATAGTTAGAAGGCTGTCTCATGAGCTGGGGGAGAAGGCAGCTGGAATAGAGAAGGGGTCACTAAGACAATGATGGTTGGAGGGATCGTTCAGGATGGGAGATGTGTTACTAGAAGTAGATAAAGGACCAAACATGAAAACCTCTCAGTTCCTGTATTGCAAATCATAAATTTCCAAAAGTAGAGAGAGAGTATGGGGGAAATTGTCTGCTATGGATGTAATGATGGAGGTAGGGGGAGGGTTGGGAGGGGAGGGTATACTGGAGACATTGGTGGTGGGGAATGTGCACTGATGGAGGGATGGTGTTTGATCATTGTATGATTGTAACTCAAATATTAAAGCTTGTAACTGTATCTCACAGTGATTCAAAAAAATTTTTTTAAATACTTGTCTGAAAAAAAAGAAAGAAAGAGAGAGAGAGAAAGAAGGAAAGAAAGAAAGAGAGAAAGAAAGAAAGAAAGAAAGAAAGAAAGAAAGAAAGAATTGTGATACCTAAAAACAGGTTTGAAGAATAATGGTTTAGTTTAAAATATGAGTTTCTACAGTTATAAAATTGGTTGCAAAACATCCTACCAGTGTTTTAGTTGATCTCTGAGACTTTTGGTAACTAAAATTTCTAGAGCAATTTAGCAAAGAGTTTTAATGTGTTAATCTCAGGTGTCATCCTGATAGTCTGGAGTCATAACATTTTACCAATGTTGTAAAGATAACAGGCTTTACTGCTGGAATTCCAGACTAGCTTCAAAAAGCCTTGATAAAAGTTTTAGGGATATCAGGCATTCCTGTTGTAATTTCAGACCAGCTTCATTCAGGCCTTCTTGCAGAAAAATAATAATAATAATAATAATAATAATAATAATAATAATAAATGGGTCACTTTAAAATCCAAGTGGCTAAGAACAGCCCCTTTGGCAATAGTAGTGTCTGTGAATAAAGAATTGCATGGAAAATGTGGGAAAATAAGTGGTCAACTTTTACTGACAGTATTGTTAATCAGAAAGGAAAGGCCCTCCTGTTGATCATCGATTTGCTCGAGCGGGCCCAGTAACGTCTCCATTGGAGACTTTGTTGTTACTGTGTCTGGCATATCGAATACTCTCGGTAGCTTGCTGGGCTCTCCGAGAGGGGCGGAGGAATCGAACTCGGGTTGGCCATGTTGGCCGCTTGTAAGGCGAATGCCCTACCACTGTGCTATCGCTCCAGCCGATAACAATTATTGTTAATCAGTCTGTCCAGTACGTGATAATGCATGCTATTATTATGATAACTTTATTTCATGTAAAGCTTTGTCACGAGGTATCAACTTAGTCCTGACCTTATGAGAGCTTTATACAGAAGTGTGAAATCCTTACTGTTTCATGGTAATCTGTGAGTGTTTTAATCCTTTTATATCTGTTTTTCCTAGAAATAAGAATTCTAAAGCTGTCTCCTGATTAATTTCTAATGTGAAGTGAACTTTTGCCAAGTGAATATGTGTTGCAAGAACTTTAATTGTGAGCATCTTTAAAGCTTTTTGAATATCTATGAACAGATATAGCACTGTAACACTGTAGCATTGTCGTCTCATTGTACATGGATTTGCTCAAACAGGCACCAGTAATGTCTCCATTGTGAGACTTGTTACTGTTTTTGGCATATCGAATATGTCAACTTGCTAGGCTCTGCCATGCAGGTGGGGTATTCTCAGTAGCTTGCTGGGCTCTCCAAGAAGGATGGAGGACTCGAACCCTGGTCGGCCATGTGCAAGGCAAATGCCCTGCCTGCTGTGCTATCCCTCCAGCCTGAATTGATATGCTTTTGAAATAGTATTGCAGAGTACAGTGTTATCATGTTAAATGAGATGATTAGCAATTTGTGTCCAAACTTGGGAGATCCTGCTGTACTAAGTTCAGTAAAATAAGGAGTTTAAACTTGTGGGATGTGACTAGAGGAATCTACATGTATGTCTTAAATCAGAAATATAATGGATGGAGATATCAGTGGGAATAGGAAGGGAATCCTGTTAAAGAGAAGTTGATTTTGAAATGGATTGAAGGAAAGTTACAGGACAGAATGAATGTAAAGGAATTGTAGAGGTTTGAGGTTGTGTTTTAAGAAAAGGAACTAGTAAAGGACCTGTACAAAGAAAACTACAAAACGCTACTTCAGGAAATAAAAGAGGACATGAGGAAATGGAAAGATACCCCCTGCTCATGGGTCGGGAGACTTAACATTGTCAAAATGCCAACACTACCGAAAACATTGTATAAATTCAATGCAATCCCTATAAGGATACCCATGACATTCTCCAAAGAAATGGAGCAAACACTCCTGAAATTTATATGGAACAATAAGCCCCCACGAATAGCTAAAGCAATTCTTGGGGAAAAGAAAATGGGAAGAATCAACCTCCCGAACATCAAGCTCTACTACAAAGCAGTAATAATTAAAACAGCATGGTACTGGAACAAAGGCAGAACTGCAGACCAGTGGAACAGGGTTGAATACACTGACATCCCCCCTCAATCATATGATCATCTAATCTTTGATAAAGGTGCAAGTAATGTGAAGTGGAGTAAGGAAAGCCTCTTTAACAAATTGTGCTGGCATCACTGGACGGCTACATGCAAAAAAATGGGCTCAGAACTCTGCCTAACACCATGTACAAAAGTAAGATCAAAATGGATTAAAGACCTCAACATCAGACCAGAAACCATAAGGTACATTGAAGACAAAGTTGGCAAAACCCTCCATGACATTGAAGCTAATGGTATCTTCAAAGATGCCACGCCACTGGCCGAGCAAGTGAAAACAGAGATAGATAAATGGGACTATCTTAAAGTAAGAAGCTTCTGCACCTCCAAAGAAACAGTGACCAAAATACAAAGACAGTCTACAGAATGGGAAAGGATATTCACCGAATACACATCTGACAAGGGGTTGATATCCAGGATATACAAAATACTGGTTAAACTCCACAAGAAGAAAACATCCAACCCCATCCAAAAATGGGGCAATGAAATGAACAGAAACTTTCTCAAAGAAGAAATCCGAATGGCAAAAAAGCACATGAGAAAATGCTCTACATCATTAATCATCAGGGAGATGCAGATCAAAACCACAATGAGATACCATCTCACACCTCAGAGACTGGCCCACATTCAAAAGAACAAAAGCAACCAATGCTGGCGTGGATGTGGCGAGAAAGGGACACTCCTTCACTGTTGGTGGGAATGTCCACTGGTTCAGCCCTTCTGGAAAACAGTATGGACGATTCTCAAAAAATTAGAAATTGAGCTCCCATTTGACCCAGCAATACCACTCCTGGGAATATATCCCAGAGAGGCAAAAATGTATAGTCGAAGTGACATCTGCACTTGTTTGTTCATTGCAGCACTCTTTACAATAGCCAGAAACTGGAAGAAACCTGAATGCCCAAGAACAGATGACTGGTTAAAGAAACTTTGGTACATCTACACAATGGAGTACTATGTAGCTCTTAGAAAAGATGAAGTCATAAAATTTACATACAA
The DNA here is from genome assembly GCF_029834395.1 of Sorex fumeus. NCBI lineage: Eukaryota > Metazoa > Chordata > Mammalia > Eulipotyphla > Soricidae > Sorex > Sorex fumeus. The sequence continues at coordinate 11,452,034 of NW_026606103.1, forward strand.
GTGGTACAACATGGAAAGTATCATGCTAAGCGAAATGAGTCAGAAAGAGAGGGATAGACATAGAAAGATTGCATTCATCTGGGAGATATAAAGTAACAAAATATGAGATTAATACCCAAGAATAGCTGAGATCAGCACCAGGAGGATTACTCCATAGCTTAGAGGCCAGCCTGGCATTCTAGGGGAAAGGGCAGTTCAGATAGAGAAGGGAGCACCAAATAAAGTGTGTTTGGAGGATCCTCCCAGGAGGGGAGATGCATGTTGAAAGTAGACTATGGACTGAACATCTTTGACACTCAATGCCTCTTTTGCAGACCACAACACCCAAAAGGAGAGAGAGAACAAAAGGGAATGCCCTGCCACAGAGGCAGGGTGGGATGGGGGGGGGGGGCGGGCGGCGGTGGGAGGGATATTATCCATGGTGGTGGAAAGTGGGCACTGATGAAGGGATGGGTATTTGATCATTGTATAATCAAAACCCAAGCACAAATTTGTAAATCTACAACTGTACTTCATGGCGTTTCACTAATAAAATGAAAAAAAAAGAAAAAGAAAAGGAACTGACCAGGCTGGAGAGATAGCCCAGCAGGTAGGGCGTTTGTCTTGCACGGGGCCAATCCGGGTTCGATTCCCAGCATCCCATATGGTCCCCTGAGCACCGCCAGGAGTAACTTCTGAGTGCAGAGCCAAAAGGAACCCCTGTGCATCGCCAGGTGTGACCCAAAAAGAAAAAAAAGGAACTGATCAAACTGTATTGTTATAAGAAGCTCTTTTAATTACATTCAGCAGAATTGTTTTAGTACCTTTTTGGCAAGAACTATGGACAGATTAGCCTGACTCCTGTTACAGCGCACTTAGATAAAGGAATTCTTGAGAAAGTTGCAGGAAATCAAGGGTTTTCAACATGGGATTAAACATGTTGTTAAACTGCATTCTTTAAACTCTACAGATTTTAGCTTCTTTTGACTAAGACCCACAGCAAACAAGTGTGTTGCATCTCATTATATCTTCAGGAGCCCAATCAATTCATTGCCTGGGGCCCATTAAAAACTAAAGTAGCATGAGATTTCACCCCTTGTGCAGGCAGGGTCAGTGCTCCTATGTCAGCATAAAGAAGCTGCAGGAGTCAGAACTTCAACCGTTTTCCCTTAAATATTTAAGGTGGTAAAATCTCTAGGCAAGGGGCTGGAGTGATAGCAAGGCAGGTTGGGCATTTGCCTTGCAGGCAGCTGACCCGAGTTAGATTCCCAGCATCCCATATGGTCTCCCAAGCACTTCCAGGAGTAATTCCTGAGTGCAGAGCCAGGACTAACCCCTGTGCATCTCCGGGTGTGATCCAAAAATAGATTTAAAAAAATCTCTAGGCAGGAATATGATGTAGGCATGCAGGCAGATAGGAAGGTCCCCTCCCAAAGCAATGGCAAAAGCTGACCTTGCAGAAAAAAAAAAAAAAAAAAAAACAGGAACTAAGATACTCATCTATCTGCAGCACCAGACCCTGTGAAGCTCTGGCAGAAACAAAAGGCCAGGAAAGGAATTTCAAAGAAGACCATCACCACTTCCAACCCACCCCCAACCTCCCTAGCAATGGACTTTTACCTAGGTAGAAGCCCCACATAGGGGCAGGTTGGAGAAACCCTGTAAAGGTCACCTTGAACAAAGGAAGCATAGGACATTTCAATCAGCTGAGAAACAGCCCCTTTGACCTTGTAGCAGAACAGAGGCAGCTCCTGCCCCCTCCTTTTTTTTTCTTTCTTTCCCTCTTCCTTTTCTCAACTGAGGCAGGTAAGAGCTGAAAATGGTGATAAAACACATCCTTGTGCCCACTCCAGTTTGATCACTGTTCCACCCCCTTTGGTAATTTTTTTTTCTTTCCTTAACTGTTTCCCCACAGCTCACTCTCTACAATTCAGGTGAACTTGCCTGGCTCCTGGCTCCTGGCCAGAACCTGACAGAAGAGAGCAATTTTCCTGCCTCTCTTGGCTGCTTCTGGTCTAGCTGCCTCAGTGGGACTATCCTCTGGTGCCCTGACTGAAACGCACCTGACAGCCCAAGCAGCAGAGAGAATGATTGACTCCACTGATGTTGGTGGGCATCACAGGTGACTTATGTGAAGCGGGAAGGAGAAAGACGGTCACTTTCTCCCCACCCACCTCTGCCACCCGGGACCCAGGGTTACGGGCTCTTGTCTCGCCTCGCTGAAAGGAATTTCAGGAGCAGACAAGCAGTGAAACAAATAGATTTTATTTGGATGATTTTTAGGTGCGGAAGGAGAGAGAGAGAGAGAGAGAGAGAGAGAGAGAGAGAGAGAGAGAGAGAGAGAGAGAGAGAGAGAAACGTACGTACTCAGGAGAGAATACGGGCTTCTCCAAGGGTGGAGAGAGCCCCTACACACATCCTAGCATTAGACACGAAAGCATGAAAGTGCACATCTCAAGAGGGGAGATGCGGGCGACACATGTGCGCGGGCGACACATGTGCTCGGGCACCACATGTGCTCGGCCACGTGTGCATAAGCACACATGGGCTCAGGCAGCATATGCGTGCCCTTCCTTTGTTCAAGGTGGTCTTTATAGGGTTTTTCGAACCTGCCCTCACGTGGAGCTTCTTCCCAGGTGAAAGTCCGTTGCTAAAGAGGTTACCAGGGAGGTTGGGAGTGGTGATGGTCTTCTTTGGGCTGGATCGCTGGAGTTAACTGGATTGAAAGGGAGGTTCGAAGATTTTCAAAAAAGAGGAATTTCATGAGGAGGAGGCCCATGTCTTCAGGGTCTGGGGATGGTCTTATCAGGGCTTTGTGTATCTGCAAGGTGGGTCATTCCTAGAATTCTTCTTCCATGAAAATTTGTTTCATTGCAAAGGGCCTTTTCCCTATCTACCTGCCTACATCACCACCACGTCATCCCTGGTGACGCAGCAACATCAGATTAATTCCCTGGCTGAAGTTGTTCTTCAGAGAGCACTGGACTTAACTACAGCAGAAAATAAGGGGGACGATCTGCGTGTTTCTTGTTGAACAATGTTGCTTTATTAATGAATCTGGGATAGTTGAGGATATCAAGAATATGGTTAATATTCGCAATAATCTTAGGGAATGCTTCAATGTCCACCCCCTCTTCTCCTGATCCATTGCCTCAGTCCCATCTTGGATATTTACCTCATTTACCACCTTTACTGTAGTCCTCTGTTTATTAGTCGTTGCCCCTTGCTTATTTAGATTTGCTCAAACATGATTGGGGTATTGGTCCATCAATTTACAGTTCAGTAATATGAACCCCTAACAACCTATTTTTCTACATGTGGCAACTCCCAACTGTATGGGTGTGCATATATTGCTTTTCTCTTTCCCTTATGTCACTTTGCATGGCTTACTTCAGAGCAATGTCCTTTTGTATAGACACAGGAAAACAGTTGACTTGGGAGTTAATTGTCTCCAGATAATATTCACTCCTGGGCATTCATTTACTTAACTTAAGCCTCAGTTGACCTCAGTTCCTAGCACCCAAAGTCAGGGTCTCGACAAAGAAATTGGAATGACCCAGGGCAACCAATTTGAGCTACCTTGGCACCAAAATTGGAATAGTATGTTAAGACATGGTTATGGAAGAGTTCTGTCTTGACCCTAAGAGAAGCCACTGAACAAGGACGCTGCTGGGGTTGGGAATACAGCCTGAGGACTGTATTCTGATATGAGATGTCCCCAGGAGGAGCACCTTTAAGCTGAATATATCTCTTGCTGTTTTCATGCAAAATGACTAGAAGTCAATTTAATATGATAATTTCAATGGATTACTAGATAAGGGAATGAAAAGGTAATACACCTTTAATTGGGGTTAACTTTGTATGATCTCCCTATTATTAATGCTATAGGCGTTGAATTTAAATAAAAAGGGGGAGATGTGAAGCAAGCTTGCTAACCAGCACCAGAGCTGATAAGATCTGTCCCTGCATAACAGATAAGACCTGTCCCTGCATAGTGAACCAATAGGGAGTGTCTGGGTGCATTTTACAAGCACCAGGTATCGACCTTGAGTCTCACCCAACCCCCCCAAGAATTGCCACCTAACTGCAGCCACCACCTCCACAATAAAAGATAGCGAAGAATCTATCCCAAATATGAGATAAAAAGAAACATACATAGTAAAGGAGCAACAGAATGTCAGAGTAACTAGAACTGAAGATTTTGTCCATAGAACTGAGCTTACATGTGGGGGGATGTGGGTGGGAGGATCCTTTGGGTACTGGTGGAAGGAAGAGAGCTCTTTGGAGGTGAAGGTGTTGTTGAAATGATGTATCCATGAAAAGTTGATTAATAATACTGTAAATTCCAATATCTCAACAGAAATGATTTTTTTAAAAAAAAAACTAGGAATTGAGCTTCCATATAACTCAGAAATTCCACTTCCGGGCACCAACCCAAAGTTCCCAAAACTCTATTCAGAAAAGCAATCTCCTTTTTCACATCAGAAAAGTTTTCTGTATCACTGCAGCACTATTTGCAATAGCCAAAATCTACCCAAAAACCCAAGTGTTCCAGAACCTATAACTGGGTAAAGAAATTATGGTATATATACACAATGGAACACTACTCAGTTGTAAGGAAAGATAAAATCATGAATTTCTGTACATGGGTGAATCTGGAGAGTATCCTCTTGAGTGAAGTTAGTCAGAAGAAAAGATCTCTCATGTCGTGAGATATAAAGAAACTTTGAAGGGAAATAAATACCCAAAGGCAATAGAAACTAAGAACTGAACTACAGTAGAAAGCTCTGAGGAAGGGAATGGCAAAGAGAGTAAGATGCAGGGAGAACCCTGGGACAATGCTGGTGAGAAGCAGGCATTCTGGTGGAGAGCGTGGTGCTGGCTTTAGGCATGGAAACCCTACCATTAGAAATACTGAACTCCACAAGAAGAAAACATCCAACCCCATCAAAAAATGGAGTCATGAACTGAACAGAAACTTTCTCAAAGAAGAAATCCAAATGGCTAAAAGACACATAAGAAAATGCTCTACATCACTAATCATCAGGGAGATGCAAATCAAAACAATGAGATATCACCTCACACCACAGAGACTGGTCCACATCCAAAAGAACAGGGGCAACCGGTGTTGGCGTGGATGTGACCAGAAAGGCCACACTGCTGGTAGGAATGCCGACTGGTCCAGCCCTTAAGGGAAACAATATGGACGACTCTCAAAAAATTAGAAATTGAGCTCCCATTCGATCCAGCAATACCACTCCTGGGAATATATCCTGGAGAGGCAAAAAAGTATAGCTGAAGTGACATCTGCACTTCTATGTTCATTGCTGCACTGTTCACAATAGCCAAAATCTGGAAAAAACCCGAGTGCCCGAGAACAGATGACTGGTTAAAGAAACTTTGGTACATCTATACTATGCAGCTGTTAGAAAAGATGAAGTCATGAAATTTACATACAAGTGGTAATAGATGGAAAGTATCATGCTAAGTGAAATGAGTCAAAAAGAGAGGGACAGACATAGAAAGATTGCATTCATCTGGGGAACATAAAGTAACAAAATAGGAGACTAACATCCTAGAATAGTTGAGATAAGTTACAGGAGGTTTTCTCCATGGCTTGAAGACTAGCTGCACATGCTATGGGAAAGGGCAGCTCAGACAGAGAAGGGAACACCAAGTAAAGGGTGTTGGGAGGATTCTCCCAGGATGGGAGATGCTTGCTGAAAGTAGACTATAGACCGAACATGTTTGACACTCGATGCCTCTTTTGCAAATCTTAGCAACCAAAAGGAGCGAACAAAAGTGAATGCCCTGCCACAGAGGCAGGATGAGATGGAGGTATGGTAGGAGGGTTACTGGGATCATTGGTGGTGGAGAATGGGCACTGGTGTAGGGATGGGTACTCAATCATTGTATGGCTGAAACCCAAGTACAAAAACTTGTAAGGTCAACAACTATACCACATGGTGTTTCACTAATTAAAAAATTAAAAGAAAAGAAAAGAAAAAAGAAATACTGCAAACCACAGTGCCTCCAAAAAAATTCTTTTTGGTTTGGTTCTTGTTTGGGGGCTACCTCCTGTGATGGTCAGGGCTTAGGACTAGCTCTGCACTCAGGGATCACTCCTGGCGGGGCCATGGGCAGGGAGGGGGGATCGTTGAACCTAGGACAACCATGTGTAAGGCAAGTGTCCTGCCTGCTTTTCTATCTCTCTGGCCCACCTGAAAAAATTTAATGCTATGCAGAAACTCTTTAACTTGATACAGTTCCATTTGTTTATGTTTATTCTGTTGCCTTTTCCTACTGGCATCATTTCATCTAAAATCCTTCGAAGTCCAAATCTTAGAGTGTTCTACCTATTATCAGTGGTGGAAAGAGGTTGACATTGGTGGTGAGATTGCTGCTAGAACATAGTATGCCTAATACTCCCTATGAATAATTATGTAAATCACAATGATAAAAATTAAATTAAAAATTAAACTTTAAAATGTTTAATGTTCATAAAGAGAGAGAGGGAGGGATAGAGAGAGAAAGAAGAAAAGTGCCTATCACAGAGACAGACTGATGGGGGGTGGAGGAAGGAAGCTGGGACATTTCTGGTAGGAAACTACACTGGTGAAGGGACAGGTATTGAAAACCTGTATGACTGAAATCCAATCATGAACAACTTTATAACTGTGTATCTCATTTTGATTCTATTTAAAAAATGTTCAATGTTCTAAAAAAATGGTCTTTTTCTTTAAAACAAGCATTCACCTAGTGAAATGTGATGTTTCACATTGGATCAAAATAAATTTGAAATACCAAACATAAAAATTAAGAAGTGGAATTTAGTTAACAGCAGTGTACCAAAGTTGGTGTCTTAGTTTTGACATATTTACTACAGTAATGTAAGTTTTTAATATTTGGGGAACCTTGATAAATGATATTAAGAAAATGTCCATATTATCTTTATAATACTACTTTGAATCTAAAACTGTTACAAAATTAAGTTTATTTTTAAAATTAATATTTTATTTTTTTGACAGTTAAACAGTTGTCTGAAAAGACATACTAATGAAAACGTATAGTTTTCTAATTCAAAGCTTCAATATTTTTTTAAAATATCCTTTGTTTTTTAGATCCCTTTAGTGTTTTAGAATTGTACAAGACTTGCAAAACTTCCCGTTTTTTAAAATAGTTTAAGTAACCGGTTACAATAACTTTATCGTTTTTTGGTTTTGGTGTGCAAAGTTACTGCACCAGCACCAAACCACACAGAACCTTTCCACTGTTCTTAGTGTACGTCTAGCTCGACATTTCCTCCCCTCCTACTCCCTCCCGCAATGATAGGTAATTTCAGTTTTGAAACCCAGACCAAAAAATATGCCCATCCTAAGAACTCTAATACCCTTCTGATGGCTTTCTTTTCTTTTTTTCAGCACCAGGAATTGAACCCAAGATCTCACTCATGCAAGATGAGCCACGATCTACATTCCTGTTCCTCTTCTAGTAAGATTTTTACTTTCTCTATTTCCATCAAAATTCTAGACTCTTGGGCTAGTCTCCAGAGACAATCACAATTTCTTTTCATTCCCTTTACCCATATCTCTTTGCAAGATGGCAGAACAACTCCGACACCAAGAATCAAAATTTCCACTTGGTAAATCTGGGTAGGATCTTATGAGCCACTGAACTCACTGAACTTGATATAAGTGTTGTCATTTTCCATCCCAGGCCTCAAGAAACCTTGATATTTATCTGAATGCTGCTACTATCACATTAAATAAGTCCAAATTCACCTACTGAAGGATAGGAGATTTGCATTAATCAGAGATAAGCCACCCAATTGGGCCCTTCCTACATCAGCCAACCCTAAGTCAATCCAGCTGTTGGTCACAGATGTGTGAGTGAGCCCAGACAAACACAGAAAACCATCCATTAGATCCCATTCAAACTAACATTCTCAAATTCATGGGCAATAATAAATATCTATTGGCTTACAAACCACCAAATTTTGGGTTGCAGCTACAGTTTATAATACAACTTTTTGTTTCCATAGGTGCTGCGCTATTTTACATTCTCTTTAATAGTACATGCTGTTCTAATTTCTGTACATCTTTGCCAAAACTGGTATCCTCTTGGCTTGGCTTTTTGTTGATATTTGCTTTGTTTTTGGACCTTACCCAGCTGCACTCAGGACTTACTCCTAGAATCTTTCTGAGCTAAGGAATCATCTCCTGGTGCTCAGGAGACCATATGCTGTGTCCTGGGTTCAAACCACATGCAGAGCAAGAGCCTAACCCCTGTACTATCTGTCTCAGTCCTCTGGGGAACTTTTTGAAAGGCAACCTTTTCAGGGATCCTGAAAGGCATCCCTCCCTCTACTCAGATTTTTATCCCAGTCCAGGAAGAATCCAGAAATATGCCCTTTTTAAAAAATATGCCTTTTTAATTAGCATCTTGGTTTCTAAATTCTAAGTTTGATGTTAATGTCTAAAGATCATTTTTTACACATGCTGCCTTGCAGGATATTAGAATCTGTGAATATAAGTGTAGGACTGGCTTTTAAAAAACTAAATAACAAATGCCTGTTGTATTAAGGAAACCGATCAGCTTTTTGTCCCTTCATATGTTAGTGTTAGGACCCAATTAGCCAGAGAACTGCCATGACAGGCTTTGTGGCCTTCTGGGTGATTTAGGCCTCTTCCAGAAACAAGAAAAGCAGAAAAACCAGATGCTTTTGTCAAAGATTACACCTCCAAAATAAGATTATGTCTCCGGAATGCAACTGTCAGGGAGGTGGGCTGAATGTTGCAGGCCAAAACAACAACAAAAATGTATGTACTCTTGCTGAGTAATGCTTACTTGCTAAAATGAAAGTATAAGAACTTGCTGAATTTAGTGCTCCGGGTCTTTGTTGAAACCTGCTGTGCCAGGTGGATACTTGGACCCCAGATCACTGGACAATAAACCTCACTATGTGATTTGCATTATCGGCTCTGTTCTCTGTCCTTGAGGGATGGTTGACTCTGCACTCTAACATTAGAAATACATTGAAATAAGGAGAAACTGTGTTAGAATACAGTGAGTTCACAAAGTAAATCGCGGGGACTGCTGCTGTGATGCACGTTGCTTTGATGCAGGGTGGCCCAGAGCTGCCTCCCCGCATCCCCACCTCCCCAGGGCTCCCCAATGAGAGACAGAGAGCCGGGGAGAAGGTGACCACAGTCTGATGGTGAAAATGGCCTGCTTAATGCAGAGTTGCTAGCATACTTATAGAACATCTGAAGCGGGTAGAGGTAAGGACATAGGTATGATTGGTCATTTACATAGATAAACATTTGGCAGAGGAAATTCTCTTGGGGAGATCAACTCAAGAAGACACTATGTCTCCCAAGGACATCTACATTGCTTTTATCTTTCCCTCTACTTGAATATGTTATCAATATTTACAGTTGTTTGGATAAACACAGTAAGAGACTAGATCCCAACACTTAGTTCTCTGGGCTGAGAGCAAGCAAGGCTTTTAACACTTAGTTCTCTGGGCTCTGAGAGCAAGAAAGGCTTTTATCTTAAATCCCAGACTAAGTCCTCCGAGCAGTGGGGGTACTTTCTCATAAGTTGTAACGGCTTGCATCAAGACCATGCATTTATGTCTTCTAGAATGTTCCATTTCGATGCCGGGTAGCTTTGTTACTTACCCCAGGTCCATCCCAGTCCTACAGAGGGACCTCCCTTTGGGGTGTGAGGAATACAGCAACTGAAGCCTAAGTCAAGTAATTATGAGCAAGTAATTATGCCCAGGAGCAGATATATTTCAGAGTCAATCAACTCCCAAATATTAGGAACATAGCATTAATAGTCTTTCTGTGTTTAATCAAAGAACATTGCTCTATAGTAAATGTTCTATAAAAAGGCTATCGGGGAGATAGAAAAGCAGGTACAAATATACAGCACTTCAAATATAAAGCAGGACAAATATAAGTTCAGAATTACCAGAAAGTTTTGGCTTACAAGTAATCAAGACTGACTTGGGGAACTGAGACAATGAGAGGTAAAATACAAGGAAAAGGTTAAACTTTAAGTTAGGGATGCTAGCAAGAGCATGTTCTTTTGCAAACCACAACACCCAAAAGGAGAGAGGGAACAATAGGGAATGCCCTGACACAGAGGCAGGGTGGAATGGGGGGATGGGGGGTGGGAGGGATACTGGGATCCGTAGTGGTGGGAAATGGGCACTGGTGGAGGGATGGGTATTTGATCAGTGTATAATTGAAACCCAAGCACAAAATTTGTAAGTCTACAACTGTACCTCATGGTGTCTCACTAATAAATAAATAAATAATAAATAAATAAATAAACAAACAAACTTCTCTGGAAGGAAGAAGGCAATTCACTGATGAAGCCTAAAACACTTAGGGTCAATATCCAAAACAAAGGAAAGGCTGAAGAGAGACTTTAACCGAATTAGGGACCTTAGCAAGGGCTTGGTAAGCTTCTCTGGGAGGAAGAAAGTGCAATTCACCCGTGAAGCCTAAAACACTTAGGGTTGATATCCAACAGAATACAGTTGAGAACTAAATGCTATTCCTATTATTTGACCAGATAAATAAAAGTTAAAATTTCTGTGGAATCCAGTGATTTAACAAGGATCTTAACTATTTTGGAAGCCAGAAACACTTCAGTATAATTTCTATTTCTGATTCTTAAAACCTATTGATCTTGGGTGACTTACTTCTGAGTCTCAGTTTATAAATAAAAGTGCCTACTTCTTAGAATTGTTGTAAATACTAAATGAAATCATGCAGGAGCAGTACTTAGCATTGTGTTTATAAAAGAAAATATACTTAGTAGGTTATGCCATTTTATTCCTATTAATGTTAACAATGATAGAAGTCGCACAGGTAGGGATATTTGACAGTACCAGAGCTGGTATTTTGTAAATTTAACCCATTTAAAATTTTGTAGTACTTACCATCATCCGTAACATACACGTGTAAATCAAACCTTACCACACGTTTATGATGCCTGGAAAAATACAGTAAATATGTACACTGAGAATTTCTTTCTCCAGTAGCGTTTTATGGTTCCCAGAATCAGGGCAGAATGACCCTGTATTTTCTCAGCATTTGCTGAGGCATGAAAAACCATCTCAGTCTTTCTATTCGCTGAGGTTTTCTCCTCATTAAAGCCCCTCTCATGAACAAGGCCAGAGATCCATAATACATTCAAAAACGCCCCAAGGCTCTTCGGAAAGAGCCTGCTGCCGACTTGTCTCCTGTGTTTTAGGGTATAAAGAAAAAACAGAGGAATTTTTGCACCTCTGTTTTGACAAATAGCCTGTTAGCCAATTCTGCGGGGAGGGAGACTGAAAAAAAGAGGGCAAGGGAGAAGGATCCTGTTGCTTTGGAAAACAAATATGAAGGTTAAAATTAATTCTGAATGCTTAAAAACAAAGACGTTACCTAAACACAATATGCTGCTGCTGGCATGTTATCAAAGTGATTTGGCATTAATTCTTAGAAAACATTTCACTGCAAGGGCTGGAGTGAAAGCACAGCGGGTAGGGCATTTGCCTTGCACGGGTTTGATTCCTGGGTTTGATTCCCAGCATCCCATATGGTCTCCCAAGCATGGCCAGGAGTAATTCCTGAGTGCATGAACCAGGAGTAACCCCTATACATCGCTGGGTGTGAGCCAAAAAGAAAAAAAAAAAAGAAAAAAAGACAACATATCACTGCTGAATAGCAAATGAGCTATTTTCCCAAAAGATGAGAAAGAATTTCTCTGTGAGACCAGCCTGCCTGTGAAGTGAGAGGGGTCGTCCATCGGGTGCAATGGCCATTGCCAGCCCTAAAATCTACAATTTTTTAAATTTTATTTATTTTGGAGGGGGTGGGTGGGCCACACGAAGTGATATTCAGAAATTTCACCTGGCTCTGCACTCGAGAATTACTCCCGGTAGTACTCCAAGGACCATATGGGATCCCAGGGATGGAATTTGGATTGGTCCCTTGCAAGGGAAATGCCCTACCCACTATCCTATCATTCCAGGCGCCTGCAATGCTAGTGTATAGATGCATACCAATATAGGTATACATATATAAAATATAATTTTTCATTGGTGCCAAGCATATGATAGAATGGTCTGATGCTATTTTAAACATCATTATCTATCCTTAATATTAACGTTACTCATAAGTGCAGAGAAGTTTCATAAGAAATTGGGGTGGTGGGGAAGGAACATTTTCAAAAGTCAAACCAACTCAAAGATATCATAAGATGTTGTTAGGTTGTTAAGTTCAAGAGCTTTATAGAAAAAAGTTCTTTTTAAAGTTAAATGTGATACAGCGGGTAGGGCGTTTGCAGCCGACCGGGGTTCAATTCCCAACATCCCATATGGTCCCCTGAGCACTGCCAGGAGTGACTCCTGAGTGCAGAGTCAGGAGTAACCCCTGTGCATCGCCAGGTGTGACCCAAAAAAAGCAAAAATAAATAAATAAATAAAAATTAAAAAAATAAAGTTAAATGTGATATGACAAGTCACTTATTTTACTGATATCTTATGTGCCCTTTTTAGGTAAGCGTTTCTCTTCTAACCTTCCCTCAGACTGGAATTGTTAACAAAACAAAAAACTGGGGAGAAAGACAGGGAAACCACTTGTTCCCGAAGGCTCCAAACACCTTTCCGGTAGCCCGCAGCTTACGATGGAGTGAGCGGATGCGGGCTCGCTCGCTTCCCGGGCGCCCCGGTCCCGACTCTGCTCCGGGCAGTGCAGCCGCGCGTCCCCGCGGGTCTGCGCCGAGCGCCGGGTCCGCCCCGTGTCCTCCCGCCCCGCGTCCTGTCCCGCCGTCCGCAGCCGAGCAGGAGGGTCCGGCCGACGGCTCCGCGCCGAGCTGCCCCGGGCCACGGAGAAGCCTGGTCCTCCCCGAGAAGATGCTCCGCGCCCCGAGGTCCGGGAGCAGCCCAAGTAGGCGCCGCGCGGACCGGCCGGGCTTCGGCGTGCGGGTCGCTGGTGATAGCGCGGAGCGGGGGTCCCAGGATGGGGCTTTTTCAGCCGACGGGGTAGATTTCCCGAGTGTTTGTGATTGTCCGTGTTTGTTTGTTTGTTTGTTTGTGTTTGGGGGCCGCACCCCGTGGTGCTTAGGGCTGGTTCCCGGCGCTGCGCTCACTGAGCCTTCCTGACTGCAGCTCTTTCCAAGATCCTTGCGGCATGTTTGCATGCATGCATGCATGCCTGCATGCATGGATTTGCGTTGTTGTTCATGAGAAGGGGCTTTAAAGAGAAATCTTCAGTGAATAGAAAGGCAAACAAAACGAAACAAAAACAATATCCAAAAAAAAAAAAAAAAAGGCAGACTTGGGAATCCGCAGATCTCACCTTCCTAGGAAGTTTCCCGAAAGCGTGTGCTCTGCTAATCAGTGTCCTCGCTGGTGGGCGTGAGAAGACGAGTTAGAGAATAGTTTTGTAACTAATCTTTCTAATTGATGCAGCAGAAATGCAACAGCGACTTGGTGGGAGGAAAGTCATTCTCCAGGGCAGTACTACCAAGTTCCCTTTCCCAGTGACCTGCACTGCTGCAGGACTCCGTCCCCAACACCCCACAGGGGCCCCCAAGTCCACCAAGAGTGATCTCCGACCACTGCAGTTATGGCTCCAAAAAATCAGCAGCAACAAAGATCTGTACCAAAGCTCTCACTTTGCATGAGTTTCAGCATTTACATGCTACTTTAAGTCATTACTTACGTGGGAAGCCTGTTTAGTCCAGTGTCACCTTGTTTAACACTGGAGCCTGAAATTTTCATGGAGTTAAGCATAGCTTTGCCCAGACTAGGATGGCTGTAAATAAAATTTCAAGTGTACTGTGTGCATGTGCTTTTGAATAGAACACTAAAAGGGATTTCACCTGGATTTAGGACCTTTTCGTTTCTAATTATGTGTTTTATAGAATATGTTTTGATGCGTAGATGAAATATTTGCAAGATTCCTTTTTCATTTGCAGAATCCTTGGAAGGACCTGCGATCATCCCTGGGACCAATCTCATCTTTGCAATTAGAACAGAGGCCCTGAGGTTATTAACAGAACTAAATTCAAAATATAAACAGACCTAACATTCGCATGACCCCCCTCCCCCAACTTGGTATTGCCCTGCTCATCCAGGGACAGGTAATTATCCTGGGGAATGCTTAGGGACCCCCAGCGCTACTAAATGTGGCTGCCATTTAAAAATAATAGGAAAAAAAATTTTAAGATATAAAAACAATCCTTGAGGATAAAAAGGAGCCCGGAAGCTAACATTCAGACTTAAACAGCAGAAGACTGGGTATAAATCCTCTAAGGAGACCTTCATAGGTACCAGGACCTCCAGAGCCCTATGTTCCTGTAAAGCACTGCATTCAGGATGCCTTCCTGTTCTTTTCTACTTGGTGAATAGGAGCCCCACGGTTTTCTAAAGAACCCATCTATGTAGGGGTGAGGTTCTAAAGCAGTAGGACAGGGATCTTCAGGCAGTCCCATACATTCCGGATGTACAATGTCTACTTCAGCTAAACCCTCTCAACTTCCAATAGGTAGCAAGCTTTTCTTAAGTATTAATAACACATGTGACCCTGGAAATGGGAGGGGAACGGAGAAAGGGGTAATGAGAGCAAGTGCAGAGCAAAGCAAAAGCTAGCTGCAACCCCCTCCCTCTCCATCCCCCCATCCCTCCCACTGCCCCCAATCAAAGCCCATTGCCAGTGTTTGAAGTCTTCAGGGGAAGGTCTGGAAGAAAATACAAAGGGAAAGCGGCTCTGATGAAGTTCTGTGAATTTACTTTTTTCACAAAGGTTAAGTGGTTTCTTCTGAAATGAGAGCCTAGAATTTAAACCACTGCCCAAGTTATAAAAGACACTATCTATAGATATCACCTAATTTACAGTGAGTAATACTTATCTAAAAGAAAGAAGGATTTTTTTCTTAAAAATAAGTAACTGTGGAGTTCATGCCCAATTCAATCAGCTAATCAGAGGCTGAATAAATAGCAGTACTCCTATAAAAAATAATAAATAAATAACGGGGGGCTGGAGCAATAGCACAGCTGGTAGGGAGTTTGCCTTGCAAGCTGCCAACCAGGGTTCGATTCCCAGCATCCCATATGGTCCCCTGAGTACCACCAGGAGTAACCTGTGTCTTGCTGGGTGTGACCCAAAAAGCAAATAAATAAATAAATAAATAAATAAATAACTGGCCAGAGGCAGTGCTGAAGGTAGGTCTCTTGCCTTTCACGCTGCTGATGTAGGAAATCCCTGCCACCCCATATGATCATCAGGAGTGATCCCTGAGCACAGAGCCAGGAGGAACTCCTGAGCACAAACAGTTGTGACTCCCCAAAAAACCCCAAAACTTTTGTTTGTTTTGATGCCACACCCAGCCATGCTCAGGGCTTACTATTAGTTCTGTATTCACCTCAGTTACAAGTGACTTACATGCTGTATTCTGTCTCTATCTCTCTTTGTCTCTCTGTGTCTGTCCTTCTGTCTCTCTCTATCTCTGTCTCCCTCTGTCTCTCTGTCTCTGTCTCTCTCCCCTCTCCTCCCCGCCTCTGGACCCCTTCAAAAAATTTTTGTTTGTTGTTGTTATTCTCAACAACATTTTTTGTTCTTATTGTTATTCTCAGCTAAGATACTTGCTTTAGAAGTCTTTGGCTTTGGAAAAGTCAAACAACATTTACCTGATTTGGAGTTGTGGGTGAAATAGCTTCTCAGATGAGGCCAAGTTGTCTCAGACTTAACACTGAAGTTTTTAGCTTGACTTTCTGAATCTCATTTTCTTAATGAAACCAACTGAGTTAAGGCACAGCTTAAAGGAACCTATTCTTGTAGGTTGCACTATCTCAAACTCCTTATTACAGCTCATTTAGAAGCATCATTCATTCACTTTTTATAGCAATGAATTATGTAAATAGACAATCTGGAAATTAGTAAAATTTCCCTATTGCCCACTCTAGTCCTCTGCTAATCTATAATTCTAAAAATTGAGAATTGAGCCGAATGATAGTACAGGGGGTAGGGCACTTTCATTGCAAGCGGCTGACCCAGGTTCAATTGACCCTGGCATCCCATATGGTCCCTTGAGCCCACCAGGAGTGATCCCTGAATGCAAAGCCAGGAGTAAGTCCTGAGCACCTCTGGGTGTGGCCAAAAACTCAAATACAAAACAAACCCAAGAACTTGAGAATAATAAACTTTCATCTAGGAGGTCCCAAATGTAACATCCCTATGCAAAGGTGGAGGGAGGAGGAGGAAGATTTCATCAATCATGTGAATCAAATGCAAAACTTCCAAAAATTTCAAAATTAACAATGTTCTATTTGGGATAAAAACATCTCCTTTGAGCTTCACAGTCATGAAATGGTACGTGTGGACAATTATACTGGGAATGTAGATTTGTTTTCTCCTAAAAGCACTAATCAATTTGGCAAGGTTACCTTCATAATAATGCAATCTTTTTATTGATTCTGTAGTAAAAAATGTTACTTCCCAAATCATAATCTGCTTATTGATACAAATACCTCGTCCCTTCAATTAATTAGAATAGAACATTTCATAGGAACTTTCAACTGATGGGATGGTAAATAATTTGTCGACTGAAAATTGAAGTAATTAGAAGCAATTTTTTCTGTTTTGCACAATAAAAAGATGAACTAGATGGTTCGCCAAGCCAATTTGGAGAGCAAGCTCTCCTCCCTAATTGCTGCCAGACTAATGTAACAGAAGCTGGAATCCTAGGAAGCAGAGAAATCCATTTACCCAGCCATGACATTTAAGTAGCAAACACAAGTGCTGAATTTTTCCATTACCCTTCATTTCAGTCCTGCTATGTTCCACCTGTGACCCTTATGTGACAAGGACAATATGCTTTCAGACCATTTGGAAATGATAAAAAGGTCCACTTTAAAATGTTTGAGAGCAAACTAGAAATATATTTTAGAAAAGCATAATTAAGTCCAAAACCAATCTCACTAATTCCTGATAATGTATTAGAAAATCAAATTATCTGATGAGTACTCATAAATGCACATTGTACCAGCAGAGGCATGGGGAAAGAGGAGGAAAGGGAAAATATCATATTTCCTCTATCCCAAATAACAGTATTTGTTATCAAAAGAGTCCCAGACTTACAAAGAGCTTCTATTCCATCTAAAACTTTTTCTTTCTTTCTTCCTTTCTTTCTTTCTTTCTTTCTTTCTTTCTTTCTTTCTTTCTTTCTTTCTTCCCTCAGCAGTGCTCCAGGGGATTATGGAATGCTGGGGATTGAACTCAGGACCCCATACATACTAGGCATGTGCTCTACTGATAAGCTATCTCCAGCCCCATATAAGATTCCTTCAATAAGAAGCAGGCCTGACTGGATTCCTTTGTTCTATCTTACCAAAGAGAAATGGGAAAGCATCTTCAAATAAAATCCTCATTGAAACAAATATCAAAGAAGAGGCCTGGAATTCTTTATCTTTAGTTTTCATAACTCTCCTAAAACATTTAAATCTTAGCTAAAGTTTTCCCCCAGATAAACTAGCATCAAACTGGCACAGAGAAGTAACTGTGATTCGGCTATTGTCACTGTTGTATCATTACCTGGACTAATCCATATAAATTTGCTAAACGAAGGATGAATTTTTACAGTGTCCTTAAACTTTGAGGGTAGATAAAAGACCAAAGCAGGCTCTGGGTGGGATGGGGAGAGGAGCCCGGCAATTAGTGAAGCAGGTGTGTCACGCCCACCCACACCCACCATGCTGGGGATTGAACCAGGACTCGTACTTTAAGCGTGCACTTTGAGGCAACTCCCTAGCCCCAAAGCAGTATTTTTAAATGATGCCAAGTCAGTTCACTCTGTTTTATTACTCTGTTTTTTTTCCCAATAAGGAGTTACTTTTGACCTCTAAAAATAAAGAAATAATAAAAGATAGAACTGTAGCACTGTCTTCCCATTGTTCATCGATTTGCTCGAGCAGGCACCAGTAACATCTCCATTGTGAGACTTGTTGTTACTGTTTTTGGCATATAGAATATTCCACAGGGAGCTTGCCAGGCTCTGCTGTGCGGGTGGGATACTCTCGGTAGCTTGCTGGGCTCTCTGAGAGGAATGGAGAAATCAAACCCGGGTGAGCCATGTGCAAGGCAAACACCTTACCTGCTGTGCTATCGCTCCAGCCCAATAAAAGATAATGTAGGATTATTTATCTCCAACTGAAATTTCTTCAGTGATTCATCAATAGCACTTAAAGTTTCCAAACACTTGTTTCAGGATTGGATTCAGAGTCTGATTCCCCAAAATTTCTACAACCAATACAACATTTTCAGCTTCAAACAGTGTTTTACAATAGAGGACAGTCTTTAGAAAATATATTATCTGAAAACTTAAGCACTTTACCCTTTACTTTGTTGTTTACTTAAATTGCTTTCATAAGAAATTTATCTGTCAGAGTTCTTCCTGGAGTAAATATAATAGCCTTGGTATTAAAACCATCAAATCAAGGTGAGAGAGGAAAATGCCAACCTTGAGGCTTAAAGACAGCAGTCCACCCAGAGATGCTTAAATACCTCCAATACCCTTGATGCTTTAACAAGCAATTAGAATTCCAATCTCAAGCTGAAAGCAATTTTAAAATAACACAAGCATTAAGCTCCTGCCTCTTGACAAAGTAGTAATTTAGGTACTATGCACATTGTTTCGACAAAGTAATTTCCACAAGGCTGAGAAGTGCTTGCTTCAAAAGATTCTTGTTACTACAGATTCATATTTTCCCCCTCTCATAAAAATAAAGCTGCACAGAATTTACTCTGAATGCTTTCAATATCTTTTTTTCAAAATTTTTCAACCAAAATGTCTTCCACTGTTAGAAGCATTGATATTAGCAGCTATGTGTTAAAATTTAATATTTATTGGTCTTTGCCTCTGAAGAATTGATACAAGATAATGTATAGGCTAGGCCATAGGGTGGGCAAACTTAGAAAACAGAGAAACTTAGGAAAACTGAGGAATTTTCCTCCAAGAGAATATACTCAAATTGAAATTTCAATATGGGTCACAGGAGGGGATCAAACCCCACTGAGTTCTCAGTAATTATCATTGGGAAGGTAGCACTTTAGTTCAGGATATTGAACTGGGAGTACTCTGGCAGGGGCCGGCCATCCAGACAGCCAAGCTTATGCCGGAAGCGCTCTAAAGCCTATAAAGTGGACTTCCCATCAGTGGGCTATGGTCTAGTCCTAGCTGACTCATGGCCCATAGTGAGGGAGATCACTTAGTAGGGATAAGACCATGGTAGAGGGGAAGCAGACATTCTGGCAGAAGGTGTGGTGCTGGAAGGTTTCATGCATGAAACATTATAAATTGTATTGTAAACAAAACATAATAAAAATTTCTAATAAGTAACAAGGCTATCTGTATTGGTTATTCCAGAAATTGAATAAATTTGTTTCTCTGGAAGGAGTGCTTCATTGTCTTATATTTTTATCTTGGTTCTTGAAGAGAATTAGATTGGATCTAAATTAGAAGACAGAAAAGAGAACATTTTCATATAGCTTCATAGTTCAACTCACAATTTCTTGAGCCATTAATGCTTACTCTCTTTAGATGCATGAGTACCAGTTAATAATCTGAAGATTTGTGAAGACTTTTAAACCTACCTGAAAGGTGACTATGATAATTATAACTTCTTTCATCCACCTTTCCAACCTGTATTAACAATTCATCCTTGTATCATTTTCTACTGTAATCAATATTTTCTATATTACAGTGCATGCCATCCCCAAATAATAGTGCCAAATATATGTATGGAGGTTTTTTTGCAGAATTATGGAAAAAAATGTTTATTTTGGGCACCATGATTTATTTTTTATTGCCAAATCATTTTTAATTACATTTTTATAGTTGTTCACTTTATTTTATTACATTTAATGTTCAAGTATCATTCCCACCATCATATTTTGGATGTTTCCATCCTGAACTCCAAACCCTGCCCCCAAAGCAGAACCCAAATAATTTATTTTGTAATGCTTGTTATGAGAAATCCACTAAAAATGATCAAAAGAGCTTTCTTAAAGGAAAGTGTGTGAAGATTGTTATATTTTACCCAGGAGCCATTAAGCCCTTCTATAAGAGTAGTAACATGTTGTTAAGGGTTGAGCCTTGCGTGTGTGTGTGTTTGTGTGTGTGTGTATATAAATGTACAAATGATGGGTCTCATTCTCCTCACACTGAAAGAGCCTCGAATATGGCACTTTTTAAAATCTCAGGGCTAGGACGAAGGAGACTTTACTGGGGGCTGCTTGAGGCAATCGATGAACAACAGGATGACAGTGATACAGTGATACTTTTCCATAAAGACTGAACAAGATGGCATTCCCATCAACAGTAGATGAGGGTTCCTTCCTTACCACAACCCTGAAACACTGGCTGTTTCTAAATTTTTTTATACGTGCTTTTCTCATGGGCTGGAGTGATAGCACAGCGGGTAGGGCATTTGCCTTGCATGCGGATGACCCGGGTTTGATTCCTCCATCCCTGTTGGAAAGCCTGGCATGCTACCGAGAGTATCCTGCCCACATGGCAGAGCCCAGCAAACTCCCCGTGGCATATTCGATATGCCAAAAACAGTAACAACAAGTCTCACAATGGAGACATTACTGATGCCTGCTTGAGCAAATCGATGAACAACGCTACAGTGCTATTCTCATAGGCATGAGATACTATCTTGTTGCTCTTGATTTGCATTTTCATAGACATAAGTGACAAGGAACACTTTTTTATGTGCCTGTCGGCCATCTGTACATCTTCTTCATCTCCTTACCTCATTTATGTATGGAGTCAATGGATATTTTTGTTGCTGAGTTTTGTGTGTGTTTTATAGATTTGAGACAGCAATCCTTTATCTGATGTATTGTGTGCATATATGGTATTTTTTATTAGAACCTGGGTTTTTTTCACTGCCCAGAGCAAAATTTGATGTAGTCCCTTTTATTTTTGTACTTGTTTTTGTCACTGTGATCATCTCATTGCAGAGTACTGTGCAGTTATTTACCTAGAGAATTCTGCCATGTATTCTTTGTATTTTATAGTTTCTGGTCTAAGCTTAAAAAATCTTTAATCCACTTTGAGTTTACTTTTGTAAAGGATGTAAGTGTGGTTCTAATTTCTTTCTATTCTTTTTGTTTACATGTGGCTATCCAATTTTCCTAACACCATTTGTTGAAGAGATTTTTTTGTTCAACTTCATGTATTTAGTTCCTTTATCATCATAGATAAACTGGCCATAAATCTTAGAGCTTACCTCAGGACTCTCAATCCTGTTTCATTGGTCTGTAAGTCTATTATTATTCCGGTTTCATGAAATTTTGATTACTACGCTTTGTAGTATAGCTCAAAGCTGGGGAGATCATCGTTGTCTCTCGTCTTCCCCTGTCCCTCACCTCCCACCTTTCTTAGAATTGCTTTGGCTATCCTATGAAGTTTTACATTTCCATACAAATTTTAGTAGAGTTTGTTCCATGTCTTTGAAAAGGTCATTGAAATTGTGATGAGTGTTGCACTGAATCTGTATAGTACTTCGGGTAGAATGGTTATTTTAGCAATGATGATACTTCCACTCCAGGAAACAGGAAATTTCTTTCCATTTCCTGTTTCTTCTATTTGTTTTGTTACCAATGATTTATATTTTTCAATATATTTGTCTTTAACCTTCTTTATAAAGTTGATTTGCTATTTTAAAGAACTATTTTGAAGGGGATAGTTTTTTACTTTTTTTTTTATTAAATATATTACAGAGTTTCCTGCCCCTGCGCCTGGCTGCCCTCGTTGGGGCCCCTTGGAGGGGAGCGGGTTGAGTTTCCCTCCCCACCCCCGACCAGGGCTCCGGCAGCCGAAGACCTCCAGAACCAGCCACCACCATGCTGAGACCACTCTCCACATGCATGTAGGTACCAACAGAGGAGCAAAGGCATGCGGGTCCCAGGGCTAAGATCTCTAAGCCAGCTCAGATCAGGGCTGAGCATCCTCCACCCAGATCCTCCATCTTCCAATAGGCAGGGGTCACATCCACCAACTGGCCCCCTGGCGCCCATCAGTGGCCAAGATCCAAAGACTATAAAACCCAGCTCCTGGAAGTGTGCGGCCACATTTGTGGCTGCGCGACATCTTATTATCTCATTCCTACTTCGGACAAACTGGCAGGCTACCGAATATAACCTGCTCACACGGCAGAGTCTGGCAAACTCCCCGTGGCATACCCAATATGCCAAATACCAGTAACAATGATGGGTCTCATTCTAACCCTGAAAGAGCCTTTAATATGGCACTTTTAAAAAAATCTCAGGGCTAGGACGAAGGAGATGTTACTGGGGCCTGCTCGAGGCAATCGACGAACAAAAGGATGGTCATGAGTTCATGAGTTTGTGATTTTTTATTAGTGTATCACTGTGGGGTACAGTTACAGACTTACAAACTTTCGTTTTTGCATTTCAGATATACAATGATTGAGTACTCATCCTTCTACCAGTGCCCATTCTCCACCACCAATGATGCCAATATTCCTCCCACCACCACCACCCCATCCCCCCCTCCCCACCTCACCCTGCCTCTGTGGCAGGGCATTTCCTTTTGTTTTCTCTTTCCTTTGGGTGTTGTAGTTTACACTAGAGGCATTGAGAGGTCATTGTGTTCAACCTATAGTCTACATTTGGCTCGCATCTCCCAACCCGAGCTGGTTCTCCAAATATTCTTTACTTGGTGTTCCCTTTTCTCTACTTTATTGTTCGTGTACAGGAATGCCACTGATTTCTATATAGTAATTTGTAACCTGCTACCTTATTGTATTTATTAGATGGCTGTGTGTGTGTGTGTGTGTGTGTGTGTGTGCATGTACGTGCATGTGTGCATGTAGTCTTTAGGGTTTTCAATGCATAATATTGTGTCATCTGCAAATAAAGATAATTCAACTTCTTCAAATTCCAGTGTGGATCATTTGATTTCCTTTGTTTGTTTGTTTGTTTTATTGCTGTGGAGTGGTGACAGTGGACACCTATATTGTGCCTGATCTCAGGGTAAGGCTTTCCGTTTTTCACCACTGCATATGATATTGGCTGTGAGTTTGTGGTAGATGACAGTTATTGCCTTGAGGTATGTTCCTTCTATTCCTATTCCAATTTTTTAGAGGGAATTTTTTAAATCACTGATTTGCCGAAAGCATTCTCTGCATCGATTGACATGATCATATGGTTTTAAATTTTTCTTTTTGTTAATATGGTATATTAATTGATTTGAATACTCGTTAATCTATTTTGATTTGGTTTTTGTGTGTAGTGTTATAAAGGGGTCTGAGTTCCTTTTGTTACATGGACCAACCAGTTTTCCCAACACCATTTATTTAAGAGGCTTTCTTTGCATCATTTCATACTCTTTGCTCCTTTGCAGACTATCAACTGTCCATATACCTAAGGATCTGTTGCAAGACTCTCAATTCTACTTAGTTGGTCTGAGATCAAGAGCTCCAAGAAGTGATGGAAGAAGTCTCTAGAAAAAAAAACAGAAGATGAAAGGGTCAGACATAGAAAGATTGCATTCATCTGGGGAACATAAAGTAACAAAATAGGAGACTAACACCCAAGAATAGCCGAGATAAGTACCAGGAGGATTACTCCATGGCTTTGAGGCCAGCAGCACACACTAGGGGAAAAGGCAGCTCAGATAGAGAATGGAGCACCAAATGAAGGGTGTTGGGAGGTTCCTCTCAGAATAGGAGATGCGTGATGAGAGTAGACTATAGACCGAACAAGATTGCCACTCAATATCTCTTTTGCAAACCACAGCACTCAAAAGGAGAGAGATAACAAAAGGGAATGCCCTGCTACAGAGGTAGGGTGGGATGGGGGCATGGGGGGTGGGAGGGATACTGGGACTGGTGGTGGTGGAGAATGGGCACTGGTGGAGGGATGGGTACTCGATCATTGTATAACTGAAACCCAAGCACAAAAATTTGTAAGTCTACAACTGTACCTCATGGTGTTTCACTAATAAAAATTTAAGAAAAAAAAAACAGAAAGAGAAAAAAACAGAAGATGGGGGAAGGTCTGAAAAGAAATGAATTAGTACATTAGAGAATTATGGGATAAACTCAAGAGGAACAATCTAAAAATCATCGAAGTCCTTAAAGAATAGGAATGCAAATTTGATGAAGAATCACTAATTAAAGAAATCAAAGAATATTCTGGAGTTTAGGAATATATGCACCCATATCCAAAAGACCTGAAAGAGGCAAAAATAAACCCAGATAGAAACTGAAAATGACAAAAGTCAAAAACAGAGACAGAATGTTAAAAGCAGCAAGATCAAAAAAGCAAACTTACATAAAAAGGAAAGCTCATAAGTCATGCGAATGAGGCCCTGTGAGGCAAAGAGAATGGAGGCCTTGTGTGTGCAAGGCAAGTTAGATACCACTGGGCTATATCTCCAGCCCCTCAATGCAATCACAACCAAAATCACAGCAAGTTATTTTATTGATAATAGCAAACTAATTCTAAAATTTTTATGGTGAGGTGAAGGATCTGGTACAGCCAAACCAATAGATAAGGAAAGAAAAATCAAAGAACTAATACTACCCAACTTCAAGACTTGCTATCTAGGGGCTGGAGTGATAGTACAGCAGGTAGAGAGCTTGCATTCACACGGCCAATGAGGGGTCAATTCCCCAAATCTCACATAGTCCCTCCAAGCCCCACCAGGAGTAATTCCTGAACACAGAGCCAGGTGTAACCCTTGAGCATACCAGGAATGCCCCTGCTCCCATAAAAAAAGACTTGCTATTGAATATATAGTACTTAAAGAATTGGGATCTGGCTCACATAATTGGATGGAACACATGCCTTACATGTGTAAGACCCTGCATTTGATACCTGGCACCTCAGAGTCCTCAGAGCATTGCTTGTAATGGTCCTTAATAAAAAAAGAGAAAAAAGAAAAAAAGAAAAAAAAGAAAAGAATTGTCGACTCAAATCTCAGATTTAAGAAAGAAGCAGTGTTACAATGTAGCTCTATTTTGTTGATTTTACCTCTATTTTCCTTTATGATTTAGTTCATGATTTGTGTAAGTCATTTTGCTATATTTTATCTTGTAACAGCTTTCCATGACTGAAATATCTTTGAGAACACATAATCAAATAAATGGATGATTTACTCATCAAATATTCAACTATATAATGGGTTAAATCAATTGTTTAACTGTTTCAAGAAGAGAAAAATCCTCTTAGTGAGTTGGTGGAAAATATTAGACATTCTGAAAAAGAACTACTTTAGCATCATTGGACAATAAGCTCCATAGAGAATAAGAGTTATACCAGATGTGGGGTCAGACGATAGTACAGTGGGTAGGGCGTTTGCCTTGCATGTGGTCGACCTGGGTTCGATCCCAGACATTCCATATGGTCCCCCAAGCACTGCCAGGAGTAATTCCTGAGTGCAGAGCCAGGAGTAACCCCTGAGCATCGCTGGGTGTGAGCCAAAAAAGCAAAAAAAATAAAAGTTATACCAGATGCCTCAGAGAGTAAATGTGTTAGAAGAACCCCCAGCCCTGTTAAAATGTGTACTACTGAAAATTTAGGGAAAATTGTTATTGTGAAGATAGTTTAACTGCCGTAGCAAAAAAAAAAAAACTTTCAGATGAATAATGATATAAAGTAAATTCAATATTTATTTCTTGTTCATAAAGCAGTACTGAGCAAGAAAACAGTCACTCAGGGAGCTCAAGTTAATGGAGGAAGTATAACACTAACACATGGGTTCCCAGGTTGCTGGAACTGGGACTCACTTATTCCAGTCATAAAGAAAGGAGCAGGGGGAAGCAAAGACTCATGAGAGGTTATATGAACCAAGTCTGGAGGTTATATATATATATATATATATATTATATGCCTACTTATATTATATATATTATATATATATATATGGGGCATAGGATATTTCAGTTTGGGAGGGAATTTAGGCATGTTACCACATGTAACTTCAGTAACGACAAGGAACAAAGTCTAGTGTGTGCCCAAAATGAAGGGGAAAATGTGAGCTGGGATGAGATCTAAATATTTCTTCTACTGTAGAAATTGAACAGATCTAGCATTAGGCTTGAATATGAGGTCTCCATAAAATCCCATTCTGCACAATGATTCCCCCTACTCAGGAATCTGGGAATATATGTCAAAGCTCTATTCAAGAGTTACTTTGGAAAAACAAACTTAGATTATGAGACAAAATGGTGAGCACTAGAGGGAAAGGGGACAGACGGGGAAGTGGTATTATGACAGGTAAAAACTAGATGATCAGTTGAGATTATAAACCAACATACACACTGGTCAAATTATAATCTGCAAGTCTGAAGTCTATAGAATGTCAGAACCAATGATAATACTATTAAAAACATATTTTAAATTGGCTTCAGAGGCTAGGGAGATGACTCAGGGGTCAGTCCACGCTTCTGTATGCACAAGGACCTGAATTTGATCCCAGGCATTGCAAAGTATCCTACACCCCTACCAACCACCACTGTGTATATCCATGGTGACCCGAAGTGCCGCTGAACCCAAGCTGCACCACATGGCATCCCTGGGCACTAGCACTCAGCTGCCTAGCTCGGTTGGCTTGGAGTGGCCTGTAGAGTCTCTGATTACTGTTTGAACAACCCCACCCCTGACCCCACACACATACAAAAGTTAGGTGCTTTGTTAGTACATCCTAGATAAGAATTCTGCCTCCTATTACTCTTTTTTTTCCAAGAAATTTTCTCCTCCAAATGCAGAGAGGAAAAAAAAAGGCATAGAAAGCTTAAGCATTTTAAGAGATTGCACTGGCACCAAGGAGAAATCAGAGATGGAAGATTAGCTGAACTTAGAAATAGGGGAGATTTTTCTGTGCAACTTTGCACATTACGGAAAGAATGCCATGCTGATGTCAATCTTTGTTAAACTACGGAACAATCTTCTGCAGAAGCACATTTTTCAAAAAATATTATTTCTATTGTTCACTTCTGCCTTATTCTGGTAAGGCTATTTGCAACAGAGTGGGAGAAATAATAGAACAGCTGTTCCATTTCTCTTAACCATGAACCCTACTAGGTACCCATTTTGCTAAAAAAGAAGAAATCAATTTTTAGTGTTTTAAAAAAGGAATAGAGCACGTTTTAAAGGGAATACTAAGAATGCCCATTTAAATGCAGATCGAACTACAGCATTAATCTCTACCAATTAAAAATGTCTTGAAGAATTTTCTTGAAATAATAGCATTATATGAATTTTTCTTTTAAAGAAAGAGACTCACAATTAAAAGTTATTCTGAATGTCATCATTGTTAGCTCTGGTAACATTTTATTTACAGAAGTGATTTAGTTGCAGCATGAAAAATATGATATCTCTCTTTCCCATCCGAGAAAGGTCATACTTATAATTTTTTTTCTTTTCTTGCAGCCTGTGTGACAGATAAACTAGGTGAGCAAAAATGTAGACAAAAAGATACTAGAAAATAACAGATTATTTTGCAGATAAGGTTTTATGTGAGTAGAGAAAGATTAGTAAGTATGAAAAAAAGAACTTCTGCTAACACTATCCTTTACCTAAAATTGACATCCCACTAAAATAACGCAGAACATATTATGTTTTAAACTTAAATATAGAAATTTTCTCATCATAGTTGACACGCGTGATGGGGTTAGAGATGACAGTCAGTGTTGTCTCCTCTCTGAGTTTTTCTATTACAGCCCAGACTTCCATCACTTTTAGAATAGAACCAATAGGTCCAATGTATTTAATATATTTACCACAAATACTGCTATGAGAGTAAATTACCTGCCATGATTCTTGTACGTCAAACCAAATAGTTGCACATATTAATTCCTAGTTCAATTAAGATTCATTTTATTGAGAGAGAGGGAGAGGGACATACATAGAATGATCACTCTCATTTGCAGGACATAAAAATATATATAGTAATAGAATAATTCTGAAAGACAACAGAAACAAAAGCCAGGAAGATTTGTCCACAGTAGGATGGGATGCAGTAAAGAGAAAGGGTGGGGGTACAGGTAGGAGAAAAAAGGGATCTTTATGACAATGGTAGTTGGAAATGATCACTCTGAACAAGAACTGGGTGCTGAAAGGAGGTGAAGTGATATACTTGAAGTAACAGTATTGCAAATCACAGTGCCTTCCTAAAAAAAAAAAAAGGAAAATAGAACAGGTAAAGAAAGAGAAGAAGAAGAAACAGGCTGAGGGTGGTGGAGGTGAGGGAGGGAAACTGGGGACATTGATGGTGGGAAATATATACTTGTGAAGGGAGGGATGTTAGAACACTGTATGACTGAAATTCAATCATGAACAACTTTGCATATCTCATGCTGATTCAATTAATAAATTAAGTTTCATTTTATTTCCATAATACTATAGTTTAATCAAATTTTTACATTTCATTCAAATAAATTTATTTTTAAACTTAAAATCCATTTTTATTTAATTATTATGAGATTATTTGCAAAGACAATAATACATAAAATTTATGAGAAATAATTCCGTTTAACAATAAAACTTAAGATACAATATTTTAGCAAAAAAGAAAAACAAAAATCACCTTGGTTCACTGAGACAATGGTGGAGGGTATGTTGTTGGAATGTTGAATACATGAAACCCTATCATTAACTGCCTATAAAATTTTTTAAGAAGAATTTCTAGATCAGGGGCTGGAAAGATAGTACAGTGTGCAGGCATTTGTATTGCATGTGGCCAACTCGGGTTCAATTCTCAGCAACCCATAGAGTCACCAAGCACTGCCAGGAGTGATTCCTGAGAGCAAAGGAAGGAGTAACTTGTGAGCATCACAGAGTATGCCCTTCCCCCCACCCTCCCGACACACACACACACACACACACACACACACACACACACACCCCTTCCTGATTCAGATAAAATAGAGCAAGTTCACTTATCACTGTCAACAGATCAGAGAAAATCGGGATTTGAAGAATGACTAGTGTGGCAGATGAACAGTTGGTAGAGATCCTGTTTTCCCTTAGGTAGGATCCCAGGCATAGATGAAGATCAAATCCAGATGCACATACTAAGGAATTAATAATATTAGCTCCAAGGAGAAAGCTTCTAATCTTAATTCAGGGATTGAGAGGAAGAAACCCCATTTTTCTGTTTTCTATGTAAGTCTCTGTTCTATCAGGTTCCAACCCTAGGCAATTTCATGCTGACAGCAGGGGCAGTGGTTCATTGCTGAGGTGGTAGCAACAGCAGCAGCAGTGACACTACAGGATGGAAACTCTCCTCCCAGCACAGAGACTATGGTCCTGGGAGAAAGTATGAGCTCCCGTTGATCTGTTTTCCTTTCTTTGTTCTCCAGATGTATCTCCTGCTGTGGGTGTGGTTATGAAAGTGGTATGGCAGACTGTGATCACGAAAACCCCAGCCTTCTAGCTAGAAAAGCAACAGGGGAAGGGGAGGAATATACAATGAACTAGAAAGAGTGGAGGACAGGATTTCAGGGAAAATGACAACCTACAATTTTATATGAACTCCTGGATGACACATGACACTTATAATAAACTTCCAGAATTATATCATTGAATAGATCACTACCTAGCTCCCATTCTGACCGTTGGATGATATACACAGGTAATAAATCCAAATAACAGCTCAAACTTTTGTAAAGTGAACTGTCACAGAACCCAAAACCCAGAAAAGATAGTTCAGAATTTATTTATTTATTTATTTTATTTATAAATTTATATAGCACAGCTGGTAGGGCATTTGCTTTGCATGCAGCTGACCCAGACCTACCCAGGTTCAATTCCTCCGCCGCTCTTGGAGAGCCCGGCAAGCTACCAAGAGTATCCCGCCCGCACAGCAAAGCCTGGCAAGCTCCCCGTGGTGTATTCGATATTCCAAAAACAGTAACAGCAAGTCTCACAATGGAGATGTTACTGGTGCCTGTTCAAGCAAATTGATGAACAATGGGAGGACAGTACTACAGTGCTAAATTTATTTATTGAATCACCCTGAGAATAGTTACAGAGCTTTTGGGTTTAAGTCTTGGTTATACAATAATGAAACACCCAACCCTTCACCAGTGCACATTTTCCACCACCAAAAACCTCAGAATGAGACCAGTTGTAGTTACTGGTAGTTACTGTAGTTTACTGTAGTTACTTTGACCGTGAGTGTGGAAAGGTAGGACTACAGCTGAATCTTACGAAGACATGTTTATGAGCAACAGCCTTGTTCCTGACGCCCCATTCGCTCTCAATGGAACGACCATCTCCGAATGCAACAGCTATGTGTACCTAGGTCGAGAGGTCAACATGACAAATGACCTGGCACCTGAGCTGTGCAGGAGGAAGAGAGCGGCTTGGAACGCCTTCAAGAACGTCGAAGAAATAGCTAAGAGGACGAAGAACCTCCGGCTCCGGGCACATCTCTTTGATTCCACTGTTCTTCCTGCATTAACATATGCCTCAGAGACCTGGGCCCTACGCAAACAAGATGAGAACGTTATTCAGATCTCCCAAAGAAGAATAGAAAGAGCTATGCTTGGAATATCACGTTTCACTCAAATGAGAGAAAGAATCCGGAGTTCTGACATCCGTCGATGATCAAGAATCAGGGACGCTGTCTCATTTGCCAAGGTGTCAAAAATCAGATGGGCTGGTCACGTAATGAGATTTAAAGATGACCACTGGACTAGAGCTGTTACCAACTGGATTCCACGGGATGTCAAAAGACCGCGTGGCCGCCCACCTTCCAGATGGTCAGACTTCTTCGTCAAGATCATGAACGATCGGTTTGAGGCCCTTCATGTTCCCGGAGTGAACAGATGCCATTGGACTACACTAGCACGCGACAGGGACAAATGGAGATGTTACTGGCGCCCGCTCGAGCAAATCGACGACTAACGGGAAGTTAAGTGATAAGTGATTAAGTGAAAAACCTCAGAATACCCCCATCCCCTCACCCTGTGTGGTAGATGACTTCCACATTACTCTCTCTCTCTCTCTACTTTGGTTACATTCAATATTTTTGACACCAGACCCACCATTATTATTTAGGATTTTACCTTAACACTCAGACGTGCCGAAAAGGCAACATTAGATAATTTTCTATTGCTGATTATGAAATTATGAATAGCATATAATGTTGCACATCTGCTATCGTGGAATTCTAAAATTTTGGAATTCTGAAATTTTAATAATTAAATCTGAAGGGATTTCTGCCAAAAGCCTCTGGGTTCCAAGATTTGTTTGTGTGTCTCTGGGATCATGACCATTAAGCAGGTTAATCAGTAGCCAGAGGGGCTGTTAGTGGGTGGCGATGCGGGATCTCTGGGTGGGGAAGAAAGGGTCAGCTCCACCCCCATCCCATGAGGCCCATGTGTCTCGTCACTGCTGGCCCATACTTGTTTCTCCAATGGCCTCTGGAAGATGGCGGCCACCAAGCTGCCAGGGGGAATAGGCCAAGGGACGTCACTTTTTCCCACATGGGGTGGCCTGGCGCCAGTAACCTAATACAAAGTACAGACGCAATTCTTCCAAAAGCTGCTGGGTTCTGAGATTCGTTTGTGTGTCTCTGGGATCATGGCTGTTAAGCAGCTTCCAGAATTTAGAGACTGAAACAAAATGTGTCAGTTTCCAGCTAAGATAAAACATCAACATTCTCCATAGGTATTAAACAAGATATACAGTCTCACAATATTCAATTTTTTCTTAGATGCAATGCAAATGTACTTCACATATAAAGAATCAGAAAAAACTCAACTCACATAGGCATCAAAAGGGGACAAGATAAGCACCATCACTGTATCACTGTATCACTGTCATCCCGTTGTTCTTCAATTTACTCAAACAGGGTACCAGTAATATCTCCATTCATCCCAGCCCTGAGATTTTAGTAGCCTCTCCTTACTTGTCTTTCCCAACGTATCGGAGGCTCTTTCAGGGTCAGGGGAATGAGACCCGCTATTATTACTATTTTTGGTATATCAAACATGCCATGGCTAGCTTGCCAGGCTCTGCCATGCAGGCAAGATACTCTAGGTAGTTTTCTGGGCTCTCTATCAAATATGGCGTGATAATTATGGAAAATGGGTAAGGTGTGTCTTGTGATGTTTTGCATGCCCGCAAAAGAAGGTGCACAGTCCAGGAATATGTTCACTCATATGTGAGGCTCAGCCCGAGCATGTGGAAAGCAGCCTGGAGCGTGATGGTGGTCGGGTAGTAGAGGTTGGCTGCTGGGGCTGGGTTCCTTGGGGAGGGGAGGGCTCTCACCCCAGCCCCCCTGGGGCACTCCAAGTGAAAACATCCTGGCATGGGTCTGGTGGCATGGTTATGGGGGCCTCATTTTATACTCCCGTCTGGGAGGAGCAGCTGTGAGTTCTAAAGG
The DNA here is from genome assembly GCF_029834395.1 of Sorex fumeus. Taxonomy (NCBI): domain Eukaryota; kingdom Metazoa; phylum Chordata; class Mammalia; order Eulipotyphla; family Soricidae; genus Sorex; species Sorex fumeus. The sequence goes on from NW_026606103.1 coordinate 11,484,449, forward strand.
GTGGCCAATGTGGAGATTATCTGGTGGAGGCAGGGTGTGGCTTATGGGTGTGACCCCTGGGTCACCGGAGACGGAGGGAAGCAGGCAGAGGATCTTTGATCCCGGGTCCCGAGTTGAGTCCAGAGTCCAAGATCACAAAGTTCCGCATTACTTGGGTTCCGTGGGACTTCACTCATCCGTGAGACTCGGCCCAAGCATGTGGAAAGCGGCCTGGAGCGTGACAGCGGTTGGGTAGTGGAGGTCGGCTGCTGGGGCTGGGTCTCTTGGGGCGGAGAGGGCTCTCACTACCCTTCTCTGGGGCACCCAGAGTGAAAACAGCCTGACATGGAGTCCCATCAGCACCATAAGTATAATAATTTAAGAGCATGGTCATGGGACAAACTCTGCCATGACCCAAAAAGAAGTAACTGAATAAGGACCCTGCTGAGGTTAGGAAAAACTAACCTGACCTGAGGACTGGTTATGTCTGGAATATATAGTGAGAAGTCCCCAGGAAGAGCCAACCTTTAACAGTTTAATATATTTCTTACTGTATTCATACAAAATGACTAGAAATATTATAAGAAGCAAACTTACTATGATTGTTTAAATGGTTTACTAGCTGGGGACTGGAGCAATAGCACAGCAGGTAGGGCGTTCATATGTTCATATGTTGGCCTTGCATGGGGCCAACCCAGGTTCAGTTCCCAGCATCCTATATGGTCCCCCAAGCACCACCAGAAGTAATTCCTGAGTGCATGAACCAGGAGAAACTCCTGTGCATCTCCGGGTGTGACAAAAAAAAAATTATAAAAATGGTTTACTAGCTGAAGAAAGGAGAAAGCAATAGACCTTAGATGGAATCTCACCCTTCAACAGATCTCCTAGTAATCTGGAGTGCTGAACCCTCAGATGAGATTTTGTCCTTGAGTTAATCCCCCAGAACTTCCCCTGATGGAATGGCTTTACCTCTGTTTGTTGTTATAACAAAGTTCAACCCCATCTATCATGATTTCTATATCACTTTGTAAGGGGTAAGTGGGGACTGTGAGGAAGATAATGAAGACTATATGACTAGAAAGAAGAGGACCTTGAGGTATACGAGGAGACTAGGACAATGGAACTATGATGACTGGGACTATGACCAAAAGTATGACTACGTTTGTGCGGTAAGGGAGAGATTAGACTATGTTGGGGAAGAGAGAGAAATAAACTGATTACCAACTAGCCTGGGGTCCCGTTCTGTTTCTCCATTGCCCTGTCCTTCGTCCATCCTCTGTCACCATGGGCTGGCCAGGGGGCTGAGTCCTGCAAGCCAGCGCTTTCTTTCGAAACTCACACACTTCATTCTGGAGTTGACAGCATCACAACACAGAACTCAGTTGCATGATTTCTCTTCCTTTGCTCTATGGGGGACTCTCTCTCTCTCTCTCTCTCCCCCCCCCTTTGGAAAAAAACTTTTGAGAATGAAATCTCTAGATTCAGAGTGTTGCATCGATTAATTCTATCAAAGAACACAAATTCTGAAGTTTATTCCAGAAAATAGCAAATGAGGAAATACTTCTCAATTCACTTTAATCTAAGAAAACAATATGAAAGCTTACACAAAAATACTCAGCAAAATATATCAAATTGAATCCAGTGGACAGGACAGGATAAAGAGAGGGTGCTTGTCTGGCACAAGGTCTACCAGGTCTGATCTTGATAGCCCTTCTACGAGTGATCCCTGCGTAAGCCCTGAGCACAGCCAAGTGGGCCCCAAAAAACAAAAAACAAAAGCAAAAGTAAAAACAAGGAAAAAAATAAACTAAATTTAGTAAGTTTTAAAATGCTGAATACTATAATATGCAAACATTAACATTGTCCATCACTATAATAGACTGTAGCACTGTAGCACTGTCCTCCCATTGTTTATCAATTTGCTTGAGCGGGCCCAGTAACATTATGAGACTTGTTTTTACTGTGTTTGACATATTGAATACATCATGGGTAGCTTGCCAGGCTTTGCCATGCAGGCAAGATACTCTCGGTAGCTTGCTGGGCTCTCTGAGAGGGACGGAGGAATCAAACTCGTATTGGCCACGTGAAAGGCAAATGCCCTACCTGCTGTGCTATTGCTATAATAGACTAAAGAAGAAAAACACATGGTCCTATCAATTTATGCTAAAAAAAAATAAGAAAAATTCAAGAATCACTCAAAAGACTCTCAAAAAACTGAAATAGAATTGAGCCTTTTAATCTGATAAAATGCTGTATTTTACCACTCCTAGGATATATACCAGAGATGCAAAAAAAAAAAAAAAGAGTAGAAATGACATTTGCACTTGTATATTTATTGCATCACTGTTCACAATAGCCAGAATCTGGGGGGGGGGGGGGGGGAACAAGTTCCCGAGAACAGATAACTGGTTAAAGAAATTCTGATATTATGCTCCCTTCCAGGAGAATGAGTTCTTCCCTCCCTTCCATCCATGAGTTCTGGAGGGTGGCCTATGACAAAATTATTTGGCGCTAGCAGGAGGTGGCTTGTGGGTGTGACCCCTGGGTTGCAGGAGACTCGGGGAAATGGGATCTCTGCTGCCGTAACCCACACATTTCTATCAAGTTGTAGAGGTCAGAGTAAATTTGACGGAGCTTTCCAAAACCTTTTGGTTTTCCAATCATAACGTAATATCTCTATTTTAATTAAAATTGATAATTAAAATCACACCATTTCTTAGGAACTTCATTTTATGTCAACAACTTAGAGATTTCTTTTTGTCTCACATATAATGTATCTGAGCAATTCAGAAATTCAGCAATTTCAATCAAATCCCACTTCTTACCCATGCATGAAAAAATAGATTTCACACCAAATGCAAAAATTGCACCCAGGGACACTGTAGATCCTCTACCTAGCCTAAGGGAACTACAGTACGGAACATTAGGCATGTGGTTTGTCCTGCTTTGATCCCTGGCATCGCATATGGTCCCAGAAGTACCAGCAGAATGATTTCTGAGCACCAAGCCAGGGGCAAGAGCTGATCCCAGCCAGATGTGCCCCCCCAAAAGAAAATGGGAAAAGATAGTCAAAAGAAAATAAGGATAGTCTTCTGAAATTATATTCTCCCTGAGAATCATTACACTCCCTATTCCCCATCTTCCAATTTTGCATACAGAAACTTGGTAATAATTTAGTAGTATTATGTGTTGTCACTTCTGCCTCAGTAAACACCAGGACTTGCTGAATAATTACAGAATAACCTCATAATGAAATGCAATGAAGACTTCTAATTAAAATTTAATATTACTTAATAAGTATTCTACTTTAAAATGAGAAATTTCCATTCATGCATTCTAATGAGTTATCAGACTATATTACTCAAGGAAAGATGAAACCTGTACCCAGGGGAAAATAAACTGAATATTACCACCAGTGGGCATGTGTGTGGGAACATTTATAATCAAAATTAATATGCTATATTAAAATTATCAAAACACAAGAAATTATTTTAAACTTATTTCATTTTGAATGGAGAGAAACACTATATTATTTCAATAAAGGAGTTAAAGCTGTCTTCTCAACCCTGGACTAATTTAAGTTAAACTAAGAACATCTATACATTTGTATAAAATCACAAAGCTAAAAGAAAACGCATATTTAAAAAAAACTCATTTTGTAGTCTAGGAAACAGTGCTTTTATATACTTCACTCTTTAGAATATGCCTAAAAATGAAAAAAATTTTTTTTCTTTTTGGGTCACAGCTGGCGATGCTCAGGGGTTACTCCTGGCTCATGCACTCAGGAATTGCTCCTGGCGGTGCTCGGGGGACCCTATGGGATGCTGGGAATCGAACCTGTGTCGGCCATGTTGGCTGTGTGCAAGGCAAACGCCCTACCCGCTGTGCTATCGCTCCAGCCCCCAAAATGAAAAATTTTTAATTAAAAAAAGAAATGTGCTTTAAAATGATAACCTGGTGTTCCGCTTCATGCATATGGTGTACTTCTTACTATCTGTGAGAATCCTATCACTGCTGACACAGTGAGCACATGGTAAAAGAATAAAAATTATCCATCTCTCCCCACATTGTAGGAATATGATATGCATATTCACAATCCTTGCATCTCTTTACTTTATCAGAATAAATATGGGGCGGAGGAATAGCACGGCGGTAGGGCGTTTGCCTTGCATGCAGCCAACATGACTGACCGGAGTTCGGTTCCTCCGCCCCTCTCGGAGAGCCCGGCAAGCTATGGAGAGGATCTCGCCCGCACGGCAGAGCCTGGCAAGCTCCCCGCGACGTATTCTATATGCCAGACACAGTAACAACAAAGTCTCCAATGGAGACGTTACTGGGCCTGCTCAAGCAAATCGATGATCAACGGGAGGGCCTTTACTTTTACTTTTATTTCATTTTCAGAAAAGGTCTTTCCTCAAGCCTCAACTCCCCCACTTTTGCCTACTGTGACCTGCTATAGCTCCTCCTCAATCTTCTACCATACTATGTCTTTTGCTGTTTCTACTCATAAGGCTAAGTACTGCCCCTTCGGGTATAAAAATCCTAAATAAAATATGCTGAACGAAGTTGCCTAACTAGTACTGTGCAATGTGTTTCTGTTTAGCAATTCTTCTCAGTTTACTCTTTCTCTACAAACTTTACCACCTTACTCTTTCTCTTGAAGAATAGGATTAACTGCATAATCCCAGAGAATAGCTTCCTCAATAGTAAAATTCTAGACAACAAAATGCCTGCTGTAGAAAGGTTAAATTAAATGATCTATGTAGGGGCTGGAGCGATAGCACAGCGAGTAAGGCGTTTGCCTTGCATGCAGCCAACATGGCCAACACAGGTTCGATTCCCAGCATCCCATATGGTCCCCCAAGCACCGCCAGGAGCAATTCCTGAGTGCATGAGCCAGGAGTAACCCCTGAGCATCCCCGGGTGTGACCCGAAAAGAAAAAAAAATCTATGTAGAGAACTTTTTGTGATACTTAGAATACAGCAGACTATTCTGTGCGTAGCTATATTCTCTTGAGAGCTATTATTTTCTCTAGAAGGCTGTGATGGACTGAATAAGTATTTGTGAACCCCCAACTCCAAACATTGGCATTCTAAGCTTTCAATATAGCTATGTCTAGATAGGGTATCCAATAAAATAATTCAGGTTAAATGAGGACATAGATGAGATACTAATGTGATAGAAATTAGGGACCCTATAAGAGACTAGTGAGAACTTGGTATCTCCACCACCAGCCTACTGTTACACATATATATACACATATATAATTTATATATTTTATTTATATAACATATATACTATGTGAGGCTATAGTGAGGTGACCATCTGAAAGCCAGAAAGAGCCACCACCAGATACTCCATCAGCTAGAACCTTGACTTTAGACTTCTAGTCTCCAGAACTGTAAGAATTTCTTCTGTTTAGTTCTGTTCAAGTGTTTCTTAAGTTTTTTCCATTTGCAACCTCCTTTTCCCCAAGAAATGCAACACAGTTGGTTGCTTCCAGAAATACCTAAGACTTTTTATAGGTTTCATTGAATTAATTCTTGGTGGTTGGTTATGCATCCAGAAATCATTTATGGTTTCCAAACATTTTTTATTTTTGCAATCCCCAGTTTAAGAAGTAATAGTTTTCTTTGCACCTCCAGGAGTGATTACTGAGTGCAAAGTCAAGGGTAAGCCCTGACTTTTGGCCTGTGGCCCAAAAACCAAAATTCAAACAAGCAAACAAAAAAGAATTTATCAGAGTTAAGAAATATAGGCATCCCACATGGGAGCCTTGTGGACAGCAGGTATGAGCCGGGGGAGTGGGGGCGACTAAAACCTCATGGGTCGGGGGGCGTTCCGGTCCGTCCTTCACGCCCTACTGAGGTCACCAGTCACCCCCCGCGAGCGGCTCTCCAGCACGGCCATGGCCCCAGAAGCACAAGGACTTAATGCAGAACCCAGCAGCTTGGAGCAGAAAAGTGAACGGACTATGCATTGATCCAGCCCATCAAGTCTGCCGGAGGGGAAAGGGTGTTGCCCCATTCGCCCTCTCCTCTCTGGAAAGAAAGATGGCGGCCACATGGGAGCCTTGTGGACAGCAGGTATGAGCCGGGAGTGTGGGGGTGACTAAAACCTCATGGGAAGGGGGGCGTTTCGCTCCGCCCTTCACGCCCTACCGAGGCCACCGGTTGCCCCCCGCGAGCGGCTCTCCAGCACGGCCACGACTCCAGAACACAGAAACCAATTTCTTAACTATCTGACTTTCAGTAGAAATACTTCCAGGGTCAATAGGTAAAAGAGCAGAAATCCAAAACCAACATTTAATTCTTGAACCCAGCCGTAGAAAGCAAATCACTTCACAATGCTTTTTCAGCATGTCTGATTTGGGGGGGGGGGGGTAAACTCTAAATAATAGTGGTGAATCTTTTATTGAAACAATGAATCTAATCAAAGCAGATAGAGTGTTAACTAGAATTCATCTGCCTCACAGGGACGGGGAGGGGTGGGGGGTGGGGTTTTATTGGGGTTCTTCATGGTAAAAAATAAGTATTGGTAAAGGGAAATGTGTTTGATATTTGCATGACTGAGACATAAACCTGAAAGCTTTGTAACCTTTCCCACAGTGATTCAATAAGTAAATTAAAAAAATTAAAAAAAAAAAAAAAAAAAGAAGTAATAGTTTTCTTTGCACCTCCAGGAGTGATTACTGAGTGCAAAGTCAAGGGTAAGCCCTGACTTTTGGCCTGTGGCCCAAAAACCAAAATTCAAACAAGCAAACAAAAAAGAATTTATCAGAGTTAAGAAATATAGGCATCCCACATGGGAGCCTTGTGGACAGCAGGTATGAGCCGGGGGAGTGGGGGCGACTAAAACCTCATGGGTCGGGGGGCGTTCCGGTCCGTCCTTCACGCCCTACTGAGGTCACCAGTCACCCCCCGCGAGCGGCTCTCCAGCACGGCCATGGCCCCAGAAGCACAAGGACTTAATGCAGAACCCAGCAGCTTGGAGCAGAAAAGTGAACGGACTATGCATTGATCCAGCCCATCAAGTCTGCCGGAGGGGAAAGGGTGTTGCCCCATTCGCCCTCTCCTCGCTGGAAAGAAAGATGGCGGCCACATGGGAGCCTTGTGGACAGCAGGTATGAGCCGGGAGTGTGGGGGCGACTAAAACCTCATGGGAAGGGGGGCGATCCGGTCCGTCCTTCACGCCCTACCGAGGTCACCAGTTGCCCCCCACGAGCGGCTCACCAGCACGGCCACAGCCCAAGAAGCACAAGGGCTTAATGCAGAACCCAGCAGCTTGGAGCAGAAAAGTGAACGGACTATGCGTTGATCCAGCCCATCAAGTCTGCCGGAGGGGAAAGGGTGTTGCCCCATTCGCCCTCTCCTCTCTGGAAAGAAAGATGGCGGCCACATGGGAGCCTTGTGGACAGCAGGTATGAGCCGGGAGTGTGGGGGCGACTAAAACCTCATGGGAAGGGGGGCGTTTCGCTCCGCCCTTCACGCCCTACCGAGGCCACCGGTTGCCCCCCGCGAGCGGCTCTCCAGCACGGCCACGACTCCAGAACACAGAAACCAATTTCTTAACTATCTGACTTTCAGTAGAAATACTTCCAGGGTCAATAGGTAAAAGAGCAGAAATCCAAAACCAACATTTAATTCTTGAACCCAGCTGTAGAAAGCAAATCACTTCACAATGCTTTTTCAGCATGTCTGATTTGGGGGGGGGGGGTAAACTCTAAATAATAGTGGTGAATCTTATTGAAACAATGAATCTAATCAAAGCAGATAGAGTGTTAACTAGAATTCATCTGCCTCACAGGGACGGGGAGGGGTGGGGGGTGGGGTTTTATTGGGGTTCTTCATGGTAAAAAATAAGTATTGGTAAAGGGAAATGTGTTTGATATTTGCATGACTGAGACATAAACCTGAAAGCTTTGTAACCTTTCCCACAGTGATTCAATAAATAAATTAAAAAAAAAAAAGTACTTAAGCAGAATTACAAAACTAAGAATTAGCCCTGGGAATATGATGCTCATATTGCTCATAATGCTCAGTGAAAACTTACCTTCTCTTAGGGGAAATATTTCCCAAGGGAAGAAAGAAAATACTAGACTTTATTTTGTAAAGTAGAAGGAAGTGTCGTCATATTGAAGAAGTTATTCAAGTTCGGAGTTGAAGTTAGAAAAACCTAGAAACTGATCTTTGGACTTTTAGTAAGTGGTCCATTCAAAAAATCAAAATGCAAACATGTTTATTATATAAGTAAGAGAATGTAGGACTAATCTAGTACTGTCAAATGAATTCTAAATTAAAGCATATATATGTATACATAAAGCATACATGTATATTTATAATTTATAAATAAGCAAGAATACTGACTATACTGGACTATAAAAGATTTATTTAAAATGTAAAAAAAAAAAAAAAAGAAATATAGGCATCCAAATCCAAGAGACCCTAAGGGGCCCACAAAAAATAGATTCAAAAAGACACGTTGTACTCAAAAAGAAAAAAATCCAAAAAAGCAGAAACAGAATATTGAAAGCAGCAAGATATAAAAATAGCAAACAAAAAAATAAAATAAAAATAACAAAGAAAACTTCATGAGATTCACAGCAGATCTATCAAATGAGACTCTCCAAGCCAGAAAAGACTGAAGGAATTTGGTACAAAATCTCAGTGAACTGGACACATCATCAATACCTTATGTGGCTAGATTATTATTCAATTTGAAGAAACAATACAGAACTTGAAGGACAGGTAACAACTTAGGGAATTCACACCCTTGAAACAAATCTTGCTAGAAGTATTAAAGGAGCTTCTTTAAAAGACAAGACAAGCTCCTCAGTATTTGGTGTTGGGTATGGTACCCACTCACGGACCTTATAGTTACTCTCTACTAGAGTAAAACAGTCTTGTCCTGTAAAGGGATTGTATGCATTTGCAATAGCGAATTAACATTTCATTCATATGGAATATTAAATATCTACTAAAATCTTTTTATTTCACATCCAGAATTTTTTTTTTTTTTTGCTTTTTGGGTCACACCCGGTGATGCTCAGGGGTTACTCCTGGCTCATGCACTCAGGAATCACTCTTGGCGGTGCTCAGGGGACCATATGGGATGCTGGGATGCTGGGAATCGAACCTGTATTGGCTATGTTGGCTGCGTGCAAGGCAAACCCCCTATCCGCTGTGCTATCGCTCCAGCCCCATCATACCCAGATTTTTATTACAATTCATTATTAATACATACACTTAAGTAATACCTGTAAAAATGTATAATTTTTTTAAAAATTTACTTCGTCAATTTATCATTGATTTACACTTTAATGAAATTCCAGGACTTCAGCTCTATCCACCTATATGTGTGTAGATGTCACTACCTCCACAATTAAAAAAAGAGAGAGAGCACTATCCAAAAATGAGATTTTAAAAAGAAAAAGAGAAAGAAGAAATAAAGAAAGAAAGAAAAAAAGGAAGGAAGGAAGGAAGAAAGAAAGAAAGAAAGAAAGAAAGAAAGAAAGAAAGAAAGAAAGAAAGAGAGAGAAAATAAGAGAACAACAAAATGATTAGTTATCAGAACTGAAGATTTTGTCTATAAAACTTAGCTTCCATGGAGATGGCTGGAATGCTTGGGACATCGGTGAGGGAAGCAGGCTCTCCAGAGGTGGGTGAGGTATTGGAACAATGTATTCATAAAAAGTATGAGTAATGGTGCTGGAGCAATAGCACAGCGGGTAGGGCGTTTGCCTTGCACACGGCCGACCCTGGTTCGATTCCCAGCATCCCATATGGTCCCCTGAGCACCTCCAGGGGTAATTCCTGAGCGCAGAGCCAGGAGTAACCCCTGTACAATGCTGGGTGTGACTCAAAAAGAAAAAAAGAAAAAAAAAGAAAAAAGTATGAGTAACAATATTGTAAGTACTAGTACCTAAATTTAAATGGGGGTGGCGGGAAGTAGGCCAGAGAGATAGTACATCAGGTAAGATGCTTGCCTTGCATGCATCTAACACAGATTTCATCCCCAGCAGTTCTATGGTTCCCTGAGCATCACCAGGAATGATCCATGAGCGCAGAGCAGGAGTAAGCCCTGAGCACCGCTGGCTATAATCCAAAAAACAATAAAATAAAACAAGAAGAACTTGCTTTTATTGAGCACTGGCTTTGTGCTGACAACTTTTGTGCACTATTTAATTTTCAGCAAGCTAATATCTAGTGTGCTCTATTTTACAGAATCACAAAATAAGGAAACTTGTTATTAAACAGTAAGGGTATCTTGGCACTTTCCAATTACATTGTTTTTGTTTTTCATCTATCCTCAAAGTTTTAATAAAGATCAGCTACAACAGATGTTCATACTACTGCAATAGTTCACATTGGTCTCACAGGGAAAACTGAGAGGTCACAGGTATGAAAAAAGATACATCTATAAACATCCTGTTACCAACTTTTAAAAGATTTATGATCTAGAAATGGAGCTGATTTAATCTTTATTAACCTAAAGCAAGACTTTAAATGCTTTGGGAAAAGACATTTATTATACAGCACAGGTATTAAAATGCTATATTCTTTCCTTGGTAAAAAGCTTCAATCAACCTAATTCTGATCTGGACATGCTAACCTTTGTCACAAATCACAATGACACTGGAACTATTTCCCTGTCGAAAAATGCCTAAATGGTGTTGCAATCACTTAAGCAACTACAGTACGCATATTAAAGTTTCAATTTATAATTTTTTGTCAAGCCACTTGAGTTAGAATTTAATTTAATATTTCTCTAGACGTAGGCTACAAGTTCAACTGTTACAATTAATTCCAATCTCCCTAATCAAGAAGGTTGTCTGTACTTTTCTCTCCCTGAAAATAACAGAAACTATAAATGGATGGATTTTATTACTGCTCATAATTATGGCCGATTGCTCTCAGGTCAAAGATCACAGACCATCTCTCTTAGGGAGGCTGTGTGAAAGTTAAACAACCCCATTTTTAAAAATCTGCTAACAATAACAAAAAACAGATTGAAAAAATTCTCATCAATTCTTAATACAAAAATGAAGACAAGCTAATCCGCTATGGAAGGGGTCAATAGTCTATGACTCTTCACTATGTGAGCAGGCCCTTCTTCCCAGAGGACCCTCTTCCCTGGCCAGAGAGCTAAGAATTAGAATAGAAGAATGCTTTCTTGGAAAAGTGGATTGGCCCACATTGGTGGCTGGCTGGATTAATGCTTACTAATAAAATCTGATCCAGAATTTTAAAATACATAGACAGGACAGTAGTTACATGTCTCCTCATAATTCCATGTGAGGGTACAAGGAAGCAGTGTTGCTCAGATTCTGCTGTGCCATCCCAGGGATGACCCCATCCACCACAGACATGAGATGCTAGGGGAACTCCAGGGCTTGCACTGAGTGATGCTGGGGGACCCCGTGGTGTCGAGGATTGAATCAGACTTACCATATGCAAGACATGTGCCTTCAAACAGCAGGTGAACTCACTTTTCTATAATATATAGAGTAACAGGACAAGGGAAAGCAAGGCATAAAAGGGGATACTAGATTACCCTGGAATCTGGACTAAGACAGGAAAGGCAAGAAACCGTGGCAGGGAAAAGAAGATGAAGCAGATGAAAGTAACAGGGACAGGGAGCAGGGGTTATGGACGCATAATGATGGTGAAGTGGTGTTATTTAACTTGTATATCGAACCACATAATCAACAAAACTGAAAGCAGGAGATCCAAACTACAATAATCAAATTTACAAACATACCTGTAAAAGAGGCAGGCTTGGGGTGGGAGGGACAGGGAGAACATTAAATGGAGGGAAGTTGATTCTGGTGAAGGGCTAGATATAAGAAAATTGTACACCTGAAACTCAGTTATGAATTACTATGTAAATTATGGTGCCTAAAGTAAAACATTAATTATATAAAGAAAAAAATGTCTGGAGCATGGATTAGATCCCTGGGACCACGTGGTCTCCTGAGTATCATCAGGAGCAAACTTCAAGTACTGGACCAGGGTTATTCCTGAGCACTCCTGGTTGTAGAACCAAAACCAAAGTAATGTTTTACCAATATTTCTATTTCCTTAAATAATACCATTGGAATATTTGTGGGGAAATAGGAACTCTGGGCCATAGCCAGCTGTGCTCAGGACTTATTCCTAGCTTTGTGCTCAGGGATCACTTCTAGTAGCGTTCAAGAAACCATAGGCAGTCACAGGAATCAAACCCAGGTCAGCCACATACAAGGCAAACAAGCGCTGTATCCATTGCACTGTTAGAATTTTTATTGAGATTCTTTGGGTAGGGTGGTCACTCTAACAATGTTAATTCTTCTCATACATGAATATGGAATTATTTCTCATTTCCTTTTAACCTCTTTTTTTTTTTCTTAAATAGGGACTTATAATTGGGGGGTGGGGAGAGAAGTTTGTATGGTTTCTTGTTTGGGGTTGTTTTTTATTCATTTGTTATCTTCATTTACTTCACCTTTGACCCAATAGTTAATCAGTAGTATATTGTTTAGTCTCCAAATGTGAACCTGGGTGGGCAGCGTGCAAAGCAAATGCCTTAGCTGCCATACTCTTTCCAACCCTACGCTGTATCTTTTGATTGCTTATAGTGATATAAAGGAATATATTCTTTTTTTCTATATGCATTCTATATGATTTTGCAATTTCTCTTTGGTCTTCTCTTATTTTCTCCTCTTGTACTTTGATAGATGCCTTTTGTGTACTAATAAGGTCACATTTGCGTCTCCTTGTTTATTTCTTTCAAGAATTATCATTTTGCAGCTATAGTTAAGCCTCCCTCTAGAATTCCGAGCTCATGTCCCATCTTAAATTTAAAGCAAGTAAATCTCTGGACCAGAGTGATAGTACAATGGGTAGGGTGTTTGCCTTGCATGCTGCTGACTCGTTCAGTTCAGTTGATTCCATATGGACTCCCAAGCACCACCAGGAGTGATCCCTGAGTGCAGAGTAACACCTGAGCATTTCTAGGTGTGGCCCCAAAACTAAAAAATTAAAAAATAAGAAAAAAACAAATAAATTTCAAGTTCATTCTAAGAGATTCTCCTTCTTTGTCACATTTTATTTTCTTTAGGTATTTTGCTACTTTCGATAGGGGTTTCCTTGCTATTTGGAGAAGAACAATTGGTATTTATTGCAGAGCCAGTTTAATGATCATGAATTCCTTCAACTGCGTTTGTCTGAAAATCATTTTTTAATTTAATTTTTTAATTTTTAGAGCACTACAAAGCCGTTCATCATGAATTTCAGTCATACAGTATTCCAACACCCATCTCCCCCACCAGTGTATATTTCCCAGCACCAGTGTCCCCAAGTTTCCTCCCTTTCACCCCCCATCTCCCACCCCTTTCCTGCCTCTTTGGCAGGTGCTTTTCTTCTTCTTCTTCTTCTTCTTCTTCTTCTTCTTCTTCTTCTTCTTCTTCTTCTTCTTCTTCTTCTTCTTCTTCTTCTCTCTCTCAAAAATATCCCTTACCTAGTTTTAACCCTCAGATCTTGTTCAGCGTGATTATTCCCAGCTATTATCATCATAGCAGTCTCTTCTCTATCTTACCTATCCTCATCCCCCTACACACTTGTGATTAGTTCCAACCATTGACCAGTCCTCCTAACCCCTGTTACCCTGGTCATGGATATTATTCTTCTACTATATATGCATGTATATATATTTTATATATACTACAAATGGATGCAGTCATCCTATATCTGTCCCTTTCCTTCTAACTCATTTGACTCAGCATGATACTCTTCATATCCATCCATTTATAGGTAAATTTCATTACTTCGTTTTTCCTGACAGCTAAATAAAATTTCATTGTGCCAATGTGCCATAGTTTCTTTATCCATTCGCCTGTTCTTGGGCACTTGGGTTGTTTCCAGATTCTGGCTATGGTGAATAGTGCTGCAATGAACACAGGAGTGCAGATGGTGTTTCTGCTGTGTGTTCTTGGGCCCCAAGGGTATATTCCCAGAAGTGGTATTGCTGGGTCAAATAGGAGCTCAATTTCTACTTCTTTGAGAAACATCCATATTGTTTTCCATATAGGTTGAACCAGTCGGCATTCCCAGCAACAGTGAAAGAGAGTCCCTTCCTCCCCAAATTCACGCCAACACCGGTTGTTTTTGTTCTTTTGGATGTGGGCCAGTCTCTGTGGTGTGAGATGATATCTCGTTGTTTTGATCTGCATCTCCAATGGAGACGTTACTGGGCCCGCTCGAGCAAATCGACGATCAACGGGAGGGCCTTTACCTTTTACCTTTACCTCCCTGATGATAAGTGATGAAGAGCATGTTTTCATGTGCCTTTTGACCACTCAGATTTCTTCTTTGAGAAAGTTTCTGTTCATTTCATCGCCCCATTTTCTCAGAGGATTGGATGTTTTCTTCTTGTAGAGTGCAGCCAGTGCCTTGTATATCTTTGATATCAACCCCTTATCAGAAGGGTATTGGGTGAATATCCTTTCCCATTCTGTAAACTGTCTTTGTAGTCTGGTCAGTGTTTCTTTTGAAGTGCAAAAGCTTCTTAGTTTAAGATAGTCCCATTTGTTTATCTTTGCTTCTACTTGCTTGGTAAGTGGCATTTCATCTTTGAAGATACCTTTAGCTTCAATGTCGTGGAGGATTTTGTCGACCTTCAATGTAGCTTATAAATTCTGGTCTGATGTTGAGGTATTTAGTCCATTCTGATCTTAGTTTTGTGCATGGTGTTAGGTAGAAGTCTGAGCCCATTTTTGCACAGAACTGTCCAGTTTTTGCCAGCACCGTTTGTTAGAGAGGTTTTCCTTGCTCCACTTCATATTTCTTGCTCCCTTATCAAAGATTAGATGATCATGTATTTGAGGGTGTATGTAAGGATATTCAACCCTATTCCATTGGTCTGAAGATCTGTCTTTGTTCCAATACCATGCTGGGGTTTTTTTTGTGGGGTTTGAGGTATAATTTCTATTCTATTTTTTTATTTTAAATTCTATTGAATCACCATGAGATACAGTTACAAAGCTTTCATGTATGAGATTCAGCCATCCTGATAGGGGAATACCCATCCTCCACTAGTGCACATTTTCCACCACCAATGTCCCCTGTATCCCCTCCCTCCCACCATCCACCCCCCACCCCCGCCCCACCACATCCCAGTCCTTACCCTGCCTCTATGGCAAACACTCTCTCTACTTTTGGGCATTATGTTTTGACCAAATTTTCCCAGCACCATTCAAGCCTGCCAGCCAGGGGCAGATGCTAGATAATTTATTTTCCATTATTTATTTTGAATATTGAGAGTTTGTTTTTTAGCTCTGCATTTTTTTAGCGGTAGGGTCCACACCCGACTGTGCTCAGGACTTACTCTGGGATCCTAGATTGTAGATAGTTGGGTTCTAGAGACATCTCTGTAGGGCACTAACCTATTTTAAGATTCAATTGGGAGTCTCTGGACAAGGACTTTTGGTGTACCCAGATGGCGCCCAATGGAAGATTGTGGGCATGAGAGCTAGGCTGCAGAGCGGAGAAAGAGCCAAGGTGGGACCTCCCAGCACCTCTGCCGCCATGTGGCCTGGAGATTTAGTCCTGGTACCCGCATACCTGGGCCTTGCTTGTGGGAGCTCTTAGAAGTACCATGCTGTTTTATTACCGCTTTGTAGTACAGTCTGAGGTTGGGGAAGGTGATGCCTCCCATCTTAATTTCACCAAGAATTGCTTTAGCTCTTTGTGGGGGTTTATTGTTCTATATGAATTTCAGGAGTGTTTGCTCAATTTCTTTGAAGAATGTCATGGGTACCCTTATATGAATCACATTGAATCTGCATAATGCTTTGGGGAGTATTGCCATTTTAACAACGTTAATTCTCCCTGAGCAGGGAGATGTGTTTCCATTTCCTTGTGTCCTCTTTTATTTCTTAAAGTAACATTTTGTAGTTTTCTTGGTACAAGTCCTTTACCTCCTCAGTTAAGCTGATTCTGAGGTACTTGATTTTCTGAGGCATGATTGTGAATGAAATTGTTTTTTTTTTCTTTTTCATATCCCACTTTCTTCTCTCTCATTATTTGCATATAGGAAATCCATGGACTTTGGGGTATTGATTTTGTAGCCTGCAACTTCACTATACAAGTCTATTGTTTCTAGGACCTTCTTGGTAGAGGCTCTAGGGTTCTCTCAGTATAGTATCTTATCATCTGCAAATAGTGAGAGCTTGATTTCTTCCTTTCCTATCTGGATGTCCTTAATATCTCTTTCTTCTCTAACTACTATGGCCTTCCAGTACTTTATTGAATAGGAGTGGCAAGAGTGGCAGCGAGAGTGGGCATCCTTGGTTTTTGTTTTTTGGGGTTTTTTTTTTTTGCTTTTTGGGTCACACCCTGTGATGCACAGGGGTTACTCCTGGCTCTGCACTCGGGAGTTACTCCTGGCGGTGCTCAGGGGACTATATTCGATGCTGGAAATCGAACCCAAGTCAGCCGCATGCAAGGCAAACGCCCTACCCACTGTGCTATCTCTCTAGACCCTGGGCATCCTTGTCTTGACCCCAATTTTTAGAGGGAAGGATTTTAGTTTTTCCCCATTGAGAATAATGCTTACTGTGGGTTTGTGGTAGATGGCTTTGACCATATTGAGGGAAATTCCTTCAATTCCCATTTAGGTGAGAGTTTTCATCTTAAATGGGTGCTAGACATTGTCAAATGCATTTTCTGTGCCTATTGATATGATTATATGGTTTTTATCTTGTCTGAAAAGCTTTTTATCAGTCCTTTGAATCTTAGTTATAACCTAATGGGATAAAGTATTGATTGAAGGCTTTTCCATTTAATAATCTTAATATGACATGACCTTCCCATCTGTCCTGTGAGGTTTTGGTTCAGAAATCTAATGAATCTTATGTTTTCTCTTTGCTTTTCTGTTACTGCTTTTAAGATACTATCATTTCAAATTTTTCAGTTTTATTGGTGTTTATCTATTATTTTTTATTTTGTTTGTATCTTTGAGATTCCTGGGTCTCGAATACTATATCCTTCTGCAATTTAGGAAAATTCTTTGCTATTATTTCTTCGAGTAATATTTTCTTCTGCTTTGTCTCTTTCCTCTCTCTTGGGATCCCTGTGATGTGAACGCTGCTCCTTTTGATGCTTTTCCAAAAATCTCTTATGTTATTTTAAGTTCTTTCTTTCTTTTTGAGTGGTTTCCTCTACCTTTATCCTCAAGCTAATTGATATGAATTTCAGTTTCTGTGACTGGTATTGAACCCCTTCATTTAATTATTTTTATCAGCTACTATTTTTTTTTTAGTGGTAGGGTCCACACCCGACTGTTCAGGAGTTACTCCTGGCTCTGCACTCAGAGATCTCTTCTGGGGGTTAGAAGAGACCATATGAGGAACTGAGGATCAAACTCAGGTCAGTCATGTGTCAGGCAAGCATCCAATCCACCATACTATACCTCTGGCCTTCAGTTACTGTGTTCTTTCATCATACATTTCTTTCTGCTTGAATTTTTCTCATAGTTTCTCTCATCTTGTCAGATTTCTTTTCCAGTGATTCTCTCATTTCTTTGTGCATACTGTGATTGCTTATTTGAAGTATTCATCAGGGAGTTTAAAAAGATGTGATGATGAGGCCCTAGTGATGAGGCCAGAGCAATAGTACAGCATGTAGGGGATTTGCCTTGCATGTGACTGACCCGGGTTCAACCTAGAGCATCCCATATGGTCCCCTAAGCACCAGGAGTAATTGCTGAGTACAGAACCAGGAGTAACCTCTGAACATCACCAGGTCTGATCCTCCCAAAAATTTTTTTTAAATCTGATGATGTGCTTAGGTTTCTTCTCAGACTTGAATCTTCATCTATCACTGCAGGTAAATTTACCCATTTCATCATTATGCCTCATTATATGCTAGAATTAGAGTTGTCTATTGTTTAAACAGCTCTAGAAAGTGACTGAGGGCTTACAATTATGAACTTCAGGCAACAATTAGGTTTTTGTGGAAATATCTTTGTGGAAATGGATAGCTACCAAGAATTTCTGGTAAGCTAGAACACTGAGATCCAGATGGTCTGAATGTAGAGCAGAGTTCATAGCTGTCAGTGTCTGGCAGCAGTTGGAGTATCAATTAGAGAAGACTGGTCAGAAGCAGAGGGTTTCTCTTCAAGTCTGTGCTCTGCCTTGAGCATATACTCGCTTGCTTGTCTCTATACATCTTTGCTAGTTTTTCGCACTCTGGAGAAGCTCATGTTTTTGTTTTTTAAATATGTACTTCCTCTTCTCTCCCTTCATATCTTTTTTTTTGCTTTTTTGGGTCACACCCAGCAATGCTCAGGGGTTACTTCTGGCTCTGCACTCAGGAATTACTCCTGGCAGTGCTTGGGGTACCATATGGGATGCTGGGGATTGAACCGAGGTCAGCCGGGTGCAAGGCAAATGCCCTACCCGCTGCACTATCGCTCCGGCCCTCCCCTCATATCTTTTTTTTTCTTTTTGTGTCACACCCAGTGAAGCACAGGGGTTACTCCTGGTTCATGCACTCAGGAATTACTTCTGGTCGTGCTCAGGGATCCATATGGGATTCTGGGAATAGAACCTGGGTCGGGCCGCATGCAAGGCAAACGCCCTAACCACTGTGCTGTCACTCCAGCCTCCCCCCGAGTCATATCTTTCTAAGTCAGTTTTGCTCAATAAAAACTATCTTGCTACACTTTCTTACATCATCCTGAAATTCTTTTTAGTGAGAAAAGGCAATGACTCCAGAATGCCTATGCCAAGGTTAAGGCTGACTTTCTTCTCCTACTGGTGTAGGTAGCTAGATAGAAAGGAGTTGGAAATGTATTTCGAGGAATGGGGGTCAAATAATAAGACTTAAGAGGAGATTCCCAAGAACTGAAGTAGCCTAAGGGCATGAAGACCACATTGCTTTGTGATACAAATCCTGGGCTCTTTGAAGAGGAGAAACTGAGGCACCACTCATAGGCAGCAACCCAAGACCCCACCCAGAGAAGGGCAAACTCCCCAGGAAAGAATAAGCTACAGAAGAATCTATGAGTTTATGAAGAGACCATGAAGGGATAAGATTATGAGAAGATAATCAACAATGACAAACACGACTGAGATTAAATTTTAAGTATGCAAAATAGTAAATAAAACACATTTAGAGGAATTGTATAAAAATTTCCTCTGAGTGATGCTGAGGGCTTGTTCTTGATTCTTGAGAAAGGGAGAGAGAGAGAGAGAGAGAGAGAGAGAGAGAGAGAGAGAGAGAGAAAGGGAGAAAGAAAGAAAGGGAGAAATAAAGAAAGAAAGAAAGAAAGAAAGAAAGAAAGAAAGAAAGAAAGAAAGAAAGAAAGGGAGAAAGAAAGAAAGAAAGAAAGAAAGAAAGAAAGAAAGAAAGAAAGAAAGAGAGAGAGAAAGAGAGAGGGAGGGAGGGAAAGAGAGAGAAAGAAAGAAAGAGAGAGAAAGAGAGAGAGAGAGAAAGAAAGAAAGAAAGAAAGAAAGAAAGAAAGAAAGAAAGAGAGAGAAAGAAAGAAAGAGAGAGAGAAAGAGAGAGGGAGGGAGGGAGGGAGGGAGGGAGGGAGAGAGAGAGAGAGAGAGAAAGAAAGAAAGAAAGAAAGAAAGAAAGAAAGAGGAAGGAAGGAAGGAAGGAAGGAAGGAAGGAAGGAAGGAAGGAAGGAAGGAAGGAAGGGAGGGAAGAAGGAAGGAAAGGGAGAGTCTATGATCTCAAGTGCCTAATAGCACCTGTAACGCTAAAAAGATCATGCATGACTAGCATGAAATTTGTGTCTGCAAGCACCTGGCACTGAGTTTAGTGCCAACATCAGCAGATATGGCTAGGCAGCATCCTGTGAGAGACTGAGTGTTTTACATGATCTGAGTTACAGCATTTGAATGGACCTGGGCTGCAATCAAAATCACAGAATTGGGGCTGGAGCAATAGCACAGCAGGTAGGGCGTTTGCCTTGCACGCGGCTGACCCAGGTTCGATTCCCAGCATCCCATATTGTCCCCTGAGCACCGCCAGGAGTGATTCCTGAGTGCAAAGCCAGGAGTAACCCCTGAGCATCGCCAGGTGTGACCCAAAGAGCAAAAAAAAAAAATCAGAGAATTGGTCTCATGCACCAAATCTGGGGAGGATTTTGAACCTGCAAGTGGCTAGAGAACCTGTCAAGTTTTTTTTTGTTTTGTCTTGTTTGGGGGCCAAGCCAGGAGTATTCAGCAGCTACTCCCAGCTTGATCCTCAGGGATTGTTGGTGATGGTGTTCACAGGACCATTGAGTGCTGGAGAATCAGCCGAAGACCCCAGCATACAAAGCAGTTACTCCAGGCATACCTCCCAGGCATTGTGTGACAAGTTTGAAGAAGCCTGAAGGTCAACCCACAATGCAAGCTCCCAGCATCTGGGTGTATTCTAGGCACCAAGTGGGACCAGGCTGGATGGTGAACCTGGGAAGAGCAGTCAAGTTCCCAATGGCAACTGTGCCTAGTTCTAAGAAAACCTGCAGTTCATTACTGATTGCTCTGAAGCATCAGTGGCCCAAGACTGAGAGGGCCTGAATGATAATGAGGGGTCTGAGGTTACCAGTGTTTGACAGTGCCCTGGTCACAGAGGTCTGGACATAGCTAGAGAACTTGTGTACGGTGTGAGCCTAGGAGGAAGTTGGGATATCAAACACAGACCCTCCAAGGCAGAACAGGGACACAGCTGGCAACCTTGATAACTGGCTATGTTATGGAAGGACATTTCGGGCTGCTTTCTGGCAGAAGGTGTGCAACTTGCTTACCAGCAATTTGAAGTGGACTCAGAGAGGCTGGCCTTTTTGCTAAGTTTTAGCAAGTATCTCTGCCTCTAGTTAGCTTAGTGATTAATGATAACTCTTTCTTGTGAACTCTGTCCAGAGAATCAGAGGCAATTTTTTCTAACATTGTGTCTATCTGAGGTAATAAATAGGCTATGTTACATGATGAAAGAAATTAAATACAAGCGGTCATATATTCTTTGATTCCAATTTTCTGATCGGTAAATCCATATAGATAATGGTTTCCAGCATCTGGTGAAAAGAGGGACTGAGGAGTGACAGCTAAATAGAGGGGTTTTTTTGTTTTGCTTTTTGGCTTTTTGGGTCATACTCATTGATGCTTAGGGGTTACTCCTGGCTCTGCACTCAGGAATTACTCCTGGCGGTGCTCAGGAGACAATATGGGATGCCAGAGATGAAACCTGGGTCGACCACACGCCAGGGAAACATCCTCCCTGCTAGATTATCACTCCGGCTCCAAAATAAGAGAATATCTTACTGAGGCACTGAAAATGTTCTGAAATTAGTGGTGACGGCTATGTAATTTTGTGAGTATATAAACACTAGAGAACTGTACAGTTTAAGCAGGTGAATTTTACGGTATGTAATTTCTATCTCGTCTGTTTTTTGTTGTCTATCTAAACTTTAGAAAGAATTACAGGGCTGGAGTAATAGCACAGCAAGGGCATTTGCCTTGCACACAGCTGACTCGAGTTCAATTCCCAACATCCTATATGGTTCCCCAAGCAAGGAGTGATCCCCGAGTGCAGAGCCAGGAGGAACCTCTGAGAATTGCTGGGTGTGGCCCAAAAAGCAAGAAAGCAAGAAAGCAAGAAAGCAAGAAAGCAAGAAAGAAAGAAAGAAAGAATTAAATAAAATTTTTGTTTATTTTTGTTTTGAGCTGGAGTGATAGCACAGCAGATGGGTGTTTGCCTTGCACGCAGCCAACATGGCCGACCCGAGTTCGATCCCTCCGCCCCTCTCGGAGAGCCCGGCAAGCTACCGAGAGTATCTCGCCTGCACGGCAGAGCCTGGCAAGCTCCCCGTGACGTATTCGATATGCCAAACACAGTAACAATTGTCACAATGGAGACATTATTGGGCTGGCTCGAGAAAATCAATGAACAGCGGTAGGACAGTGACAGTGACAGTTTTTTTTGTTTTGTTTTGTTTTGATGTCATATCCAGTTGTGATCACTAAGGGCAGTCCTCAGGGAACCATACACAGTGCCAGGAATTGAATCAGGGTTAAGCATGTACAAGGCAAGAAACTTAGTCCCTGTACTATATCTTCAGCTCCTAGATAAAATGTTAATAATGTAAAATAAATTTTAAATTGTGTCATATATGTAGTCATCAATAATTTTATAAACAACATAAAACTGTTACATCACGTTTGATTTGCTTATGTTGACTATCGATAGAACTTGGCAAAAATCTTACTAGAGTTAGTTTGGCTGCAATAATGTAAGCAAATTTACATTAAATTTATAATATATAGGGATCAGAGAAATAGTACAGTGGGTGGGATGTTTGCCTTCCATGGTGGCAATCTGGATTTGAAACTCAGCACCCCATATCATCCCCTGAGCCCACCAGGAATGATCCCTGATCAAAGAGCCAAGAATAAATCCTAAGCACTACTGGGTCTGGCTCCAAAACAAAAAACAAATAAATAATTATAAGTATATCACAAATTTACACGAAATTTATGACAAATAGTAAATTCATGTAAACAATATTTTCTACTTTATCATTTAATTGTGTTATGCACTCTTTATTCAAATAAAATTCATGATATATTAAAAATACATATAGAAGTATGTATATATATATGATGGTATGTATAAATAAGATCTGAAGATTTATTTACACTCCCCTAAAGGAAGTCTACTGGCTTTGACAGCTTAAGGCTTTGATAAAGAGAATTAGAGATCTCATTTAAAACTGATTTTAGGGTAGGGCACTTGCCTTGCACCTGAGCACTTCCAGGGGTAATTCCTGAGTGCAGAACCAGGAGTAACCCCTGAGCACTGTGGAATGTGGCCCAAAAAGGGGAAAAAAAAACTTCAGAAATAATTTCTTGTAATTGATTCAAGTTATAAGGACATAAAATTAATAGAAAAGGAAAACTAATTCTATTGAATTATCCAAATGCCTTATGAATACTACCTGAATATGTGTAAAGATATATGTATGTGGGTTTAAAATTTTTAACTTCAAATTTATTAAAATTTATCTTTTCTAGTCTAGGATGAGCTAAAGAAACATATATAGGGGTATGATGGCACCAGCAGGTCAACCTGTACCTGCAGGGTGAGTGCATCAGCATCCTGATGGTGCCTTCAGGCTTCCTGATACCCCAAAATTGCTACTGTGCCTTTGGCAAGACCCAACAACTTGGGACCAAGTTTACCAAGAAATTAAACAGCCAGAGCCCCTTCCTGTTCATCCCCAATGCTGTGCCCGGTTCTCATTCTCTCCCAAGTCAGTGAATACTCGAACCCAGGACTCCATCTCCCCCACGCACATGCCCCAGGCATCCTCTGGGACCCTGGGCCGCCCACCATCCCCAAGCCCCTTCTTGTTCGTCCCAACAATGCGCCCAGTTTTCATTCTCTCCCAGATCTGTACTCGACCCCTACACACCAGGTACCCGTAGGGGTGGGGCCTCTGCAGAAGTGGGCGTGGCCTCTGCAGAAGTGGGCATGGCCTGTTTGGGGGTCCCTCAGATGGTCATGCGGCCGCAGGTAAATTATCCAGACCCAGCAATCTTGTGTAACATCTCAGTCTCCATACCACCACCACAACATGAAGAAACAAGGCAAATCCCCACCAGGAGGAGAGAACGATGAAAAGAGTCCAGAAGCTTCGATAGGTGTTACCCACATAAGGGAGCTCTTTGATAAAGAATTCAGATATGAAGTAATGAAGATGTTCAATGAACTCAAAAAAACAGTGACACAGATATCCAGTAATTTAAAGGAGGACATGAAAGAAACAATTGAGAAAATACAGGAAAAAATGAGTGCAGACGGGGCTGGAGCGATAGCACAGCGGGTAGGGCGTTTGCCTTGCACGCAGCCGACCCAGGTTCGATTCCCAGCAACCCATATGGTCCCCTGAGCACTTCCAGGAGTAACTCCTGAGTGCAGAGCCAGGAGTAACCCCTGTGCATCACCAGTTGTGACCCAAAAAGCAAAAAAAAAGAAAATGAAAGCAGAAATTGGAAAGCTATGCACAGAAATGTCACGAATGAAGGATTCGGTAGATGAAATAAAAAACTCTGTGTGCCCTCAACAGTAGAATGGCTACCGCTGAAGACAGAATCAGTGAGCTGGAAGATGAGTTGCTGAAAGCCTGCAGGCAACAACAAACAATGGCAAGAGACCTCAAATCGCTCTAGAGCGAATCAGAGTCCTAAGGATGATTCCAAGAGGAACAACATTAGAATCACTGGAGTACCAGAAGGTCAGGGAAACAATCCCAGTGAATAAACCACGGTTAAAGAAATCATTGCTGAAAAG
Source organism: Sorex fumeus (assembly GCF_029834395.1). NCBI lineage: Eukaryota > Metazoa > Chordata > Mammalia > Eulipotyphla > Soricidae > Sorex > Sorex fumeus. The sequence continues at coordinate 11,508,749 of NW_026606103.1, forward strand.
TTCCCAGAGCTGAACAATGCAGGCATCCACTTTCAAGGAGCCTGAAGGGTACCAGCTAAAAGAGATTCTAACAAAAACACTCCAAGGCATATCATAGGCAAAAATGATGGATGCCACGAATAGAGACACAATACTGCAAGCAGCAAGGTCAAAGAAGGAAATCACATACAAAGGAGCACCCCTTAGATTCACAGCAGACCTACCCTCCAACCCCGAAGGCAATGGTGGGATATAGTGAAAAAACTCAATGAAATGAACACTTCACCAGGAATACTTTATCTGGCTAAACTCTCACTCAAACTCAAAGGAATGGTACACTATTTTGTGGATAAACAACATCTCAGGAACTTCATAGACTCAAAACAAATCCTAAAAGAAGGGCTAAAGGAGCTACTGTAAGACAAGACAAACCCCTACAAGCACAACAAACCCTTACAGAAAGATGACACAAAACACCATAACATAATCTTTCTCAACGTCAATGGTCTAAATTCACCAATTAAGAGACACAGAGTGGCAAAATGGATTCAGAGACAGAACCCAACATTCTGCTGCCTACAAGAAACACATCTGAACAATCAGAATAAGCACAGACTCAAAGTCAAAGGATGGAAAACAATTCTGCAAGCAAACAACCCCCTCAAAAAAAAGCTGGAGTGGCCTTACTAGCATTGGAAAACATCAATTTCAGGTTGAAAAAAATTAGAAGGGACAGTGAAGGACATTTATATTAATCAAGGGATATGTACAGCAGGAAGAAATCACACTCCTAAACGTATATGCACCCAATGAGGGACCAGCCAAATACCTACAACAACTGCTAACACACCTTAAGAAGGACATTGCAAGAAACACAATTGTGTAAACACACAAAAAATAAAAAGCCAGCTGTCAGTCTCTCCCGCCATTTGCGTTCGGTAGTCGCAGGCCGTTTCCCCACTCCTCAGGGGTTGATGGCGATGGTCAGGCGAAGGAAGGAAATGGGGGCCAGGCTGGTTGGTCTTAGCAGCAGTTTATTACATGGAAGAGATGTAGGTCATGGAGGCCCCAGGATCTCTCAAGCACGTGCACCTTTGTTCTCTCAGCTTCTGTCCTCAGGTTCTCTGATGCACGTGTCCCCCCAGAGAGCCCTGAAATCTCCCTTATATAGATCATAGTACCTCGAAAGGGCACATTATAGTGATGTCATCAAAAGGAGTTACAGAAAGAACATTGAGGCAAAACGTACATTGTTTCTTTACATCCGCAGGCCAGTAATCCTTTTACAAACTACAAGCACTTGGATTAGCACAACAAAGACCAATCTGCTAGAGTTTGGAATCTACATCTCCAAAATCAGCCAGCTTGGAGCCAGACTCTACATCCCAAAGATCAGGCCTGGCTTAGCACCTGGGATCTGCATACCTAAGACCAGCTAGGTTCCTGTGAGATAAGAGAAACTGCCTCAATATACTGAAATCATTTACTGAAGGCAGTTTGAAGGGGAGAAAGTTCAGTCTCATCCCAGCTAGTCAGGACACACAGGAAAACTGCTTCTAGGACGTGTTTCTCCTCTCCTTGTCCAACCAACATATAAGCATACATAATATTAATCATTTTGTATGGACACAGTAAGAAATACTTTGAGCTTATAGAATTGCTCTCCTAGGGCCATCTCGATCTCAGACTGCAGTGCTCAGGCCAGATATCTTTCCTATTCCTAGCAGCAGGGTCCTAGTCTCGTCGTTACTTTTGGATCATGACATCATTTGCCTATGATCAACCTCTTAACATATAGATAAGAATCGTGGCACCTTGGCTTGGCCCATCGCGATGCCAGGGTAGCACATAACTTACTGGCTTGCCCTGGTTCCATCCAGTCCCACGTCGGGACCCTGCTTTTGGAGTGCTAGGAAGTGAGGGCAACTGAGGCTTAAGTCGAGAAGGCAGATGCCCAGGAGTGAATAATATTCAAAGCCAATCAATTCCTAAGTTATAAAGCATAATATTAATTGTCTTCCTGTATCTATACAAAAAGGACATTGCATTAAAGTAAACTGCTCAAAAGACATAAGGAGAGGAGAAAGGCGATATTAACTTACAGTACAGTTTCAGTGTCTAAGCAGGATGAGACCTTACAAATGGGTTGGGGAAGAGAGCATAGAAGTGGTTACAGACAGACAAAGTAATGGGAGTGACTCAGGAGCACTGTGATGGGTGCGACCCGATAAACCTAAGCTCCTCATACTCCAACACACAAGAGTAATTGGAAACTTCAACACTGCCTTATCATCCCTGGATAGATCAGCAAGGAAATAATGGCTCTGTAGGAAGAAATAGAAAGCAGAGGGCTAATAGATCTATACAGGACTTTATATCCCCCCAAAAAATAATACACATTCTTTTCCAGTGCACAGGGAACACTTTCCAGAATAGACCATGTGCTGGGCTACAAAGCATACCTCAACAGAAGCCGGAAGACAGACATTGTATCAACTATCTTCTCAGACCACGATGCACTGAAGATAGAAGTTAATCATGTGCAGATGCAGAAAACCAAATCAAACACCTGGAAATTAACAACTCAATGTTGAACAACGAGTGGGTCAGGAAAGAAATTAAGGGATAAATCAAAAGATACCTGGAAACAAATGATAATGAAGACACGAGTTACCAGAATCTGTGGGATGCAGGTAAAGCCATGTTAAGGGAAAAAATTATAGCTCTGCAAGCATTTCTCAGGAAGGAAGAAAGGGCCCACATAAACAACTTGACTTTACAGCTCAAGATCTTAGAAAAGGACCAACGAAAGGAGCCCAAACCAAGCAGAAGAAATGGTCATGGTCACGGTCCTCTGGTTATTTATTGATTTGCTCGAGCGGGCCCAGTCTCCATCGTGAGACTTGTTGTTACTGTGTTTGGCATATTGAATATGTCACGGGTAGCTTGCCAGGCTTTGCCATGCGGGTGAGATACTCTCGGTAGCCTGCTGGGCTCTTTGAGAGGGGCGGAGGAATTGAACCTGGCTCAGCCGGGTTGGCTGCACGCAAGGCAAACACCCTACTGCTGTGCTATCGCTCCAGGCAGAAGAAAAGAGATCATAAAACTTAGAGCAGAAATCAGTGACATGGAAACCCAAAAAACAGTCTGAAAGATCAATGAAACCAAGAGCTTGTTCTTAGACAAAATAAACAAGATAGATAAAACACTAGCAAGACTCACAAAGAAAGACAGAGAGAGACCTAATAAAATGAATCAGAAATGGGAAGGGGGATATTACAACAGAAACCAAAGAAATTCAGAAGATCATCAGAGACTACTTTGAAAGTCTGAATGCCACAAAACAAGAGAACTTAGAAGAAATGAATAAATTCCTGGATTCCTATAATCTCTCAAGGCTGAATCAAGAAGATCTAGAATACCTGAATAGTCCTATTAATATCAAGAAAATTGAAACTGTAATCAAAAGTCTTCCCCAAAACAAAAGCCCATGTCCAGATGGATTCACTAGTGAATTTTTCCAAACATTTAAAGAGGACTTATTGCCAGCTCTTCTCAAGCTTTTCCAGGAAATTGAAGACACAGAAACTCTCCCAGAAGTTTCTATGAAGCGCATATCTCTCTAATACCAAAAGGAAACAAAGACACCACAATAAAACTACAGGCTGATATCCCTGATGAACACAGATGCGAAGATTCTCAACAAAATACTAGCAAATAGAATTCAACAACTCATCAGAAAGATCATACACCATGACCAAGTGGGATTCATCCCGGGGATGCAAGAATGGTTTAACATTTGGAAATCAATCAACATAATCCATCATATCAACAAAAGAAAAGATAAAAACCATATGATCATGTCAACAGATGCAGAGAAAGCATTTGACAAGATCTAGCACCCGTTTATGATGAAAATCCTTGCCAAAATGGGCATAGAAGGGACTTTCCTCAATATAGTTAAAGCCATCTACCACAAGCCTATGGCAAGCATCAACCTCAATGGGGAAAAACTAAGAGCCTTCTCTCTCTAAGATCAGGGACGAGACAAGGATGCCCACTCTCTCCACTGTTGTTCAATATATTACTGGAAGTACTTGGAATAGCAGTTAGGCAAGAAAAAGATATTAAGGGAATTCAGGTAGGAAAGGAAGAAATCAAGCTCTCACTATTTGCAGATGATCTGATACTATACTTAGAGAACCCTAAAACCTCTACCAAGAACCTCCTAGAAACAATAGGTGCCACACCCACAAACCACCTCCACCTCAGCTATACAAGCTCATTTATTGGCCTTATTTCAAGACCCATAGATAAATCTTAAAAGAGATCAAAGGCCGCAGTTAATCTCAGACCCGCACATGGCTGAACAGACTGGTGTAAACCGGAGGTGGGTGGGTTGACCTGGTGGCCCACCCAAGCAGAGCCTCCGGCAGTCACTTGCTTCCTTCCACAATCCAAAATTGCTGCCGTACCCCTGACCTGACTCCACTGTCTCAGGATGGACCTCACCAAGTTGTAATCTGCTGAAAATTCTGGTATGCAGGTTTTGTGACTGAAATCTCCAGGCTTTCTCAGTGGTTTGTGGGGGTGACTGCCAGTGCTTTCATGAGTATTGGGATGTGGGGGGAGGGAGCCCATTCCAACTCCAAGAAAGCCTGAAAATTTCAGTCACAACACCTGCATACCAGAATTTTCAGCAGATTATATCTGGAATAGGCTACCTCCCCACAATTCCCAATACTCATGAAAGCACTGGCAGTTGCTCCCTCAAACCAACTCCTGCACCACCATGTAAGCTCTACTATCAGCCTAGCTTCAGAGATCCATAAATAAATCTCAAAAGAGATCAAAGGCCACAGTTAATTTGAACAGGGTAAATCGGAGGGGTAAGTCGTAGGGGGGCAGGCTGGCCTGTATCCGCCCAAGTAGAGCCCCTGGCAGCTGCTTGCTTCCACAATCCAAAATCATCACATACCCCCGACCTGACTCCACCATCTCAGGACAGACCTCAGCAAGATATAATCTGTTGAAAATTCTGGTATGCGTGTTTTGTGACTGAAATTTCCAGTCTTTCTGGGGTGGGGGGTCGGAATAGGCTACCTTCTCCCACCTCCCTGTACTTCCGGAAGCGTCTGCAGTCACATCCACACCCCAAAAATTCCACACAGTTGAAAAGCTACTCCAGCCAACAACAATGCCTAATGCCTTGAACAAACACCATGACCTCTTAGCACCTGTATTGCAAACCATAATGCACAAAAAGAAAAGGAGAGAGTAAGAAGGAAAGTGCCTCCCATAGAGGGAGGCTGGGGGTTGGAAGTGGGTGGCTGGGAGATGGTGGTGGGGAAACGGGGCACATTGGTAGTAGGAAATGTACACTGGTGGAGGTGTGGGTGCTGGGTCATTGTATGACTGAAAACCAATTATGAACTGCTTTGTAATGGTGTATCTCACAAATATCCACTTTAAAAAACATTTTAAAAAAAGTAATGTGGAGTTCATGCCTAATTTAATCAGCTTAATCAATGGCTGAATAGATAGCAGTACTCCTGCATTTAAAAAATATATATAAACAGCAATATTGTAAGAACCAGGGAAATGCTTTGCAGCCCTAACTAATAGATGTCTTACTTCTAAGGGAGAACACCCCAGAGACAAATGCCAGACTGGCAATATGAATTACCTCATTATATGTCTTTGTACATTGTCTCATCTGAATCTCACAAGACCAAAAATCATTACCCCCAACTTTACCGATGGAAAAACTGAAAAGCAAGGCAAATGGCCATTGTCAAGGACATATATACTAACATTATCTCCTGAATCCCATCTTCCCCATGACATTAGGAAAGATTGTCCTTCTCCCAGGTGAGGATTTGCTCCATTATTAATACTTATCACCAGTCAGTGAGGAAAGAGTTGAAATTAGTTATCAAACAGGAGAGACAGTACAAGAATTAAGGTGCTTTGTTTGCCTTGCAGATAAGCCAACCTTGATTTGATCCCCAATACTACATGATCTGGGAGTGTTCCCTGAGCAGAGCCTGACATACTTTCTGAGCACTGCCAGGGATGGCCCCATAATAATAATAGTTATTATCAATATAATATCATATTTTTGTTATTAATGGGAAATCTTCTTAAAAGAAAATTGAGTACCCAATTACTATTATTCATTAAGACATAAAGGAAGATATTTTAATAGATTAATTTCTTAAATATCTGGTACGGGGGAGGAAGAAGTACTGTTTTTCGGTTTTGGTATATTCATAATGGTTTGGAAAGAAGTGATTTTGTAGGGTACCTTCTTAGTGCCCTTTATCTACATTTCTTCTCATCACAGAAAGATAAGGACCAGAATTTTGTTTTTCCTGGTAGAAAGTTTTTAGTTCCAAGGATAAAACTGAAATTGAAATAACAGCTGTATTTCTTTTCCAATATTCTTCTGCCTCCACCCCCTACTTTTACTACCTCCACTCAGAGTTAAATGCTAAACATTTTAGAAGGTCTTGTTTAAACGGCTTGATGACATTTAGTGATGTTCATGAAGTAAAATTACCAGGCACAATTCAGTCCATTCACATTTCCCAGAAATGTAATTTAACTAGAACATCTTGGTCCTCTGGTTACTTCCTCAGAAAAAGGGAGAAAAGAATAGATTAAATTAAATTTGGTTTTACGCAGCTCTGCCTCATTTCATTAGCTTTTTTAAAAAAAAAATCAAAAAGAAACAGAACATCATGTAAATTAAAATTAATAATGCTAAATAAATACAGGCATCAGAGAGAGATAGTACAAGAGGTGAAGTAAGTTCTGTGCTTTGTATGCAGCCCTTCCAGTTTCATCCCCAGCACAGCAAATGGGACCCAGGAGGGATTCCCAAGAACAGGGTCAGGAGTAAGTCCTGAGCATATGCACCCCCAAATAAATAATGTCAAATTTATGTATAAAATTGATTTACATTGAGTCCTTTAAATGCAGTATGGGTTTGCTCTCCTGACTTTCAAACCTATAATGAATACCAACAGAATTAATTCATAGATTTTTAAAAAGATATCATATTTAGTTTATTTATTATGAGATAATCACAATCCTAATTGCTAGAGACTCCCCTTGGTAAGAACTATCCCACCTGTCTAAAAATGCATAGATTCAGAGACTCAAACATTAGCATGAAAGAACCTTTAATTGATTATGGGCTTGCAAGACTGCACAGCTGGTGAGCAGGCATGCAGGCACACGGGACACAGAGCTTCTTGTTCCTGGAGCAGAGTCCTGGAGTCTCTCCATGGCCAAATACTCCTGAGCCCATATTCTAGTCCAAGCAAAGACTAACTACAGGTGTAGCTTCCAAACTTGGTTTTAAGCTCTATTTTCTCATTCTTTGGCTTTGGGGGTCAAAGTCTGCTTTTTCTTTTTCTTTTTTTTAACTTTAAGTTTTTGGACCACACCTGGCTGTACAGTATCAGGGAATCAAACCTAGGTCAGCTGTGTACAAGACAAACGACAAACGTCCTGCTCTTGCAGCTGTACTATCCCTCCAGCCCCTCCCCACCAAGACTGCATTTATATACTAAAAAAGGTTTTTTTTTTTGATGTCTAACAGTATTTATTTTGGGTTTTGTTTGTTGGTTTTGTTGCAGGGGGTAGGGAGGATCACACCCAGAATTGCTCAAGGGCTACTCTTGGCTCTGCACTCAGAAATAAACTCCTGGTAGTGCTCAGAAGACCATATGGAACTCTGGGATTGAACCAGGTTGGTCATGTGTAACGGAAGCACCCTACTCACTGTATTATTGCTCCAGTCGCCCAGAGTAATCTTTAAATGTAGGACTACCATGTCTGATCCTAGCATCAACACCTAAAGTCTAGAGTCTAGGTAATTATCCACTGCCCTGGGGATGACTCACTCTTACAAGTCCCCCTCCCTCTTTTTCTTTTTTTTTTTTTTATAATTCTGATATACCCCACTTGAAACCTGATGAGCCTGCGCTTTAAATTGTTTTTAAATTTTTTTTACTTTCCTCATCATAATTTAGATCATAGCACAGCAGGTAGGGCTTGCACGCCTTGCACACAGCTGGCCCAGGTTCGATTCCTACGATCCTCTCAAAGAGCTGGGTAAGCTACCGAGAGTATCCTGTCCGCAGGGCAGAGCCTGGCAAGCTACGATATGCTAGAAACAGTAACAACAATTCTCACAGCAGAGATGTTACTGGTGCCCACTCGAGCAAATCGATGAACAACGGGAAGAGAGTGCTACAGTGCTACTTTCATAACCATTAGGGGGTGTACTTTGTTTGTTTGCTTTGTCATTGTTGCTGCTGGCTTTTTGGGGAAAGTGTTTTTGTTTGTTTGATTTTTTTTAAGCTACATTCAGTAGTCTTACTCCTGGCTCTGTACTCAGGGATCACTGGTGGGGATAGAGCTGGCCACATACAAGGCAAGCACTATTGACCCACTTTACTATTTCTCCAGTCCCCACCATTAGGATTTTTGAATAGGAGGTAAGAGGTATCTGGTTTTTGATTACTGTTTTAATTTGGGGGTTAGTCTTCAGACTAATGTTGCAGCAGAAAATGAAGCATCCTACAGCAGTTAGAATTCCTGCCACTATAACAAGCAAGGCTAAGACTGATGCTGTCCTTTGAACCGGCCTTATAACAAAGTAGGGAAAGGATCATTTATTCCTAGTTTTCTGCTAACTTGATGGCACAAGTTTTTTAATTCCTGTATAGCCTTTGTAAGGTTCCATCTGGGGCCTTATTTTTAGGAATGAAAATACAGCACTGGGACCAGATTGAGAGTGCAGTGGGCAGGGTGCTTGCATTGCACAGCCAAACCGGATTCAATCCGAGGCATCCCAAATGGTCCTCTGAGCCCACCAGGAGAGATCCCTAGCACAGAGCCAGGTACGGCCCCTCCTAAAAAAAAGTACAGCATTGTCCTCCCAGCATGACACACACTCCTCCCCTCTCTGCCAATATCACATCTGTAGTTGTTATATTTTGCCATGACAGCCTACCAGCAGTGTCTGACTAGCCACTTCTTGAAGGACATTTCAAGTGTAATTCATAAATGTTTGTTGATGATAATAAATGTAATCAATCCTAATACATTTTTCCTTATGGTTGACTACCCAGAACTGAGACAATTCAAACCCTGATGCTATCTGATTTCTAGCCTTGAATTCATTGGAATCCCTCCTGGGTCTACTGATGTGTGTGTGTGTGTGTGTGTGTGTGTGTGTGTGTGTGTGTGTGTGTCCAAAGGCCCTGTTAATGCTCTTTTTTGATGGCCACCTTCATTTTGTTTGAATATTCAGTGAAGTACCAAGGTGAGTGGAATGGTGAATTGAACTAAGTCCAATTGAATGGTGGTGCATGCCAGAGGTTCTTTTCCCCACAGTATCACCAGACCTCCACCCAGTGCATTTGGAGAGCTGAATCATTACCAATGCCAGCTTCATCAGTGCATTTAAGATGTGGATTGATTAAGTCTCTTTTCCCTGACTTGGAGAGACATAAAAACTAGTTTGTGTTTCTTATAGACAAAGAGAATGTCATGGGATCTGGTCTCTGCTGTGCAGTGTGGAGGGGGTGGGGGGTGATCAGGGGAGTTGGGGCTGGGTGAGCTCTGACAAAATCCTAGATTTCATTTTCCCCATACATCTTTATTCTGGTATAGAGCCAGCATGCCACTAATACCTCCTTAACCAGGATCTCATTCAAGGGGAAATGAAGTCACTTAAATGTCCTCAGGCCGCAGTTGCATAGCAGTGACTTTTATTGTGTACCTGCACCTGAATATTTAACCCATTCAACCCAGGCGACTCCATCTCAATATCCTGTCTCAATCTCTAGAGACTGTCTTGAGTTTTTTAATCTCAATTATCTCCACTCTTTAAGGATTCCTACAGGTACATCACATTCCTTACAGGAACTCAGGGCAAGAGGTTAGTGGGTCAACACCCTAAAGGAGAGAGAGAGTAAAAGAGAATGCGCCTGCCTCAGAGCTGGGGGGTGGGGTCAGCGGGGGGCCCGGGTGGGGGGGAGATGTGGGGAATGGGAGGGATACTGGGAACATTGGTGGTGGAGATGGGGCACTGGTGGAGGGATGGGTACTCGATCCCTGTATGACTGAAATGTAAGCATGGAAGCTTGTAAGTCTGTAACCTGTAACTGTACCTCATGGTGATTTATTTAAAAATTAAAAATTTTAAAAAAAGAAGGAAAATTCAAAGAAAGATGGTTAGTGGGTAAAATAATATTCCTCACAAACACCAAGGACAATCTCCCTATTAATCCATTCCTAAAATCTATGTTCACAATCATACAATACATAATCTATAATTAATGATCTTATAATACACAATACAGTTGGCAGGCAAGTTTGCCAACAATAATCTTGAAGAGTTTCCTGACTAGAATCAAGCACAGCAGGTAAGGTTGCCTGGCACACAGCTAATCTAAGCCGGATTTTTGTTACTACTTACACTTCCTAAACACTGCTAGGAGTGAGAACAATGCCAGAAGTAAACCCCAAGCCCCAGTGGGTGTGGCTTCCACCCCTGCACTCCCTTGAAATCAGTGAGAATTTAAAATGTGAACCATAAATAAATAAAACGTGGGCTTTTTTTCTTAATGAGATTAGAGATCCGATAATAAACCAACTTGAAATAGTTGCTTTAAAATAGCCCCCCCTTAAAAAAGCACATATATTTTTATGTATTAGACAAATGAATTAATATAGTCAGAGAAGCTGATAATAGTTATTTTCTATATTTTTCACCCAATCCTCCACTTCAGTAGCCCTAACCATTAAAATCAATGGGACATTATTTAGGGGCTTGTGGATTTTCTTTTTGTTTGTGTTTTGGGTTCATACCCAGTTGATGTTGATGGGCCCCATAAGGTGGCTTATGTGAAGCAGGGAGGAGAAAGACAGACACTTTCTCCTGATCTACCTCTGCAGGGTCACACCCAGCGATGCTCAGGGGTTACTCCTGGCTTTGCACTCAGGAATTACCCCTGTCAGAGCTCAGGGGACTATATGGGATGCTGGGAATCGAACTCAGGTCAGCTGCGTGCAAGGCAAATACCCTACCCACTATGCTATCGCTCCAGCCCCATGATGTTTACCTTTCTTAATGTGTTTTGTGGCATTTCACATAAAGATTTCATGGTCCATCTAGTTATTTTTTTTTAAAGGAACAAGAAGAATGAATAATGAATCATCCCAGGGTAGTTGATTAATCACATAGAAAAAAGACTGTAGGTACTGATGCTAAATATAGACACGAAAGTCCTATATATAGTTAAAGATTGCTGGTAAAAATTCTAGTAAACCTGTTTCAGTTGTTTTTTAAATTGTACTCTTTGGGGGCCATAGCAATAGTTCAGCTAGTAGGACACTTATCTTGCACATGGCCAACCCCAGTTCAATCCTCAGCACTACATAGAGTCCCCCAAGCACAACCAGGAGTGAACACAGAGACTGGAATGACCCCTGAGTGTCACAGAGTGTGACCCAAAAAGCCGAAGAATGAGAAAATATAATGTAAAACCAAGTTTGGAAGTTATATCTGCAACTAGTCTCCGTTTGGACTAGAATGTGGGCCCTAATCAGTGGGGACCAGGACTTTGTGCTAAGAATCAGAACCCCTGAGAATAGCTGCTCCTGTGTGCGGACATGTCTGCTTGGCGGTGATCCAGTCTTGGAAGACTATGATCAATAACTATTAAAGGCTCTATTTCGCTGATCTCCAAATCTGAGTCTATACATTTTTAGATAGGTGGAATTTTTCTCACTGTAGAGATGCTCATCAGGGATTTGTGTCCACATGAAAGCAGGACCCCAGCAGAGGGGGAAACATTTTCTGCCCCTGTGAGTAGCTCACTCTGCGGGATGCCACTGCTCTCCCTTGGTCACAGTGAATCCTCATACCAAATGATGAAGATTCAACATTGATGCTGGGAAAGAAAAAACAGGCACCACAGCAACCAGGCAACCTCATGCAGAAGCCAAGGTAGGACAATTGGACTATTGAGTCCTGACTTGGTCGCTGGGTGTTTTTGGACGTCAGTTGTGTGTGTGACTGAGAGTGTGGAGTCCCATGAGGTAAACGGCCAAAGATGACTATGCGAATCCAGGGGTGGGCAAGAAATCTCTGTTTTGGGGGTTGAGTTCTCAGGTCAACTTGAGAGAAACTCAAGTACCTGGACCAACTGAGAATGAGAAAAAATTCTTGGCTTGGGGAAACTAAGGAAGGAGGCACCAAGGAGGCACCATGGACATTTCCTCTTGAAGCTGGTGGGCCCCCAGGGGTGGGGTATGTGAGATCAGAACAAAGATGGTCACTTTCTTCTGATCCACCTCTGCACCCTGGGATCCAAGATTACCGGTTCTTGACCTGTGGCATATTCAATATGCCAAAATCAGTAACAAACAAGTCTCACAATGGAGACGTTACTGGTGCCTGCTCACGCAAATCGATGAACAACGGGAGGACAGTGACGGTGACAAATTCTCAAAATATGAAATATCTGCAAATGTATATGTATATATTTATATCTGTCTGCATATACTATTATGCAAACAGCATATATACATATGCAATAAAAGTAAATGGTTATATTATAAAAATATAAAAATTTTTTTGTTAAAGTCAAAATTCCCTTTTTTAGGATAGAACACACTACTATAAGTTCATTCAGATTTTCCTAAAAAATTTAAAAATTGTCTTCTCAGGTCTTAGTTGTATATAAATTTCATGTAAAATTTTTAATTAGAATAGAGGGGCTAGAGCAATAGTATAGAGGGTAAGGTGCTTACCTTGCATGCAGCCGAACAAGGTTTGATCTCCAGCACCCTATACAATCCCTCAGCACAACCAGGAATAACTCCTGAGTGTAGAGCCAGAAGTAATTTCTGAGCATTATCGGGTGGGACCCAAAAAGAAGTAAATAAAATAATAAAATTGGCAATTATTTATACTATAAGTACCGCACGCTAACCGATTGCTCCAGATTTTACGCTTATATACCTATAAAAATGTAGGTTTTGAAATTTTTTTCATCAACTTATCATTGATTTCCAATTTTATGGAATTTCAGGCACTTAATTGTATTCATCTGTATGTTTGTATCGGGCTGGAATGATCGCACAGCGGTAGGGCATTTGCCTTGCACGCAGCCAGCCCAGCCAAGCCAGGTTCAATTCCTCCGTCCCTCTCGGAGAGCCCAGTAAGCTACCGAGAGTATCTCGCCCACATGGCAAAGCCTGGCTAGCTCCCCGTAATGTATTCAATATGCCAAACACAGTAACAACAAGTTTCAAAATGGAGATGTTACTGGGCCCGCTTGAGCAAATCGATGAACAACGAGAGGACAGTGTTTGTTTTTTTTGTTTGTAGGTATCATCATATCCACAATTTAAAAAAATCTCTTTCATATCTGTAATATAGAAGACCATGGTAATGGAATGGAAAATGATTAAAAGCACAGGAACTGAAGATTTTGTATACTGAACTGAACTGGGTGAGAGGGCCCTGGAACCCTGGTGCAGGGAAGTATTCATTCTCTTGATAGGTGTGGTGTTGGAATGATGGATACATGTAAAGTGTAATTAGCAGTATTATAAATCATAGAATCCCAATAAAAATGGTAATTAAAAACAAAGAAATGTTATTTTGGATAGAGGCCATATCTGGCAGTGATTAGGATTGTTCCTGACAATCTTCAGATTATCAGTGCAATGCCAGGATCAAACTCAGCCTTCCAAACCCAGCTCCCAGAAGAGAACAGTGCAGAGTCTCCTGCCCCTGCACCTGGCTGTCCTCGCCGGGGCCCCTTGGAGGGGAGTGGGTTGAGTTTCCCTCCCCACTCCGACCAGGGCTCCGGCAGTCAAAGACCTCCAGAACCAGCCACCACCATGCTGAGACCACTCTCCGCACGCATGAAGGTACCTGCAGAGGAACAAAGGCATGCGGGTCCTGGGGCTGAGATCTCCAGGCCTGCTCAGATCGGGGCTGAGCATCCTCCACCCAGATCCTCCATATTCCAGTAGACAGGGGTCACACCCACCAACTGGCCCCCTGGCGCCGTGTAATCCCATCAACGGCCAAGACCCAGAGACTACAAAACCCAGCTCCCGGAAGTGCACATCTTATTATCCCATTCTTACTTTGGACAAACTGGCAGGATACTGAATGTAACCTGCCCACATGGCAGAGTCTGGCAAACTCCCGTGGCGTACCCAATATGCCAAATACCAGTAACAATGATGGGTTTCATTCTCGTAACCCTGAAAGAGCCTTTAATACGTCACTTTTTAAAAATCTCAGGGCTAGGTCGAAGGAGACGTTACTGGGGCCTGCTCGAGGCAACTGACGAACAGGATGGTCTTGATCGTGATCGTGATCAGTGCAATGCCAGGATCAAACTCAGCCTTCCAAACGCAAAGCATGCTCTTCAACCTTTCCAAGAATCCTTCTAACCCTCAAATTATGCTTCTGAGTTTCATATTATGGCAATAAGAGTTACTTAATTAATTGCTTTCAGTTTGTAGAATAAACTTAAAGAAAAATTTCATGAATCTCATTAATAGAATGAAAATGTTACCAGTTTGCTCATGTTAAAGTAAAAGCAATGGTCCCCAAAGATGAGAGAGAGATGGACTGGCAACATGAAATGGAAGAAGTTAGGAGTGCTGATCTAAGCATGCTTTGTAAATGTGCAGTCAGAAAAAATATGAAAGAGTTCAGAACATGCTACCCTCAAATAGGCTGCTTTGCCATTATTTTTTTTACTTATTTTTTATTCCCGTGCAATGCAGAATTTATTTACTGAGTGAGCTCCAGCCATGGCTGGAGGGAAACATTTGTGACTCACATCTACCTCCTCTGGCTCCATCCACCTTCTCAACTCCACCCCAGCCTGCATGTTCCCCATAATACCCTTCTTAAGCAACGAGTTGATGATCTAGGGTGAGCTGGGACTAATCTGGAGGTTGTTTTAGGGTTTGGATCGCTGATGTTTCATTATTCAATATAAAATCACTAGATTATCTGCACATACAGGTAGGGCTGTGTAGACTTATTTTCTATCCAAAAACAGCTTCTAATTTCCCACAAGAGATGTCTCTCCCTGTATAAAAAGAATATCCCTCTAATAGGGGCTGGGTGTCAACACTGAAATAGATCTGTACTTAGAAAAAGATCTACTTTATTTACATAATCCCCACCTTCCACTAGTTTCCTCTGTGTATTTTCAGGCACTCTCCCACAATTTACAACTCTTAGCCCATTTGTCTTGTGATCTTATGATTTATCTTTTTTTTTTTTTTTTCAAAAAAAAGCTATATGAGGGGCTGGAGCGATAGCACAGTGGGTAGGGCATTTGCCTTGCACACAGCCCACATGGCCGACCCAGGTTCGATTCCCAGCATCCCATATGGTCCCCCGAGCACCTCCAGGAGTAATTCCTGAGTGCATGAGCCAGGAGTAACCCCTGAGCATCGCCAGGTGTGACCCAAAAAGAAAAAAAAAAGCTATATGAGTTGGTTGGGGTTTTTTGGGTTTTGTGGTTTTTGTTGTTTGTTTTATGGGGTTGTGTGTGTGTGTGTGTGTGTGTGTGTGTTTGCCTAACAGCTTATTCAAACAATTGTTTTCCTTTCGAACACTGCTGTATATATTTTAAACTCCCCCACACACACCCATTGGGGCTCAAGAGTTACTCCTAGTTCTACACTCAGGAGTTACTCCTGGCGATACTCGAGGGACCGTATGGGGTTCTGGGGATCAAATCTGGGTGGACCACATGCAAGGCAAGCACCCTGCCCAAGGGACTACTGCTCCTATTTTAATATTACTTCTTCTAATCCCTGAACAAGGAATATATTTTCATCTCTCTTTGTGTCTTCTATTTCTTGTTTTGTTTTGGTTTTGTTTTGTGGCTACACACAGTGGGGCTCAGGAGTCATTCCTGGCTCTGCACACAGGAATCACTCCTGTCAGTGTTTGGGAGACTGTATGAGATGTTGGGGATCAAAGCCAGTCGGCAGCATGTAAGGCAAGCTCCCTACCTACTGTACTATCACTCCAGTCTGTATCTTCTATTTCTTCTATTTCTTCCAACGATATTCTTACAACTTTCCATATAGAGGTCTTTTGGTTAAATTTATTCCAAGATATTTAGTTCTTTTGATGAAATTATAAATGAAATTGTCTTTCTTATTTCTCTTTCTGCTAGTTTACTTTTTGCACTTAGTAAAGCAACAGATTGGGGATGGAGGGGGACACTAGGCCATGCTCAAGGGCCAGTCCAGGTGCAGTGCTGGAGAACTACTCCAAGAAGTGCTGTGGGGCAGCCACCAACTTCCAGAACCCAGTGAGAAGTGCAGGGACATGGGTTCAGTGATGGCAAACTTCAGGCATCAAGGGATAGGCGATGGGCCTGTTCCTCTCATCCCTTGCCCCCATGGGACCCTCAGGGTCCCCCAACTCCCTATCCTCCCCACCCTACTCCACCCCACCCCCTACCACTTAAGCTCCTTAATGGCCGTGATCCAGAGACACACAAAAGAATCTCCAAACCGAGCAGCTTGCTGCAGAAATGCCTTTGGTCAGGCCGACTTCACAGGGGTGCCTCAGGCAGGGGAAGGCGTCGTCCCTCCTCCTGCCCCTCAACCCAAGCCCTGGCAGCTGCCAACTTCCAGAACCCAATGAGAAGTGCAGGTACACGGGTTCAGTGATGGCAAATTCCAGGCCTCAAAGGATAGAGGATGGGCCGGTCCTTCTCATTCCCACCCACCCCATTCCCTCCCCCTCCGTTCCCATGGGAGCCTGGAGGTCATGCCCACAAACTGCCTCTGGCTGCTACTTAAGCTCCTTAATGGCCCCATCCAGAGACACACAAAAGAATCTCCCAACTGAGCAGTTTGTTGAAGATTTCTTCAGACCCTAATTATGTAAAATTCTGGAATTCCAGGAGCACTGGCCACTCGAAAGCCATGCGAAATCTTATGCTTTTCATAACAAGCAATACAAAAAAGAGTACAGGGGAGATTGTCTGCCATAGAGGCAGGGGGTGGTGTGGGATAGGGGGGTTACTGGGATCTTGGTGGTGGAAGATGTGCACTGGTGGAGGGTTGGGTGATCGATTATTGTATGACAGGAACTCAAACAGGAAAACTTTGTAAACCTATCTCACGGTGATTAAAAAATAATAAAAATAATAATAAAATAAAATTAACATTCTGAATTAAAAAAAATAATGTGGAGTTCATGCCCAATTCAATCAGCTTAATCAATGGCCAAATAAATAGTAGTGCTTTTACATTGAAAAAAAAAAGAAAGAAATGCTGTGAAATGCCCTAGAGGTACTGAGAGATTGTGCAGAATAGTGGAGATTTGAACCTGTGATCAAATGCTTGTAAGGCAGATACTCTAATTCCTGTGCTATTTCTAAAGGCTCCACACAATGTTTTTCATGTTGTTTTTGTAGACTAACAGTTTACTAATTTATTTCTAATAAATTTTTACTAGTTTTCTATTTTTATGATTTATCTGAAACAATGATTATTTTCTCCTTTTCAATTTGTATACTTTTTAATCCTCTTAATTCTTCACTTAATGACATAGATCAATCGTCATAGTTATAATATACTCAAAAAGAAAGTGAGTGATATTTCCATTTCATATTTGTGCCTTCACACTTCTTTCTTTCACTGTCTTACTTGGTGTTTGTCTTCTTCTAGAAACAACTAACTTTGTTCATCTCATTAGTGTCACTCTCATATAGTAAGCTGGACTGTTGTTCTTGTACTTAATTTGCACTGTTTGCTCTGGGAGGGAAGTGGACCACATCCAGCAGTACTGGGGAGCTACTCCTGGCTCAGGGAAACATGTAGTGCTGGGGCTTAAACAGGGGTTGGCTGCATGCAAGGCAAGTGCCTTAACCTTATACTATCTCTCAAGTCCCTTCTTTATTAAAAAAAAAAAAATCATGCTTAGGGGACAGTGCCAGGAATTGAATTCAGGGCCTCACACATGCTAGCATGTGCTCTAGCATTATAAAGTCCTTTTAAAGCAGTTTTATCTACATCTCATACATCTTGATGCTTTGATTTAATAATACAGTTGTGGACTCAGCTGTGACAAGGAACTGTTTTTTTGCAGGAAAGGAAAATCAGTCCTAACCTCAGCATAGGTGTTCTATGTTCATCACCTTTCCCTCACAAAAAAGAATTTCAGGAAGAGACAAAATACTGAAGCAAAGGGGGGCTGGAGCAATAGCACAGCAGGTAGGGCGTTTGCCTTGCACACGGCCAACCCGGGTTCGATTCCCAGCAGCCCATATGGTCCCCTGAGCACCGCTGGGGGTAACTGCTGAGTGCAGAGCCAGGAGTAACCCCTGTACATGGCCGGGTGTCACCCAAAAAGCAAAATTAAATAAATAAATAAATACTGAAGCAAGGTAGTTTTGTTTTTATTTTATTTATGCAATAAAATATTAATCTTTAATCTTTAATTTTTTTATTAAATTTTTTATTTTTTAATGAATCACCGCGAGGTGATTACAGACTTACAAACTTTCATGCTTACGTTTCAGTCACACAATGCTCAAGTACCCATCCTTCCACCAGTGCCCATTCTCCACCACCAATGTCCCCAGTATCCCTCTCATTCCCCCACATCCCGGTCCCCTTCCACCTCTGTGGCAGGCGCATTCCCTTATACTCTCTCAGCAAGGTAGTTTTTAATTGAACAAAATTTATTTAGACATGGCTGGGGCGATAGCAGAGCGGGTATGGTGTTTGCCTTGCACGCGGCCAACCCGGGTTCGATTCCCAGAATCCCATATGGTCCCCCAAGCACTACCTGGAGTCATTCCTGAGTGCAGAGCCAGGAATAACCCCTGTGCTTCGCCGGGTGTGACCGAAAAAGCAAAAAAAAAAAAAAAAAAAAAAAAAAAAGAAGAAAGAAAAGAAAGATGTGAGGGGAGACCAAGAGAGAAAATACGTATTCAAGAGAAAACACAAGCTTCTTCAGACTGGAAAAAGCAAGCAGAGACATAGAGACAAGTGAGACAGTGTTTAAGCAAGTGGTTCACCCTTCTATGGGTGGAGTCTTGAATTTCTGCAGCTGTTTCTCCTTTCCAAAGAGCTCAGGATTTGCATGCCAAAGGGATGTGGTCTTCAAGCTTTGGGGCTACTTCAGAACTAGGCAATCTCTTTTTAAAGCTTTATTTCCCAAAAGTACATTGGGGGTGGGGTCCTATCTGTCTGCAATACTTATTAAGGTCTGTTTTGCTTTATATAGAATTCTAAGTTGGTATTTTTCTTATTACTTGAAGATATTACTGCAGTGTATGAATTCACTTTCACATTTGAAAAGTGATGTGCCTTATTTCTTTTGTCTGAATCATCCTTAGCCTTTCAGTATATTAGTAATATTTGCATAGGCATGATTTTCTCTGAATTTATGGTTTGTGGTGCACTTGAAATGTACTAAACTGATTATTTTAATACATTTTTAGAAAATCCTTAAGCACTAACTGCAAATATTTAATATTTCTTCTTCCTGGGTTTACAGTAGCATTACCTTAGCCCTTCTGTTATGTTACTTTCTGTTAAGCAACCCTGTCTACCCTTAATTCTGAACGTTTTCTCACCAATTTGATGTCGGTGGACCCCACGGGTGGCTCACGTGAGTGGGGAGGAGAAAGACAGTCACTTTCTCCCAATCCGCCTCTGCCACCTGGGACCCAGGGTTACTGGGTTCTTGTCTCGCTCGCAGAAAGGCATTTCAAGAGTAGACAAGCAGTGAAGTAAAACAGATTTTAGTTTTAATTTTTTTTTTCCTATTTGGGTCACACCTGGCGATGCATAGGGGTTACTCCTGGCTCTGCACTCAGGAGTTACTCCTGGCAGTGCTCAGGGGACCATATGAGATGCTGGGAATCAAACCTGAGTCGGCTGTGTGCAAGGCAAACGCCCTACCCGCTGTGCTATCTCTCCAGCCCCTAGTTTTAAGGCTTTAAGGAGGGTTTTAAGGTGTGGAGGGAGAAAGGGTGAAAGAGAGTGAGTAACGTGCTCAAGAGAGAAATCGGGCTTCTCCAAGGGAGGAGAAAGCCGCTACACACATCTCAGCATTAGACACAAAAGCATGAAAGTACACATCTCAAGAGGGGTGCCGGGCAACACATGTGCTCGGGCATCACATGTGCTCAGCCACGTGGACACAAGCAGCTCATAGGCTCAGGCAGCATATGCACGCTCTTTGGCTCTTTGTTCAAGGTGGCTTTTATAGGGTTTCTCCAGCCTGCCCCCCACGGGGGAGAGGGACCTCTTTCCAGGTAAAAAGTTCGTTGCTAAGGAGGTTACCAGGGAGGTTGGGAGTGCTGACGGTCTTCTTTGGGCTGAATCACTAAAGTTAATCAGATTGAGGGAGAGGTCCAAAGGGAATTCGAGGAATTTCCTTCATGGGGAGGGGTCCAATCTTCTCAGGGTCTGTTGCTCAAGGTCTTATTTGTATCCACAAAGTGGATCAGCCTTGGAATTTTCCTCCCAGAAGTTTTGCTGATCTGTTTCGTTGGCCAGGGCCTTTCCCTATCTACCTACCAACATCAAATTTAATCCGCTTTTTTCCCCAGCTGTTCTTCAGTTACATTCATTCACAAAAAATTTTTGGTTTTTTGGGTCACATCAATCGGTGCTCAGGGCTCAGTCTTGGTTCAGGCATAGGAATCACTCCTGTTAGTGTTAGGGTGCAAGGCAAGCATCTTGCCAGGCCATACTATGCATATATAATAGTATGCATCTGCCATGCTATTTTCCTGCCCCTCGTTCACTAATTTTTTAAAATTTTATCCCTTGTTCTTTTATTTTTCTGAAGTCCCAGTTTTCCTACTAAAGTTTTCAGTCTTTGCCCCACCCCACTCCCAAGCATTGTTTGTTGTTGCCACCGACTTTGTTGCAGTGCAACAAATAAAGCAAGGCAATGTTTAAATAATAAACAAATAAGGCAAGGCACATAAATCTCCCATGGAGTCAACTCCCAGTACGTGTGGGTAAATCCATATGTGTCAGCATGCTCCATGTTCTGCTTGCGATCTTCAGAACTGAGTACCCATTCAGCAACAAGTCACAAACGAGATCTGGGCAAAGGCCAATACGGGTTAACACCTGCAGAATGGAGGAGTAAAGAACATAGGCTTTCTGCAAGCATTCACTCCTAAGAGCGTTAGAGACCGTTTTCCCTCCCATTTCCTTCAGACAGATGCCTTTTGCTATCATCCTTGTACCATAAAAACACATTTAAAGACTATCATGTTCGGAGCCAGAATGAGCTCAAAGTGCTAAAGCATACATGTTATATGCAAGAAGGTACCTCATGACTCCGGTGCAATCCCAGGTGGTACTACCAGGAGCTACTCCTAAGCAGTGAGCCAGGATTAACTCCAGTGTCAGATGAAATCCCCCTTCCCGAAAAAATATCAGATTGGATGATGCACTGGCAACACACCAGCCTGACAAAGGCCAAACACTGTCATAACTACAAGCAGCTTGTATTCAACAGAGCAATGATTCTATTTTTATTTATTTATTTTTGCTTTTTGGGTCACACCCAGCAATGCACAGGGGTTACTCCTGGCTTTGTACTCAGGAATTACTCCTGGTGGTGCTCAGGGGACCATATGGGATGCAGGGAATCGAACCCCAGTCGGCCATGTGCAAGACAAATGCCCTACCCGCTGTGCAATATATTGCTCCAGTCCCGAGCAATGATTCTTAAGAAATTATTTTATCCCTCATGAAATACTTTGCTGCCTGGAATAATTTAACAGGGGCCACATCCAGAGATGTTCAAGTGTCTTAGATCACTTACAATGCTCAAAAGTCACCAGGACTGGGGTGGAGTGATAGCACAGTGGGTAGGATGTTTGCCTTGCACACGGCCAACCTGGGTTCTATTCCCAGCGTCCCATATGGTCCCCTGAGCACCGCCAGGAGTAATTCCTGAGTGCAGAACCAGGAATAACCCCTGAGCATCGCCAGGTGTAACCCAAAGAGCAAAAAAAAAAAAAAAAAAGGCACCAGGACTAAAGCTGCTGGTCCAGAGGTTGGTAGTAGCAAACTAGGCATGTGCTCTAACTTCAAGAAATTTTTGATGGTTACAAATGGATGCTATTGGCATCCAATAAATGTTAAAGAATGTTGGTAATGCATGTTATAATAAATGGTAAAAGAATGGTAAAACAATAAGCGGTAATGTTGCTAATGCACAGGAGAAACCTACAACAAATACCTATTTTGCCCAAAAGGTAGTAGAATAAGAGCAAGAGTTTGCCAGGCTTAAAGAAACTTTGGTACATCTACACAATGGAGTACTATGTAGCTGTTAGAAAAGATGAAGTCATGAAATTTACATACAAGTGGTACAATATGGAAAGTATCATGCTAAGCGAAATGAGTCAGAAAGAGAGGGATAGACATAGAAAGATTGCATTCATCTGGGGGATATAAAGTAACAAAGTATGAGATTAATACCCAAGAATAGCTGAGATCAGCACCAGGAGGATTACTCCATAACTTAGAGGCCAGCCGGGTATCCTAGAGGAAAGCGCAGTTCAGATAGAGAAGGGAGCACCAAATAAAGGATGTTTGGAGGATCCTCCCAGGAGGGGAGATGCATGTCGAAAGTAGACTATGGACTGAACATGTTTGCCACTCAATGCCTCTTTTGCAGACCACAACACCCAAAAGAAGAGAGATAACACAGGGGATTGCCCTGCCACAGAGACAGGGGGGATGGGGGGATGGGGGTGGGAGGGGTATTATCCATGGTGGTGGAAAATGGGCACTGGTGGAGGGATGGGTATCTGATCATTGTATAATTGAAACCAAAGCACAAAAAAATTGTAAATCTACAACATTAAAAAAAAATAAAATAAAATAAAAGGGAAAAAAAAATAAACCTAAAAAAAAAAAAAGTTTGCCAGGCTCTCCAAGAGGAATGGAGGAATCGAACCCAGATCGGCCGTGTGCAAGGCAAACACCCTACCCACTGTGCTATTGCTCCATCCCTAAGGTTAACAAAGAGAAAAAAATTTTTTTACTCTGAAAAGATCTGGCAGAATTATGAGAAAGAGGCTTGAGGGCAAATTAAGACAAAGATAAATCAGATCTACAAAGTAATCCCTGACAGAGCAAGAATCAAAGCACCAAAAAGGATGAACTTCATGGTAGAGTACTATAACTAACTAGTCTTCAGTCACTGAAAATGAAGAGGAAAAGGTCTAAACCAATTTTCAAGCACAAATACAGGACATGAACACTTAGAATCAAAGGGGGGCTGGAGCAATAGCACAGTGGGTAGGGCGTTTGCCTTGCACGCGGCCGATCCAGTTCAATTTCTAGCATCCCATATGGTCCCCCAAGCACCACGGGGAGTAATTCCTGAGTGCATGAGCCAGGAGTAACCCCTGTGCATCGCCGGGTGTGATACAAAAACAACAACAAACCACTTAGAATCAAAGGAAATGTAATCTTATTTAGATCTCTTATAATGAGGATATAAGGTTACTATAAAAGCAGACATCAGCACAAGCTGCTTGATGCCTTGAACTCTGATTTATCATTCTTCAAAGAAATATGACTATAATCAGATTTGGGCCCACAGTGAGAAAACAGGTGGGGCTTCACGGGATGGGGGTAGAGCCAACCCTTTTCTCCCTGCCCCAGTGAGACCCCAGGTCGCCACCCACAAAGGGCCTCTCTGGCTCCTGACCAAGCTGCTTAACGGCTATGATCCCAGAGACTTGGGAACAAATCTCGGAACCCAGCAGGTTTAGGCAGAAATCCCTCCAGATTTTATTATTAAAATTTCGGAGTTCCAAAATCGTGTGGCCACTACTGTGACCGCGTGACATCATGTTATTCATAACCAGCAATTGAAAACAAATTGTCTACAGTTGCCTTTTTGGCAGATCTGAGTGTTGGGGTAAAATCCCAAATAATAATGGTGGGTCTGATGTCAAAATATTGAATGTAATCAAAGCAGAGAGAGAGTAATGTGGAAATCATCTGCCCCACAGGTAAGGGGAGGGTGTGTGATGGAGGTACACTGGGGTTTTTGGTGGTGAATGGGCACTGGTGAAGGTACAGGTGTTTCATTGTACGACCAAGACTTAAACCCGAAAGCTTTGTAACTGCTCTAATGGTGATTCAATAAATAAAATGATAAAAAATGGAAAAAGGTGGAGTTCATGCCTAATTCAATCAGCCATTTATTCAGTGGCTGAATAGCAGACCACACCCCACAAAATACTGTGCCACATATACATTTAAATGTATATTCGTCTATTTTAATAATAAGTCTGCTGCTTTACTGTTTTAAAATTATAGATTCTTTGGGAGCACAGAAAGTACAGACAGTACTTACTGTGTATGAAAGCAACCCGGGTTTGAATTCCTCACATCGCATATGGTTCCCCAAATACTGCCAGGGGTCACTCCTGAATCCAGAGTCAGGTGCTTTTACGTTGTGGGAGGCTTGAGTTCATTCTACATGGTCCCAAGCACTGATTGTGTGACTGCACAATGGGGCCCCAAACCTCAAGATAAGTCAACAAAACTACTGAAGGGGCCAGAGTGCTAATACAGTGGGGAGGGCCTTTGCTATGTATGTGGCCAACCAGGTTCGATCCCCAGCATCCCATATGGTCCCGAGCACCAATAATATTCCTGAATGCAGAGCCAGGAGTAATGCCTGAGCATTGCTGGGTGTGACTCAAAATGCAAAAGGGGAAAAAAAAACTAATAAAGATTAATAGAAATAATTTTACTTCACATAGGTGGCTCTTTAGCATTGTTTGTGCCCCATCCCTGTCATTTGGCTACTACTATTGCAGGATGGCCTGCAGTAGCACACACCTGGTTGTCAGTACTCATAGACTTAATTGCAGGATACTAGTGTTCACACTGGATCCCTAATAACAGTGCTGCAGGGTTTGTACTCAGCATGAGGTGGCACTGGGATTCAAACTCGGTGTACCAGGTAACTTCAAGTCAGGTGTCAAATTACCAGTTACTCAAATGTCTCTTCGTTTTTTGGGAGGCAAGCCTAATCTTTTGGGGGGGTTACTCCAGGCTTGGTAACTTCTTGGTGACCTCATGCTTGGGGGCCATATCTCATAATGCTCAGGGGACCATGTAGAATGAACTCAAGCCTCCCACAATGTAAAGCCCAGGATTTGGCCCACTGAGTTAGTTATCTATCCCGTCCCTCAAATGTGTGTGTGTGTGTGTGTGTGCGCGCGCGCGCACGTGTGCTTGTGTTTAACAGTAAAGTGAAAAAGTGGCATATATTATACTTGGGGAAAAAAGATCAGCACCACTGGTAAAGGAATTGGTTTGGGAAGATTTTATGCATAACTTTGTAACTCATGGTGACCTCCCCCTCCACACACACGTACAACCCCGCAAAATAAAGATCATTTTCAACAGAACTAAAAGAAAGCTATAAAAGGAGAGAACAAAAGGGAATGCCCTGCCACAGAGGTAGGGTGGGATGGGGGGGGGGGGTGGGAGGGATACTGGGATCAGTGGTGGTGGAAAATGGGCACTGGTGGAGGGATGGGTACTCAATCACTGTATAATTGAAATCCAAACACAAAAATTTGTAAATCTACAACTACCTCATGGTGTTTCACTAATAAAAATTTAAAAAAAGGCTATAAAGCCCACTCAGAAAGGGATTAATCGCACCCAAGAAGTAGATACCTAATTTAATCCAAACTAAATCAGGATTAAAAAAAATTAAAGCTTAGAAAAACTTTTATAATGCTTCTCAGAAATAATTTTTTTGGGGGAAGTGAGTGGGCAAATCCCAATCAATGCTCAGGAGACCCAGAGCTTCCTCCTAGAGATTCTCAGTCAACTAGGCTGATAGTCCAATGCAAGGGGCCTTGTGCACTGAAAGGTCAGGAATTACCTATGCCACCCTGGCAGTACTCAGGGGCACCCAGAGCTGTACCTGGGGATGCCCAGGGGACCATGCAGTACCAGGGATCACATTAGGGTTGTCTACACGTAAAGCCTGCATCTAAATCCCTGCATTATCTCTCTGGAACTAAAATAAGAGGCTTTTTTTTTTTTTTTGCTTTTTGGGTTACACCCGGCAATGCACAGGGGTTACTCCTGGCTCATGCACTCAGGAATTACCCCAGGCAGTGCCCGGGGGACCATATGAGATGCTGGGAATCCAACCCGGCTTTTGCCACATGCAAAGCAAACGCCCTACCAGCTGTGCTATCACTCCAGCCCCAGAGGTTTTTTTTAATCATTTAATATAGTCACTAAAAGATATCCAGCTAACAAATTTATCACAAATTTAAAGTATTTATCACAAATATACCAAACATTTATAATCAGAAAAATAAAAATGAGCATAACATTTTTGTCCACAGCAAAGGGTGTTTTTTGACCTACATGTTTTACATTTTTAAAGCTTTGTAATAAAAACAAACCAACTTATCAAAATTTTATTTATTCATAATTAACTTTCAATAAGGACCCATAAGTAAACACCAATGCTTTAGCAACTATCTTATGTGAAATGACACATTGAAAACAAAATTTCTCAATAATGAATCACTACACTCCTTTATCCAAGATACTATAAGTTAGACTTATTGGGGTACAGTGCTTGCCTTGCAAAGGGCAGACCCATATTCAATCCCCAACATTCCATGTGGTAGTTGAGCCTGCTGGGAGTGATTTTTTTTTTTTTTAGGGGGCTGGCGGGCACACCCAGTGGTGCTCTAGGGTTATTCCTGGCTCTGTACTCAGGAAATCACTCCTGACAAGCTTGAGGGACCATCTGAGATGCTGGGGATGGAACCTGGGTGAGCCATGTGCAAGACAAGCCCCCTACATGCTGTACTACCTTTCTGGCACCTGTGTGATCCTTGAGTGCAGAGCTGGGAGTAAGTCCTGAGTCCCACTGGCTGTGCCCCATAAATAATAACTAAAAAATGTTAAACTTATTTACAAAAAAAACTAATAAACAATAAAACATTTAAAAGTAGACTGAATTGTAATGAAACTCCCCTTTTCTCTTAAAAAAAAAAGCTCCAAAATATGATAAATACTATATATTCCTTGGGTTTTTTGTTTTCTAACACAATTTTAGTAATTAATTATTCAATCGCTTCTTTAGGTCCTCAAGGTGCTCCACAGTAACATCTTGTAATGCTAGTACTGTTCCTTTAGATAAAGACGAATTAAATGAAATAGTCATTAGGCAGCATAAATCTATCAGATCTCTCTGACATTTCTGCAGACCTTCCAGGAACTTCTGGTATTTAAGACGATCCTTTTTCAATTGTTTCATTTCTGGTACTGAAAATCCTATCAAACTAGTAAGTATTTCATCTAAGAAGTCTACATCTAGATAGGCCGTGCCATCAGAAATTTTTGCTGTTAGACTCCAAATGCCACCAGAACTTGAGAGATTTCCAGTTAAGGTTACAATAAAAGCTTTGACTTTCACTGTTGTAACTTCCTTCAGCTTGCGAGCCATTAGAACAGACAAATAGATAAAAGGTGGTGAAAACAAATCCATGGCAATAGAAATATTA
The DNA here is from genome assembly GCF_029834395.1 of Sorex fumeus. Taxonomy (NCBI): domain Eukaryota; kingdom Metazoa; phylum Chordata; class Mammalia; order Eulipotyphla; family Soricidae; genus Sorex; species Sorex fumeus. The sequence goes on from NW_026606103.1 coordinate 11,536,375, forward strand.
GTACTAGTCTCTGATGATCTTAAAGAACAAGTCTGCAAATGGTGATTATTTTCGTTAGAAATTTGTAAACTCCTTTTTGATACAGAACTTACCAGTTCCCCACTTATTATTTCATTATTTAAGGAACATCCACCATCTGACTTGCTGGTATTTTGTTTCATTTTATTGTCTGTCTCTTTGTTCTTATCTTTATTTGTAAAATCAGAAGATAAGGGTACCACATGAGTTGAAAAACTGTTGTTTTGATCTCTAGAAGATGGACAATTGAAAGTTTTGTCTCCATCAGTCTTTTGTTCAGATACTTCTTTATTTTGACCATTTCCATTTTTGAAACTCAAAGAAAAATCATTCAGAGTATTATTACACTTATGAGAAAATCTCTCCATATCTTCCTCTGTATTTCTGTTAAAAGTCATTGGCTGCAACTCTTGAGTCTCCATTTGTTCTTGCTGGACAGTTTCTTCTAAAAGCAAGGCTTCCTCTAGTGAAAAGTCATCTAACTCTTCATCAATAACGTGCATAGACTGATCTGGTGGTTTATCCTTTAGTCTAGAAAAATTAACAAGTCCTGGTTCAAAACTTGACTGTTCTGGGGAAACACTATTTGCGAAGCTACCTATGTTGAAACATTCTTTTCCCACGGAGGTATTATTAATTGCAACAAGCTCATCACTTTCTTCAAGACTTGCCAAGAGTTCTTCATCAGAAGGTCCAAAGGCAGAATCTAGATTATCGGTATTTCTGGGGACACTTTGGTATGAATTACTTGGTATGTCTGAAACTGTAGAATCAGGTTCCCCAATTAATCTTGCAAGTACTTTTTCTTGGGCATATTCCTCTAAAAGAGTATCTACTTCACCTCCCAATACTTTTACATTTTCTGACTTTAGTAAGAGAACACCAAGTCGAAAAGAAATGTTTCCATAAATCAAAATTTTGGTGCCTGGAGAAAGATCACTATGAAGAGCTGGAATAGACTGATATTCCATTCCCTGTATTTGTACAATCCCATCGGTAAGTTGTAACATCAGCATCCGAGAAGATTTTGCTTCCCAAGGTTTTTGGGTAACTTGTGTTTCAGCAGTAATTAGCTCATTAGTTGTATTCTTGCCTCTCAGCTTCTGTATTTGGGAATATGCAGGCTGACTTACGTCAACCAATGAATTAATCTGTAGTGCAAAAAATCCATTCAGTTCTCCTTTGGGAATTTCTAAAATGCCGTCCGGTAAAATAGGTTGCTCCAAATCTCTCAAATCAGTTAGGAGCCACTGTTCAAACACTTGTTTATTTATCTGTGCTTGGCTCAAATTAACATTATTGTTTTCTTCTTGGATCCAGTTAATACATGCCTCTAGCCACATAAGAGGTACTTTAATATGCCAGGTAGCTGAAAGCCAGGTTTCAACTCTTCCTGCAATAGTAGTTACACTCATTTCTTTTGAAGATCATGCATTACCTAGAAATAGAAAAAAAATCATTCCATTATATATAGAAAAGTACAGTTTCTATAACTCTCTACAATGTATAAACGGAAATGATATCCTTTTAAATTTTCTCTTTACAGAAATTTATTTTTTTATTTTTTGCTTTTTGGGTCACACCCGGCAATGCACAGAGGTGACTCCTGGCTCATGCACTCAGGAATTACTCCTGGAGGTGCTCAGGGGACCATATGGGATGCTGGGAATCGAACCCAGGTCAGCCGTGTGCAAGGTGCTCCAGCCCCTCTTTACAGAAATTTAAAATTCTGACTTTCTAAGCCAAAATTCAAATACTCCAATTGATTGTAAAGCACAATGAGAAAAGCCTAAGATTTGAGATATATATATACATATATATGGTTGAAAGCTATCTATGTCAAATAACAATCTAATTTACTATCAACTTTTAAACTTCTCTGACCCAGTTTTTTCAAATCTGTTAAAATGTCAATAACCTATGTATATTATAGGATTGTTGTAAGGATCAAGTAAATATCATGTCATGTATGCTAGACCCTTAAAAGACAATTAACTGTAGCAATTACTTTATTACTGTAATTAAATCATCCTATTATTTAGTTGCAAAATGATATTCAAGTACTGGGTAAGGCATTTGTCCTGCATGTGGCTAACCTAGGTTCGATGACGTACATCCCATATGGTATCCTAAGCACCACCAGGAGTGCTCCCTAAGCACAGAGCCAGGAGCACCACCAGATGCACCTCCTCCCAAAATGATATTTACTAAAATTCTTTTTGAATGTTTGGACTCTATAAAAATTGGTACCATTGCTGTTTCCACCCAAAAGCTCAGTGAAAAGTCTACTGTTTGTATCAGCTAAATTAAGACCGTGGCCTTCTGCACATCCCTCACGGAACAAACTTTGGTCTCCTGTACTGAACTCATGCATGAACAGTTTGGTTACCTCCATCCATACGTGCTAATATTCAGTCAACCCTAGCTCCAACTACCATTCCCACGCAATCTTAAAAGGTAACTGTGGTAGCTAGGATCACAAAAATCTTAAGTATGGATGGAGAATGTAAAGGGTCAATGACATTGAATACCTCCTAGAACGAGCAAAAGAAGCTCTAAAGACCTAAAACAAAAAAATTAGCTTGGAGATTTTTGTCAGATTGAAGAGGACATCAACAAACTGCACAAACTGCACTCCCCCCCCCCCCCCCCCAGGGCATTAAGGAGGGAAAGACTACCACAGACTGCAACAGTACATTTACAGACAAAATGGTAAGAATGTTTATTAGGCTCAAAGAAACAGTGGTATAGATAGGCAAAAAAAAAAAAAGTGTGACAAAACAGAATCAGAAATAACAATTAAAAACTTGATAGGTGAAATAAAAGACTCAATGGAAGGACTTAGCAGCAGAGTAACAGCAGCTGAAGACAAAAATCAGTGAGATCCAAGATGAGATGCAGGAAATCTTTAGACAACATCAGAAGATTGGAAGACTCAAAATAAATGCACAGCAGACAAGAGAGCTTAGGGATGAATTCCAAGAGGAACAACATAAGAACCCTCGAAGTTCCAGAGGACTAAGGAAGCAACTTTAATAAAGAAGTGTTGGGGGGATGGGAGGGGTGGGAGGGATACTGGGATTGGTGGGGGTGGAGAATGGGCACCGGTGGTGGGATGGGTACTCGATCATTGTATAACTGAAACCCAAGCACAACAACTTGTAAGTCTACAACTGTACCTCATGGTGTTTCACTAATAAAAAAAAAAAAGAAAAAAGAAGTGTTGGGGGTGGAGCGGTAGTACAGAGGTCAGGCATTTGTCTTGCACATGGTTGACCTGCATTAGATCCCCAGCATCCCATATGGACCCCAGAGAACTGCTAGGAGTAATTTCTGAGTGCAGAACCAGGAGTAAGCCCTGAGCATTGCCATGTGTGACCCAAAAAGGAAGGAAGGAAGGAAGGAAGGAAGGAAGGAAGGAAGGAAGGAAGGAAGGAAGGAAAGAGTTAGGGGACTGAGAGATAGCACAGCAGGTAGGGAGCTTTGTTCTTTCTGATAAGTGTCAGTCTCTCTGGTATGAAATGATATCTCACTGTTGTTTGGGTTTGCATTTCCCTGATGATGAGCGATATAGAGCATTTTTCACATGCCTTTTGTCCATTTATATTTCTTCTTTTAGGAAGTTTCTATTCATCTCTTCTCCCCATTTTTTACTTTAACTTTTAATTAGCACTGCACTGCATTGTCCTCCAGTTGTTCATCGATTTGCTCAAGCGAGCCCAGTAACATCTCCATCGTGAGACTTGTTACTGTGTTTGGCATATTGAATATGTCATGGGTAGCTTGCCAGGCTTTGCTGTGCGGGCTCAATACTCTCAGTAGCTGGCCGGGCTCTCTGAGAGGGGTGGAGGAATCGAACCCGGCTCAGCCGGTCCGGCTGCACACAAGGCAAATGCCCTACCACCGTGCTATCGCTCAAGCCCAACTTTTAATTGAAAAATTAAAATCATATGCTTATAGCAATAATTCAGAGAAATAATTTTATATGATCTAGCACCCATTCATGATTTAAAAAAAAAAAAGACTGCACAAAATGGAAGTTGAAAGAGTTCTCCTAAACATAATCAAAGCCATTTACTACAAACCCTCAGCAAATTTTATATACACAAAGGAGAAGAACAGAAAGCCTTCCCTCTCGGATCAGACACAAGATAAGGTTGCCCACTGTCACCACTTAACTATTCAATATGATATTGGAAGTACTTCACATAGGAATTCAGCAAGAAAAAGATAATAAGGGCATCTAGATAGGAAAAGAACTCAATTTCTCACTTTTTTTTTTTGCTTTTGGGGTCACACCTGGTGATGCACAGGGGTTACTCCTGGCTCTGCACTCAGGAATTACCCCTGGCGGTGCTCAGGGGACCCTATGGGATGCTGGGAATCGAACCCAGGTTGGTTGCGTGCAAGGCAAATGCCCTACCCGCTGTGCTATTGCTCCAGCCCCAATCTCTCACCTTTTGTGGATGACAAGGTAAAGGTAAAGGTAAAGGCCCTCCCGTTGATCGTCGATTTGCTCGAGCGGGCCCAGTAACGTCTCCATTGGAGACTTTGTTGTTACTGTGTCTGGCATATCGAATACTCTCGGTAGCTTGCCGGGCTCTCCAAGAGGGGTGGAGGAATCGAACTCGGGTCGGCCATGTTGGCCGCGTGTAAGGCGAACACCCTACCCGCTGTGCTATCGCGAGAGCACAGCAGGTAGGGCGTCTGCCTTGCACACAGCCAACATGGCCAACCTGAGTGGATGACAAAATACTAAGAAAATCCTAAAGAGGACAAAAGGAAATGGAAACACATCCCCTGCTCATATATTGGGTGAATGAACAGCATCAAAATGGTAATACTTCCCAAATGTGGGTTTTTTTTTTGCTTTTTTTTTTTCGGTCACACCCTGAGATGCTCAGGGGTTACTCCTGGCTCATGTACTCAGAAATTACTCCTGGTGGTGCTCGGGGGACCATATGGGATGCTGGGAATCGAACCTGGGTCGGCCATGTTGGCTGCGTGCAAGGCAAACGCCCTACCTGCTGTGCCATCACTCCAGCCCCCTAAATGTGTTTTGACCTCGATATAAGACCAGAATCTATAAGGCACATAGAGAAACACCCTGGCAGAACCTTCCATGACATTAAAGCAAGAGGCACCTAAGGATGAAACACCACTGGCAAAGCAAGTGGAAACAAAGTTAATCAAATGGGACATTAAACTAAGAAGCTTCTGCACCTCAAAAGAAGCAGTGAGGACCAGAGAGATAGACCAGTGGGTGAGGTATCTTCTTTGCACGTGGCCAATTCAGATTTGATCCCAGCATCCCATATAGTTTCCTAAACATGGCCAGGATTGATTCCTGAGAGCAGAATCAGAAGTAATCCCTGAGCATTGCTGAGTGTGGCTCAACTCCCCCATCCTATCCCCCAACACAAACAAAATTATGAGCAGAACACACAAATAGTCCACAGATTGGGGAAAAACTATTTGCCCACCACTCATGTAATATCCTACATATATATATATATATCACAAACAAATCTTATAATCTTATTGTGAGATATATATATATATATATAAAGTACTTATAGAACTTTACAAGAAAACCACATCAAACCCCATCAAAAAATGGGGAGGAGTGATGAAAAGAAATACAAATGGCCAAAAGGCACATGGAAAAACACTCTATATAACTCACCAGGAAAAAATGCTCTATATCACTTATCAGGGAAATGAAATCAAAACAAAAATGCGATAGCATCTTATAACAGAGACTAGCACCCATCAAAAAGAACAACAACCAGTGCTGGTATGTCTGCAGGGCAAAAGTCAACTCAAAGTGTTTCAGACCTTGAGATCAGAGCAAAACCTACCAAGTACACTAAGGAAAATGTAGGCAGAACATTCAAAGATTTGGACCTCGAAGGTGTCTTAAATGACATGCCATTGGTAAAAGTCACTGTCCTGTTGTTCATCAATTTGCTCGAGTGGGCCCAGTAACATTGTGAGACTTATTACTGTGTTTGGCATATCAAATATGTCACAGTAGTTTGCCAGGCTTTGCCGTGCAGGTGAGATACTCTCAGTAGCTTGCCAAGCTCTCCAAGAGGGGTGGAGGAATTGAACCCAGGTCGGCCAGTCAGCAGCATGCAAGGCAGACGCCCTAACAACTGGGCTATTGCTCCAGCCCATTATTAAAGGTAAGAGAATAAAATATAAACAAATGGGGGCCGGATAGATAGTACAGAAGGTACTTGCCTTGCAGACAGCCAATCACTTGCTTTGCAGGCAGCCAACCTGGGATCAGTACTTGGCGTCCCCTATGTTTCCCCCAAGCCCACAAGGAGTGATTCCTGAGCCCAAAGCCAGGAGTAACCCCTTAGCACTGCCTGGTGTGATGCCGAAACCAAAAATAAATAAATGAGATGACATCAAATGAGTTTCTATATGGCAAAAGAAACATGGGTTAAACTAAAATAGAGAATATCTATTATCAAGTTATTAGATAAAGGGTTGTTATCAAGGATAAAGTACTTACAAAGTTCAACAACAGAAATTCCCAAGATGATATCAAAAATAGGGAGATGAAATGAACTGGCACTTCTCCAAAGACAGATGGTCAACATGCACGTGAAAAAGTGCTCAACATCACTTATTGGGAAAATCCAAATCAAGATGACAGTGAAATACAGCAATGCATGATCATAGTGGAATACTACTCAGTAATGAAAAGAAAACTATGAATGTTGCTACAGACTATGTCTCACTCCAAAAATTCTTATGTTGGAACCCAAATACTCAATGTGGTATTTAAAAAATGTAGCCTTTGAAACTCTCCACTTCTGATGCTTTATAACACTACCATAACAAGGCAAAGAAAACATTAAAATGAGGTCCAGACCGCCCCCTCCCCCCAGGCTGTCTTCATGGAGACAACTTGGAAGGTGGCAGGTTGAGTTTCCTGCCCCACCCCAACAGAGCCCTGGCAGTGAAAACCTCCAGAACTAAACTCACCACTGCTCTCCACAGGCTCAGATAAGCCTCACCCCTGAGGGAATCTGCAGAAAAACCAGGTGTGCAGGACCCATGATTGAAATCCCACTCTAGCTCAGAGCAAGAATGGGCCTCTTTCCCTCATCTCCCAAGTTTATCAGTAGCTTGGCAGTCACACCCACAAACTGCCCCCTGGTACCATATAATCACATCAACAGCATGATCCAGAGACTCATAAGTAAAGCTCCCAGAAGACAGCAACATAGCTTCATTCATAAGTGAATCTTCTGTATAACCATGTTCTAAATTTTAGAGTTACTAGACCTCTTGTACTCTGTACCACTAATGTACCAAGCTTTGGGGGACACGACTTGGGATTTGGGGTGGAAACATTAGAAATATGGTGGTGGGAAGGTGCAATGGTGGTGGCACTGGTTTTTGAATATTAAGTTTAATGAATTATTGTGAACAACTTTATAAAAATAAAATTTAGAGAAAAAAGAAAAAATTAAAATGACCAAAAGATAATTAAAACATTTTTTAAAACACAAGCAAATGTAATAAGACACTAATTGTATAAGCAAACACCCTAATAAATCTATTCTCAAATATTTTACAAAAAGGTTAGCAATTTGGAGAACAATGTATGAAATGCATATTTGCTACATAAAATTCTTTCTTTGGCACCAAAGTTAGGGCATATTGATCTGAGACATGAACAGTCCCCACAATCACATATAACAATTGTAATAAAAGGTTCTAAGTATAATAGGATATTTTCCCCTACAGATATGAAAGTTTATTGAAATTCTGATTAGGTTTCAATAACCAAGCCTCTTAATAATTTAGCAAGTTTTATTACTTGCAGCTAGCCTTTCGTAAAATTAAGGTTTCCATTCGTCCCTTTCTTGAGAAATTGAGTATAATGCCCACAGCACATAGAAACAACTTAGAAGGAAGCCATCAACTTAGCTAAGCTAGCACTCCCTCCTATCTGCTCAGACACAAAGAAGAGACCAGACTTATTTTTCCAAGAAGAGAAAACATGATACGCTTTTTAAAGTTGTGCATTAAATTTTTTCATAACATATAATTTACATTTTATCTTCCAAAATTAATCTTAAGAAACCATGCAGAAAAGAGGCCAGAAATCTGTGTCAATGATAAATGTATCATGTAGTGAGGGGGAAATAAAACAGAACTGACCAAACGAGATATATATATACATATGTATATTTTTTTTATAAATCTAAAAACATCACACTGGATATACGAAATAGGTGGCTCACAAATGAATCTCAGAACAGAGCAGCTCGCTGCAGAGATGTCTTCGGACCTTGTGCTAGGATGATTTCAAAGGGGCGCCTCAGAAAGGAGTTGTCCCTACGCCTGCTCCAAATGAACCCTGAGGTCACAAACCTCCAGGACCCCGTAGCTACCATCCTCATGGCTGATCTTCACAGGTTCGTCCCCAGCCTCCCATGCAAGAGACTGAATGTGTTGAAAAAACCCAGGTATGCGGGACCAGTGACTGAAAACTCCAGGCCTCAAGGAGCCAGGAATGGGCCGCCTTTTCCCATCTCCTCACCCTTCCAGGATCCTTCCTGGTTGTCACGCCCATGAACTGAACTCTAGGTGCTATGTAAGAGCATTAACAGCCATGATCCAGAGATTCAAATGAATCTTGAAACATAGCTTGCTGCAAAGATGTCTCTGGACCCCAATTATTTAAAATTTTAGAATTTCAGGAGCATACTTTTTTTCTCTTTTAACTTTTCCATTGAATCACTGAGATATACCCTTACAGACATCTCATACTGTTCATGAAAAGCAATACAAAATACTGCTAGTGGGAAGGTGTAATCGTGGCGGGACTGGTGTAGAAATAATGAATGTAATCAATTACTGTGAACAACTTTATGAAAATAAAAATTTTAAAAAAATTTGAAAAAGAAATTAAAAAAACTACACATATCTTAATCCCATTAATTTTACAATCCTGAAAAAAGCTTTAGATTTTGAATTTTTATGAGTGCTAAATCTGACTGGTCACAATAATCTACATTTTAGGCTATGATTATTCAATTCTCTAATGCTTTCTAATTAGAGAACTGAATAGAAAAACTGATTCACCAGTAATAATTTAGCTGTTTTTTCCCCCTAAGGCTTTACTCAAAGGCAAAGCCCTCAAAAAACTAGTACACGATGGGCCTTCCGTATTTTCTCTTCACAACCTCTAACTTACAGAAAGTTGTGAAGAGAAAGTAACTTCTACATAGATCTAGACATGTTTGTAAATTTTCAGTCTCATGTATTCCAGTTTAAAAAAAAACAGCAAAAAAAGCCTTTTGGACACTGTACATGGCATTCAACCAATATTTAAAATCATAGTCACTCGGTCCTTCTTCCACTGTTCATCTACAAAGTTGGAATTTTAATTCGAAAGCGATGACTTTAAAGTTAATTCCAGAATTTTAAGACAACCTATAGAATTTGAAGGGAGCCATTTATATTTAATTACTGAAATCTGAATGAAGTAGTAGGAGCCAACAGCAATAACCGCACACTTTGAATGTGGGCAACAGGGTTTGATCCCAGCACTACATGACCCAGAGAGTAGGGGAGCTTCCAAGCGCAACTATCTGCGAGAAACCTCTAAGCACCACCATTTGTGGGCCCAGTGCATCCCCCTCCCCCAAAAAAGTAGTAATAACTCGTTTGTCCTTAAGTTAATGGAAGGAAAAGAAAAATAGTTTTAGTTTATCTCACCTCAGCTATGTGATAGGTTTTTAACTTCTCTTAGTTTTAATTTCTTTGCACCCTACAAGCAAATGAAAAAGAGAAAAGGTGTCTAAAGAAAAAAAAAAAAAACCAACCAACCAGGGTGGAAATGTAGTGGCACTGCCCAGGGGAGTGAGCCCTGAGCACTGCAGGGTGTGGCCCCCAAACCAAACCCCACCCCACCCAACCCACCAACAGTGGCCTAGAAAATAATGAAGGGCTTTCAGTCAGGTAACTGGCAAAAGAAAGTGAAATATGCAAAGTGTTGTTCCTGGACTGGCCTCATCACGCTCAGCAGTATCCACTTCCATGCCTATTGTTATTAGTGGGGCACCCTTGGCTTTAAATGACAACCTTTAATTATATGGGTGCAAACCTGGATGCGCTAAACCGATCTATAACCCAGGACAACAGTTTGTAAACATTTCATTAAAACGTCCGCGGCAGCCAGAGTGCGTGCGAGTTTCTCCCTACAAAATTAAAATGTGCGCTGTGGGGGTCACCCGGTAGCCGAGCCCGCCCCCGCCCCCGCCCCCTTCTCGCCCAGATGCCGACCGTCCTCCCTGACGGCTTGTGCTCCATCCACTCTCCCGCGAGTCCCCGGCTCCCAGCTTCTCGGATCAAGCGAGGGGAAACTGGGCGCAGGACGCAATCCCGCTCGTTAACTGCAAACACCTGGCTTGCCCTGTGTCCGCAAGGGAAGTGGCGGCAACGACGGCACCGACCACAGATCGGTCACGTTAAACCTGTCGGGGCTGTTCGTGGTGGGCAGTGTTTTGAGTCTGCGGGGGCTTGAGCCCCCACGGACGCTGGTGCTCTACTACAAGGCGACACCCGGGTGAAAAACTGGCTTCCGGGGCCCTCTGATGTCCGGGAGAGCGGCCGCACCCGCGCGCCGACGTTTCCTTAGCCCGGGGTCGCTGCAGTTACCCGGAGCCCCGCGCGCCGCGCGGCAGCCGGGCCCTGCGACCCGCACGCCCGGGGCACACGGCGTTCCGCGCCGCCCACGGCCCGCGAGCACGGCTGACGCGATCAGGAGCAGCCAAGGGCCGGGCCCGCCGGCGGTGCAGTTCACGATGCGGCCGGACCCCGAGGTGCGCGACGGGGTTCGGCTGAGCCGCCCGGGCGGGGCGCGGGAACCGTCCGGCGCCCCGACCCGGCAGCTCCTCCTCAGAGGCGCTGCGGCCCGACCCCGGGCCCAGGCGGCGGGCTCCGGGCTCGAGCGGACGGGCCGGGGCACTTACCCGCGCGCGAGGCGCCCTGCAGTCCCGCGGAAGGAGGGACCCGCGAGCGCGGCCTGAACGCTACGGGGACTTCGTCGAACCCAGCGCCGACCCGGGCGTCCCGCTTGATTGGCCTGCGCGCCACCGCGGATCCCGGCCCCCCGCGCGACCGACCGTGCGGAGGGAACCGCCGCGCGCCGCAGCGCCTAATTCCGTTGAGCCGCTTTCCCGCCTCTTTGGCGCGCGCTCACGCCCCTCCGCCAGCGCGAGACACTCTCGCTCTCCGCCCCTCCCCCCCGCCCGGCGCGCGTGCCCGAGACAGCCTCTAGTTCTCGCGAGACACTTTCCCCTCTTCCCCCACCGTTAGTGAGTGCGCGAACGAGAGAGGAGGAGGGCGCTCCAGGCGAAGGCACTGCGGACGCCATTATCCTCGATTTCTCTGCGGCACCGACTCCGACGTCCTGCTGACGTCCCACTTGTTGGCGGCCTCCAGGTACTTGGGGTGACCGGGGAGGGAGGACTGTGGGTTCGGGAGAGCGCGCGGCCTCCCTCGGGCGGCCTTGACTTTCGGCGAGGCCCGGTTTTTCCGCCCCCCCCCAACCCCCCCCCCCAGGCCTCGGCGCCTGAAAGGGAGGCACCGCGGGAGGCGGGGTCGGCGCTGCTGCCGACTCGGTAATTGACGGGGCCGCGGGCCAATCGCTGAGCCGTCGCACCACCGCCGAAGCTCCAGCGGCCAATGGGGCGCGGCGGCGGGGTAGGCAGTGCGGGAGGCGGGGGCAGCGGCGGGGGCCTGGGCTCGCTCACTCGTCTGTCTGACCGGCCGAGGCGGCGGAGGGAACGGCGGCCGCGCGCGGTGAGGAGCGGGCCGGGGGGCGAGAGACGGGGCGGCGAGGGTCGGGAGCTTTTGTCCAGCCGCGGGAGGAGGCGGCGGGGGGCTGCGGGGAGCCGGCCGGGGCTCCGAGGGGGAGCGTTGCCCGGGCTCCCCTCCCCCCACTCCGCCATTTCCCCCAGCGGCCGGCCGGTCCGCAGTCCGCCCGCTGGGCTGGGGGGGAGGTTCCGGGGACGGCGCGGCCTGAGCCTGGAGGGCGGGCTGCAGTTCCGGGGAGCCGCGCCCGCGGTGCGGGCCGGGGCGGGGGGCCGGCTAGCGGCTCCGCTCCGCGGGCGCCCGGGATGGCCGCCCCCGCGTGTGGGGCCCGCCGCGCTCGGGGCCGGGCGCGGGGGCTCGGGCGCTCGGGGGGCCCTCCGTTGCTTTGTCTCGGCGGGTGGGGGAGGGGGCGAGGCCGCGGGACCGCGTGGTGGGTGGGGGAGGGGGTGGGCGCTCGGCTCCGCCTCGCCGCGCGTAGTCGCCATTACGCGGGCCGCCATTTCCTGCCGGCTGGCTCGGCCGCGGCGGGCGGCGCGGGGCGACGGGGGTTTGCGCGCCGCCCGGGCGGGCTGCATCTCTGGCTTGGACGGTTTGGCGCGTCGGCTCTTTGCGCCTCTTCCCGCCTACGCCTCGGGAGACCGGCCGAGAGGCCGGCGTTTTCGGTTCGTTGGGAGGAAGGACGGACGCTTCGGGAGAACGGGACTTGCAGCCCTGGAGCTGGGCGCTCTGGGCACTGGCTCTCCCCCTCCTGGGACGAAGCACGCGGCTCCTCCCCGGGCGCCGCTGCCCCAAACCCCAAGCCCTGTAGGTAGACTTCCCCCCTCGTCTTGAATCTGTTTTGGGGGGGGGGAAAGCCCGCCAACTAGTTTGCGAGATTCGGGGGCTTAACGTAGACTTGAGAAGCGCTGGCCATCAGGCTTAAGCGTGGGCTCGTGAAAGTCCTCGCCCTGGCGTTGGCCGGGTTATCGCACTGGATTTGAATTTGCAAGCTGTTCCGATTTCAAAGACGACTTGTGTCATCAATGGGGAAAGTCTCACACGCGCTTTGGATTTTAGAGCTAAAACTGCAGTTGTGTAGCTTAGGTTCTTTGTTAGCTGAAATAGAATTAAGATTGGTAGACTTGCGACTTTATAAGCCTTAAGGTTGCCCCCATGCATAAGATAACTCAATTGTTGAGATACAGCCAGTGGATAAGTCTTTATAAGGGAAAAAAATAAAACAGGATTTCCTCATGTTTTTTTTAACAAGAAGGATCCTTCCCCCCCCTCAAGCAAAACTGATTCATGTTGGTTTTTATAGGGTACTGCAACAGTAGGGTATCAGTTGGTCCTACCCAGAACAGTTCTTCTCTGCGAGGATATTTAATACCTGGTACGTTGTAGAAGCGGAATCGTTGCTTGCTTAGCAAAGTGCATAGATTATATTGGGCCAAATGCACTAGCCTCTTTAATTTTTTTTAAAAAACAGATTGGTGTGTCCATTTAATACAAGAAAATGGAAACTGAACAGCCGGAGGAAACCTTCCCTAACACCGAAACCAATGGTGAATTTGGTGAGAAGATATTTTATAACTTCTTTTGGTCCCCCCCCTCCAGGATTTTACTGTTCCCTGAATGCTATAAGTATCTCTTAGTTTGAACTACTTTCTGCACTATCTTGTTAGGAAATAAATTTGAAGGAAACGTTCTTGAAGTAGTACATTTAATGTATATCTTTGATCTTCTTGGAAGTTACTAAAAAAATCTCTTAAACAGTGTAGCTTTAACATATCCTATGTCTTAAAATTGAGATGTAATGGAGTAAAAGTTCCTTTATTTTCAAGGATGTGCTTGCTTTTTGAAGTCTGAATCTTTAATTCTAGGTAAACGCCCTGCAGAAGATATGGAGGAGGAACAAGCTTTTAAGAGATCTAGAAACACTGATGAGATGGTTGAATTACGCATTCTGCTTCAGAGTAAGGTATAAATTTTCTTCTTGATTGTACCTTTTTAAAGGATACACACTAAGGTGAGATCGTATTCCCTTCGAGAAAGCCTTCATCTTAGAATTGGAAAAAAATAATGTAATTGTGTGGTTCTTTCTGAACATTAGTTTTTCCAATAATTAAAATTTAAGATCCCTTAGTGTAGGGAGCCACTACAGATTGAACTGGAATGATGTATATGTTAAATCGATTTACCTTGATTACACTAATTTCGTTGGAAATGAATCGGGCAGCTTAGCACAATATGAAGATATGTGCTGGTAATTGTTTTACGGTAGTTACTATTAAACTGGTGAGGGTTTGTTGCTCTGCGTATTTCTCATAAGCTTGAGTAGAGAAGGCTTTGTCTTTTGCGTAGTCACAGATTATGTTGACTTCCCAAATTGAGCCCAACAAGTGGAAGAAGTACTTGCTTAGTTTCTTTCTTTTTACCTTCTCCAGAATGCTGGGGCAGTGATTGGGAAAGGAGGCAAGAATATTAAGGCTCTCCGTACAGACGTAAGTATTAGAGAGTTCAAAATACTACAAAAGCAGCTTCAGTTTGTGTTTGTAAAAAAAAAAAAGTAAAAGATTTGCATCCTAGAAATCATTTAATAATCTAGTTTTATGCCATTTTGTAGCAATTAGATGATTTCAGGGTTTGTTGTTCCCTATTTAACAAAGCCCATATTGAGTTCGGGGTGTTTATCAAACCTCTTAACTCGTTTTCTAATAACTTCCCTAAATACCATTTCAAACAAGATAACATCTTAATTAGTTAGGAATAGCCAAGAAAATGTGAAAACCCTTTATTGAACCATTTCTCACTTGTGTGGTCAATTGCAGTATTGAAAGCCATTGGTGTTAACGGATGAGATCCAAAAGGTTTATTTTGTTGTTGTTGGTTTTTTTTTCCTTTTATTTTTTTTTCTTCTTTTAGTTGTCCATCTGTTCTTTAACAGCTTGCTTGTGGAAGCACAAAGAAATTTAATGTTGAGATTTATGATAGAATTATGGATGAAGAGTAGGCACCGAAGAGAGGGAAAACCTTTTGTCACTACCTGCATTTGAGTTTTCATATTATAGTGGGTTTTGACTGGTGGTTAGACATTTTAATAATGTTGGTATCGCCAAAAGTTACATATACAGGACTACAATTTTTTCTCAGTGTACACAATTCCTAATGATTTCTTGCTAAGTTGAGGCAGATAATTTGGTGTTGGAAATTTATTATTTGACAGTATTTCGTTTCTCTCTTGGTCACAGATCTTTGTTCTTCTTGTAAACTGAAAACTGAACTTGTAACAGATTTGAAACTTTTAAAGTTTACAAACTTGCCTTGTTAGGGCATAGGAATGCGCTTTAAACCTCCAGGAAACTAGTCAAGGATTAAGGAATTTGGTTGTGGGAATTTTTGTTTTGTCCTTTTATGATACCCTCTCCTCTAAATCCAGATGCTTTGTATAAATTAATCTGGGTTGTTAATTATCCCGTATCCTCAAGAATATCAGTAAACTGAGTCATGACAGGTTTTATGTCTACCCTCATGAGCCAGCCTGCTACTGAAACATCGTTTGTTTATTTTTTTGTTTTTGTTTTTTGTTTTTGGTTTTTTTTAATTCCTGAAAAAAGTACCATCATTTAAGGTCCTTATGCTAAGCCACGTTCAGATTTTAAGAAGTCCATTATTGTGTTAGTCTTCAGAACAACTTAAGCTTGTTTCATTAATTGAGAGTATGAGTATAGTTTGTATTAAATTAAAATTTATTGCTTTTCCCCCTTTTCCCTCTCCTTGTTTTTTTGGCCATATATCTCCGTTGCCCATGTACTGGATCGACTTACCCCTGCGTTGCCCACCATGACGTTGGCCCATCCGCCCCTGAACGCCCATGTGAAAACCCTGGTTGGCTATGCCCAAAAATGTGCTCGTTGCCAAACGGGTACCATACTTGACAACTTCTGATTGAATGCCCATGCCCAATGCCAACATCCACGAACGCCAATGACCAATGCAGTACAATGCCAGTGTTTCAGTCCCAGACAGCAGTGGCCCCGAGCGGTATGTCCCAACAGTTTATGCCTCACTGCCTGATTAGAAAGAGAGAAATGTATTTTATTACCTGCCTTTTATATAATTAAATAGTATCCCCTTTAGACGGTGTATTGTTTTTCAAGTTTCTGTCTTATTTTCCCCATTAAGTCTTTTTGTCACTGAACTTTTACCGTGAGTTGCCCACCCAAACGATCCACTAATTTTATTTCGATGGAAGGAGCACAGCTTCAAGTGTTGCATATTTGCTGCATTGTAAATCAAATTGTTACCAAAATAGTCTCTCGCTCTGTCTTTGTGGCCCACCTTGCTTCCCAACATTGCCTGTTCATAATTTTTTCTGATGAAATGCTAACTCTGGTTCACTTCTTCACTCCTCATTTGTGTTGTCTTTGTTTTGTCTTGCATTTGTATTTGTTTTCTTGCAGAGCCCATTAGTGATCTAATTTCTAACTGGTATCCATAACTTTACTCCAGATACAATGTTTACCACTTGCATATTTCCCCACTTTGCCTAAGAGAAGGTGTGCCAGTTTTTACCAATGTAACAGCGAGGGTATCCTTTAATTAACAGTGGTGGCGGGGAACATAAATATTCAACTCTGCTTCAGTTCTGGTCAATTTATTGCCCACTTAATCTGAGCCCTTCCAAAAGCCCATTCTCTGTCTCTCTGCAAGTCTCCTAATACTGTTATGTCTGTACCGGGCATAAAACAAAATGCATGTGAAAAATCTTGAATAGGCTACTTTAAGTGGGGACTATTAAATGTATGTTACTTCTCTGTAAAAGTTGATATGACTACCGTTAACAAATACAAAACTCATTTTTCTTTTCCACCTTTTTGTACTATCTGGTATTTGTGGTGTTTGACAGCATATTGAGTATCAGTGCTGATATTGAAACAATTGGAGAAATTCTGAAGAAAATCATCCCTACCTTGGAAGAGGTAGGCTCTTTATCCTTTCTTCCTTTTTGTTTTTTCTTTTTCTTTTTTCCCAACTTGGGGGGTTTAAAGGTAATGTTTGGGGGCATTGTGGGGGGCGTGACTGGGTATAAAATAGTAGCAGCAGTAACCAGAAGATTTTGCTACATAGTGTATGTGGTTAATGTGCCAGGTTGCTTATTTAAGATTTTTTTTTTTCCCCTAAAACTACCGGTGTCTATCGGGCATTTTACTAGGTTTAGCTGTATTTTTAAGAGTATCGGTATATGGGGTGTGTTTTGTGGGAGTTTTTTTTTTATCACACTGAATCATTTTGTATACAACATATGTTGAGGAAAGTGTTAAACTTACATTCTTAGTGTAGATAAGCAGTTTTTTAATAATACAGATATAAATACATTGTCGTAGCTTTACCAATATATGCGACAATAGCCTGATCACACTAGACACTTAACCTATTACTCTTTTATTTTTCTACTTTCAGGGCCTGCAGTTGCCATCACCCACTGCAACCAGCCAGCTCCCGCTCGAATCTGATGCTGTGGAATGCTTAAATGTATGTCATAGTGCCATTGAACCCCACTGAAGTATGGAGCCTGGCCCATAGGATCAATTTTATTTTTAACATAGTGTGCTTTTCCCATCTCTATTAGAAAAAGGCTTAAAAACATGATAAATGAATGGTCTTACAACTCACTGTTGACCCTGCTCCATGCTGCAGTGGGAATTAATTACATTTGCAAAGTGCTTTGCAGTCATTTTTTTATTGTGTTATTTGAATGTTAATAATTTTGTGGTAACAGCGACATGCTAAATGGCTGCAGTGTGGGTATGGTGTTGCAGGACCTGAAAATAAGTTTTTTAAGGTGCAGAATGTCCTTTTTTGGGCCTGGCTATTGAGGATAATAAGCACATAACTGGTAAAGTTATTGAAATAAAAATTCAGGTTGCTCACTGCAACAGTATATTGTATGCTTATAGCAGATAAGTGTGTATTACTTGGGTTTTTGGTTTTGGGACTAAAATTTCCTAACTCTCCTTTTGCAGTACCAACACTATAAAGGAAGTGACTTTGACTGCGAATTGAGACTGTTGATTCATCAGAGTCTGGCAGGAGGAATTATTGGGGTCAAAGGTGCCAAAATCAAAGAACTACGAGAGGTAAAGACTTTTATTTTGGAAATTATGGATGGGTTTCATTTGGCTTATCAATAAGTTTTCATTTAAAGGAGTGTATTTTACCGAGCAAACATTTTTTTAATAATAGTGTTTGGGTGCACTTTCTTAAATGTTTTTTATTTGTGAACTTGTTGCAGAACACTCAGACAACAATCAAGCTTTTCCAGGAATGCTGTCCTCATTCAACTGACAGAGTTGTACTTATTGGAGGAAAACCAGATAGGGTTGTAGAATGCATAAAGATTATCCTTGATCTTATATCAGAGGTAAGGTCCAAAAAATTTTTCCATGAAATGAGTATCTTACTGAAAAAACAGTTCAGAATATTTTTAGAATGGCTTTTACTTGCCTGCATCTTTTACCTAGCAGTTTTGTCATCTAAATTCAGAAATGCTTTGACAAAATACACGGGCTCGTAGGCAAGATTTTTCTTCCTATTCTCCAAACGAAATTGTTTTTTAAATTGCTACATTACAGACTCTCCCCTTCCCCTCCCTTCCTTTCCCTTTACTATGTATCAACAGGTTATGGCAATTCTGATCCTCTTGACCAATTCAGAATTGTCATGGTGCTTCATAGACACAAGCCTCCACCGCCCCAATCACAGAGTAACGGGTTTTTTTGTAATTTCTTCACAGCAAACTAGTTCTTTTGTTTAAAGCTTCTAAAACATGTTCAGGAGTCGCCAAAATTATTGGTGATTTTTCCAATGTTGTCTATTATGTCTTTTCTTATGTCAGCTGTCCTCAAAAAGAAACAAGGCTTTTTCCAACCCGGTTAATTTGTAATATTGCCGGTGTTTTTGTTTTTTCAGTCTCCTATCAAAGGACGTGCACAGCCTTATGATCCCAATTTTTATGATGAAACCTATGATTACGGTGGTTTTACTATGATGTTTGATGACCGTCGTGGACGTCCTGTGGGATTTCCCATGCGGGGAAGAGGTGGCTTTGACAGAATGCCTCCTGGGCGGGGTGGCCGTCCTATGCCTCCATCTAGAAGAGATTATGATGACATGAGCCCTCGCCGTGGGCCACCGCCGCCACCTCCTGGACGAGGTGGCAGAGGTGGTAGCAGAGCTCGGAATCTTCCCCTTCCTCCACCACCACCACCTAGAGGAGGGTAAGTCTATTTCTCCTCACACTACTATAGATTTCGAGGTGGGGGGGGCGTATATGATAGGTTTTAATGTTGAGTGTGTGATGGGAATCGAGTTGATTTTTAAAAACTACTATGCTTACAGAGATCTGATGGCCTATGACAGAAGAGGAAGACCCGGAGATCGTTATGATGGCATGGTAAGAACATTTAACATTGTGGGGGCTATGGAAAGGCATGTTGTCATTCTTGTTAAAGATGATTAATTTTTAAAATCCCCTTATGTTTTACTTAAAATTGAGGATAAGTGTGGCACAGGTTTATTTCAATAGTTTGATCTCTGACACAGGTTGGTTTCAGTGCTGATGAAACTTGGGACTCTGCAATAGATACATGGAGCCCATCCGAATGGCAGATGGCTTATGAACCACAGGTTGAGTATCATGGATATTTTAGTCATACCACTAATTTTTCACGTAATAATTAAATGCTTTTGTATGCTTCAGTGGTTTCCCTAAAAATGGTCTTCTGAAATTATAAACCAGGGGAGACATGGATGGAGGACTTTAATATAAAAATATTGGAACCAGAGAGATATAGTACAGCAGGTAGAGCACTTGCCTTGCACACAGTGCGGCTGACCTGGGCTTGATTAGTGGCATCTCATGGTCCCATGAGTAGCACCAATAGTAATTCCTGTGTGCAGGGCCAGATATAATCCCTAAGTACTGCTGTGTGTGCTTCTCCCCCCACCCTGCCCCCCAATTTTTTAAGTAGTATGGGAGAAAAGTAATGTCTTTTCTTTTTTTCTCCCCATTTTAGGGTGGCTCCGGATATGGTAAGATTTCTTATTTAATAAAATCAAACTTGCATGTTAAGCTTTATCAATGAACTCAGTGCTCACTTTTTAAATCAGATTATTCCTATGCAGGGGGTCGTGGCTCATATGGTGACCTTGGTGGACCTATTATTACTACACAAGTAACTATTCCCAAAGACGTAAGTGTTCTTCATATTATAAGAGCATAAATTTTTTTGTGTGGACATGCAGTAAAAATATTTTTTAATGCTGGGGTGAGAGATTAAATGGTTAAATGGATGTGAGTGGCATCTTTAGAAATCTAAATGCTTTGTATCAGATACTATCAATAAAAATTCAACTTTTTTTTTTATAGTTGGCTGGGTCTATTATTGGCAAAGGTGGTCAACGAATTAAACAAATCCGTCATGAATCAGGAGCTTCTATCAAAATTGATGAACCTTTAGAAGGGTCCGAAGATCGAATCATTACCATTACAGGAACACAGGACCAGATACAGAATGCACAGTATTTGCTGCAGAACAGGTCAGTTTACTTAAAGCTCTGTTAGATTTCACAAATTTAACCTTCTTAAACAGCTTTTCTTCTCAGTTGATTTTCCTTTCGAAGCCATGGTGTCTCCACCTTTTTTAGTGAGCTAACATTCTAATAGCTTTGCTTTAATCTTCTGCTTTCTTAAAAAAAAGACATTCAGTACTAATCTTGCTGGAAGAAGCCTTAACCAAGCATACTTCTCATTTCTCTGGTGAAAACTGCTGCCAAAATCAAACTTGTTATAAATTACACAGAGCCTGTAGAAGCAGATTTAAAAAAAAAGATGCAGGACTCTTGTAGAAAATATAGAAGATTCAGTGGATGTTGGTCTAGTTCTGTGTGGAAGACTAGTGATTTTGTTGTTTTTAGATAACTAAATGACAACAAATCACAGTCTGCCATATGGCACAGGCCATGCCTCTACAGGACAAAATGATTGGTGCTGTAAAATGCAGCATTTCACACCTCACTGGCATTTCTTTGTCTTGTCTACCGAATATTAACAACTTGTGATTTTGTTTTCTTAATTCTGCTCTACTAATAATCTGATTTACTAGTAATCATTTTTCTTGGGGCTTACATTGCTCTGATTTGTAATCACTAATGTAATTCTAATTATAATGAATATGTTTTAATTTAGCATTAAAAATTGTCTTAATGTTGATTAAGATGTTACGAACAAAAATTCTAATTCGTACTTTTTTTTCTTTTCTTTTATAGTGTGAAGCAGTATGCAGATGTTGAAGGATTCTAATGCAAGATATTTTTTCTTTTTTATAGTGTGAAGCAGTATTCTGGAAAGTTTTTCTAAGACTAGTGAAGAACTGAAGGAGTCCTGCATCTTTTTTTTTTTATCTGCTTCTGTTTAAAAAGCCAACATTCCTCTGCTTCATAGGTGTTCTGCATTTGAGGTGTAGTGAAATCTTTGCTGTTCACCAGATGTAATGTTTTAGTTCCTTAAAAACAGGGTGGGGGGGGGAAGGGCGTGCAAAAACTAACATTGAAATTTTGAAACAGCAGCAGAGTGAGTGGATTTTAATTTTTGTTCATTGTTGGTGGTTAAAAAGAAAACTTTCCCCCCATGTAATTATTGTGAACACTTTGCTTTGTGGTCACTGTAAGGTTTGGGGGGTGGGGGTGGGACAGGAAGTATAACAATAGTCCATATGTCCCTGGCATCTATTCAGAGCAGTGTGCAGAATGTAATGCTCTTTTGTAAGAAACGTTTTATGATTTTTAAAATAAATTTAGTGAACCTATTTTTGGTGGTCATTTTTTTTTAAGTCATTTTTCAAATGGCTAAATTCCATAACCCGCTCCCAAACTAAACACTAAGTTTGATTTTCAGCTCCTCTGTTGGATGTAAATGCAACTTGGATATAGGCAAAATACCTTGGCAAATCTAATTCTGGTGATTGCTTGGTTTGAATGTCCATTGATTGTGGAGAGACTCCATATGTACTCAGGCTTATATACAATAAGCTGAGGGGTTATTTAAATTTTATTTTATTTTTTTGGCAAATGCTTGCCCCTACTAGGCAACAGTTTTATACATTAGCAATTGTGAAAATAGATGGGAAACAATTCTACAAAATGGTG
The DNA here is from genome assembly GCF_029834395.1 of Sorex fumeus. Taxonomy (NCBI): domain Eukaryota; kingdom Metazoa; phylum Chordata; class Mammalia; order Eulipotyphla; family Soricidae; genus Sorex; species Sorex fumeus. Next base: position 11,558,431 of record NW_026606103.1, read on the forward strand.
TATACCCAGAAGCCTGATGGCAGCAGGTTTATTAATCAGACTGTTTGGTTATGGAAGTGACATAATAAAATTTTTTTTAACTAGGTAATTCACCTATAGACTTAAAACTGTTAGCTTGCTCTAGTGTCTTATTAGTTAAACTCTGTAAAATATATATATATTGTTTCTCCATTGTATGCAAATTGAAAAAATGTACCATTTTTATGTTGTATGTTGGATTATGTAGGAAATGTTTGTGAAAAATTGGGGGTGGGGAGATGGGAAAAAGTTCCTGTGGATGTTTTGTGTAGTATCTTGGCATTTGTATTAATAGTTAAAGTTCACTTCCAAATAAAACTCCCTTAATGCTAGATTTGATGTGTGCCCAATTTGAACAAAGGTTAATTAACACCTATAAAGTTTGTTAACTGTTCCTCTTGTTAGTTAATACAAATCTTAAATTATTTTTGTGTCAAGTGTTTTCTAGCCTTAAGTGAAATCTGGTGGGGGTAGCAGATAAGCACTTCTCCATTGTTTAATGAGTCTTTAAACAGAGTGAGCTGAATTGTCCAGATTTATCAGTCCTCTTTCTTTGCCTATAAGAAAATTTTAAAGTCTTGGGTCTCTAATTTTAAAATAGTTCTACTTTGATATTAAAGTTTAGGAACGACATAATAAAAATGTCAAGTATGCTGCTTTGGTTTTTTTTTTTTTTTAAATACATAAAAACTACAAGATGCTATGTTTGATGAGCCGTTTAGAAGTTACCCTTACACTTTGTAGTTGAGAAAAGTGCTGACAGCATCACTTTAAAATTAGTTAAGTGATTTCCCCAAAGGTGTGAAATTAAGTTGAATTGCCACATGGGTGATAGTTATATTCCCCGTGGACTATTTTACTTAAGTATGTGTGAATTCGGTTGATTTGGATGGTAGTTTGCTTATATTGAAGGAACCTTAACCCATAAAGAAAAACATTTAATAAAGCATCCCAAGAGAGAAAAGTGACCTTCGAAAACTTATTTATTGAACACTCAAAACAGGTTCTATAAATTTTGCTTATTAGAAACACCTAAACCTACAAAAAAAATGACCCATAAAGTAGAAGGGGGGGAGGGGGACAGGCAGGTATAGCCCCAGCCAATGGTGTTGCTCCAGCCTGGACCTTGGTGATCATACCCACTTGTGCCCTAGTGCTGAGATCTTTGGTCCCATTTAACAAGTCTCAAGGACTTGTCTTAAATCTTTGGTGAGACTACTAAATGCAAACATTTTACTGCTTGAGCTGGCATTGAGATTTTTTTGATCACTACAGAGCATTGTAATGTACAGAAGATAGCCGTTTTTATACTGAGCCATTTCAGGCCATTGTCACAGTGTATTTGGAGGGGTTGAATAGCTACTGATGGGCTGGTGGGACAAGAAGTAGGTAAGGCAGACAGACACTACATGTAGTACATAATTCCTGCAGCACAGTTTAGGTTCACTCCTGAACACTACCTGTGTATGGCAGGAAACATGCCATTAAAGATGTGCTAATTTGGGGGCTGGAGCAATAGCACAGCGGGTAGGGCACTTGCCTTGCACATGGCCAACTCGATTCCCAGCATCCTACATGGTCCCCAAGCACTGCCAGGAGTAATTCCCTGAGTGCAAAACCAGAAGAATCCCTGTGCATCGCCAGGTGTGACCCAAAAAGCCAAAAAAAAAAAAAAAATACTGATTTTTCTGTAGATCTGTGAAAACTACATAGGTTTAATTTGATTGTATTGTATATGTGGTGCTAGGGATCAGGACCAGGACTCCACATGAAGGCAGAGATCACCTATAGATGCAGCTCAAACTCATTTGGTTTGGGGGCCATACCCATCAGAAGTGCTCAGGATTTCAATCTGGATCAGCTATATGCAAGTGATATCTTTAGCCCCTAAGTCAACTTTAAATATGCTTTTCCCATTGCCGAGAAATTTTGAGGGCAGCTGCACCCAAGCAGTGCTCTGGTAATATTCCTGGCTGTTCAGGGAGTGGCCAGTTATGTATGTGATGCTAGGAGATTGAACCTAGGTGTGACTGCATGGAAGGGCCTTCCAGTCTTGCTGCACTGTCTTACAAGAAGTCAGGTAAATGAGAGTGAGTAGGAGTACCTGAAAAGCTTAGACATCTGCATATAACATGCAGTTTTTGCCAAGTTGAGGTCGTTTGATACACTAGTAAACTAGCAGACAAGAAACTCGGGTTGTGTTCCATTGTCAACTCAGCAACAGGGTTTGGGTGAAAATCCAAGCAAGCACCTTCAGGGGTGATCCTGAAGCACAAAGGCAGGTGTAGCCCAGAAACAGTCTGTTGGATGCTGAACCAGTTAGTCACGGATGGATTAAATGAACCTTTATTTTTTTGCTTTTTGGATCACATCCAGTGATGCTCGGGAATTACTCCTGGCTCTGCACTCAGGATTACTCCTGGTGGTACTGGGGAGACCATATGGGATGACGGGGATCCGACCCACGTCGGCCACGTGCAAGGTAAATGCCCTCCCCGCTGTACTATTACTCCGGCACTAAATGAACCTTTTATTGGGAAGACAACAGTTCCTAGTAATTTTGGAAGTTTTTCTCCCAGTTATATAGACACACTCTCTCTCTCTCTCTCCATATATATATATATATGTATATATATATATATATATATATAACATACTGGAGCGATAGCACAGCGGGTAGGGCGTTCGCCTTACACGCGGCCAACATGGCCGACCCGAGTTCAATTCCTCCGCCCCTCTCGGAGAGCCCGGCAAGCTACTGAGAGTATTCGATATGCCAGACACAGTAACAACAAAGTCTCCAATGGAGACGTTACTGGGCCCGCTCGAGCAAATCGACGATCAACGGGAGGGCCTTACTTACTTTATACATATATGTATATATAATAGACAATGAAATAGAATCCTGGTGTTTGAAGGTCTCTTCTCAACCAAAGGGCAAGTACTTGATTCAGGGCAAGTACTTGATTCAAATTAGATCTGTCCTGGGAATTTAAATCACCCAGAATGATGCAAGCAAGTTGCAATCCTGTTTTTTTTTTTTTTTTCAGCAGTACTAGTAGAGTTTTTTGCTCTAAAATTTTCTCATTTCTGTTTATAGTTCTGCTACTTCAGTTTGTCTATACGTAAGTTTTTCTTCATAGCTTTCAAAGTGGCCCTCTGCAGTTTCTCCATTTGGGGTAAAAATCAGCCATTTCTAGGGAAGTGCAAGCCTTATCTCCAGAGAGCTCCGAAGAAAGGTTACAGAACAGCCAGCAACATACCTCAAGTTTCCAGTGTGTTTTGGGGCTTCGACCTCATAGGCAAGATGATGCAACCTGGAATACCAGTGGGGAAACTGGTGAGAAACTGAGATTGGAGATGTGGCAATAGTTTCACTTGGATTTACTCCTAAGTATGGCCAGGGACCAAGATGGCAGGTGGCCTATTTCATTTAATAGAGGCTGCCAATATTTGATCCCTGGCACTGCCAGCAGTGATCTCTGCGCACAGAGCCAGAAATAAGCCTTGAGCACACTCCGGTGTGGGGGGCAAAAAATCACAGGATTTATTACACTATAAAGGATTTGGCACTGATGTTTTTGAAGTAGCCGCGAGGCATAAGCTTACAATAGTATTAAATAGACTTGAGAGGGGCCGCAAAGAATACAGCAGGTAAAAAGCATCTTGCACATAATCCCCTGCATACCCTATATGATCCCCCAAGCAGTGCCCCACAGGAGTGATCCCTGAGTACTTAAGGATAGCCCCAAAGTAAAAAAGTCTGGTGATGTAGCTCAGAGAATTTGCCTTGCATGTATGAGGCAGGCCCTGGGTTCAATCTGATACCTCATGCAGAAAGATTAACAACAGAATATTATTCAGAAACCCATTCTGGACAACTACAAGGTCATTTTAGTGCAAGAAGATCAGTGCAGTCCCATTAAATCCAAACATCTGGAAAGAAGGTGTACCTAATATGTGGTGAAAGGAACTTGGTCTAATAAGACTACAGAAAAAGAATGGGACTGTTACAGGCATTTAGGAGATACATGAAAATTCCAGATCCAAGCCTCTGGAAGCTCAACCCAGACCACCTATTTGTATTAGTACTTAAAACAGACCATACACGCAGTAGAGTAGAACTTTGTACCTGAATTGAGCAGTGTCTTACTGGGGGGATGGAGGGGTGGGGGTGCTCTGGGCTTGCATGTGGCCAACCCAGGGTACCCAGGATTGATGCCTAGTATTCCGTATGATTCCCTGAACACCACCAGGAAAATTCTGAGTATAGAACCAGGAGTAACCTCAGTATCTCCAGATGTGGCCCAAACCATCCATCCCCCTTCCTCTCCCAAAAAGCAAGTCTCTAAATTTGGTGTGCACTTTTTGTTCATTACCAAATGAACCCTACAGAGGTCACAGTGGTGATCATCCCTGATGATCTGCTGGGTTCACAGAACCCTCCATCCTAGAATACAAAGTACACACTAGATACAGCTACTTGTCAAAGATATCCTCCATGCTTCAGCATCAATGTCATGGCCCTGTACCTGGAATGAATTAAGGCTAATGGTAGCTCCATCAAATCACAATTTATATTGATTCTACTCAAGGATTCAATACATGCCAAATGGACCCCAGAATAAACATTGCCTTTTGGGGGATGGGTGAGGCCCACACGTGGTGGTGCTCAGGGGTTACACTTGTCTGTGCACTCGGGAATTCCTGTTGGTGCTCAGGAGACCATATGGGATACCAGGGATCAAACGCAGGTCAGCCACAGGCAAAGCAAGAGCCCTACCCTCTGTACTGTTTCTCTAGCCCCAAACACTGCAGTTTTGCATTGATAATGTTAAGGTGCTTTAGAATAAAAAAAAAGATTGCTTGGAACCATGCAGTTTCAGGTGTCAAGCTCAAGGACTCTCCCGTGCAATGCATGTTTTCAACTTTTCGAGCCATCTCTCCCAACTACAAAACCTCTACAAATGCAGTTTTTCTTAAATCTATGTGCTTATTATGGATTCTTCCCCTCCCCACTTTATTTAAACACCGTGGTCTACAAAGTTGTTCATGATGCATTTGTTACAGGCATTTAGTATTTCAACACCAGTCTCACCACCACCACTTTGACTTTTCCTCCACCACTGTCCCCATTCTCCCAACCACCCCATCAAGCCTGCCCCTGTAGCGGCCCAAAATAATTTATATTTCAGTTATACCACTGAATAGCAAATGGAATTATCAAAATATCGACACTATGTTTATATAACAAGGCCTGGTTTTTGGTTTGGTTTGGTTTGGTTTTGCTTTTCTGGGTCACACCCAGCGATGCTCAGGGGTTTCTCCTGGCTCTGCATTCAGGAGTTACTCCTGGCGGTGCTTTGAGGACCACATGGGATGCCAGGGATTGAACTCAGGTCGGACGCGTGCAAGGCAAACACCCTACCTGCTATACTATTGCTCTGGCCCCAACAAGGTCTGTATTTAATAACAACAATTTCCTTTTTGGGCATCCCAAGTGCTTAGAGGCCCAAGGATAGTACTGCTGGTAGTACGGCGCATGCCTTGCCATGCATCCAATCCAGGTTCGATCCCCAGCACCCCATGTGGTCTCCTGAGCCCTGACTGCTACGATCCCTGAATGTAGAGCCAAGAGTAAGCCCTGAGCACTGCTGAATGTGACCACAAAACAAAGTAGATAACCAAGTGTGCATGCTTAGGCAGCCTAAGGGCCTTCCTGCTGATTCTCCACCAGTGAACCTATGGTTCAAAGCAAGGACCAGTGATGAGGTGCAGATCCAACCCTGTGAGGCCAGAGATTATCTGGCTCACCCCAGTGGTGCCCAGGGGCCTACAGGGTCCATAATCAATGGTGATGGGTCATTCTTCCAGTGCTTGGAGGCCTCCAGGGACGCACCTACTGATGCTCAGGTGCCTGGGAAGAAAGTGGAGTCAACTGCATACAAAAAGCAAACACCTTAATCTGGACCACCAAATCGTTTTAAATGTCACCAATTTCTCATATATACATATACAACTTAATCTATATAAAATACACATACATATATATATTACTGAGAACTAGGTGACATAAGTTCTGAAAGTTATATATATTGTATATTATTGAATAACATTGGGTTGTCCCTGCTCCTCCTGCAGGGAGCTTAAGGTTTGAGTCACTTCCACAACAGTGCAACTGAGGCACACCCAATTCAATCAGGTACTAATAATCTTATATTGCCTTTCTCTTTCCTTTATGTCATTTGCATGGTTTATTTAGCAATGTCCTTTTTGTATAGACACAGGAAGATAGTTGATGCTATGCTTTGTAACATGAGAGTTAATTGACTCCAAAATAATATTTACTCCTGGGCATTCATATTTACTTAAGCCTCAGTTGCCCTTAGTTCCTGGCATCCCAAGAGCAGGGTCCCAACGAGGGACTGGGTGGACCCAGGGCAAGCTGTGAGCTACCCTGGCATCGAAATGGGCCTGGCCAAAGTGCCATGATATTTAACTGTAAGTTAAGAGCACAGTCATGGACAAACTCTTTCATGACCCAAAAAGAAGTAACTGAATAAGGACCCTGCTGGGGTTAAGAAAGACTAACCTGGCCTGAGGACTGTAGTCTCGAATATATAGCAAGATGTCCCCAGGAAGAGCCAATCTTTAACTTAATATATCTCTTACTGTGTTCATACAAAATGACATTGCTAGAAATTTTATAAGAAGTAAATTTACTAGCTAGTAGTTGAGGAAAGGAGATGTTGAAGACTCAGTTAAACATTAGATGCTGGGGACAAGAAAGTCAGGACTAGATGCTGAAGACTAGATGTTGAAGATGAGAAGGTTGACGACGAAACATTGAAGACAAGGAAAACTGAGACTTTGGAGACTTTGGGACTAGAAGGAGAACCAGATGACAACGAAGTCTATGAGACTACGTCGAGATGAGGAAGAGGATATAACAAAGGAGAAAGAAAAAGAAAGAAAAAAAATTAGTTCTCCAAATAACTCGCTTTCCTTTAGATGAATGGAAGAGATTGGTTTGTTCTTTTTATTTTCTGAGTGGGGGATGGGGTGCCTCACCTGGCCATACTCAGGAGTTACACCTGGTTCTTGGGCTCAGAAATCACTCCTAGAAGGCTTGGGGACCATATGGGATGCCAGGAATAGAACCAGGTTGGCCATGTGCAAGGCAAGCACCCTTCCAACTGTTGACTGGTCATCTTTTAGGAAGACAATATAGACAATCCTCAAAAACTAGGAATTGAGCTTCCATACAACCCAATAATTCCACTCAATGCAGAAGACATCTGCAACCATATGTTCATTACAGCACTATTCACAATAGCCAAAACTCTGGAAATTACCAAAATTCGCAAGAACAGATAACTGAATAAAGCTACAATACATCTACACAAAATGGAATACTATGCAGCTGTTAAAAAGATGCAATGAAATTTGCTGTCATATAGGTGGATCTGGAGAATATCATGCTAAGTGAAATGAATAAGAGAGGGACAAACAGAGAATGATCTCACTAATCTACAAGTAATAAAGAAACATAGTAGGTAATGGAAATGAAGAACAGGAGGATTGATCCTCAGAAGGAAGCTTGCCGCTGTGGAGGGAGCGGGGACAGGTCAGAAAAGGGACCACTACAACATAGGGAAGTGGTCACTCTGTACAAAAACTGGATTCTGGAAGCAGGTAAAGTGATATGTGTCATAACCTATCAGTTACAGTATTGTAAACCACAGGGTCTACAAGGGGGGGGAAAAGTGCCTGACAGAGGAAGGCTGGGGTGGCGATAGGTGGGGAGGAGGGGGCAAGGAGGTGAGAGGGAAAGTGGGGACATTGCAGGAGCGAAGAAGACAATGGCGAAGGGGTTGGTGATGGAACTTTGTGATTCACTAAATTGATTTTCTTTGAAAAGTGACCCACGGGGCTGCAGAGATAGTACAGAAACTAGGGCTCTTGCCTTGCACATGGTCATTCCAGATTCCATCCGTTGCACCCCATATATTGCCCAAGCCCCACCAGGAGTGATCTTCCAGCACTGAGTCAGGAGTATGCCCTGAGCACCACTGGGTATGGCTTCTGAAAATTTTCCTTAATACCCCTTAACTGGCTAAAAGGAGATAAAGGGATATATAATATATATGATAACCTTTCAGTACCTTCAAACCACAATGCGTGAGAGAGCGCGCGAGAGAATAAGAGACAGAAACAGAGACAGAGACACACACAGGGAGCGAAGGAGCAAGCAAGAGAGAGAGAACGGGGGGAGTGTCTGCCATAGAGGCAGGTTGGCAGTGGAGGCGGGAGGGAAACAGGAGACATTGGTGGTGGGAAATGTGCATTCACTGAAAGAACAGGTGTTGGAAATATTGTATGTCTGAAACCTAATTATGAACAACTTTGTAGCTGTATTCCACAGTGATTCAATAAAAAAGGAAGAGGAAATGAATATCCCTTAATGGGTCAGAGAGAGAGAATAGTGGGTAAAGTGCTTGCTTTGCACGTGGTTCTGGGTTCTATCGCCAGCCATCACATATGATCCCCCATGCCTGAGCCTGCCAGAAATGCTCCTTCAGCACAGTCAAGCATAAGCCCTTAGCACGGCCAGGTGTGGGCCGTAACAGACAACAGCAAAAATAAACTAGCAATTAGAAATAATTGTTGCCAATGCTTGTTATTTATCTACTTAGAATCAGGGCTCCCTTCATGACTAGAGTGATCAAATTTGGGTGGGTACCAGTCAAGAATGGAAAAAGTGGAGGCCAGGGAGGGGCCTTAGTGGTAGAGCTTGCCTTGCATGTGTGAAATATTGAATTTAAGCTCCAGCAACATATGGTCCCCAAGAACAGTGGTAGTGACTCCCAACTACAAAACAAGCACCAAAGAAGAGTGACAGGGAAGAGCTCCTGAGCACATCTAAGTATGGCCCCCCAAAAAAGTGATAGGGAACATTACTGATCATGCTTTCCAGAAGGATGTGACCTAAAGTACCAGCAAGTTTAGGGACTATTTAGAGGTCATTTTTATTTGGTCTGTATGTGTGGGAGAAATACCCAGTGGTGCTTAGGGATTGCTTCTGCTTCTGGTGGGTAGCAGTGAACAGGATCTTGTGATGAACTGAACTCTGGTCTCTTGCATACAAGTCATGTGCTCCAGCATGCTGAGCTATGATTCTGGACCTAGAAGTCACTGTGATGTCTTCAAGTTTATGGGGTAGAGCTTTTGGAAAAGATTTCTAAGGAAATCTATGTAATTGGCATGTTCTGTTGGTCTGTGGCCCCTTTTACTTACCAATGGGCACAGTGCCTATAAATCTAGGCTATCTTACAACAATGAAGAAAGAAAAAAGGGGAATAGTGAGACAGAAATCTAGGCACCGGGTTCCTTCATTCCCAGATACCTGGCATGGAGTGCTCGCCTCTTTCCTTTTTTTTTTTTTTTTTTGGCCTCCCAATAGTGTGCAGGAGGCCCAGGAATTACTCCCAAGGATTCTCAGTCAACTTGGGCAGGACACGCAATTCTTTTTTTTTTTTTTTTTTTTTTGCTTTTTGGGTCACACCCAGCGATGCACAGGGGTTACTCCTGGCTCTGCACTCAGGAATTATTCCTGGCTCTGCACTCAGGAATTACTCCTGGCGGTGCTCAGGGGACCATATGGGATGCTGGGGATCGAACCTGGGTCGGCTGCGTACAAGGCAAACGCCCTCCCCGCTGTGCTATCGCTCCAGCCCCTGGACACGCAATTCTTAGACCCAGCACTGAAACACTCAGTGAGCTCAGTGATTCTGGGGGCCAACATGGCCACACCTAGCAAAGGCAGTTGGTGAGTGCTGAGAAGTCAGGTTCTTAAACATGTGAGGGTGAGGCTTGCACTCTGAATCCCTAAAACTACCTGACTGTGAGGATGAGAGAAAAACTGCTTTTCAGTAATAAGTATCTCATTTTCTGTTGATTGATGCATAAGCCTTTCTAGACACTTCTCTGTTTTATTCACCAGAGGGCAAATGTCAATGTCTTATCTGTATTTTCTCCCTGTGTACGACAGAGAGCTTTCATATCAATAGAAACCCCAACATAGGGCCAGAGAAATAGTACAGCAGATAAGGTGACTGCCTTCCATGCCTCTGACCCTGGTTTAATTCCCGGAATCCTATATGGTCCCCTGAGCACTGTCAGGAGTAATCTCTGAGTGCAAAGCCAGGAGTAAGCCCTGTGTACTGCCAGATGTGGCTTCAAAACAACAAAACAAAAAGAAGTCCCAGCTCAAACTTTAAATTATAAGAAAGCTTTTTAACTCATAAAACTGAATATCCAAAGGTAGGGTAGACTTGAGCTGGGATAATTCTATTCCAAATCCATTTCTTTATTTTGAAATACCCACCATATTTTGCCAAAAGGACAACCATAATTTCAAGTCTTATATCCAAGTAACCATGTCCAAAGGAAACAATTTCAAGTTTAATATCCAGACTGAGCCATATCCAGAGTAAGTGTGAATCACTTCTGAAAGTACTCCTGAAAAAGCCTTTTCTAAATGTTTCCCTAAGAATTTTCCTACAACTCACTGAGGTTAACTGGTGAATGTGCATGATACTAATTCAGTTACAGCACAAGATAATAGTACTCTTAGATCAACCCAGACAATATCTGGGGCTGAGAAGACTAAGAACAGGGTAAAAGGGAAGTACTAGTGAATGTGAGGATTCTGTTGGGAAGGAAGACAGGAAGTAAACTTTTTGTGTTTGTTTGTTGTTTGGGGGACCAAATCATAGTGCAGGGTTACTTCTGGCTCTGCACTCAGGATTTTTATATTTCAAGCATTTCGTGGACATGAATACATTACACATAATGTTTATGCTATATCTAAGTAAGTTGCTTGAAAAAAGGAAGTGTTTTACTATTATATTGGTCCTACCTAGATCTAAATATCCTTAAGAGTAGAAATTCAAGTTTTTATTCCTGTCAACAAGCCTTAAAGAAAACGGCCAGCAAGCCCTGAAAGTGTGAGGGTTTGATCCCTGGTATCGCAAAGAGAAAGTGACTTAAATGGTTAAATCTTTTTTGTAGTTTTCTACATTTACTTGTTAATCAATTTATTTTTTTGGGTGACACCCGGTGATGCTCAGAGGTTACTTCTGGTTCTGCACTCAGGAGTTACTCCTGGCGGTGCTCGGGGGACCATATGGGATGCCGGAGATTGATCCCAGGTTGGCCGCATGCAAAGCAAATGCCCTACCCACTGTGCTATCGCTCCGGCCCCTAATCAATTTATTTGACTCTCAAAATTCAATAGTTTGTAGAATAGTCAGGAAATAGTTCCTGAGGCAGCAGATTTGCATTTATTCAACAACTCTAATAGCACCTCATAGGCCTTTTCTGTAGCACTGTCCTCCCATTGTTTGCTGAGTGGGCCCAGTAACGTCTCCATCATGAGACTTGTTGTTACTGTGTTTGGCATATTGAATACATCACGGGTAGCTTGCCAGGCTTTGCCATGTGGGCGAGATACTCTTGGTAGCTTGCCAAGCTCTCGGAGAGGGGCGGAGGAATTGAACCCGGCTCAGCCGGGCTGGTTGCTAGCAAGGCAAATGCCCTACCGCTGTGCCTGTGCTCCAGCCCAGGCCTTTTCTACAAAAGCAAATCACAGTAGTTGCTATTTGTGTGTACTTGTATGCTCGAATTTATGCTGGATAATGTAACCACTGTGTTACATTCTTGGACTTTGTGGGGTCTTTTTTTCCTTCTCTTTTTGCAGTATCAGGCATTAAGTTTAGCACCTTATACATGAAGGGCATTGAGTCACATCCCCTACCTACTCAGTTAAAATAGTATGGGGCTTAAGGCACTTGTCTTGCATAAGATGGACCCAGTTTGATCCCAGGTACCATGGTCCTCCACCTGCAGAGTCAGAAGTAGTTAGAAATTGCCTCTGGCACCACCAGGTGCAGAGATAAACAAAACAAGTGGCATTTTATTTTTCAGTGGAAAAAAAAACTAGTGCAATGAAGATATAATTCCCTTTAATGGATACAATTTGTCTCTTAAAAATTCCAAATTCTTTTTTTATTTTTTGCTCTTTTGGGTCACACTCAGCGATGCACAGGGGTTACTCCTGGCGGTACTCAGGGGACCATATAGGATGCTGGGAATCGAACCCAGGTCGGCCATGTGCAAGGCAAAGGCCCTACCCGCTGTGCTATCACTCCAGCCCCCAAAATTCCAAATTCTTTGAAAATTCCAAGGTTCTTTTACTGTCAACAACTAGAAATGTTTGTTTTGGGCAGTATCTGGAGGTGCTTAGGGATTACTCTTGGCTCTGTGCTCAGGGCACCATACAGGATGCAGGAGATGGAAACCTGCAAGGCAAGGGAATCATTTTGTGGGCCTGGAGTGTTAGTACAGCGGGTAAGATGCTTGCCTTGCATGCAGCTTACTAGGGTACCATCTCCTGTATCCCATATGGTCCCCCAGGCACCATCAGGAGTGGTATCTGAGCACAGTAAGTCCTGAGTGTCTCTAGGTGTGTGTGGTGCTCCCTCCCTCCCCCAAAATCATTCATTTTGTTGGGAAGAACCTACCCTATGTCCAGCAGCCATTTCAGGCTTGGTACTGGGGGGTTGCTTGGTGGCTTCTAGTGGTACTCGAATCATGAAGTGCTAGAGATTGAGCCCTGGCCTCCAAAATGCAAGGCATATGCTCTAGTCCAGAGTTTTATTTTCACCCTCTTTTTTTTTGGGGGGGGGAGGGCCCTGGGGGGAGCAGGAACAACCGGGTGTGGTCAGGGCATACTTTCAGCTCTGCTCTCAAAGATCATTCCTGGCTGGTCGGGCTGCTCAGAGGTACACATAAGGTGCCTGGGATGGAATCCAATTTAACAAAGTGTAAGGCAAAGGCCTACCAACTGTACTACTGCTCTGGCCCCTTAAAGAGTTTCGTAAAGCCTTGGGTTAAGGGCTGGGGCAGAAATACCCAGGTGTTTGCCTAGAACACAGTTGACCTGGGTTCGATCCACCGAAGGGCCTGCTGGGTTGGCCTCCAAACAAACAAAACCGCACCCGAAAACATAACAAAACTTTTAAAATTGGAGAGAAGTGCTTGCCTTACATGTAGCAAATTGGACTTAATCCCTGGCACTAGCTATGATCCCCAAGTACATCCAGGAGTAAACTCTGAATACTGCCGGGAGCGTGGCCCAAACCTCCTACTACCCCAAACAAAAGCTTTAAAAAGTTTCTAATACTCGAGATTCAAAGGTGTGAACAATTTAGGGCTAGGACTGCACGGCGGCGGTACAGAGCGCATTACAGGAGGCGCTGGGCTCCATCTCGCCCACCTAACACACAGGCACAAAGAGGTGTTATTTTGTTTTTGTTATTTTTCTTTTTTGTATTTTTTGCTTTCTGGGTCACACCTGGCGGTGCACAGGGGCTCCTCCTGGCTCCGCACTCAGGAATTACTCCTGACGGTGCTCAGGAGACCATATGGGAAGCCGGGAATCGAACCCAGACCCGCTGTACTATTGCTCTTGCCCCAAGAGGTGTGATTTTGGACTTAAATCTCAAGGAATTAAAAAAACCCAAGCTCCCATACCAAATTTCATCACGTGGCAGATTTGGATCACTATTTTTGTTATGGTTTTCGGGCCACACCCGGCTGTATCGGGGAATGTGTGTGTGGGGGGGGGGACGACACAGCGTCAACCTGTGCTTTGCCAGCCCGGGGTCACCCATTTGATTCCGGATTGAAAGACCAGGCAGGATCTTTTCTGACAGCTGGGGCGGGACTGTGATTCCTACCAACTTTCCTCGCCTTCACGCCGGGCGTGCGAGGAATCGCGGGGACCGCGGCCGGACCCTTCCGGCCGCCTCCCGGGCACAGGCGGGACCCCGCGCCGGCCGGAAGTGCGCGCACCCGGCTCCTCCCCAGCAGTCCCCCCCCTCCCGCACGCCCGGCCGGCCGGAAACGCGCTCACCGGGCTCCTTCCTGTCCCGCCTCCCCCCTATCTCCCCCCCCCCCTCGCACGCCCGGCCGGCCGGAAACGGCCCCGGGCTCGTCAGGCGCCAGAAAAGTCGCAAATCGGAAAAGATTCTGCCCGCTCCCTAGTCGGGGGACCCCGCCGTTCCCCCACGTTCCTCACGGCCCCGGAGGCGGCCACCAGGGAGCAGCGCGGCTGGAACCAACCAGGAGGGCGACGGCGAGTCGGCGCCTTCCGGCCCCGGCAGGGCGGGCCAAGATGGCGGCGCCGTCGCGCCGTGCGCGCGCCCGACACTCCCATCCACTTCCGGACTCGAGAGCCGGAAGCGGGTCCGGCGCGTGCACGGGCCACCGAGGGGCGGGGTTACCGTCCCGGAAGTGCCGAAGGGGAGGGCGAGGCGCGCACGGGTTCGGACCCGGGGCGTCCGGACGGACTCTGGTCCACGCCAGGCTGTGCGGAGGGCCGCTTCTCAGCCCAGAGCGCTGGACGGGATGGACGGGCGCCTCGGCCCCCGGGAGTCGGCGCGGCTCGTGGCCGAGCGGAGCCGCGACGTGCGGGTGGACGCCGAGGGCGTGCGGGGGGTGGCGGAGCGGCTGCGTGCCGCGGCGGCAGAGCCCGCGCTGAGCCTGGGCGGCTGGAAGGCGCTGCACGAGCTGAACCCGCGGGCGGCCGACGAGGAGGCGGCCAACTGGGTGTTCCTGGTGGACACGCTCAACTTCTCCTTCTGGACCGAGCCGGACGCGCGCAAGTGCCTTGTGCGCTACAAGGGAAGAGAGTACAGCGGGTACTGGGCCCTCTGCGCCGCGGTCAACAGGGCCCTGGACGAAGGTCGGTGCTCGCGCCCGGGAGGGCCCCGAGGACGCGCAGAGCCGCGTCCCGGACACTCAGACGGCGACCTTTGCTGTGCCTCCCCGTGGCCGAGGCCTCCTCCTTAGCAGTACAGCTCCGGGAAGAAGTTGACAACGGGATGTTTCGGTTGTAGGCCCACGCCCGGCGATGCTCAGGGGTTCGCCCTAGTTTTGCACTCAGGAATCCTGGCAGCGCCGGATGTGACAGATCGGTGCCGGGATCAAACCAGGGCTGGCCGCGGGCAAAGGCAGACGCCCTGCAGGCTGCATGGACGCTTGTGCCCAAGGAAATTGTCATCATCATCCCAGCCAAGCGGATTCGTTGTTTGTTTTTTTCTTTTGATCTTCGGTGCTCAGGGCTTACTCCTGGCTCTGTGCTCAGAGATCACTAGTGGTGGGCTCCAAGCATATGAGGTGCTAGGGATAGAAACCGGGTCAGCTGCAGGCAAGGCAAGCGCCCTACGGGCTGCCCCCAAGCACACACGTCTTTTTGAAGAATGCCACTTGGATGGCATTCTTAGGGCCATATCTGTCCTAAACGCGGCCGGATACTGTAAAACAGGGAATGCAGTTGACCACATCCGATGTAATACTGCAGTTGTTAGAGATGTGCAAATAGATGAGGTTCAACTTCAAACTTCTAAATGAGTCATCCATTTTTTATTCTTTTACGTTTTATTCATCCTTGATTTTTTTGGGGGCGTGGAGTGTCAGGGTAGTATTGTGGAGCTCAGGAGCTGCACTTGGCTTGGCTTTGGAACTGCCTCCCACACTGCATCCACATTCATCCTTTCTTCCTTTCCCTTAACACAGGGTTTCTTTTTTACATTTTTTTGTTTAGTGAGCCCAGCAGCACTCAAGGCTTACTCCTGGCTGTGTATCCAGGAGTTACTCTAGAACCTTGGTCTATTAAGTGCAAGGCAAGCGCCCCTACCCTTTCTGCTATCTTTCAGACCCATGGGTTTCATAAACAGGGATCCACTGAGTATAATTGACATTTCGGGATTTTCTTTTCCTAAGGAATACCAATAACCAGTGCTTCGTACTATGCCACTGTGACTCTGGATCAGGTCCGCCACGTGCTGCGCTCCGACACAGAAGTACCTATGCCTCTGATAGAAGAGAGGCATCGGATTCTCAATGAAACTGGGAAAATTCTGCTGGAGAAGTTTGAAGGCTCTTTTCTTAATTGTGTTCGAAAAAGTGGAAAAAGTGCACAGAAATTAATGTACTTGGTAGTCGAAAACTTTCCTTCTTACAGAGATGTGGCTGAGTTTGAGGTGAGTTGCTTTTATGGGAAGGGACTTTAGAAATCCTCTGGGTCCAGGAGGCTGTTGACCATACTTGGCAGTAGTCAGGGCTCCTCCTCTGTGCTCAGGGGTCATTTCTGGTGATGCCTCCAGGCAGGCTCAGCTGTGTGAAAGGCAAATGCAGTAATCCCTGTAGAATTCCTAGTGATCTTATCTCCCTTCCAGAACTTTTGTTTTTGGCACCACACTCAGAGATTCTTCAGTGCTGCTTCTGGTGTTTTCATTAAGGCCCTTCAGGGTGATACTTGGAGGAATATGCAGTGCCAGGGACCAAACTTGGGGTCCTAGCATGTGAAGCATGCACTCAAGCTTATTTTGTTTTCGTGCTCTACCCAGTGATGCTTGTGGGCTGCTCTGGGATTGGTGCTTTCACCACTTCTATCCCACCCCAAAAAGTTTTCTAGTTGTTGAGAATAGCAACATCCAAGTTAGTGACTCGGTGCCATCCAGGATTCAGTCTTTACTCTTTGTTTCTCTTGACTCCATTTTTTCCTTACTGCAGACTCTTTTCTTGAAGTAGAATAGGTAAATGTCCACGAATATTTGCATCTTGCTGCTTCAGCTACCAGAGAAAGAAAGGGAAAGGAGAGATAGACAAACTTTCGCACTTCCTGTTCTAAAAACTCCTGGGTAAGACTTGATTGAACTGGCATAGATTATGACCAGCTGTGCCTGTCTGAGTGCGTAGGTCAGAGATTATTTCTTTAGAAAGCCCAGTGCCACTGTTGAACTTTATTCTCTCTGACCAGTTTGCTAATGCAAAGGGAAATTATTCATCGAATTTCTTGGTTCATCACTTAGGCCACCCAATTGTAATTACATATATATATATATATATATATATATATATGTATATGTAACTACTGTTAGAAATGAAACTTGGCCGGAGAGACAGTGCAGGGACGCTTGCCTTGCAGTGCATTTGGTCCCCTAGAGTACCACTAGATGTCCCTGAGCACTACCAGGTGTGGCCCAAAAAAAAGAAAAACTCACATTCCTGGAGAGATCGTACAGCAGACAGGTGGGCAGGGTGTTTGCCTTGCATGTGTCTGACCCATAGCATTCCATGTTATGGAAGTAATCCATGAGCATCGCTGAGTGTGTTCCCCCCACCCCTCACAAATCAAACAAAAACCCAACACTGTCATTCATAGAACTAAGAGTCAGTTGGGGTAGAAAGGCTGAGATGAAATTTAACATTTGGGGAGGGCAGAGCAGTAGTACAGCGGGCAAATGTGGGTTATCTCCGGTATTCGGTATAGTACCCTGAGCCTGCCAGGAGTGATTTCTGAGTGCAGAGCCAGAAGAAATCCCTGTGTACTACCATGTGTGGCCCAAAACCCAAAAATAAATGAATAAAATAAAGTTAGCTGACTGGAAAGAGTTCAGGTGTTTTATTTTGGGATGGCAGGTATCAAACCCAGGTTGGATATATGCAAGGCAAGTGCTCTAAATTTACCCTCTGTACTCATTATCCACTGTACTAGCTTCAGCCCCTGGAGTGAACAGAACACCTACAGAGTCTGTTTGCTTTCAGAATGTCCTGAGTTTTGGTTTTGTGGAAGAAAGTGGTTTTTTTTGTGTTTTTTTTTCTTTTGGTGGGTTGGAATATTTGAGTTTTAATTTTTTTTAAACATTTCTTTATGCTTTTGGGTCATATCTGGTGATGCTCAGGGGTTACTCCTGGCTCTGCACTCAGGAATTACTTTAGGCAGTGCTCCGGGAACCGTATGGGATGCCAGGGATGGGACTTGGGTTGGCCACATGCAAAGCAAACGTCCTTCCCACTGTACTGTCTCTGGCCCTATTTTTTTTTGAATTAAATATATTTTATTTGGAGTGTTTCTAAGGTGGGAGGGGAGAGAGAGAGAGAGACTCAAGAGAGAACGCGGACTTCTCTAAGGGTGGAGAGAGCCACACATCCTAGCATTAGACATGAAAGCATGAAAGTACACATCTCAAGAGGGGCGATGCGGGCGACACGTGCTGGGGTACCACATGTTCTCAGCAATGTGGGTGCAAGCAGCACAGGGGCTCGGGCAACATATGCGCATCTGGCCCTAATTTAAAAAAAAAAAATTGTGACTTTGTAATTCACAGTGATGCAGTTTAGAAAAGGATATTCACATGTGCAATGTTCCAACACTAGTTCCTTCACCAGTGCCCAGTGCTCTTCACCAACATCCCCAGTTTCCCTTCTGTCCACCCCGCAGCAACCTGTCCCTCCCCCATTGTCCTATGTTTTCCTTCCCCAACTTTATCCTCACCTCCACTCCTACTTTCATCTTTATTTTTAAATATTTTTCTGTCTTTGGGCTTACCGTGGATGTGCAGGGACTATTCCTGGGTCAGTGCTAGGAACTTGCTCTAATTACAGTGGTTGAAATTAAGGACCCTGTGATGCCAGGAATTGGGAATCGAGCGTGGGGTCTTGCCCTGGCCCCTTGACTTTATGTTTTACATACATCACAGTCTATTTGATACAATACTAAAAATCGTTTTTGGTTTCTGTTTGGGGGCCACACCCCTGTAGGGCTAGGGGCCACTCCTGGGGGTGTTTGAGGGATTATGCAGTGCCAGGGATTGAACCCAGACGTCTTGCATGCAAAACATTCACTCTATTCCATTAAACTATCTCTGACCCTAAAATGGTCAGTTAAAAAAAATGTTTTTGGAAAGGGTAGTGGGCCACATCTGTGGTGCTCAGGGTTTACTCCTGGCTCTTTGGTCAGGGAGTCAGATGTGGTGCCAGGTAGTGAACTGGGAACAGCCATATACAAGGCGTAGCCATAATCACTATCCTGTCTCTCCAGCCTTTCATTTAAATTGAATTTCTTTTTTTGGGGAGTGGTTCATACCCAGTGGTATGCTCAGAGCTGCACCTCACTGTACTTGGGCTACGTGGTGCCAGGGATTGAACCAGCGCTTCTCTAGTCCTTAAGAGTTTGAAAACGGTCTACTTGGGGCAATGGATCAGACAAGAGCAATTATTTGTTTTGCATGTGTGGCATTCTGGTCTTACCCCCAGCAACACCAAAAAAATGTGTCAACATAAATCCAAAACTGTATCAGATATAGATGAAGAGCGATACATTTCATTGATATCTTATTTTCTCCTTCCCTTTCCGGTGTTGCGGTTTTTGCAGTGATGGGGGCTTCCCAGTGCTCCCTCGGGGTCAGACTAGCTGGTCCTGTCACAGTGGGATTCTCTTGATCACTGTAGTGCCAGAGAGCACAGCCAGCAGAGGTGCCAGGATTGCACTTGGTGCAGTGCACATCACACCAAGAGTTGAGCTCATGTCCTCACACATTCGAAGTAGATTTTTTTTTTTTAAAGAAGCCAATTTATTTTATTTTTGATTTTTCTTTCTTGGGTCACACCCAGCAATGCTCAGGGGTTACTCCTGGCTTTGCACTCAGGAATTACTCCTGGCAGTGCTTGGGGGACCATATGGGATGCTAGGGATCGAACCGGGTTGGCCGCATGCAAGGCAAACGCCCCACCCACTGTGCTATCGGTTTGGCCCCCTCGAAGTAGGTGTTTTACTGCTGCACCAGCTTATAGCTCCCAAGGCCCGGATTTTGAAAAAAAAAAAAAAAAGAAACATTGATTTTGGGGTTTTTGAGACACACCTGGCTGTGCTCAGGACTTACTCCCAACTTAATCCTTGAGCACAGAGGTTACTCTTGTTGGGGCTTGAAACCTCTGTGGTGACCGCAATCAAACTTTATTGGCAGCACACAGGGCAAGCACCTGACCTGTATTGCTCTCCAGCCCCATGCCAGACATTTTAAACTGAAGATTTGGGGACACTGGTGGAGGAGGAAAATTGACATCAGTGATAGGATTGGTGCTGGAACATTCATTATATGCCTGAAGCTCAGCTATCAATAAACTAGTAAATTATGATTCCTAAAATAAGTAAAATCAGAAACCAGAAAAAAAAGCATCTGCATGCTCTTGTAAACAAAGGTTAAACCTCACAGAGGCTGAAATAATGTTGCTATTAATTACTGATACTTTAAGCAGGAAAATTAGTAAACTTCATCACTGTCACTGTCCTCCCTGTTGTTCATGGATTTGCTCGAGCGGGCCCAGTAACGTCTCCATTGGAGACTTTTGTTGTTACTGTGTTTGGCATATCGAATACATCACGGGTAGCTTGCCAGACTCTGTCGTGCAGGCGAGATACTCTCAGTAGCTTGGGCTCTCCGAGAGGGGCGGAGGAATCGAACTCGGGTCGGCCATGTTGGCTGCATGCAAGGCAAACGCACTACCACTGTGCTATTGCTCCAATAGTAATAGTAATTTTCTTATTTGTACCTATTTTTTCCATTTTATTTTTTTATTGAATCACCTTGAGATAGACAGTTACCAAGTTGTTCATGGTTGGCTTTCAGTCATACAGTGTTCCAACTCTACGTATTCTTTTTTTTTTGTTCTTTTTTTTATTTGCTTTTTGGGTCACACCCGGCGATGCTCTATGCCAAACACAGTAACAACAAGTCTCATGATGGAGACATTACTGGGCCCGCTCGAGCAAATCGATGAACAACGGGAGGACTGGACCGGACCAGACCGGACCCGGCGATGCACTGGAGTCACTCCTGGTTCATGCACTCAGGAATTACTCCTGCTGGTGCTCGGGGGACCATATGGGATGCTGGGAATCGAACCTGGGTCGGCCGCGTGCAAGGCAAATGCCCTACCCGCTGTGCTATCCCTCCAGCCCCAACTCTGTGTATTCTTAATGTCCATTTGATTCATTTTGCTGAAAAGTTTTAGAGTCTTTCCTTAAAGCATATTCACAGTTGAGTTACTGCCCTACTTCTAGAATGTTAGTAGAGATGTTTCCTTTGATTCCTTTGATTCCTTTTTCTTGCTGGCCACACAAAAGATTATACTGAGCTCTAAATCTATGTCTATTTCTTCCTAAGGCACAATTCTAGATGAATTACAGTTGTTTTATCAGATAAGTGGAAATGTCTAGCAACAGCACATATTAGTGGCAGATAAAGATTTATTACATAGCAATACCAGCAATGAATCCTCCTTATAACAAGGTGTGTTCTGTGTTGTGATAGAGAATAATTAAAAATAAAAAAATGAAGTTAAGGACTGGAGTGATACTTTAAAGGCCTGGGATTGATGCCTTAGATTTCATGGTCCTCTTCACACCAAGGGTGTGTCCCAAAGTATTAACATCTTTAAAAATTTCAAGGGTAGGGGGGCTGGAGCGATAGCATAGCGCGTAGGGCATTTGCCTTGCACGCAGCCAACATGGCTGACACAGGTTCGATTCCCAGCATCCCATATGATCCCCTGAGCACCGCCAGGCTCAATTCCTGAGTGCATGAGCCAGGAGTAACCCCTGAGCATTGCCGGGTGTGACCCAAAAAGCAAAAAAAAAAAAAAAATTTTCAAGGGGGGTGGTGCTTTTCTGGAGTGCTAGAACAGCAAGTAGGGCATTTGCTTTGCATGCAACTGGTCGAGATTTCATCCCAGGATCCCATATGGTCCCTAGAGCCCCACCAGGAGTGATCCCTGAGTGAAGGCATAAGCCCTGAGCACTGCTGGGTATGGCACAAAAACAAAAAGTAAAATAAGGAATAAACTCTTGAACATTGCTAAGTATGGCTGCATCTCACCTCCAAACCCCCCAACTCTCTCATAGCATGCTTTTTTTCATAGTGCCTTATTTATGGAGCCATCCCCACCTGTGGTCAGGCCTCTGGTTGCTCAAGGGCCACAGGCCCTCACACAGCAGTTCTGAGGAGCAGACACAGGATCTTGAACCCGCCAGGCATTTGACATCGCAGCTATTCCCCTGGCCGCCTCTTAGTACCATCTCTAACAATTTCTCATGTCCTACTGTGTGGATAGACCTTCCCATAATTATTTACCCAAACTAATTTACCATATTTATTGTGTCTGATACTTTTTATTTTTAATTGATTTTTACTTTTTTTTTTTTTGGTGGAGGGGGCCTGATTGGGCACACACGGTGGTGCTTAGGGTTTACTCTTGCCTCTGCATTCATGGATCTCTCCTGGCAGACTCGGAGGATTATGTGGAATGCCAGTGATTGAACCCGGGTTGGTTGCATGCAAGACAATTTTCCTATCTGCTGTACTGTTTCTCTGGCCCCAGATTTTTAGGATTTTTTTAAAAATAAAATTATTTGTAATACTGTACAACAATTCAATACCTGTAACTATTTGGGCCACACCCAGCAATGTTCAGGAATTATTCCTGGCTCTGCACTCAGAAATTACTCCTAGTGTTGTTTGGGGAGTTATGTGGGATGCTGGGGACTGAATCCAGGTCAGCCACTCTACCTATGGTACTATCTTTCCAGCCCCTCAGTACCTGTAATTATGTCTTAGAAATGATTTTTTACAATTGTGTTGCTGAGTTGGAGCACGCCCGAAGTTTTAGATTTCTTTGATTTTATTTACTTGTTGTTTTGGGGGCCACACCCTATTGTGGTCAGGGCTTACTCCTGGCTCTGTGCTCAGGATTCACTCCTGGAGGGAATTGGAGGGCCTTATGGGGAATGGGGGGTGGGGAGGCCCAACCCAGGTTGGCTTCTTGCAAGATAAGCATCCTACCTGCTGTACTCTACAGCACCATTCAGACTTCTAATACATAAAGAGTACTGTTCCCCTCAAAAGATGATAGCAAAGAATCACCTTTCATAACATGATCATGATCTATATTGCTATGTTTTAAAATGTTTAGCTAATTGTCTGAAGCAGCCACCATTTTCTATTTTATTGTTTTGCTTGGGGACTATATCCAGTGGTGGTCAAGCTCTACTCCTGACTTGGCTCAGGAATCTCTCTCCTGCTGGTGCTCAGGGACAGTATTTATTACCGAGGATAAAAGCAGAATTGGCTGCATGCAATGCATGTGTCCTAATCACTGTACTGTCTTATTGCTTAAATGATGTTTGCTGAGCTTATCATTCAGTTTAGATACTATCTGCAATAAAATCAGAAAATTTTAATTCTGTCATATTTGTCAGTGATTTCTCATCTGTAACCCAGAGTCAGTTCGGTGACGGCCCTCCCGTTGTTCGTCGATTTGCTCGAGTGGGCCCAGTAACGTCTCCATCATGAGAATTGTTGTTACTGTGTTTGGCATATCGAATACGTCACGGGTAGCTTGCCAGGCTCTGCCGTGTGGGCGAGATACTCTCAGTAGCTTGCCGGGCTCTCCGAGAGGGGTGGAGGAATCGAACCTGGCTGGGCCGGGCCAGCTGCACGCAACGCAAATGCCCTACCACTGTGCTATCGCTCTAGCCCAGAGTCAGTTCGGAAAGTTTAAAATTCAACTATAGAGCCAGAGCAAAAACTCTACAGGGTGGAGTGCAAGCAGAAGACCGGGTTCAATCCCTGACGTGCATGGCCCCTAAGCACAGAACACGGAGTTGCCTCTTGAGCACTGCCACCTGTGCCCTCCCCCCAAAAATAATTCAGTTGTTTTTCCCCAAAGAAAATTCAGTTATTTTTTCAAATAAAAAATTCAGTTATTTTTTCAAATAGTTTGATCAGGTAGTAAGATCAAAAAGCTTTGCTTTCTTCCTCTGAGTTTTCAGGCTGTACCTAGCACCATCTCCGAATGCAACAGCTATGTGTACCTAGGTTGAGAAGTCAACATGACAAATGACCTGACACCTGAACTGCACAGGAGGAAGAGAGCAACTTTGAACGCCTTCAGGAGCTTCGAAGAAATAGCTAAGAGGTCGAAGAAATAGCTAAGAGGACGAAGAACCTCCGGCTCCGGGCACATCTCATTGATTCCACTGTCCTTCCTGCATTAACATATGCCTCAGAGACCTGGGCCCTACACAAACAGGATGAGAACGCTATTCAGGTCTCCCAAAGAGGAATTGAAAGAGGTATGCTTGGAATATCACATTTCACTTAAATGAGAGAAAGAATCCGGAGTTCCAACATCCATCAATGATCAAGAATCAGGGACGCTGTCTCGTTTGCCAAGATGTCAAAAATCAGATGGGCTGGTCATGTAATGAGATTTAATGACGACCGCTGGACTAGAGCTTTTACTGACTGGATTCCACAGGATGTCAAAAGACCGTGTGGCCGCCCACCTACCAGATGGTCAGACTTCTTCATCAAGATCATGAACGATCAGTTTGAGGCTCTTCATGTTCCTAGAGCGAACAGACGCCATTGGGCTACACTAGCACGCAGCAGGGACAAATGGAGACGTTGCTGGTGCCTGCTCGAGCAAATCGACGATTAACGGGAAGTTAAGGGATTAGTGACCTAGCAGTACTCAGGGGATACCTCCTGCTCTGTGCTCAAGTGTCACTCATTTGCAGTACCTTAACCCTACTGTCTCTCTGGCCCCAGAAGAGTTCTTTTTTGTTGTGTTTTGGGGCCACACCCAGCAGTGCTCAGGTCTTACTCCTGGCTCAGAGCTTAGGGATTGCTCCTGGACGGGATTGGGGGAACCCTATGAGGTGCTGCAGATAGAACCTGGATCAACCATATGCAAGACAAGCACCCTACGTGCTGTACTTCTCTCCAACCCAAAATTAATAATAGTGTTGGGGTTGTTTTGGATCTACACCTGACAGTGCTCAGAAATTATTCCTGGCTCTGCTCAGGAGCCACTCCAGGGGGTGTTGGGAGACCATGTGCAGTGGTAGAGTTGAACAAGGGTTAGTCATATGTCATATGCAGTGCAGTGACTCATCTCCTGTACTTCTCTTGTACAGGCTGTCTTAATTGGATAGATTGGGTAACAAAGGGAGTTAGCTCTTTGACCCCAATATAGGACTATTTCTGAATGAAGATTTGTTCCCCCAGCATGACTTTAATATACAGACTTCACTGCTGAAAATGAGTATATGTACTCTGGATTGTAGCATAGGAATAGAATAATTGTGTAACATGCATGAGTTTCTGGGTTCTAATCCCTGGTACCAAAAATAATTTTCTTTTTTTTTTTTTGCTTTTTGGGTCACATCTGGCAATGCACAGGGGCTACTCCTGGCTCTGCACTCAGGAATTACTCCTGGCGGTGTTTGAGGGACCATATGGGATACTGGGAATCAAATCCGGGTCGGCTGCATCCAAGGCAAACGCTCTACCTGCTGTGCTATCGCTTCAACCCCCAAAAGAACTTTGTCTTTGTTTTATTTTGGGTCGTGCCCAGGAGTGCTCAAGGTTTACTCCTGGCTCTGTGCTCAGGGATCACTCTCGGTGGGGCTTGGGGAACCATATGGAATGACTGGGATCAAACTCTGGTTGGCTGCATGAATAGCTAGTGTCCTATCCGCTGTACTATCGCTCCGGCTTCAAAACTGAGTTAAGTGAAATAAAGAAATGAATAACATGAGATGATTTTGCTCATATGTGGGATACGAATGAGTGAAGCAAAACTAACTCCTAGACTTGGAGAATATGGGATGGGGATGGTGGGAAATACTTATAAATTCTTAACAGGGTAAGATTAATTTTATTTATTTATTTATTTATTTTGGCTTGGGCTGGAGCTATAGCACAGCAGGTAGGGCCTTTGCCGTGCCAACTTGGGTTTGATTCCTCTGCCCCTCTCCGAGAGCCCAGCAAGCTAACGAGAGTATCTCACCTGCACAGCAAATCCTGGCAAGTTACCCATTACTTATTCGATATGCCAAAAACTGTAACATCAAGTCTCACAACGGAGACGTTACTGGGCCCGCTCAAGCAAATCGATGAACAATGGGAGGACAGTGCTACAGAGAAGTGCAGTGCTACTTTGGCTTTGGGGCCAAGTTTGGCAATGCTAGTTGGGGGAGTGTTACTCCTGGGGTCCTTGAGTGCCACTGGGAATGACTCCTGGGCATGCAAAGTCCATGCTTGTTCCTGAGCACTGCCGGGTATGACCCAGGAACCCCAAAACCCACTTCAGCTTTTTTAGTCATCTCCCTGGCCTAGAGAATTCTCTTTGAATGGTAAAAGTGAATCTACCTATAGTAATTCCACCCATCAATATCTGTCCAAAGAACACAAATACTAATTTGAAAAGACAGATAAATCTCTATTCATTGCAGCACTATAGCCCAAATTCTAAAGGATGAGTGGGTAAAGGAATTGTGGCGAATAAGCACCAGAGAAAACTATTCAGCTGGAACAATAAAGTGGAATCTTGCCTTTGCAGCAGCATAGATTTAATTAGAGGGAATGATCCTAAAGGGAATACTGCCCAGTGGATGATCTCACTCGTGTCAGGGTCAGAGAAACCATGCATGGCAGTGGGCCACGCCAGTGGAAACATCCCTGTGGCTGAGACTGCAGGGCCATGGTCAGCAGCTGGGGGAGGATGGGACAGTGAATGCTGTGGTGTTATGATAGGAAAACCCCTAAAACTAACACAGCTGTGTGAACTAATCTCAAAAAGTCAGTTAAAAAAACTTTTCAGCATAAAGTATTTTTTTTTTTCAGATAGCTTGCACAAATTTTCAGCTACCCAGGTAACTTTTATGTTCTCTTTGTTAATCAGGGGGAAAGAATTTCTTTTTACAAACGGGCCCAGATCCTTGTAGCAGATACGTGGAGTGTGTTCGAGGGGAAAGGAGATGGAAGCTTTGAGGATATCTCTACTATCACCATGTTCGCAGACTATAGGTTGCCTCAGGTTCTTGCTCACCTGGGTGCCCTGAAATACTCTGATGAACTGATGGAGAAGCTTCTTAAAGGTTTGCCACCTCATTTGTTCTTTGTGACACAAATTGTTTTTGTTTGGGGGCCACAACCCAGTGGTACTCAGCTTATTTCTGACTGTTGCACTCAGGGATCACTTCTCTTAGAATTCGGGGAACCATCTGGGGTGCTGGGGATGGGCCCTGGCTCAGCTGCTTGCAGTGCAAGCACTGTATGTCCATCCAAGCTGTCTAGATATCTTTAGAAGGGAGAATCATGGGGTAAGGAAGGAGGTCGAGAGCTGGAATGTATGCTTAGCATGTTTGAGCTCTGGTCTTGATCCTTGATATTTCATGGTCCTCTGTACACTCCTCTCGGTGTGGCCCCCCAAACCAAAAGAAGAAAGGGTGTCTCTTTATAGTAAAGGCCTCTCTTTACATACAGCTCTGTACAGCTGATTACATTTGGGCATATATATCTATATATCTATATATCTATATCTATATATATATGTAATTTCTGCTTCCACTCTCATGTCTAGTTTACCCTACCCAGATTTTCGATATTTTATGTTTTCTATATTTTGTTATTTTACATATGAACTGTGGTGGTGAGTGTGGTTGAAGAGGTATGAAACTGCAGATATACATGATAGAACTATCAAAAATAAAGTCTGAGGTTTTCAGATTTTAGATGAATGTTCTCAGTGGTCCTGATGATACTCAGGAGGCCATATGTTGTCATGCTAGGGATGGAACTGGGATGGTTGCATGTAAGGCAAACACCTTAAGTGCTGTATTATTTATCTGGCCACCTATGATACTTTAAAAATAGTATTTGTTTTGTCCTTGGGCCCTTGCATGGAACGGCTAGCTCAGTTGGCTGAGAATTGTCTGTGGAGCCTCCAGGCCTCCTGTGCATAACTTGGGACCTCCCCTGCCTCCCCCTCCCCTAGTCCCACCTTCATATTTAATGTTTGTTCCACAATAATTTTTTTAACTTTTATTAGTGAAACACCATGAGGTACAATTGTAGACTTACAAACTTTTGTGCTTGGGTCTCAATTATACAATGTTCTAGTACCCATCCCTCCACCAGTGCCCATTTTCCACCACCACTGATCCCAGTATCCCTCCCACCCCCCTCACCCCCCAACCCACCCTGCCTCTGTGGCAGGGCATTCCCTTTTGTTCTCTCTCTCCTTTTGGGTGCTGTGGTTTGCAAAAGTGGAATTGAGTGGCAGTCATGTTCGGTCTATAATCTACTTTCAGCATGCATCTCCCATCCTGGGAGGATCCTCCCAACACCCTTTATTTGGTGCTCCCTTCTCTATCTGAGCTGCCTTTTCCCCTAGCATGTGCGGCTGGCCTCCAAGCCATGGAGCAAACCTCCTGGTACTTATCTCAGCTATTCTTGGGAGTTAGTTTTCTATTTTGTTACTTTATGTTCCCCAGATGAATGCAATCTTCCTATGTCTGTTCCTCTCTTTCTGACTCATTTCACTTAGCATGATACTTTCCATGTAGTACCACTTGTATGTAAATTTCATGATTTAATTTTTTCTAACAGCTACATAGTACTCCATTGTGTAGATGTACCAAAGTTTCTTTAACCAGTCATCTGTTCTCGGGCACTCTAGTTTTTCCAGATTCTGGCTATTGTAAACTGTGCTGCAATGAACAAACAAGTGCAGATGTCACTTCGACTATACTTTTTTGCCTCTCTGGGATATATTCCCAGGATTGGTATTGCTGGGTCAAATGGGAGCTCGATTTCTAATTTTTTGAGAATCGTCCAAACTTTTCCAAAAGGGCTGAACCAGTCAGCATTCCCACCAGCAGCGGAGGAGGGTCCCTTTCTTGCCACATCCGTGCCAACACTGGTTGCTTTTGTTTTGGAGGTGGGCCAGTCTCTGTGGTGTGAGATGATATCTCATTGTTGTTTTGATCTGAATCTCCCTGATGGTTAATGATCTACAGTAAAATTTTGAGTAGGTTTTTAATCTTTGATTCAATGCTTCTTACAGGGGAAGAGCTCGCCAATGGAAGCAGGCAAGAGGTGGAAATCAGAGGGTGCTCAGTTTGGTGTGTTGAGCTGATCCGTGATTGTCTTCTCGAACTTCTTGACAAAACAGGCGAAAAAGCTAGCAGAGAAATCAATTCCATTCTCTTGGATTATTACTTATGGGATTATGCTCGTGATCATAGGGAAGACATGAAAGCAATTCCATTTCATCGCACACGGTGCATCTATTATTGAACCAGAATGTAAACCAATCCAGCAAAGACTCTCTGCATCTTATGGCTCATATTCATTTGTACAATTTGCTTTGATATTCAGAGAAGGTACTAGAGATAACAAGAACAAGCTTTTTTCCCTGATGTCATGTATAGGGTTCAAGTGGTAGAGCCTAGTACTTGCAAGGCCAAGTTTGATTCTCTGACTACATAACTCCCCAGTGAGTATCAGGCCATTAGTTCTGTTCTGCTGGGCCAAGCATAGCCAGGAGTAGCCCCTATTTAAACCTTTTTTCTGACATATCACTCTGTATTTCCTCCCAATTTTATACCTTTTTTAGTTGTAACTATAATTTTCCCTTCTGTGGACACAAAGTCGATATAAACAATGAAGGACCTTAACATTTTTGGTTTTTTGGACCACACTGAACTGTGCTTGGGGATCATGGCTGGTGGTGCTTGGAGGACCATACACAATACTAGAGACCAGCCTCCTGCAAAGCAGGCACTTACCACTGAGCTATCTCTCTGGCCCAGGAATTTTAGTGCTTTATTTAAATAACAGGGTTGTTCATTTTTTTACTTTAATCATGGCATCCCAGGCATGGGCTGGAGCGATAGCACAGCGGGTAGGGCGTTCGCCTTACAAGCGGCCAACATGGCCGACCCGAGTTCGATTCCTCCGCCCCTCTCGGAGAGCCCGGCAAGCTACCGAGAGTATTGGATATGCCAGACACAGTAACAACAAAGTCTCCAATGGAGACGTTACTGGGCCCGCTCGAGCAAATCGACGATCAACGGGAGGGCCTTTACCTTTACCTTTTAATCATGGCATAATTATCAGTGGTGACATTTTCTCTATTTCAATTGTTATATTTTCTCAAGGTATAATATTTGATATTGGACCCTTTGATGTAAAAGATAAAGTCTTCATTCTGAAATATGATGCTCTTGTAAAAATACTGTTTTGCAAGGAAATAATATTGAACAATAACAATGGAAAACCCTTGGACTTTGATTACTAAGCAAATTTTGCATGGAGGAAATTGAAGAGATGGACTGGAGGTAACATAAGGGCATTTGTGGAGGGAATTGAGCATTTTATGTTGTGGTAGGGTGCAGCAACTTGTATGTCAATATCATAAATTTTAATACTGTTGTAATCATGTTACCTAAACTAAATTTTATAACAAAATTTTTAAATGATTAAAAAAATCATGTTTGTGTGTTTTTTTTTGAAAAAAAAATTTTATTTATATGGACCAGGTGTTCAGCAACCTGGACCTAGAGGGACCATTGTGGTGTTGGGGATCAAACTAAGGGTCTTACACATGCTAGTCATGTGCTCTACTATTGTTTTGCTTTTTTTTTGGGGGGGGTCACACCCGGGCATGCACAGGGGTTACCCCTGGCTCTGCACTCAGTAATTAATCCTGGTGGTGCTCAGGGGACCATATGGGATGCTGGGAATTGAACCTGGTTTTTGCCATGTGCAAAGCAAATACCCTACCTGCTGTGCAATTGCTCCAGCCCCTCATGTGCTCTACTCTTGTGACATTTTTTTACCTGTAAAATCAGTCTAGATGGGCTGTAGCAATAGTATAGCAGATGGGGTGTCCACATGTGGGCAAACAGAGTTTGATCCCTGGCATCTGATATGATCTCCCGAGCATGTCCAGGAGGGATCCCTGAGCACAGCTGGGTGTGTCTCAAAAAACAAGACAGTGATTTTGTAAATGATGATTTTCAATTTAGGATATCTGCCTAATCTTTTAAAGATTATCTTCAATCTTGAAGATATCTTTAGGATATCTTCAGTCTTTTAAAAATTGTTTGAAGTCTCACAATGGAGACGTTACTGGGCCCGCTCGAGCACTGAATCACCATGAGAACAGTCACAAAGCCTTTCAGTTTAAGTCTTGGTCAGTCATACAATTATCAAACACCCATCTCTTCACCAGTGCACATTTTCCACCACCAAGAACTCCAGTATGCTTCCCTCCCACTCCTCCCCCTGCCTGTGTGGCAGATTTCCACTTTACACTCTCTCCGTTGATCACATTCAATATTATGACAAAAGACCCACCATTATTATTTGTAATTTCCCCCAACAATCAGACCTGCCAAAAAGACATCATTAGATAATTTGATTTCTATTGCTAATTATGCCTGGAGTGATAGCACAGCGGTAGGGTGTTTGCCTTGCGTGCAGCTAGCCCGGCCGAGCCGGGTTCGATTCCTCTACCCCTCTCGGAGAGCCCAGTAAGCTACCGAGAGTATCTCGCCTGCATGGCAAAGCCTGGCAAGCTACCTGTGACGTATTCAGTATGCCAAACACAGTAACAAGAAGTCTCGCAATGGAGACGTTACTGAACCTGCTCGAGCAAATCGATGAACAACGGGAGGACAGTGCTACAGTGCTGATTATGAAGAGCATATGATGTTGTGTGGCTGCGATAGTGGCCACACGATTTTAGATTTCTGATATTTTTGTAATAAGTCTGGAAGGATTACTGCCAAAAGCCGCTGAGTTCTGAGATTGGTTTGTGTGCCTCTGGGATCATGGTCATTCAAGGAGCCAGAGGAGGCATTCGTGAGTTGCAACTTGGCGCTTTGTCGGGATGGGGAGCTGGTTCCACACGCCATCCCATGAGGCCCAGCTTGCCTCCTCACTGCAGTCTCATACCTGGCTGTCCATTAGTCTCTGAAAGATGGTGGCCACCATGCCACCTCCACCAGGGGGAAAAGGCGGAGGCACAAACACCCTTCCCCTCCCAGGGCAGCATGGCGCTGTAGTTTAATGCACAGTCCAGATACATTTCTGTTGGGCATTATATTTTGCTCGAATTTTCCCACCACCATTCAAGCCTGCCTTCCAGATCATTTATTTTCCATTGCTCACTTTGCATATCAGGAAAGGTCTCGTGGCCGTGGAGTCATGTTTTAGAGAAGGCGGGGAGACTGCACCTGCTTCATCTGGGCATGACCTCCTAGTGATATCAGCTTGGTATGGGGACTGAAGAATTTTCCGGGTGTTGAGGTGCCCGCCGGCCAGATTTCTTCACTGCTGTGTGTGGCAAGATGGTGCTGAGGGCGGTTTGAGGGCATGACTTCTGGGATCAGGGGCTGACTGGGAGCCTGGATGGAACTGCCCGGTCAAGTGCCCCAGTGCGGTTCTGAAGAATAATCCTGGTGCCCACATACCGGAGTCATGCTTGTAGAAACTCATGGTCACCAGGATTCCATCTGGAGAAGGCAGGGAGACTGCACCTGCCCCATCTGGGACCTCCCAGCGATATTGATTCAGTATGAGGCCCGGAGAATTCTCCTGGTGCTATGGTGCCCGCCAGCGAGGTTCCTTCCTGCCTACTAATTTTTTAAGGAGTAACTATATTGCAATTGAATAAAGGTGTTTTTAAACCGTTCTTAAATATGGAACAAGTTATTTCATTAAAATAAAATTTACCACATAGAGTTTTTTATAATAAATTGGATTATTTTATTTTGGGAATTACCCTAGCAGTACTCAGGGGCTACTCCTGGCTCTGTGCTCAGGAGTGTCCCTGGCAATGCTCCGGGGGGCTGTGTGGTAGTTCTAGAGACTCAAACTGGGATGGACAGGTTACAAGGCCTTACCCCCTGTGCTATCTCTGACCCTGGATTGTTTTCTTTATGTCACGGGCTAGCCAGCACCTCATTTTCCATCATTATGCCTACCTTCCTGCTAACAGAATTTTAACTTCCATGTTGATTTTGTGCGAATCAGGAAAAGGTCTCCTTTCCTCAAGAACTTTACTGCCACCTGCTATAAATTTGTCATAATAA
This sequence comes from Sorex fumeus, assembly GCF_029834395.1. NCBI lineage: Eukaryota > Metazoa > Chordata > Mammalia > Eulipotyphla > Soricidae > Sorex > Sorex fumeus. The sequence continues at coordinate 11,591,309 of NW_026606103.1, forward strand.
CCTTATAAATCATGACCAATAGGATTGAAGTTTTACACTGCACGATTTGTATCACTGTAAGCAATGGTATGTGTCTAACAGGAAAAATTCTTAGTTTGCTTAACAGGGAAATTAAATTTATCTTTTTGTTGGCTAGTCTTAGGCAGTTTAAACTTCAGCTATTTTGTGAGACATTGGACAGGCAATTAATGAGTTTTGTGTCTGCCTTGACTGCATGTTTAGGCAAAAGGGGAAGGATCTTGTATGACAGGCAAGTATTCTACCTGCTACATTCTAACATCAACCCTTATGCTTGTGTATTGGTTAGAAGTATAGTGACTGCCATGACTTAAGATGTATTTTTGCTCCTTTTATTTTTTTCTTTCTGGTTTTGGGACTAAACCCAGCAGTGCTTAAAGGCCAAGCCTGGTGGTATTCTGGGAACCACATACAGTATCAGGATTATACCACAGCGGGCTAGAACGATAGCGCAGCCGTAGGGCGTTTGCCTTGCACGCAGCCAACATGGCCAACCCGAGTTCGATCCCTCCGCCCCTCTCGGAGAGCCCGGCAAGTTACCGAGAGTATCTCGCCCGCATGGCAGAGCCTGGCAAGCTACCCGTGATGTATTCGATATGCCAAACACAGTAACAACAAAGTCTCCAATGGAGACGTTACTGGGCCCGCGCGAGCAAATCCATGAACAACGGGAGGACCGTGACCGTGACATGCTACCAAATGCCTTAGCTTTTTACTATCTCTTGCTACTCATTTTATTTGCTCCCACGATCACGATCATGACCATCCTGTTGTTCGTCGGTTGCCTCGAGCAGGCCCCAGTAACGTCTCCTTCGTCCTAGCCCTAAGATTTTTTAAAAAGTGCCATATTAAAGGCTCTTTCAGGGTTAGGAGAATGAGACCCATCATTGTTACTGGTATTTGGCATATTGGGTACGCCACGGGGAGTTTGCCAGATTCTGCCGTGTGGGCAGGTTACATTCGGTAGCCTGCCAGTTTGTCCAAAGTAAGAATGAGATAATAAGATGTCGCTTCCGGGAGCTTGGTTTTATAGTCTCTGGGTCTTGGCTGTTGATGGGATTACACGGCACCAGGGGGCCAGTTGGTGGGTGTGACCCCCGCCTACTGGAAGGTGGAGGATCTGGGTGGAGGATGCTCAGCCCCGATCCGAGCAGGCTTGGAGATCTCAGCCCCATGACCCGCATGCCTTTGTTCCTCTGTCGGTACCTTCATGTGTGCTCCCAAAGCATGGTAAACAGTGACCCTTAAGGAAGTCCAGATTTGTGAGTTCTCTGCAATGTAAAGTGATCAGAGTACAGGTATTCTGTCCTAAGGGGAACCACTATGCTTACTGCCTTGGTTCCATCATCAACATTTTGGTGGGGATAGAAGGTAGAAAAAGGCAGAGGAGCTCACCCAGCAGTGCTCAGGGTCTATTCCTGGCTCTATGGTCAGGGGTGGCGAGACCCATAGCATTTCTCGGGACCATAGGTGGTGCTGGGGAATGAATTGGGGTTGGCTGTATGCAGGCAAATGCCTTGCCTCATCTCTGGCACTCGTCTTCAATTTTTTTTTTTTTTTTTGCTTTTTGGGTCACACCCAGCGATGCACAGGGGTTACTCCTGGCTTTGCACTCAGGAATTATTCCTGGCAGTGCTCAGGGGACCATATGGGATGCTGGGAATCGAACCTGGGTCGGCTGCGTGCAAGGCAAACGCCCTACCCGCTGTGCTATGCTCCAGCCCTCGTCTTCAATTTTTGAAGAAATCCATTAATAATCTAAACCTTTTTCTTAAAAAAATAAAATTGGGTTTTCATACCAGTTCTGTTTCTTTAATTTTATGGGAAGTAGGCATATTTGAAAGAATTTTTAGGACGAGGTAGGATGAGTGTGTGGTGTGGTGTGATGGCTTATTTTATGCCTGATCTTAGCTAGAATCTATACCCAAACTTGCCTTGCACGTGGCTATATCTACACTATCTGATTCAAACTCCTGGCACCACATATGGCCCTCTGAGCACTGACTGCCTGGTGTGGTTCAAAAGCCAAACAAGTGACACTTATACCTTGCCCTCGATGGGCCAGATTTTGGAATACCTCTTGTTTGAGGACCCGGATCATGATCCCAAGTCTTGAAAACACATCAGCATTAATGAGATCTAAATTGGGAGAAGTGTGAATTACTGTCTTTTTATTGAATTTTGTTGAATTCTTTTTTTTTTTTTTTTGCTTTTTAGGTTACACCCGGCAATGCACAGGGGTTACTCCTGGCTCTGCACTCAGGAATTACCCCTGACGGTGCTCAGGGGACCATATGAGATGCTGGGAATCGAACCCTGGTTGGCCGCGTGCAAGACAAACGCCCTACCCGCTGTGCTATTGCTCCAGCCCCAAATTTTGTTGAATTCTTTAGTTGAAATTTATTTTCTGAACTTAGATGTAGCTGAAGAGGAAGTACTATCCCTTCCCAGAAAAAAGTAAAATTTAATAGATCTACCATATGACACAGCAACTCCACTCCTAGGTGTTTATTTAAAGAATATAAAGCATGAAGTTAAGAGGAGATATGCATTTATAAGTTTACTGCAGTGCTATTAACAAGAGTCATGACACCTAAGAGCTGATGGACAGTGGATTAATGGGTAAAGAACAAACAGGGAGATAGTTCAAGTGGTAGAGCACATGCCTCACATGTTTGAGGTGCTCAATTGGATTCTTTAGTTTGTGGTTTTGGGTGACACCTGGCAATGCTCAGGGGTTACTCCTGGCTATGCATTCAGAAATCACTCCTGGTAGTGCTCAGGGATCCATATGGGGTGCCAGGAATAGAACCCAGGTTGGGTGCACAAGAGGCAAGTGCCCTACCCATTGTAGTATCTCTCCAGTCACCTCAGTTTGATTTTTAGTACTGCACAGCCTCCTGAGCACTACCAGGTGTACCCCAGTTAAAAAGATGTTATACACACATGCATACACACACAGACCCCAAAACCTTGCCATTTGCAGCTTCAATAAAATCTGAACAGATTTTACTAATAAGTGAAGATGGAGAAAAAAAATACCACATGATTTTGCTCATATATAGAATATAAAGAAACACAGGAGAGGTCAGAGAGCTGGTACAGGGGGTTGTCTCTCAATTGGATCCCCAGAATCACATATGGAGAGCTGAGCCCTTCTGGGAGAGAGCCTTGAACACCTCTGAGTATAGAGTCCAAACAACAAAACAAAGAAACAAGACAAAGGAACAATAAACAAGACAAAGCCTATCTGACTACAGAACTGATATGTCAGAGAGGGGTGTAAGTGGGAGCAGAGTGGAGGAAGGCCAGAGGACTGTGGGGGGGAGGGTTTATAGGTGCTTTGCTATGGTCATATTACATTTGGAGAAGTATGAACATACTTGTAAACATACACAGTGATGGAAGTCCATGCTACTACTTAAAAAAATCAAGGCTGCATTGAGGTGTTTTAAACTAAATTAGGAGAGTTAAATATAGAATTAGTCTATGATTCAGGACTCAGAAGTCCATATTTTAGGCTTATATCGAAAGGAGCTAAAAAAAACCATTAAAAACACTTGATATTTACAACAATATTCTTACATTGGTCATGTGGTGGGAACAAGCCACATGTCCACTAATATAAGGTAAAGTAAGGTAAAGGCCCTCCCGTTGTTCGTTGATTTGCTCGAGCGGGCCCAGTAATGTCTCCATTGGAGACTTCGTTGTTACTGTGTCTGGCATATCGAATACGCCACGGGGAGCTTGCCAGGCTCTGCCGTGCGGGTGAGATACTCCGGGTAGCTTGCCGGGCTCTCCGAGAGGGGCGGAGGAATTGAACTCGGGTCGGCCATGTTGACTGCGTGCAAGGCAAACGCCCTACAGCTGTGCTATCGCTCAATGGATAAATAAAATATGATATAGCCATACAATGAAATATTATTTAGCTATACAAATGAAGCATTGATTCATGCTTTAACATGAGTAACATGTCATAGCCTGGGAAACATTGTTAAGCCAAAGAAGTCAAACACAAAAAGTCACAGACTGCATGGTTCTAAGAATATGAGATGCCCTGATCAGAACATTTCAAAGATACAGAAAGCATATTAGTTTCCAGGGGGTTGAGGGAGGAAAGGGGATGGAAAACTGGCTAGATGGGGTGATGAAAATGTATTGGAAGGAGACAGAAGTGATGTTTCCTATACTTATGTCTTTAGCGCCTCTGAATTGTACACTATATCATACAATTGTACAATTGTACACTATATCTGTTTTGTTTGGCTACACTGTTTTGTTTGGCTACACTGCTGGACTGTGCTCCAGGATCACTCTGGGAACTATTTAGTGCCTGGGATCACACTCAGGCCTCCTGCATGCCAAACTCGTACTGAGCCCACTGGCCCCGAATTGTACACTTAAAAAGTGTCCTGCAATGTTATGTTTCTCTCATGTTAAAACTTACTTCAAAGAAAATTAACGAGAGAAAAGAAATTGGTAACTAGGATACTGAAATTCAAAATTTGTCACATTTTCTTTTTTTTTGTTTTGGGGACACACCCTGCGATGCTCAGGGCTTACTCTTGGCTTTCCACTAGCATGCTCGGGGCACCAGATAGGATGTTGATAACAGAACTGGATTCAGCCGCATGCAAGGCAAAACCCCCACCGGTTGTACTGCTCTGGGCCCTGTCACATTCATTTTTCAAACTTTGGCTGGGTAGCTCTAGCAGAATGCTGGAACAACAATTTCGTCCGTGGGCGCTAAATTCCAATTTGGCAGGAAAGTCGATGGGGCGGGGACTGGAGTAGCGAGGCGGGGCCGAGAGCCTGCGGGGCGGGGCCTGTAGGCGGGGAGCCGAGCCTGAAGCACGTGGGCGATGCGGGAGACGGAGGGGCGGGGCCTGAGGCCTGTGGGCGGTGCGAACGGTGGAGGGGCGGGGTCTGGGGCCTGTGGGTGGGGCTAGAGTCGGGGGCGGGGCCTGAGGTACGTGGGCGGGGCGCGGCGCACCCGGGGTTTCCTGGTTGCCCGGAGAACGCGAGACAACAAAAGACGCGGCGGCGGCGGCCGTTATCCGCGGGGCCTGCTCTGCGCTCGCCGCCGGAGGTCGTGGCTTTCTGGAGCCGGTCAGTACGCGGCCGTCTGGCCGAGGAGGGCCGCGGGGTGTCGGGCAGCCGGGGGCGCGCTTAGGGGGTCCAGGTCCAGGAGTGGCCGCGGCGGCGGATGCGACGTCCCGGGACTGAGGGAGGAAAGCCGGCGCCGGGGTCGGGGGAGCCGGATCCCCGGGGGGTCCTGAGGCCTGCGGGGGCGGAGCGGCCGCTCCGGGGGTCCCGAGGCCTGCGGGGGCGGAGCGGCGCGCGCCCCGGTCGGGCCCTGCCCCTCTCCCCCCCACGCTGCCCACCCGGCTTCCCTGCAAGTCTTCGGAAAACGTCCTCGCAGTTTCTACTCGCCTGTTTCTGAAACCAGAAGGCACAGGTGCTTGGAAACCTGGTGCCTTCGGGTTTTAAAGTCATTTAAAAAATGACGCGATGATCAGATGTTTATCTTGCCTTCGCTTAGATTTATTTCTTCAGAGATAACCCGGCTGGGCCAGTCAGTCCCCGCCTTTCTTTACATTACTGGTGACACAGCCCTTGTGCATCTGAGGATGAATGAATTAAACAATTTGGAGGGTTTTTTTTTTTTTTTTCAGAAAAACCCTCGGCGCCGGAGCTCACCTGTGCGTGGCCGACTGGGTTCGGTCCCCCGACGCCCCATCTGGTCCCCCGAGCCCCGCTGGTGCTGACCCCGAGCCAGCCCAGCTCGGGGTTGCTCCTGGCTCGGGGGGTGGGGGTGGGGGGGCGCTCTTGGTGCTGGTGCGGTACCCGCTGTGCCCCAGTGTCCTTGCAGATTCTTTGGAAAAGTTTTCAGCACAATTGATTGTAGAGCCTTTTAGGACCCAAGAAGGGATTTGAGAGTATTCTTTTTTTTCAGCGCAGTTTCACCGGTGATGAAAACTACTACCGTGATTATGTATACCTGTTTGTTTTGACCACTAGAGGTAGTTGTTGACTGTGTTTTGGGATTTTACGACTCAAAGGAGCTAATATTTTTTCTTTTTTTACTGTTACCAGGCTCTGAACAGAGTGATGTAAATTTTTTTTTAAATGTTGGTTTTTTTTTCTTTTTCTTTTTAAAAAATTGATTCTTCTTAGGCTATGCACAGAATTATTGCACAGTACTGCTGTAGTTTTTAATGGCTAGTGACTATTAAGTATGTCAAGATTCATACATCAATAAGATTAATATTTTGATGGCAAGTAGTGCTGAATATATTGTCTTTGTTCATTCAAGTCCACTAGGTTACCTTGTATTGTTCAAGGCTGGCCTTATCTAAAGGGCCCATCTCCACCTCAAACTGATAATTTTTCATCATCTACATCTACATTGTTATTGATTATTACTGATATATTGTTTTTTAAAGCCTTTATATGGTGTGAAATAGTCGTTTTCAGCTACATTATATCTGTGGATTTGCATTGTGGGCTATCAGTTGACATCCACTGGAGTTAACTTTAATATACAAGTTTATTTGTTTGATGGTCACTCCTTGAGGTGCTCGGGGCTTACTCTTGGCTCTTTGCTTAGGACTCCTGGTTGTGCTGGGGATCATATGGGGTGCCAGGCATCTGACCTGGGTCCACTTCATGCAATGAAAGACTTCCTCATATACAAGTTTTTGTGTGACTACAGATTTTCATTTCTCAATCCCTAAGAGTAGAATTGCTGGTTCACTTGACAACTGCATACCTCTTTACTTCCTCCGACCCCTCACCCCTCCACCCCAGTTTTGATGCTGCATCTTGCAGTGCTGAGGGTCTACTCTGAATGCTGACTTGAGGGTTGTTGGTAGTGCCCAGGACGTGGTGATGGGGATGGAGCCTGTCCTCCTGCGTGCAGAGTACGTGCACTAGCCCTGTGAGTGGTCTTTTCCACACTCTGTTGAACTCTGGCAAAAGCTGCCAGACACTTTTTCATATAGCTGCATTATTTTGCATTCCCATCAGGAGTTTTTGTTTTCTCCACATTCTGCTCAACACTTCCACAGTTTGTTGTTGGACAGTTAATGAACTTTCTCCTTGTTGCTGCTGCTCAGGAGGCTACGCCCAATCCTGCCGAGGGCCTTGGGGGGATGACAAGTATTGAGGACCTTTGGCAAGGCATGAGCTCTCGCACTTGGGGCATATCCACAGTTCACTTATGACCCCTCTGATTAGAGACACGTTAGTGGGAGTGTGGTGGTGTCTCATTGGGATTTTAACTGCAGTTTCCTGCTTCTGCTGATGCTGTTTTGCATCTCTGCATCTCCTCAGTCTTTTTGTTTGGTTTTGGGTCACTCAGCAGTGTTCAGGAATTAACTATGTGCTCACGGATAGCTTCTGGCATTTCTTGGGGGATCATATGGAGTGCCAGGGATTGAACTCAGGTTGGCCATGTGCAAGATAAGCCCCTGCCTGCTGTACTGTCACTCCGGCCCCTTGTGATTCAGGGCCATACCAGCATTGCTCTGGAGCCATCAGGATCACACTGGAGGTGTTCAGGGGCCGTTAAGGTGCCAGCCATCTGACTCCACTCCTTGTAAGGCATGCACCTCTTCTAAGATATTTCCCCAACCTTAGCCTTTATTAGTCTTTTTATTATTTACTTTTGTTTATTATTATCATTATTATCACGGGGTGAAAGGGGGGTATTGGGTCACGCCTGGCAGTGCTTTGGGGGACCGTTTATTGTGTCAAGGATCAAATTGTGCAAACAAGCTATGTGCAAACAAGCACTTTAACCCCTGTACTATCGTTCTGACCATGTTTTTCATTATTAATATTTTTGGGCTTGGGTGCCAGGCTTTGTGGTACTCAGGGACTCTATTCAGTTTGGTGGTAGGCAGGGAGGGGGTTGTGGGGTGGGCAGTGATGCTTGGGGGGACTAACAAACCAGGTCCTCCTGCATGCAAAACATGTGCTCCAGTCCATTGAACTGTCTCTCCAACTCCTATTTGTTTTTGTTTTTTTGTTTTGGGGTCAAACGACAGTACTCAGGATTTTTGAATCTCAGGATTTGATCACCCCACATGCAAAGCAGACCCTCAGCCCTTTGAGCTGTCTCTTCAGTTCATCAGTGTCATCCTTTTTGGGGCAGGTGGGTGGGTTTGGGATCACACCTCGTGATGTGGACCATGTGGGATAACCAGGGATTGAACCCAGGCTGGTGTGTGCAAGACAGACGCCCTATCCGCTGAACTATCTATACAGTGCCCTCCAGTGATTTTAAAGTCACTGTATGCTTTAATACACTGTTTTGATTATTGTTGCTTGTTTGAAACATAAAACAATGGTTGGTTGCATGTCTTCTAACTTTGTTCTGCTCTTTTTGGTGGTTTGCTGTTCTTTGTCCTTTGAATTTCCCTATGAGTTTTAGGATTATCGTGTTAATTTCTGCCAAGAAGTCAGCTAGGATTTGGGAAGGTGTTAAGCAAGACTTTGTGATTAGTTTGGGAGGAATATTGTCATCTTAACAATGTAAAGTCATCTGGTCAATGAACACGAGAAACTTTTTGTCTTTTGTTTTTTGGGTCAAACCTGGCGATGCTCAGGGGTTACTCTTGGCTTGCATTGAGGAATTATATTCTCCTGGTGGTGCTCAGGGATACCAGGGTTCAATCCAGGTGAGGTGCATGCAAGGCAAATGACCTACCTGCTGTACTGTCTCTCCAGCCCCTGAACATGAGAAAATTTTCTATTTATTTCTATCTTTACTTTCAGTGATATTTGCAAGTTTTCAGTGTTTTATAAATCTTTGATTTTTTTCCCCCTAGATGTTTTATTCCTTCTGGTCCTATTATAAATGAATTAGTTTACTTTTCTTTTTAATGGGGGAATACTCTATTTTGTCCTCCAGAGGACCACCGGTGCCAGGGGTTGAATCTGGGAATCCATATTCATGTTGCTTCAGCCTTTGAGCCACCTATCCAATCCTGGCATTATTGTTTAAATTTATTTTTTACATTCTTTCCTGCCATAGTAGCTACCGTATTGATATTTAATATATTCCATCAGAGATCTTCAGAAACAAGTTTACATAATTTAGTAGAGAAGCAGCTTTTCTATTAGATTTTCTTCAATTTTTTCAATTTTAGGCACCAAGAATTTACAAAACTGATAATGGCAGGGTTTTAACACCCTCCCCCCACCCCCTCAGTGAACCGCTTCTCTCCACTATGTCCCAGTGATGTTCCCTCCCTACCCACCCATCCCGTTTTCCATCCGCCCTACAGGGATATGTTTCCGGTTAAAGACAGCTCTAAGTTTCTGTTGCCTTTGAATAGTTGTTGTTTCTTTTCTTCTTTTTTTCCTACTTAATTTAAACACTATGGTTTGCAAAGTTATACATGATGCATTTGTTACAGGCATTTAGTATTCCAACCCCAATCCCACCACCTTCCCTCCTCTATTTTCTCAACCACTCCTCAAGCCTGCCCCTGTAGCAGAGCCAAAATAATTTTTTTCCTTTGTATCTTCCTTTATTGGTAATTCTTTAAACAATCACAACAGATTAAATTTACTTCTGATAAATATTTGTAGTTATTTTACATAAACACAGTAAGAAATATAGATACCTTTTTGGTAAGCTTAAATAGTTAAACTGGAGTCATGGCAAGTGGTTAGATAAGTGGCTTTTCCTGGGGACATCACCGTACTGCAGTTCTCAAACTCTGTTAGCATTTCATAACCCCAAAGGGTTCTTTCCAGTTGCTTCCTTTGGGTCAGAGCCTGTTTCATGCCTGTACTCTTGACCAGTTATTCTTTTTCTTTTTTTTTTTTTCCTTTTTGGGTAACACCCGGTGATGCACAGGGATTACTCCTGGGTCTGCACTCAGGAGTTACTCCTGGCGGTGCTCAGAGGACCATATGGGATGTTGGGAATCGAACCCTGGTCAGCCGCGTGCAAGGCAAACACCGTACCCGCTGTGCTATCTCTCCAGGCCCTTGACCAGTTATTCTTCTTGTGGACCCTTAAGACTGAGTCCCATGTCATGTCAGGGTTGTTTGCTGCTTGCCCCAGGTCCATCCAAGGCCCTCGGGGGTCACCTTCTGGGTTGTTCGAAATCAAAAGCCAATCTTAGGGCAACTTAAGACAGATAAATATAACAGATGCCCAGGAGTTTCAGGATTCACCTGCACACTAGTATTTTTTGGAGCCAGTTAGCTCACATATTGCAAAAGCAAAGCATTATCTGTCTTTCTGTGTCTATATAAAAAGAGACCCTGCTTGGGGCTGGAGTGATAGTACAGAGAGTAGGGTGTTTGCCTTGCATGCGGCCAACCTGTGTTTGATTCCCACCATCCCAGCACTGCCAGGAGTAATCTCTGAGTGCAGAGCCAGGAGTAACCCCTGTACATCAGCAAGTGTGACCCAAAAGGAAAAAAAAGACACTGCTCTAAAATAAAAACATACAAAAGACATAATGGAGAGAGAAAAACATATATTTTATTACTTACATGCAGTATTCAACTAAAGTTTCTTAGATAACTTAAAACAAGCACATGAATTTCAAACCAAATTGTTGATGTAGTCCTATTCTTTTTTTTTTTTTTTTTGGCTTTTTGGGTCATACCCGGCAATGCTCAGGGGTTCCTCCTGGCTCTGTACTCAGGAATCACTCCTGATGGGGCTCGGAGGACCATATGGGATGCTGGGGATCAAACCCAGGTGGGCCGCATGCAAGGCAAGTGCCCTCCCCGCTGTGTTATCGCTCCAGCCCCTGTAATCCTATTCTTATAACCTTATAGTCTCACGATGGAGACGTTACTGGGCCTGCTCGAGCAAATCGATGAACAATGGGAGGACAGGACAATGCTACAGAATTCTTATAACCTTATGTGTATTCATGTAACTTTTATAAAAATGATTAAAAAACATTAACATTTAATCAAAGGGATACATTCGTCCTTCAGGTTTTGCTCCTAGGGACAGAAGTAATGCTATCCCATCCACCCTTTTATCATTATGGAACCCATGTTGGAGTGCTATACAGTAACATAAAAGTATGGACACAAGGCTTCTCATCTCATTTGCCACATATTTGATAAGATAGTTCTAATAATATAGGCACTTATAAACCACTTTTTCTCAGATTCTTTTTTTTAATGTAGGAGTAATTCTATTTAATTAAGCTCATTGAATTGGGCATGAACTCCACATTACTTTAAAATAATTTTTTTAAATTGAATATCCATGAGATAGACCATTACAAAGCTGTTCATAATTGGGATTCAGTCATACAATGATCTAATACCCATCCCTCCACCAGTGCACATTTCCCACCACCAAGGTCTCCTGTTTCCTACCATCATTCCCCAACCTTCCCACCCTCTATCCTCCCTCTATGGGAGAGGTTTTCCTTCTTGCTCTCTCTCTCCTTTTCCTTTTGTGCATTATGGTTTGCAATACAGGTGCTAGGAGGTCATGGTATTTGTTCAGGGCAATCAGTATTTTTATCTAGATGGTAAGGCTGAAATGGGAGACAGAAATGGGAAAAAAAGCATGGCGTCAGGGGTCAACAGCCTGGTGGACTGAGACCAAAGTCATTTATTTTATATTGCTTGTTAGCACTAAATGTCTAATGGAGTTATAAAAAGTACGTTAGTAAAAGTAAATTTGTGAAAATTGTTGCATCTCACCATGGGAACATTAAGTCCTTGTCTGAGAGTTTACTAAGCAGTTGTTGCTAGTTGAGCCTTCTGTGTCAATGTTTTTGTTAATCTTGTTTAGTTGGCTTCTGCATTTTATTCCCATCCAATCTGGTTTGCTCCTATTGAGATGCTAGTATTGTAGAGTTTGGGATGCTGCTTGGCCGCATTTGTGACTGCATGCTAAACACACACATACACACACACACACACACACACACAAAGCAAGCACTGTAGCACTGTCCTCCCGTTGTTGATCTATTTGCTCGAGTGGGCCCAGTAATGTCTCCATCGTGAGACTTGTTGTTACTGTGTTTGGCATATTGAGTAAGTCATGGGTAGGTTGCCAGGCTTTGCCGTACGGGCAAGATACTCTTGGTAGCTTGCCAGGCTCTCCGAAGCAAAACAAAACAAAACCCAGAATATTTAACTGAGCAATGAGCTTACATGGTAGGTATGATTGTGGGATGTAGTGTGACTGCCAGGGCTTCTGGAAGTACAACTGGGTGAGGGAGGGAGGTTAATCATCCCCCACTCTGAGAATAGAGTTCTCATCTTCCATACCCAGTGCACCTGAAATTTTCAGTAGTCTTGCTTCTCTGTGGAGCTCTCTCGTGAGGTGGTGGGATCTGGCCATAGGTATGGTGGCAGCTGTTGGGGTGAGTGCAGCTGCTGGGGCTTTGGCAGGGTGAAAACTTGCTTCAACTACTCCCCATATCATCCTGGAGATTTCAGCTGGGAATCAGTGTGTTTGAGAAATTTTTGCACCTAGTTTGATCACTTCTAAGATTTAATCATGAGTCTCTGAAGTTGGGCTGATAGATGAGCTTACATGGTGGTGGTGGTAGAATGTGGATGTTGTTTCTTTTCTTCGTATTTATTGGTTTGTGGGACACATCCTGCAGTGCTCAGGGCTTACTCATGGCTCTGTGCTCAGGGATCACTCCTAACTGGTTTGGGACCATACAGGGTGCTGGGATTGAAGCAGGGTTGGCACTGTGCAGGCTAGCAGCATATATGCTGTGCTGTCATTCCACTATTTGATGTTTCTTTACTCTGTTACTTTAGATATGCCACATATGAGGACATCATTCCACAGCTCTTGTGCACTGGCCCATATGGGCATTGAACCTGTAGCCTGATAAAATTTTTGGTTACAAATTTTAGTTTTAAATTTATATTCACTTAAATCCTTAAAACCATTTTTTGTTGTTTATTTCTAACGTTTGTGGCAAAAAGATGTTGCTATGAAAATAGTGCTCAAGGGTTTTTAGTACATGTTACAGTAACAACAATTTCATTGCCTTGATATTCTGACTCCAGTATTTAATTTAGGTAATGAGCTGGGCCAACCTCTGAGCAGAATAGGAAGAACATGATAATGGTATACTTATTACATAGCTTATTCATCTAACAGCTCATGGCCTCCAACTCATAAGATTATTTGCAGCAATTTCAGACATATTTCTTCTATCATAGGTGTATTTTTAAAAATTAGATTCACTTACGATAACTCAAAATGAAACAAAATGCTTTAATTGACTTTGCTTTATAAGATGGTTAGTTTATTAGGATGAAGGAATCAATAATTAAACTTTGTTTTTATTTTGATATACAGGAGTCCAGATCTTACGTAAAATGGATGTTTCTCCCAGTAGATACTGAATATTAAGTAGAAAAATCTATTTAGTAAAATCTAAGCTGCCATGGAAGAAATACCTGTAAAAGTTGCTGTAAGAATTAGACCTCTGCTGTGCAAAGAAGTTCTTCATAACCATCAAGCTTGTGTGAGAGTTATCCCAAACACCCAGCAAATTATCATTGGGAGAGATAGAGTCTTTACCTTTGATTTTGTTTTTGGCAAAAATTCCACTCAAGATGAAGTTTATAATACATGTATAAAGCCCCTAGTGTTGTCACTCATTGAGGGCTATAATGCAACTGTTTTTGCTTATGGACAAACTGGATCTGGAAAGACGTACACCATTGGAGGAGGCCATGTTGGTAAGATTCTCCTACTCTTCAGAGTTTTATTTGAGACCCTAAAAAGAAGCTAAAGTATGCCAGTGCCCACTACATTCTGGGCACCTAGCATATGAATCAAGTAGAATTCATGATAGATATGAGTCAGTGAAATCAGATTTTGTGTACTTTACAATCCCCTTCTAAATCCTGAGAGTGCTGCATCAAGGATGTCGAGTGGTCGGGGAGGCTTCACTGTGTGGTAAGTGTCGATTACTTCCATTTCCGGGCCACATTTCCATCTTAAATACTGTTTTAGGATATAGAATTTCTCCTGCTGTCAGTTTGGTTTGGAAAAGATGGAGCCACAGGGTTTTAGAGCTGGAAGGTACATTGAAAACAATTTATCTTCCTATATAATCGGCAGCTCCAGTCTCAGACCGCTGATGGGTGCATTGAATTGGTCAGCAACAGAGCTAGAATTGAATGATGGTGCTGAGATTCTTGATCATATTGGAGTTTTTATTTTGTTTTTGTTTTTCAGTACAGGAAAACTTTTGAATTCATCATTTATTGTCTGAATCAGCATTTCTGTGGGCAGAACGAATGTGTCTGGGGGTTAAGGTGCTTTGATTCTTGCCTCTCGGAGAGCCCGGCAAGCTATTCGGAGAGCCCGGCAAGCTACCGAGAGTATTCGATATGTCAAACACAGTAACAACAAAGTCTCCAGTGGAGATGTTACTGGGCCCGCTTGAGCAAATCGACGATCAACGGGAGGGATTCTTGCCTTTGTCACTGAATTGGTCCCCCAGGAGGGACCTCTGAGAACAGAGTTGGAGTAGCTCCTTGAGCCTCTCTGGGTGTCATCCACATCTACCCTCATCCTCGTCCCCCACCTCCCACTCCCCCCAAAACCAGTGTTTCCTAAAGTAGCCAGTACTGTACCCACACCCACCCCAGGGTTCTGGACTGAAGGGAGGGGCGCTTGTAATCTCAGGCGCAATTTAAGGTAAGTTCATGGGTCACATAAGCCTCCCTCCCCCCCCCCCCCAAAGTGGGAGGTGGACCAGATGAGTTTGAGACTTTGGTATAAATTTATCCTTAGTGCTGTATATATTAATACATCTTAATTTTTTTCTACTTTCATACTTGCCAAATTTAGAATATGCAACTTTCAGGAACACCTCTCATTACATGGAGCATCCTAGAATGGAAGGGACAGTGACTGTGTGGTTTGAGGCTTTCCTCATTTTATATATTTTATTGGAAGGGGGAGGTATTGGGGTCATACCCAGTGGTTTTTGGGGCCATGTGTAGCTCTGCTTGGGGACCATATGCTGTACTGGATTTGGGTTGTCTGCATGTATGACAAGCACCTTAACCTCTGTGCTATCTCTCTGACTGTGAGGAACTGCTCGTTTTGCAACTGGGTGGCCAATAACTAATTTGGAGGTCTGGAGCACATTTTTGCATGCAAGGTCCAGGCTTCAGTCTTAGTATATCCCCTGTAACCCTGACCATGTAGTCAATAGTTCCTTGGGTGTTGTTGGTATGACTCAAAAACAAAAAAAAATTAAAAAAGATAATGTCCATTAGCTCCCACTCCCATCTTTTTAGACTCACTGTTACCAGGAGTAGCAGATTAAAGATATTTTAAAGGTTTTTTAATGTTTCATTACAAAGTTTCAGTTTTTCTACTGAAAGTTATGTTCTTTGAGAGAATGTTGGCTTTTTTGAGGGGCAAATGCATTAGAATGATAAGGATTCACATATACTATACTAATAGGAATTATAAAATGTTCTTTATTTTGGAGGGAGGGCCACACTGGCTGTGCACAGGGCTTACTCCTGACTCAGCTCAGGGATCACTCCTGGCCAGGCCTGGGAGGATCATATGGGGTGCCAGGATCGAACCTGGGTTGGCTGTGTGCAAGGCAAGCACTCTGACTCCTCTATTATCACTCCAACCCCCAGCTCCAATTAATTTTAAAGTATATAGTTCTGTGGCAATATAAACAATCATAGATTTTGCAGTTATCTCTTGTTTATGGATTTTTTTAATCACAGTCAGAACTGTTTATTCCGGTCACATGCCCTTAGTGACTCTAATCTACTTTGTCACTAAGTTTGTTCATTTTATATTTTTCATAGAAGTGAAATGACATTGCCCTTCTACATCTGCCTTAGTTTCCTTAACATGATGTTTTTAACGTTCATCCTCTATATTGTACCATGAATCAGAACCTTCCCTTATTTGGATATATTACGCTTTGTTTATCTGTTCATCTGTTGAAGGACACAAGTTTGTGCCCTCCCTTTGACTATTGCGACTAAACATTGTGACTTTTGGGTTTGGGTGGAAGAGATAGTGCAGTAGTGGGTAGGGCATTTGCCTTGTACACTGCTGGGTTCAATCTCTGGCATCCCAAATGGCCCCCTGCACATTACTGCATTATAAAAATCTTATGTTTGTTTTGGGTGGGAGTGCGACTTGGAGCACATCTGGCAGTGCTCAGGGGCTATTCTTGACTTTGTGTAACCTCAGGTGGTATTTGGGAAACCATATGTGGTGCCAGGACTGGAACTGGAATTGTGGAATGCAAGCATCTTAATCCCTGTACTATCGATTCAATTCCTGTGACTAATTTTTGTTGATGAACAGGTGTGAATACCTTATATGCATTTGTTTTTTTTTTTTGCTTTTTGGGTCACACCCGGCGATGCTCAGGGGTTACTCCTGGCTCATGCACTCAGGAACCACTCCTGGCGGTGCTCGGGGGACCATATGGGATGCTGGGAATCGAACCTGTGTTGGCCATGTTGGCTGTGTGCAAAGCAAATGCCCTACTGCTATGCTATCGCTCCAGCCCCTATGCATTTGTTTTTTAATTTAAAAATTTTGGGGGGATTTTGGGGGCATCATCCAAATAATATTTGCTTTGCAGTTTTTTCCCCTACGTATACCAGATAACCTGTTTTGTAGTAAGTGCATGGTATAACATGTTAGCTAGCTAGTCTCCTCTTAGTGGATTTATTAGATGACTCAGATTTTTTTCCCCAATTGTAAGCAATCTTTGCTGATACTTATAAAATACATTTGAGTATGTGCATATGTTTCTGTTTAGACCTGTATCTGAGACAAAGGTAGTTTTTAAACTTTTGTACTTTGGATGTTGTTCTCCAAAAGTTTTCCTAGTTTGCACTCATATAATGTATGAGAGGATCAGTGGGCTTATTGGAGGAAACTGGGCAGTATCCAATGAAAAAAGGTCTATTTTCAGTATTTTATTGCCTTGTTTTATTCGGTAATTTTGTCTTGTTGACTTATTTCGCTTAACAGTGTACTCAGATTCCATCCATGTTGTACCAAACACAGAATTTTATTTATTTATTTATTTATTTGGTCACTTTGTAGTGTTTTGTTGGGTGAATATGCCCCAATTTCTTTATCCACTCATCTGTTGTTGGATGCTTGGGTGTTTTCAGATCTTTGCTTGTTGTGTTTAGCATTGCAGTGAACATGAACATGCATAAAACTTTTTAACTTAGTCTTTTTGTGTTCTTGGAATAGATACTAAGGAATGGAGTTACTGTTTTTATTTTTTAAAGTAGTTCTGTTTTTCCTTTTTTGAGAACTCTTTATACTGCCTTCTTTAGAATCTCAATCAATTTGCCGTCCCACCAAGAGCACTGGGGGGTGATTTTTTCACTGAATTTCCACCAACAGTAGTTGTTTCTGGCACTTTGGATATAAACCATTCTCTGTCGTGTGACTTGATATCTCACTGTTATTTGTATTTGCATTTCCCTGGTAATCAGTGATAATGAACACTTAAATATTCCTGTTGACCACCTTTATGTCTCCCTTATGAACATATTATAAAAATTCTTTGCCCCTTTTCTATTGTCGTTGTTGAGTTTCATGAGTGCTTTATGTATTCGATAGGAGCCCTTTGTCAGCTGTATGGTGTGCAGATATCTTCTACCATTCAGTAGAAAGTCTTTTTTTTTTTTTTTTTAAGGCATGGTTTCTTTCACATTGTGGAAACTTTTTAGCTTTAAGTAGTCCCATTTATTTATGCTTTTTTTTTTTTTGGCATCAGATCATTAAAGATAGCTGAGTCCTTCCAGTCCTTTGAAACCTGTTCCTTTCAGACATTCATCTACACTACAGTTGAAGCTTCACTTTTACTTAAGATGAAGTAAAATAGTAAGTGATCTGCACTTTGCCAAATGCGGTGCTCATTTTTTTTCTCATTGCATAGGCCCATCAATAGGTTTGTTATGAACTGTCACCTTGTTTTTAGGTCCCCATGCTCTTGGTCTTCCACCAGTTTAACTAGTCTTTTGTTTCTGGTTCCTCCTAAGTGAACCAATAAAGTTCTCAGAGCTGTCTTTAGTGTTCTCTCCTGACTTTACTTTTTGTCCTTGATCTTATCCATCTTTATCTATTTGTACCTGACCTCCTCCTCCTCCTCTTCCTTCTCCCTCCTCCTTCTTTTTTTTTTTTTTTTTTTTTTTTGCTTTTTGGGTCACACCCGGCAATGCACAGGGTTTACTCCTGGCTCTGCACTCAGGGGTTACTCCTGGCGATGCTCGGGATCATATGGGATGCTGGGAATCGAACCTAGGTCGGCTGCGTGCAAGGCAAATGCCCTACCTGCTGTGCTATCTCTCCAGCCCCTCCTTTAAAAAAAAATTCCTGCAGTGCTGGCGAATCAAATCTGGGGCCTCACACATGCAAGGCAAATGAGCTACATTTCCAGCCCCTGACTACCAATCTTCCTTCCTTCCTTCCTTCCTTCCTTCCTTTCTTTCTTTCTTTCTTTCTTTCTTTCTTTCTTTCTTTCTTTCTTTCTTTCTTTCTTGTGGGTGGGGGGATGTGAGTGTGTGGGGCTACATCTGGTGGTGCTTAGAGATTACTCCTGGCTCTGTACTCAGGGATCACCTCAGGCAAGGAATGGGAACCACATGGGGATTGAACCTGTGTTCAAGGCAAGTGCCCAACCTGCTGTAGTATTGCTCCAATCCTTGGCTTACAATTTTTTTCCCCTTCAGGCAGGATAGCTGACTTGAACTCTCGACTGTGCTCATGTACCTATTCAAACTTCCCAACTTTGTACCTATAGATACTGTGGTAAAACAGAATGAATCACCCTTTTCTTCAAATCAGTTTAACAACCCTTTTTACTGTGGCTTAAGACAAACCTTGGAGTCATCCTTAGTTCATTGCTCTCTCTAAAATTCCACATCTCATCTGTCAGGAAATATGTTTTTGGTGCCATACCCAAAAGTGCTCAAAGTACCATTAAGACTGGGAATCAAATCCAGAGCTCCCGTATGTAAAACATGGACTCCATTCCTGTGAGCCCTCTTGTCATCATGAAATTCTCCTGGCCCTCTGCAACATAAATTAAAAAATCTTGTCACCTCTTACCTTTGCTACTGGCCTTTTATGAGATACGGTCATGTTATATCTCAACCCCCCTCTGCTCCCAGATTGCCACGCTGAGAGTGTAAGTGGCTTCCCAGCTTAGACACCTGCCCTTTCAGAGTATATGCAAAACACATTTGCTCTAAATACCAATTTACCACTTTAATAATTTTCATCTCATTGTGAATAAAACTGAGTCCATTGTGTGGTTCTATGAAGCCCTACATGATCTGACTTTTGTCAACTCTTTGACCTCATCACTCATCACCTCTTTCCTGGTTCCCTCTGCTTGCTTATGGTACCATCGGAGCAGCATAACAGTTGTTGTGCTGTCTGCATAGGTCACCAGATCTTCTCTGCCATCCCTCTCTCTTTTTTTTTTCTTTTAGCTTCTGTCATTTTTTCCCCACAAAAATTTATTTTATTAAAGCACTGTGAATTTCAGAGTTATTCATAGTTGAGTTCTTTGCTTGTAGATTAGCTTCACAATGATGCCCAGCATGTGTTTCCTATAGTTGCAAGTATCATTTAAATACACACATACTTGTAGTAATTGCCTTGCCCACTTTTTTTCTCTAGGCATACTTAATACTTTTTAATATGTCATATTCACTGAAAAGTTATTTTTGCTATTTTCTGTCTTTCCTCAGTATCTTTTCACAAGAGCAGATTTTTTTCTCCTATTTTTTTTGTCTTTTTGGGGCACACCCAGTGATTCTCGGGTTACTCCTGGCTCTGTATTCAGGAATTACTTCTGGCGGTGCTTGGGGGGCCATATGGGATGCCGGGGATTGAATCCAGGTCAGCCACATGCAAGGCAAATGCCCTACCTGCTGTACTATTGCTCTGGCCCAACCTTCTGTTTTATTTACTGATGATTTCTAGGATTCTAGGAAATTATCTAGAATATAGTATCAATTAAATAAATAATTATTGATAAGTGCTTGGGTGAATTTTAGATAAGGTCATACATTTGAAAACATTGACATAGGTTATATATTGTTTTTAAAAATTACAGAGATTTATTATTTCAATATTTTGCTGTTCTTGGTGCTGGGATCAAGGTCTTGTATGCAAAGAATGCACTTTACATTATGGGCCCCTTTGCCCCCAAATTATAGAGGTTGAAGACAATTAGCTTAATTGCAAATGAAACTAACTGGGGTTGAAGGTTTGTTTTAATTTTTAAAGCTTGAGATTTTTCTTTTTTCTAATTTTTTAGCTTCAGTTGTGGAGGGTCAAAAGGGTATCATTCCTCGAGCAATCCAAGAAATATTTCAAAACATCTGTGAGAATCCTAACATTGACTTTACTATCAAAGTGTCTTATATAGAAGTATACAAGGAAGACTTAAGGGATCTTCTAGAATTGGAGACATCTGTAAAGGATCTTCACATCCGAGAAGATGAAAAAGGAAACACAGGTAAAGTAGCCATCTTAATTGATAGCTTTTATTAACAAGCAGAAATGAGTGATTTATTTTCTGGTTATATTCCAGTGAGTGAGAGAGAGAGAGAGAGAGAGAGAGAGAGAGAGAGAGAGAGTGTGTGTGTGTGTGTGTGTGTGTGTGTGTGTGTGAGTTTGCTCCTGACTTTGTGTTCAAGATCACTCCAGATGATGCTCAGGGGACCATTGTGGTGCTGGGGATCAAACTGAGGTAGATGCATGCAAGACAAGAGCCTTAACCCTGTACTAGTTCTCTTGCTCTTTCCAGTGAAGCTTTGAAAAACAGAAGAGATACAGAACGATTTTTTTTTTTTTTTGCTTTTTGGGTCACACCTGATGATGCACAGGGTTAACTCTGGTTCTGCACTCAGAAATCACCCCTGGCAGTGCTCAGGGGACTATATGGGATGCCGGGAATCGAACCCAGGTCGGCTGCATGCTGTGCTATTGCTCCAGCCCCTGAATGATTTTATTTTTACTTTAGTATTTAATAGCTTACCAATATCTGTTAAATCACCCAGGTGAAAAGTCAAAGTTTAGTCTGTGTCTTTAGACTGGTTGAAAAGATGAAGTGATTAATTTGTAATTCAAGATATTTATTTCCCACTCCTCGGCTCTCGGCTGATTTTTTTTTTTTTGAGTCATATCTGGTGGTGCTCAGGGGGCACTGCTAGTGGTACTCGGGTTCGTATGTGGTGCTGGGATCTTCCTGTTTTGTCTTACCTCCTGTACTATCTTTTTGTTTGTTTGTTTTTTGTACCATATTCCACTGGTGTTCAGGGTTTACTTCTGACTCAATGCTCAGGGATAATAAGGATATGTTCTAAGGAGAACAAATATGGTAGCAGGGATTAAACTTGAGTGGGCCACATATAAGGCAAATGCTCTGCCCACTGTACTATCTCTTCTCTTTGTTTTTATTTATAGATATATATGGACATATGGTCACATATATGGATGTATTATATATAAATATATTTGTTAGACATATGGAGCGATAGCACAGCGGGTAGGGCGTTCGCCTTACAAGCGGCCAACATGGCCGACCAGAGTTCGATTCCTCCGCCCCTCTTGGAGAGCCCGGCAAGCTACCGAGAGTATCCGATATGCCAGACACAGTAACAACAGTCTCCAGTGGAGACGTTACTGGGCCCGCTCGAGCAAATCGACGATCAACGGGAGGGCCTTTACCTTTACCTTTATACATATGAACACATATAATATTTTTTGGGGCCACATCTGGTTGTGCTCAGGGTTACTGTTGGCTCTGTACTCAGGGGTCACTGCTGACAACCTTTGGGGTCTACTTAGGGTGTTAGGGATTGAACCCAGGTCAGCTGCATGCAAAGCAAGTGCTTTACCCATTATACTGTGTCTCTGGTCCCCACCCCTTTGATTTTTATCACCGCACACCTTTGCTTTTCCTTTTAAATTTTCTTCATTTTTGGCAGTGCCAAGGTTCATTTCCAGGGCCTCCTAACTCTAATCTAATCGATTGCTAAACTACAATGCAGGGCCCCCTTGAGATTTTTTTTAATTTAGAAAGTTTATGTGTTTTCTTTTTCAATTTTTGAGGTACCATAATTTAATCCAACTTGTTCTTGGTTTTATCTCCTTTTCCCTTTCATTTTTCTTGAGATTAAACTCTTCTGCCAGAATGTTTTAAACTAACTTCATTTGTGATAAAAAGGGAGTTGCTCCATTGAAATATCATTCAAAACTTTTTATATTTAAATACCAAATTTCTAAACTTCAAAAGTTTACTTCCCATTAGGAATTAATCAAAGCATACCAAGCTTTATCTTTAGAATTCCAGTTTCTAGGGAAACAGATACAAAAGAATTAAAACACTCACAGAAAATGGACTAGTTATTTTTCATTTGATGTGTGTTGCCCGCAGTTGCTGGGGGTGGCTCAGGGCCTTGTGCCTTACCCATGCACTTCCCAAAGCCAAAGGGGTTGTTTGTAGCCGCTTGAATTTTATTTATTTATTTATTTATTTATTTAATGTTGGAGTACTGCTATTTATTCAGCCACTGTTTAGGCTGATTGAATTTTGCATGAACTCCTATCCTTACTTTCCCCCCCATTTTTAATAATTTTATTTATTGAATCACTGTGAGAGTAGTTACAAAGCTTTTGGGTTTAACTCTCAGTCATACAATGAAACACCCGTACCTTCACCAGTGCCCATTCTCCATTACCAAAAACCCCGGTATATCCCCATCCCACACCCTCCCCCTACCTGTGGGGCAGATGATTTCCAAATCACTGTCTCTATACTTTGATCGCATTCAACATTTCCACATTACTCTCTCTCTACTTTGATCACATGGCCCAAATGTGACTATCCAGTGGCCTCTGAAGGATGGCGGCCACTGGGCTGCCAGGGGGAACAGGCCGAGGCGCGAAACCTATTCCCACCTGGGTTGGCCCAGCACCAGTAGCCTACTGCAGAGAACAGATGCATTTCTACCTAAAGCCATTGGGTTCCGAGATTTGTTTCTGAGTCTTTGGGATCATGGCCTTTAAGCAGTTCAATCAGGAACCAAAGAGGCCTTGCCTCCAATTATATAGCTGAGCCGGAGGTGGTTTGTGGGTGTGTTTCCCACATACCTAACTTTTGGCCGTTTACTTTCTTGGTAAACTTTGCCCCAAGTTTTTGGGGTCTGGCCAAAGGCACAGCAGCAATTTTGGGGTATCTGGAAGTCTGAAGGCGCCATGAGGTTGCTGATGCACTCGCCTCACAGGTACAGATTGACCTGCTGGCGGCACCATACCCCCTCATTTTTTTTTTAACTCACAAAGTTTTCTAGGTCAAGTATTCTAGTAATCCAATGCAAACTAAAATAAATATGTACTTTATGACACACCAGCATAAGAAAGCCTTTCAACCATCAGTTTTTCATAAAACATGAGAAATCCTTCTTTGGCTTAATTTTGGTAGTTCTTATACCTTAGTTATTTCAAATCATGAGCTTTCTACACCAAATACTTTAACAATTTCACAATGCAAACATGCTTTCAGACACAGAAAAAGGCCATTGATTCTTACTAAACTGTTAAGTAGCAGCATAAGAAAACACTTGAACTGTCAATGTTTATGAAAACATGAGAAAACTCTGTTTTGGTGTCTTCTGTACCTTCGTTATTAAACTAAAAAGCCTAATTTGATCTCTGCACTAGTTCACAAAGCTTGTTTCTCTTCTCCTTTGGGCTTTAATGTTGAAGTGTTCCACACAGACAGACAGGCAGAGATGAACTGACTACACACTTCACCTATATGTGCACATATATACTGTTGCAAGAAGGTCAGAGAGAAAACTGATGGACTGAGAAAGGAAGGGGAGATCCCCAGGGCAAATTAGCCCTGTCAGCCAATAGGGATTTTTGTCCACCCTCCCCCCACCCCCCAGCTTCCCAGCTTGATCAGCTTGTTTCAGAGACAGACAAAGGAGACCCCTAGGGAACTGCAAACAAATCCTGCAAAGGGAGGACCACACTCTGTTGTGGGAGCAACCTGCCAGGTCCCTGCAGAATTACCAGAGTTTTCAGAGAAACTGAAAACATAACCAGACAAAGGAATATCCTCCTCTCATGACATTTTTCAAAGAAATAGATTGAGCACTCCAGAAATTCATATGGAATAATGATAATAACCTCACGGATAGCTAAAGCAATCCTTTAGAAAAAGAAGATGGGAGACATCACCTTTCCCAACTTCAGTCTGGACAAGAAGTGAGTGCTGAAAGTAAGTTAAGGGATATACATGATAAACTTTCAGTACCTGAATTGTAAACCATAATGGCAATAAGGGATTGCATGGGGGAGGGGGGCAGCTGGAGGGAGGAAGTGATTAAGGAGGGAGGGAGAGGGGGTTGGGGGGAGATAGGGAGAGAGAGAGAGGGAGAGAGAGAGGACCAGCCATAGAGGCAGGCTGGGGAGGGGGTGATGGGAGGGAAACTGGGGACATTGGTGGTGGGAAATGTAGACTGGTGAAGGGATGGTTGTTGGAATCTTAGTATGAATGAAACGAAACCCAACCATGAACAACTTTGTGACTATCTTACTGTGATTCAGAAAAAAAGAAAAAAGTAATGTGTACTCAGTATTTTGAGGATGGAGGGTCTATATATGTCTGTTTGGCCAGTTTCTTCCATTTCTTGCCTGAAGATCAGTGTTTCTATGTTTAGTATTTGCCTAGTTTATCCAGCAATTATAGTGGAGTGTTAGTCTTCTACTACTATTGTAAAACACTATTGCGTTTGCTGTCAATATCTTCATTCGTGTCTTATTAGCAGTTGTTTTAAATTATTTTGATGGCTGATACATATATATATGTTTTGATGCATATATATTTAGTGATATGAATTCTTCTTGGTATGTTGATCCTTTTCACCCTAAGAAATGATTATCCCTATCCTTTATAGCCTCTTAAAATTTGAAGTCTGATAACTAACAGCGGTATGACCATGCTAGCCTTTTATTCAGAATTGTTTGCTGGCAAGGTTGTTTTCCAGTATTTAACTCTGAGCATGTGTCACTCTGACTGTTCTGATGTTGTAGGTAGCAAAAAGTATGATAACATACTGGAATTGATCAGTAAACAAACTTGCAATCTAACTCTCGTATATTTTGTTTGCCCTGACTCATTCTTTACATGTAGGCTCAATCTTTCCAGTATTTGGTTTAGTGGTTCAGTAAAAGCCAAGAGTAAGAATATCAAATGTCATCCAGCTGCTTATTGTTTTTCATAAAAAATGGTGAACATTGGTCAATAAATAGTCTCAGAGACTAGAACAATAGTACTGAGGGTAGGGTGCTTGCCTTGCATGCGGCTGAAGTGGGTTTGATTCCTGGCATCCCATATGGTTCCCTGAGCACTCCCAGGATGCTCAGATTCACCTGCTTTTTCCTTGTTTTTTTTTTTTTGTTTTGTTTTTGAATACACCCAATGGGACTCAGGCTGCTCCTCATTCTGTGCTTGTTGGTCATTCCTTCTGGTGCTCAGGGGCCATGCAATGCTGGGATAGAACCTGGACCTTCTGCGTGCAAGGCATGTGCACTCGCTCTTTGAGATATCTTTTTTTTTAAAATATTTATGGTATTTTTTTTATTTATTTTTTTTATAATTTATTTCTTTATTGAATCACTGTGGGAAAAGTTACAGAGCTTTTGGGTTTAGGTCTCAGTCATGTAAATATCAAACACATTTCCCTTTACCAATACTTATTTTTAACCGCGAACCCCAATAGAACCCCACCTCCCACCCCTCCCAATTCCTGTGAGGCAGATGAGTTCTAGTTAATACTCTATCTACTTTGACTAGATACATTGTTTCGATAGAAGATGCACCATTATTGTTTAGAGTTTACGACCCCCCCCCCAATCAGACATGCTGAAACAGCGTTGTGAAATGATTTGCTTTCTACAGCTGGGTTTAAGAATAAAATGATGTCGCGCGGCCGCTATTGCGGCCATGCGGTTCTGCATTTCTGCTATTTTACTTATTAACCCTGGAAGTATTTCTATTAAAAGTTAGGTAGTTAAGAGATTGGTTTCTGTGCTCTGGAGTTGTGGCCGTGCCAGAGAGCCGCTTGTGGGGGGCAGCTGGTGACCTCGGTCGGGCGTGAAGGACGGACCAGATCGCCCCCCTTCCCATGAGGTCCCTGCCGCCCCCACCCCCGGCTCAAACCTGCTGTCCACAAGGCTCCCGTGCGGCCGCCATCTTTCTTGCCAGAGAGGCCAGGGCGAATGGAGCAACACCCTTTCCCCTCCGTGCAGGCATGCTGGCGCGATTTAACACATAGTCCATTCGCTTTTCTGCTCCAAGCATTTGGTTTTCTGCGCTAAGTTCTTGTGCTTCCGGGGCCGTGGCCGTGCCGGAGAGCCGCTCGTGGGGGGTAGCTGGTGACCACGGTTGGGCGTGAAGGACGGCCCAGAACGCTCCCCTTCCCATGAGGTCCCTGCCGCCCCCACCCCCGGCTCAAACCTGCTGTCCACAAGGCTCCCGTGCGGCCACCATCTTTCTTTCCAGTCTTTGAGATATCTTACTTATAAGATATAAAGTATAAAGTACAACACTTGACAAGTATAAAATATTATTGGATATTAGTATCAAGCGTGGATTGATTTTGGTTCTTATTTATGCCACTAAACTCTTTCAAGTTTATCTACTAAACTGTAAAATCAAAATACTTGAATACTTTGTTTTTGGTCAACCATCTTTAGGAACTGTGACATTTGATTCAAATAAATTGTGAATTTATTTTTGAGTAAATTAAAAAAATACACTCACACAGACACACGCACACACATCTTTCAGAATTAGGGATAGTAATTTCTTTGGGTAATCTAAAAATGTTTAATGAGGGGTCAGAACAGTAGCACCGTGGATATAGTGCCTTGCACACAGATAACCCAGGTTTGATCCCTGGCACCCCATATGGTCCTCTGAGCACTGCCAGGAGTGATCCCTGAGTGTAGAGCCAGGAGTAAGTTCTAAGCGCCTTCAGGTATGGCTCAAAGCAAAAAAAAAATTGTTTAATGACGTTACTGATTTTTTAATTACAATTCTTTGATTTCCCTTTAAGGAGACTATTAATCTGGACTGTATAGCAAATAATAACTTGTGTAGTTAATTATACTGGATTGTTTTGATTAACATTTGGTTTAAAACTTTTTATTGCTATTTTAAGTGATTGTTGGGGCCAAGGAATGCCAGGTGGAAAGTGCAGATGAAGTGATGAGTCTCCTGGAAATGGGCAATGCAGCCAGACACACAGGTACCACCCAGATGAATGAGCATTCCAGTAGATCACATGCAATTTTCACCATCAGCATCTGTCAAGTCATGAAAAATCTAGAGGAAGCTGAAAATGGACCCTGGTATTCCCCTCGGCAAATTGTCTCAAAATTTCACTTTGTGGATTTGGCTGGATCAGAAAGAGTGACCAAAACAGGGAATACTGGTGAGCGGTTCAAAGAATCCATTCAAATCAACAGTGGGTTGTTGGCTTTAGGAAATGTGATAAGTGCTCTTGGGGATCCACGTAGAAAGAATTCGCATATTCCATATAGGGATGCTAAAATTACCCGGCTCCTGAAAGATTCCCTGGGAGGCAGTGCCAAGACTGTTATGATCACCTGTGTCAGCCCCTCCTCCTCAGATTTTGATGAATCCTTGAATTCTCTCAAATATGCCAACAGAGCACGCAACATTAGGAACAAACCGACCTTAAACTTTAGCCCGGAGACAGATCGCATAGATGAAATGGAATTTGAGATTAAGTTGCTTCGAGAAGCTTTGCAGAGCCAGCAGGCTAGCAGTGTCCTTCAGACCAGCCAGACACGAGAGGGAACTCCTGACAAAAGCAGGATCCATTCTCTGGAGGAGCAAGTCGCTCACCTACAAGGAGAATGTTTGGGTTACCAGACTTGTATAGAAGAAGCCTTCACTTTCCTGGTGGACTTAAAAGATGCTGTCAGACTAAACCAAAGACAGCAGCACAAACTACAGGAGTGGTTTAACATGACACAGAAGGTCAGGAAGGTGGTGCTCAACTCACTCAGAGAGAAAAGAGGCCCCGGTCACCTGGAAGAAGGGCCACAGCATGCTACGGTTCTTCAGCTGAAGAAAGAACTGAAGAAATGCCAGGTACTTAGACAACACATTTGTAGTAACTATTTAAGGATTAAATTTATTTAATTTAATAAATAAGTGAGTAAGAGCCGTTGTAGAATTCTATAAGGTTTTGAAAAGGACTTTTGTGTAAAATTTCATTTCCCTCTAAGGTTTCTTTCTTCCTTCTCTTTTCCAATTGCTTTTTCCCAATTTGTACTTTTTCTTTGGTAGGGTATAGAAACTCCCCAGGAAATGCTCAGAGTACCCTTGGACCCACTCCCTACTGTAGTGATCCTGGCAGCATAGGCCTGATGGGTCAGTGCTGGTGATGATGTGGTACTGCAGGCCACGGGGGCCATGCCTGGCACAACTGGGTTTGGGGGTATGGGGATGTGGTACCATGTGAGTTTCAAAGAAAATGCGCAGGGGTGTGTGGGACTTGAGCGTTGGGTGGCCGATAACCATTCCCCTGACTGGCCCACAGTGACGGACAGACAAAGGACCAGGGGAACGGAGAAACAGGACCCCAAGCTGGTTGGTAGTCAGTTTCTTTCTTTCTCCTCCCCAGCGTAGTTTGATCTCTCCCTTTACAGCACAATTGTAGTCATAGTCTGGTCATAGTCCCAGTCATCATAGTTTCATTATCCTAGTCTCTTCATAGACCTCAAGGTTCTCTACTTTCTAGTCATCCTTATCTTAAGATAGTCTTCCTTATCTTCCTCATTGTCCCACTTACCCCTTACAGCATAGTTATATAGAAATCATGAAGGGTGGGGGTACACATAGGTGGGGTTGAACATGTTATAACAACAGAGGTAAAGCCACTCCTTCAGGGGAAGTTCTAAGGGATTAACTCTAGGACAAAATCTCATCTGAGGGTTCAGCACTCCAGATTACTAGGAAATCCACTCAAGTGCAGGATTCTGTCCAGGGTGTATTGCTGTCTCCTTTCCTCAGCTAGTAATTCATTTAAACAATCATAGTAAATTTACTTCTTAAAATATTTGTGGTCATTTTGTATGAACACAGTAAGAGACGTCACGGTCCTGGTCCTCCCGTTGTTCATCGATTTGCTCGAGCAGGCCCAGTAACGTATCCATTGTGAGACTTCTTGTTACGGTGTTTGGCATATCGAATATGTCATGGGTAGCTTGCCAGGCTCTGCCATGCGGGCGAGATACTCTTGGTAGCTTGCCAGGCTCTCCAAGAGGGGCAAAGGAATCGAACTCGGGTCGGCCATGTTGGCTGTGTGCAAGGCAAACGCCCTACCGCTGTGCAATCGCTCCAGCATAGTAAATTTACTTCTTAAAATATTTCTAGTAATTTTGTATGAACACAGTAAGAGGCGTACTTATCTTAAAGGTTGGCGCTTCCTGGGGACATTTTGCTATATATCTTAGATTACAGTCCTCAGGCCAGGTTAGCCTTTCCTAACTCAGCAGGGTCTTTACTCAATTGCTTATTTTTGGGTCATGACAGAGTTTGTTCCATGACTGTGTTCTTAACTTATTATACTCGTGGTGCTTAGCTTGTCCCCTTTTGTTGCCAGGGTAGCTTACAGCTTGCCCTGAATCCATCCAGTCCCTTCGTTGGAACCCTCCTTTTGGGGATGTTAGGAAGTAAAGGTAACTGAGGCTTAAGTAAGGTAAATATGATGGATGTCCAGGAGTAAATATTATTTGGAATCAGTTAACTCCCATGTTACAAAGCATAGCATCGGCTGTCTTCCTGTGTCTATACAAAAAGGAAATTGCTAAACAAACCATGTGAATGACATAAAGGAAAGAGAAAGGCAATATAGTATTATTAGTGCGTGATTAAATTGGGTGTGCCTTAGGGGTATTGTTGTGGGAGTAGCTCAGTAAACCTAAGCTTCCTGCAGGAGGAGCAAGGAAAACCCAGTGTTATCCAACAGTGCCAGATATCAACCTGGCAGCTAATACTTGCAAACCATGAGCTCATATCTTTTAAACTATTGCCCTGGGTCATTTCTTTCCTTTTGTTTTTTTGCAAGGCTTTTCATTCTTTTTAGTTTCAATGTATTTTAATTTGTATATTTATTGAATAGAATCTGTGGACCTAGTCATTAAGTTTAAAAATGAAAAGGGGCGCAATTTCAGCTATTGTTACGAGATCTTTCCTTTGTGGGGGTGGTAGGGCTCTCAGCTACTGCTCAGGAAACCTGGGAATCACTCCCAACAATACTCCAGAGTCACCTGGAGATACTGAGGGACCTCCTGGGCTCCACCTATTGGTGCTGGCTGAGAAGCTTGCTTGGTCAGACACTGAACTCGGGTTCCTGCCATGTAAGGCTGTAAGTAGGTAAGTAAGTAAATGTGTAAGTTAAGTAAGAAAGTAAGTAAGTAAGTAAGTGCTGGCCACTGAGCTATTGCCCCAGCCCCACTCTATGAGGTTTTTTGTTTGTTTGTTGATTTGTGTTTTGCAAATACTGCAAAGACCTGGCATTTCTCAGGTCTTACTCCTGGTGGTGCTTAGGGATCACTCCTGGCAGGGTTTGGGGGACCATATATGGTACCATGGATCGAATCTGATTGGCTTTGGGCAAGGCAGATGCCCTAGCTGCAGAATTATCTATTTATTTGAACAAATTATCATTATCATTGATAATAATTAAGGAGTATGCATATGTACATATATGCTTGTGGTATATGCTTGCGGTATGTATATTTGTTGACTTCAGAATTGCATTTCTCCACTTTCATTTAAAAAATCATCTACCAAGTAAATAATATGGTGAAAGTTGTAGAGGACAATATATACCACAATTTGCTTATGTGTAGTTATTGGTTTGATGCAGAAATGTATAGTCTGCTAGTTTAAAAATGTTTTGTTTTGTTTGTTGTTGAGCCACATGTGACTGGGCTGCTCCTGGCTTGCTTTTCTACCTCCTGGCATTGCCAGGGCTCAATTATTGACCTTCCATATACAAAGTGTTCGTTCTAGCACGTCGAGCTTTTTCTCTGTTTCCTAAAGAATATTTTATCATAAAAAATAACTTTTTGAAAAAAAAAGATAATAGAGAAAATTGCTGTATTTTTTTGTGAATATTTTTTTAACATCTGGCCTAATAGAAAATGGGCATTTACTTTTGTTGGATTTTCTTGTTTTAGTTGAAGTATATGAGGATATATATTGACAGGTACTTGGGAATAATATTTTAACACCTTTTTCAGATAATTATAGGTATTCTCTGATAATATGTGAAAATGCAATAAGTGCAAATTTCCTAAAGTTTACTTCCAGTTGAACTGGAGCAGTAGCACAGTGAGTAGGGCATTTGCCTTGCACACTGCTAACCCGAGTTCGATTCCCCCGCCCCTCTCGGAGAGCCCGGCAAACTACTGAGAGTATCCTGCCCGTAAGGCAAAGACTGGCAAGCTACCTGTGATGTATTTGATATGCCAAAACAGTTACAACAGGTCTCACAATGGAGATGTTACTGGTGCCCACTTGAGCAAATCGATGAACAATGGGAGGACAGTGCTACAGTACTACAGTGCTTACTTCCAATATGAGAACCTGAAAATATTTTGTTTCAATAAGAGCTGTGCATTAAAATTCACTCCTGTGTCTTGTACTTGTCCACAGGTAATTTGAAGTCATTAGTTATTTGGAAAATTATTTGTTTACTAAGTTATACACATATTCCAAATATTGATACATACTATAAAAATCACAGATATTAATAACATTAATATCACCACTAATCGTACCAGCAGTCTTTAATTATTGAAATCCATCTAAGTTATAGTAGCAAAAATGCTTTCCAAAAATCTAAATTTTGTGTGGAAATTGAATTTTGTATTCTTTTTGTTGGGGTCCACACCAGCAGTGCTCAGGGGTTAGACCTGACTCTGGGCTTAGGGATCAGTCCTTCGGCTTGGGGGACCACATGGAATGCTGGGGATCGAATTGTGATTAGCGGCATGTAAGACAAACACCCTACTCGCATACCATTGCTTCAGCCCTGGTTAAAGTTTTTTCTTAAAAAAATTTTTAGCAGAATTTTTTTTGTTTTGTGTGGTGTGGTTTGGGCCATATCTGGCAGGACTCTGGGCTACTCCCCAGGCTTCACTCCAGGTGGTTGCACACCTGATAATTGATCCAGGTCAGTCTCCTACAGGTAAGTGCCTTAATCCTTGTACTATCACTTTGGACAATTTTTTAAAGTGCAGGAAATAAAATCAGGAAAGTCTTTCTATCTTTAATGTTCGTTTTTGTTTTTGTTTTTGCTTTGCAGTATAGGTCTTATACATGTGAGGCATGAACTTACCATTTAGCCACCTGATTAGTCACCATACTGCTTAGTTATGTTACAACTACGACAGTTTCTCTCAGATGAAAGTTTTTCTTTTCTGTGGTGGAGGTGGGGCACAACTGGTGGTGTTGAGTCACTCCCAGCTAAGTGCTAAGTAGACCATGCAGTGGTTGAGGATGGAACCTTATCTTTTGTGTAAAGCTTGCTTTTCAGCCGGCCTAGTGAGTTCTCTCTCCAGTCCAGTTTTCCAGCATTCTTGTGTGTGTTTGGGGTGGGGGAGTCCTTCATAATAAATAGCTATAGGTGCCCCACTGAAAAATTTGGAGAATTGGACTGAAGAGAAAACTTAATGGACTGGAGTGTTTGGATTCCATCCTGGGTACAGCATGGCCCCTCAAATACACCCGGAGATATGCCCACCAGAACTATGCAGGTGGTAACCCCTGGGCACCACCAGTTATGTCTCCAAACAAACAAACAAACAAACAAACAAAAAGTTAGAAATAAGAAGGTTAAGAAAAAAAATTGAAGTAACATAATGAAGCCTTCATTAGAACACTGGCTTTCTGGTCTTAACGAGGACTCGCAGATATTCCCGTGGTGACACTCTTTCCCACTGTCGTCCTCCCTTCCAGTGTGCTCTTGATGCTGATGAAATACTGTTTACTCAGAAGGAACAAGAGGTGAAAGAGCTCAAGGATCAAATGCAAGTAATGACACAGGAAAACAAAGGACACATTCTGTCTTTGAAAGAAGCACAAAATGTGAATAGACTGCAGGTAGCGTTTCTGTATGTTTCTAGTTCTGTAGATTTGTTTAAGATAGTCTGTTTTAAATAACTAGAATAGCTTACACTTTTTTTTTCTTTGGGGCAGGGGGCGTACCCACTGATGCTCAGTGAAAGTTCTGAATCACTAGCATGAAAAAGTTATTAGAGTTCCCCCACTAAGTTGAGGTAAAGGAATACCTTTTTAGTGGAGCATCATCCAGTGATGCTCTGGTGCTATTCTTGGTAAGGTGCTCAGGGGTTGTTATTCCTGGTTGCTGAGGGACCCTGCAGGAATTGAACCCAGGCCTTTCACATGCAAAGCATGTGCTGTATCTTTGAGCTATTTTCCTGGCCCAGGGAAACCATTTTTATTACTAGCTCAACTTTCTGTTTCACAAACACAAGGAATTTGCAAATCATGTTGCAGTTACCTTTTTGCCATATTTTCCCTTCAGCTTTTTCTCAAGGCAATGTTAAGATTTAGAATATAATTATGTGATTTAAACTTTTGAGGTTATTATATTTGCTTTGCTTTTTGGGAGGTGGGTGGGCCACTCCCAGTTCTCCTTAGGGCTTATTTCTGGTTCTGTGCTTAAGGATCACTCCTGGTGGTGCTCAGGGAACCATATGCAGTGCCAGGGATTGAACTCAGGTTGGCTATGTGCAAGACCAGGCACCTTACCTGCTGTACTCTCCCTGGCCCTTGATTTACTTTTTTTTTTTTTTTTTTGCTTTTTTGGTCACATCCAGTGATGGTCAGGGGTTGCTCCTGGCTCTGCACTCAGGAATCAGTCCTGGAGGTGCTCGGGGGAACCATATGGGATGCTAGGGATCGAACCTTGGGTCAGGTGCGTGCAGGGCAAATGCCCTACCTGCTGTGTTACCGCTCCGTCATCCCATGTCCCTTGATTTACTTTTTAACTTTGGTTATATTCTCAACTTTAGCTTTCCTGTTATTAATATGAATATGCCTGAAGTGTAAAACACAGTATATTCCTAGGTATACTTCCTGACCTAGGCTCCCCTTTTAATTCCCCAAGTTAATTTTATTTAGTTAATCTTAGAGGTGCTGAAACTCAGACCCTGGGCTTTAGACATGCAAAGCAAGTACCCTACTACTGAGCCACACTCTCTCCCCTAAAGAAAGCCTTTAATCATTTTGTGTGTGTGGTGGTGGGGTGGGTTACACCCGTGATATGCTCAGATTACCTGGCTCTGTACTCAGGAATCAATCCCATGGTGCTTGGAAACCATATGGGATGCTGGGGAATCAAACCTTGGTTAGCTATGTGCAAGGCAGGTGCTCTACCTGCTGTACTATCCTTCCAGCCCCCACCTTTAATCGTAAAAAAAATTAAAAAAATTTTTTTTTCAATTGAGATACCTGGGTTTATAATACCGTTCATCACACTTTTCATGCACCTATCATTTAAATACCAGAGAGCCTCATCTTCCCTCCACCAGTGTCTTGAGGAATCCCCAGCCCCCATGTAAGCTCAGTTTGTAGACAAATCTTCAATTCCAATGACTTTGATCATTTGTTGTTCTCTTACTGTGTTTCTCTCCCATATCCCACGTAGTGATAACACCTACACACATATAGATGAACAGAGCTACTCTGAAATTTCACAAAATTGTAAATCAGTGGTTATGATGGAAATTTATTACATGTATCTTTGGTTTTATAATTGATTCATAAAATATACTTCAAAGATGATTTTGCTTGTGGGTGAGAAGTTTTATAAAGATACCCACACTCTGCACTTGAGGTGAACTTCCCTGTTGTAAGCTAAGCAAATGCTGATTTTAGAAAACTCCCTGTGCCATACTGATAAGATGCCATCATGTGCATGTGCCCCCGCATTGCTTGGCATGTACAAAGTAATGTTGAGTGTGTAATAATGCCCAATAGAAACAGGTTCTTGGACCTCTGGGCTTTGTGTAAGGTGCATACCTAGCCTTGACCCACCAGTCTGATCAACCAGGGTAGTAAAGACCTCCTTGTTCCCTCGCCATGAATTGTCTCCATAGGCCTGACATGTGACAACTGGTCACAGCACAGTGATAGGTTAGTAAAGTAAATTATTTTAAAGAATTAACTTATTTTAGAGGTCTATAAATTTAAAGAACATTATGGACAATTCTTTGCTAATGCATTTTATTTATTTATTTAGAGCTAAATTTTATTTTTATAAAGTTGTTCACAGTAATTCATCACATTTAATATTCAAACACCAATCCCACCACCATTGCACCTTTCCACTACCATATTTGGAATGTTTTCCACCCCAAATCCCAACTGTGCCCCCCAAAGCAGAACTGAAACAATTTTGTATTACTTGTTATGAATAATCCACTAAAAATGGTCAATAAAGTTCCTTTGAGGAAAGTGTGTGAAGATTGTTATATTTTGTTCTGGAGCAATTAAGCCCTAGTATATGAGATTACTAACATGTTTGTTAAACCCAATCAAATGTTGTGTGATACTCTTGGTACATTAGTGGTGTAGAGTATGAGAGCTCCAGGAATTCTAAAATTTAGAATACTATTATATAGCAGAGTCCCTCATGGGTGAGACCTGTGTTGCTCTCTTCTGGGAGCTTTATTTCTGAGTCTCTGGATCATGGCCACTGATGTGATTATATGGCGCCAGGGGCAGTTTGTGTGTGTGACTGCAAACTTGGGAGGTGGGAGTATTCCTGCTCCTAGCAGGCTTGGAGATTTCAGTCACGGGTCCTACATACCTGAGTTTTTCTGCAGATTTCCCTCATAAGTGAGGCTCGTCCCAGACTGGAGAACAGCTGTGAGCATGGCTTCAATTGAGTTCTGGAGGGTTTTGGCTGCTGGGGCTCTATTGAGGTGGGGAGGGAAACTCCACCTGCCCCCCCTCTGAGTTTGTCCTAATACATTTTAGAGTTTACATAAATATAAAATTTGAAGATTTGTAAGAATGAAGATAAATAACAAAATTTTAGGGGAAAAAACTAAATAGGTCTATGAAAGTACAAAATGTGTTTTCTACTAAGAAAGGGAAGATGGGCTTTTTATTAGAAACTTTATTATAGGTGCATATGCTGCTGGAGCCCATGTCCTGCTTGTGCCCACATGGCTGAGTGCACGTGGATCCCAAGAACATGTGTCGCTGGCATCTCTCCCTTTTGAAATGTGCACTTTCAGCTTCCATTTCTAATGCTGGGGTGTGTGTAGGGGCTTTTTCTGCCATTGGAGAAGCCTGTGTTCTCTCTTTAGCACATTTTTCTTTCTTTCTCTCTCTCTCTCTCTCTCTCTCTCTCAAACACACACACTTTTCCTCTCTCCTCCCTTTACAAAAATCTCAATAAAATCTGTTTTACTTCAAAAAAAAGAAAATGTGGATATTGCTTAAGTGACTGCATTAATAAGTAAAATGCTATAATAAAAATGCCCTACCCACTATACTATTTTATGGGTGTAAAATAA
This sequence comes from Sorex fumeus, assembly GCF_029834395.1. Lineage (NCBI taxonomy): Eukaryota > Metazoa > Chordata > Mammalia > Eulipotyphla > Soricidae > Sorex > Sorex fumeus. Next base: position 11,628,009 of record NW_026606103.1, read on the forward strand.
TTGATCAGACACAGAGCATTCCATATAAGTGAGACATTAATTCATTGTTGAAACTGCATAAAATTCCTTAGCATGCTAGGAATAAACACACGTTTCTAAATTTAGTAAAGGGAAACTGTTGTGCCTTGTGTGAGTGCCATACTCAGTGCCAGATGCTGGGAGGTTTGTCCTGTCCTCTAAAAAAGCTCATTTTATGCTTCTTGCAAGGCTGGTTTCATGACTATGAGTTCCTGAAGCTGCTGTCTGAACTTGCAGCTCTACATCTTTCCTTCAGATCTGATGGTTTCTAGCTGGATGAAGATTCTTGGTGATATGTTCATTTCATTGAGTTTTTTTTTTGTAAGTCATTTATTGAGATTTTGTATATCCCTCCATTGTCTTCTGACCCACCAGATCTCATTTGCTGTGAATCTTAAGGCCTGTCCTTTGCTTTTTGGGTCACACCCAGCGATGCTCAGCGGTTACTCCTGGCTCTGCAGTTAGGAATTACTCCTGGCGGTGCTTGGGGGGCCACATGGGATGCTGGAAATCGAACCCGGGGTGGCTGCGTGCAAGGCAAACTCCCTACCCGCTGTGCTACCACTCCAGCTCCTCCTTTGCTTGTCTTTCTCTTGGCTATTTGTATTTCAAGTTTCAAGTTAATTTGAGCAAGTTTGGCCTATCTTCTGGGTGTAAGATTTTTCTTGGTGATATGGTTGCAAAGCCTTTTTATTCTCTTGGGGCTTGCTTTTTACTTTCAGTGATGCTTTTGGATGACTTGCTGTCATCATCATTGCTTATTCCCTGCACCCCTCTGCTCCTTGTCGTCGCTCTGTGATGACTTGTGTTGCTTGCATGGTGTTCACTGTGCTCCCTCCTGGCTGTTGTGTGTCATGTTCTGGTGCTTGCACATATAACCCTGGGGCTTGCCCAGGTTGGCACTTTTTTATTTCAGTGTTTGCACAAGTACTTGCCAGGACCGCAGGTTACAGCTGTGGTGCTCCCCAGGTCTAGCTGTGGTGCTCTCACATGCTCACTAGGGCTCCTGGCCCGATGCTCGCATACCTTTGGGGTTGCCAGACTTGCCAATGGGTCCCACTCCTTTTTGTGGTGCTTCCACACATCTGGTTTTGGTGCATCCAGAGATTGATTGCAGTTCTGGGAACCACAGACAGCAGAGCTGCCTGACTCCAATGACAGACTTGCCAGGCTTCTGTTCTTGGTGCTGTGGAACACAGAGGGGGGGATTAAAGCATGCTTGTGAGGCAGGCTTCCCCTGGGAGTTAAGCTTTATTCATCTCCATGCCTACAGTTGTCAACAGCTCCAGAATACATTTTCTAATTGAATCACCATGAGATACACAGTAACAAAATTGTTCATAATCAGGTTTCATTCATACAATGTTCCAGCACCCTTCTCTTCATTAGTGTACATTTCCCATCACCCATGTCCACAGTTTTCTTCCTGCCCCCTACCCCAGCCCTCAGATACCTTTCTCCTCCTCCTCTCTCTCCTCCTTCCTCTCCCCTCCCCCTCCCCCTTTTTAATCCTGTGGTTTGCAGTACTGTTATTGAAAGGCTATCATGCATATCACTTTAGTTCTTTTCAGCATTCAATTCTTGCCAGAGTGATCATTTCCAACTGTCATTGTCATAGTGGTCCCTTCTCTGTCCTAACTGCAATTCCCCTCCCCCTTTATGTTAAGCTGCCTTCCTTGGACCCATCCTCCTGGCTCTGTTGTGAAAATTCTCTCTGTCGTGGAGCTGTGTGAACTCCTTCACTCTGGGATTACACATTAAAGGATATTCGTGGGCTCTCCAGGTGGCTCTCTCACTGCCCGAGTTCAGTGCTCTCGAACCCTTTCCCACCTCAGACTGCTGTTGCCTTGGATGGACGAAGGAAGAATGAGGGCCAACCTGGTTGCTGATTAGTTGCCATTTATACAGTCTCTTGTCTCTCCCAGCTTTCTCCAACACTCTCTCAAACTCACTCTACAAGTCTCTCTCTGACTCCTCTCCAATATCCCCAGGCACTCTTACTCTCAGCTCTCAGCCTTCTCTCTAACTCGCAGCCTTCTCTAACTCTGTCTCTTCTTCTCTCTGTCTCTGTCTCTCCCTCAGTCTTCCTCGAACTCTGTCTCACTCAGTCTACAACTTTCTCTTTCAAGGTCTCCCTCTGTAACTTCTTCTCCCTACCCCCTCCAGCAACCTTCGACCTCCTCCTCTCAGCCGCTCTTTTTCTCCTCTCCCCACACCTCCACAATCATGCCTCCCTATGGGAAGTGCAATCAGAATGTTTTCCAAGTCTTCACAACCACCTGCAGTCCATTAGGGAAAAACATCTCTTATGGTGTGTTTCTCCTCTCCTTAGACCTGCAACTTAATTAACGTCTTTAATTCTACTTCCTAATATTTACCATTCTCTATGGACACAGTCACTGTCACTGTCAGTGTCCTCCCGTTGTTCATCGATTTGCTCGAGCAGGCCCAGTAACTTCTCCATTGGAGACTTTGTTGTTACTGTGTTTGGCATATCGAATACATCACGGGGAGCTTGCCAGACTCTGCCGTGCGGGCGAGATACTCTCAGTAGCTTGCCGGGCTCTCCGAGAGGGGCGGAGGAATCGAACTCAGGTTGGCCATGTTGGCTACTTGCAAGGCAAACGCCCTACCGCTGTGCTATCGCTCCAGACCCATGGACACAGTAATAGACACTTTTAGGCTTGTATGGTGACTCTCCTGGGAACATCTCACCACAGACACAGACTACAGTGCTCAGGCCGGATCAATCATTTCTAACCCCATCAGGGTCCAAATCTATTTATTACCTTTGGATTATGACAGAATTTGTCCACGACCAAGCTCTTATAGTTAAGCATTAGGGCACCTTGGCCAGGCCCATTTCCATGCCAGGGTAGCTCTTAGTCACCACTTGCCCTGGGTCCATCCAGTCCCTCGTTGGGACCCTGCTTTGGGGGATCTAGGAAGTAAGGGCAACTGAGACTTAAGTTGAGAGAATAGATGTCCAGGAGGTAATATTATCTGGAGTCAATCAACTCCCAAGCTACAGGCTTGTCTTTTTAACTGTTGGCCTGTGTCCATACAAAAAGCAATTGCTCTGTAATAACTAACCATGCAAAGGACAGGTGAAGAGAAAGACAATATTTACAAGTCAAAGTCTGATCAGGAGACAAAGGTAATTGACAGGCTGAGGTGCAATCAACAAACAAAAGCTCCCAGGGGAGGATAGGATAACCAATGTTATCCTACACCCTGTAACTATTTTTAGCTAATGATCTGCATTTAAAAAGCAGTCCATTCCACTATCCTTTCTTTTGAATGTACTTCTATATTATCTTCCAGTCTTTGATTTTTAATTCTCCTGACTCTGTGCTCAGTAATTCTTCCTGGTGGGACTTGGGGACCATATGGAATGCCAGGAACTGAGACAGGTTGGCTGTGTGCAAGGCTAGTGCCTTACCCGCTGTACTATTTACTTTGGCTCTGTTTCTCTCCTTTTTTAGTTTTCTTGTCTCGTTACTTTGTAGGTTTCACTCAGCTGTTCATGGTGTATTCGAAATAAGAAAATCAGAGTGCTTTGCTCTATTAAAATAACCAGTGTTTTCTTTCGGTAGCTTTTTCTTTTTTCACTTTTGGGTTTTGGGTTTTGGACCATACCTACTTGTTCCAGCTTAGTACTGGGGAGTTGCTTCTGGCTACAAGGGATCAAATTCTGAAGCCCCTGAATGTCAGGCTTATGATCAGTCCCTTAAGCTCTCCCAGGCCAGTGTATTTGGTTCTTTAGACTCTGTTGCTGTCTAATATTTAAGTTTTTACCACTTGATATATTCCTATGGATTTATGAATATCAAAAGATTAGTCTTTGTACAAATGAAATTATAATGTACTCTGAAGATATGTGTGAAGATATACATTGATCAGATGTGATTTTGATCAATGTATAGTTTATTTGTAAGCATAATCTACACGTATTAAGCTCTCTATCTTTAAAATTCTCTTCTCTCACAAAGACTGAAAAAATAATAGAACAGCAACTTCTTGTGGATCAGCTGAGTGAAGAACTAACAAAACTTAATCTGTCAATGAGTTCAGTCAAGGAAATTTGTGGAGATGGGCCAGATGCCAGAATATCCGAAAGGAGACCACATACCGTCCCATTTGATACTCGTTTGGGGCATTATGTTTATGTCCCAGGATCAGATTCCAGGAAGGTAAAGTATCAACACTGATCTTTTTATTTTGAGATTCAAAAACCTTAACATACATAATTGTGTGTGTGATGTGTGTGTGTGTGTGTGTATGTATGTGTGTGTGTAGTCTTAACAGGCTTTGAGGAACTTGGTTTCATGTGCCTTTTAAGCATAATTTTGATTACAATTAACACATAAAAATGTATTAGAAAGAATAGTTGCTTATGGAGAAAAAGATATCCTTTACCACAATATTTTCATACCTAACTAAACTGGAAATCATCATGAATTTTGTCTTGCTTTAGCAAAATCAGGTTGAGATAAGGTTGGAAGTTTTTTTTTCTTTTTAAGTTTATGTGTTCTGTCTGATTATTTTCAGAATGACTTTTCCTATTTAGTCTTATAAACAGCCTTACTTAGAAACCATGAGGTGATCCATGTGAAGTTTAGTTTTAATTTTTATTTGTAAATATGTGAGCGGGATTTTAACACTACTTGCCCAGATCACTGGAAACCAGGTCATATGGTTCCCAGTTCCAGGAAAGCACTCAGAGGTCAGGCTCAGGGCGTGGCTGATGCTGCTGGTGGAAGGTGACTGGGCAGAACTAGTCCAGCAAACTGCTAGCGGTGGCCTGCTGCTGACCAGCCAGGGCTTTGTCAGTGGGAGGCGTAAACCGTCCACAGCAAACAGAACAGCAGGTCTGGCTATGAGGAAGAGGAGGCAGATGGATGCTGCACTTGGCAGTGGCCCTGGCTCTGTGTGTCGCTCTGCTCCCAGGGAACTGCTTAATGCTTACATGCTTTCCCTGGCACTGTGGGCCCCCAGAAGCCCCTGACCTTAGCTCTAGCCATCCTACCTCTCTCAGGTTGCACTAGGAGGGGAGTGTTCTTCACTTCCTTCTCCCTGGGGGCGTGTGTAAATATGTGCAATAGTATTTCTTGTGAAGAAATCTAGTTTATGATTTTTTTTTTTTAGCTCTACTCGTTAATGTTCTGAAGGGAGGCAATGTAAGTGAGAGTGAAGTAATTGCAGCCAGTAGTAGTAAGAGAGGCATCTGCTCGGGGTGAGCGCCAGCTAGGCTGTGTAGGCCTGGACATTTGGTCATCCTTGAGGAGTCCTGGATTCAGTCTGTCTGACTGCAGTGATGCAGGGTGTCAAGGAGGGTTTAGCCGAGATGGTGCTTCTGCCCATGCCTGGCACACCCTGTTGTCAGCATAGTGCAGTGCCTCAGGGTTAGACAGAGAGATGGTATCCCTGCCTCGGGGGCTTTCAGGTTGGAATTTTGTTGTTGGACGTTCATTGTTGTGGTTTTGATTTTAGGGTGAAAGCATCTTGGGGCTCAAACCCAGAACTCCAGCTTGCAGTTCATGCACTACAGCTCTTAGCATCATCTCCCTAGCCCAACTGGTTTGGTTATTCATGTTTTTTTTGTGTGTGTGTTTTGGCGTCACACCTGACATGCTCAGGGAGGTTATATATGATGCTGGAAATTGAATACACTGAGTGGTTGGATTTTAAAGCAGAAATCATGTTTCTGTTGATCTGTTTGACTTTATGTAGGGTTCGGTGGATCAGTCTTGGCAGAGGAGGGGTTGGGGTGGGGACTGTGGCATATGGAAAGGCTGCCTTAAGTAAACACTGTGCTTTCTCTTCAGCCTGTTTGCATGATTTCAAATGACTGCATCATATTTGGTACTCTGTACTTGAATCTGGTATTGGACTTTTAAGTTGTTTCAAGATACCATTTTTTAAAAAACGGTTTTGCGCCCCTTCATTTCCTTTGCTGGTGTATACTGGGGCTCCTTGCAGTGCTTGCGCCCGTGCTGCAAACTTTTGGGTCACATTCCTTACTTGTGCTGTCAGCTACTCTGGCTGTTGGGTCCACTGGAGGGAGCTGTGTGCCCACACTCCTGTTCAGAGCTCGCTGCTGGTGGCGCTGACTGGCCATGGTATTGCCAAGTATCGTGTACTGTGTACCAGAGGTTGTATTCTTGTACCATTCAGCAGGGACAAATCAACCACCTCTTTTGGTGCACGTGAGCGGCACCAGGGATCAAACTCAGGATCTCACAGTCCCAAAGGACACACTTTTGCTCATGAGCTTTCCTGGGCATCCAGCAAGTATCTTGCAATCATAAAAATGGAATAATAGGGCATATCTTCTTCTATGGAAACCCTGAAATGGTGTCCCCTTATACTTAAATAGTACTATAGATAAGAGAGAAGAAAGACACCCAATTTGTCATAATAGTTGTAAGTCAGCTGATAGACTGCAAACTCAAATCTTGATTTAGCTTACATATTTTTTAAGAGACGATTTCACTTCCTTAACATCTTAAATAGGATACAACAAAGGCCAAGAGCCACTGTTATTCATTATTTTATGCGTATGTGTTGATGTGTAAAAAAACAAAGAGGTTTTCTCAGTAATAAGGTAGGTTTAAATTAAAAGCACAAATGTTTTTTTCTCTTAATGCATTTTTTTTGTTAAAAATTTTTTAATAGTGAGACATCATGAGGTACAGTTGCAGACTTACACATTTTTGTGTTTGGGTTTCAATTATACAATGATCAAATACCCATCCCTCCACCAGTGCCCATTTCCCACCACCACGGATCCCAGTATCCCTCTCGCCCCCCATCCTATCCTGCCTCCGTGTCAGGGCATTCCCTTTTGTTCTCTCTCTCTTATTGGGTGTTGTGGTTTGCAAAGGAGGCAATGGGTGGCAATCATGTTTAGTCTATAGTCTACTTTCCCCATGCTTCTCCCATCCTGGGAGGATCCTCCCAACACCTTTATTTGGTGCTCCCTTCTCTATCTGAGCTGCCTTTTCCCCTAGTATGTGTGGTTGGCCTCCAAGCCATAGAGTAAAATTCCTGGTACTAATCTCGGCCATTCTTGGGTGTTAGTCTCCTATTTTGTTACTTTATGTTCCCCAGATGAATGCAATCTTTCTATGTCTATCCCTTTCTTTCTGAGTCATTTCGAAAAGTACAAATGTTGATGAAGTTTAATATATTTCATAGATTTTTAGGATAACTTTTTTTTTCTGCCTATATCAGCTTTGATGAAAAGCATATGTTTTGTAGTTGATGGCATGTCATCAATTGTGTCAAAAGTTTGCTGGTTTTCTTCTTGATGGTATAAACAAATGGAGTATATTACAGTTGAAATTTAACAAATATGGTACCATGAAAAATGAATAAAAGCAAAAGGTATAAATAACTCACTTACATATCTGGTATAATTTTATGAAAACTAACCCAAATATTCTCATATGAATATTTTCCCAAATTGGATGTCCATTTAGAAAACTTTATTATGCTTCATGGTGCTGATGTTACTGACAGATGATCCTTTATTTCCAGTGCCTTTTATTTTTAAATGAAATTAATTTATTTTTAATTGAATCACCGTGAAATATATCATTACAAACCTGTTTCTGGTTGGGTTTCGGTCATATAATGTTCCAACACCCATCACTTCACCAGTGTACACTTCTCACCCCTGATGTCCCCATTTCTCTCCCGCCCACTCCCACACCCCGCCTCTATGAAGGCACTTTTCTTCTCTCTCTTCCTCTCACACTCTCTTTCATTTTGAGCATTACGGTGTGCAGAACAGATACTAAAAAGCTATCAGGTATATCCCTTTATCTACTTTCAACACTCAGTTGTGACAGATGACCTTAATGAACAGTGGAGGAACAAAATCAGATAGCAGAGAATCTTCCATTCCAGCTTGAACAGTTTCTACTAGCTGTTACAGTTTTCATGGTTTAAAGCTATTTATATTAATAAACTGATTTTAATTTTGTCTGTATCACTGTATCACTGTTATCCTGCTCATTGATTTCCTCGCGCAGGCACCAGTAACGTCTCCTTCGTCCTAGTGCTGATTTTAGAAAGTGACACATTCGAGGCTCTTTCAGGGTCAGGAGAATGAGACCCATCATTGTTACTGGTTTTTGGCATATTGAATACGCCACAGGGAGTTTGCCAGACTCCGCCGTGTGAGCAGGATACTTTTGGTAGCCTGCCAGGTTCTCCAGAGTAGAATTAGATGTCTTTGGGTCTTGGCCGTTTATGGGATTACACGGCGCCGGGGACAAATTTGGTCTAAGACCTTAATATTTACTGTTTTTGAAAAACTGCTGTGAGGTTTGGTTATAGAGAAATGATGAATAAAAAAATATTTGGTAAAAGAAACCATGAAAATATAAGGGGCTGTAGAGATAGTAGAAAGAGGATATTGCACTAAAGTTGCATGCAGCGAATCTGGGTTCAGTCCCCAGCACTCCATGTGGTTTTCTGAGCCTGGCCAGGAGTGATCCCTGAGCTGAGAGCCAGGAATAAGCCCCGAGCGCAGCCAGTTTTTGCCCCCAAAATAAAACGTAAGGGCAGTTTTTAATTATTGCTTTCAAGGTCTCTTTCCCTCTTGTAAGATTTATTTAGTCTACAGCATTATAGAATTGGATGGATATAGATTTCCCCCTTTGTTTCTGTATAGGATTTGCCACACCTATCACCAAACTTCTAGTGCCATCCTATCACCAAAAAGATCCATCTACTCATTTCTCCATCTACCTGCTTTCCCCTCTGGTAACTACCCTAGTTTTCACTGATTGTAGGGGAGACACAGTCAGTGGTGCTGGGGTCAAACCCAGGACTTCTGAGTACACAGCATGCACCAAAGCCTCTTGCATTTTGTTGGTTTTCACAAATTTACATTCTCCAAAACCAATATCCTGTAGGTTTTCTCTGCATGCCCTCCAGCACTTTTTTCCATCCATTTTTTTCTATCCATTTTTATGAGACAATTCTTGTTTTCTTTTTTGAGTTTTGAAGACTTAACTAGCAGTGTTCAGGGATTACTCCTAGCTCTGTGCTCAGTGGCTGCTCTGTTTGCTAATGCTGGTATCTCACCGAGATCAGCCAAATACAAAGAAAGCATGCTATCCCTGTACTCTCTCTCTGGTTCTAGTACTTATTTTTCTTTTTTTGGGAAGGGGTCTAGGCCATATCTAGTGATGACCAGGGAATTGCTCCCAGCTCTGTGCTTAGGGACCTCTCCTGGTGGTGATCGGGGGAACAATATGAGATGCCAGGGATTAAGTCTGGTGGGCCACATGCAAAGCAAGCATCCTTCCCACTGTAGTATGCCTCTGGCCCCCTGGTACAGGCAATTCTTATAAGTGTGAAGGGTTATCTCATAGTTTTGATTTGCGTTGATCTGATAATGGGCAATGTTGAACATTATTGTCTGTGTCCGGATCATCTGTAGACCATCCCTGGAGATGGTTCTCTTCCTGTATCCGGGCTCATATTTTGCAAATATAGGTGCATTGCTCATATAATAAACATATAATAGAATGGTTCTAGGATAACATTTATTTTTAAAATTTTTTTTTAACTTTTGGATCACACCCGGTGATGCACAAGGGTTACTCAGGAATTACTCCTGGTGGTGCTCGTGGTACCATATGGAATGCTGGGAATTGAACCTGGTTAGGCCTCGTGCAAGGCAACACCCTACCCACTGTGCTATTGCTCCAGGTCCCTAGGCTAGCATTTAAAACTATTCAGTCTGATACCTATTAAGTGTATTAAGCACAGCGTTATGCAAAAACATAGTATCACTTAGAGCATGAATTCACCTAGCCCTATCTACCCATATTACAGTGAAAATGTGCATACTGATTGCTAAGTTAAGAATATCTTACAGCCAGAGGCAGTGAGAGTGACTTTCTTCATGTCGCAAAATTAAAAATTGTAGTGGGCTTTATGTCCTCAGCACAAGTAGCACCATCTCCAAGTGTTATAACTGGGGAAACCATTGCCTTTCCCTATTACATTGTGTTTGGATTTCTTTGCTGATAAGTGTCTGTGCTGTGTTTAGGAACTGTCATGAGATCCTTCATGACATTGAAACTAAAGGCATATTTAAGGATGAAACACCACTGACCAACCAAGTGGAAACAAACATAAACAAATGGGAATACATAAACTAAGAAGCTTCTGCACCTCAAAAGAAACAGTAACCAAAATACAGAGAGAGCCCACAGAATGGGAAAGAATATTTATCCAGTACCCATCTGATATCCAGGATATACAAAACACTAGTAGAATTGTACAAGAGAAAAACCTCCAACCCCATCAAAAAAATGGGGAGAAGAAATGAACAGAAGCTTCCTCAAAAAAAGAAATACAAAAGGCCAAAAGAAATACAAAAGGCCAAAAGGCACATGAAAAATGATCTATATTGCTAATTGTCAGGGAGATGCAAATCAAAATAACAATGGGATGCTATCTTATATCACAGAGACTGGCACACATCGAAAAAAATAAGAGCCATCAGTGTTGGCATGGATGTGAGGAGAAAGGGACTCTTCTTCACTATTGGTGGGAGTGCCGACTGGGTCAGCCTTTTTTGGAAAACAATATGGATATTCCTTCAAAAACTAGAAATTGAGCTTCCATATGACCCCACAATACCACTTCTGGGAATATATCCTGAGGGTGCAAAAAAGCACTTGAATGTTTATTGCAGCACTGTTCACAATAGCCAGAATCTGGAAACAGCCCGAGTGCCTGAGACCAGACAACTAGTTAAAGAAACTTTGGTACACCTACACAGTGGAATACTATGCAGAAGTAAGGAAAGATGAAGTTGTGAAATGTGCTTATAAATGGATGGTCATGGAGAGTATCATACTAAGTGAAATGAGTCAGAAGGGACAGACATAGAAGGACTGCACTCATTTGTGGAATATAAAATAATATGAGACTGACACCTAAGGACAGTAGACACAAGGGTCAGGAATATTGCTCCATAGTTGGAAGCCTGTCTCATGAGCTGGGGGAGAAGGCAGCTGGGATAGAGATGGGATCATTAAGTCATTGATGGTTGGAGAAGGTGTGTGCTGAAAGTAGATAAAGGACCAAACGTGATAACCTCTCAGTATCTAAATTGCAAACCATAGTGCCCAAAAGTAGAGAGTATGGGGGAAATTGTCTGCTATGAAGGCAGGAGGGCGGGTTGGAAAGGGTGGGGGTAATACTGGGGACATTGGTGGTAGAGAACATGCACTGGTGGAGGAATGGGTGTTTTGATCATTTTATGACTGAAACTCAAACATGATAGTTTTGTAACTGTATCTCATGGTGATTAAAATAAATCATGTTTTCCATCATGTCTGTCTTGGTTTCATTGTGAATACAGTTTTCCATGGGATGGAGCTATAGCCCAGCAGGTAGGGCATTTGCCTTGCACCCGGCTGACCCAGGTTCGATTACTCCGCCCCTCTTGGAGAACTGGCAAGCTGCCGAGAGTATCTCACCCACACGGCAAAGCCTGGCAAGCTACCCGTGATGTATTCGATATGCCAAACACAGTAACAACAAATCTCACAATGGTGACATTACTGGGCTCGCTCGAGCAAATTGATGAACAACGGGAGGACAGTACTACAGTGCTACTGTTTTCCATAAAACTGTACCGAGTTTGGAAGCGCTTTCTAGAAGAGGAGGAAGAGTTACACAGATTCTCAAAGAACTGTGTGTCCTTGAGGCACAGTAGTAGTATGAAACAAGTTTTTGCTTGTTTCTGTGTTTGTGCCACACCCATTGATGCTCATGGATTATTCCTGGCTCTGCATTCAGGAATTACTATTGGTGAGCTCAGGGAACTGACTGTCGGATGCCTGGGATCAAACCCGGGCTGGCCAAGTGCAAGGCAAGCACCGTTCCCACTGTACTATCACTCGAGCCCCATATAAAATAAGTTTTAAGTGATGTGTGTGTGAAGGGGGCATGCATATTTTCAGTGATTCACTCTAACTTTGTATAACATTTTGAATAATAGGATAAATATAAAAATTTTAACAATCAATTTTGTTGTTGTTGTTGGGTGGGGAAAATTCCTTGTAAGGTCTACAAAAGTCCTTCTGTGTACTCCCTGGATCAAGTGGTTGCCGGATTCCGATCACGAAGTCAAATGCTGCTGGGTCACCTAGAGGAGCAAGATGAAGTCCTCCACTGCCAGTTTTCTGACAATAGTGATGATGACGAGTCAGAAGGACAAGAGAAATCTGAGATAAGGTATGTTAAGTTGGACTGATTTAATAAACTTGTGGTATAATAAAACATATAAAGATTTTAAACCTGAAATGTATCTTTTATTATTTTTTGGAGTCACACCTGGCAGTGCTCAGGTCTGCTCTTAGCTTAGTGCTTAGCGATCACTCCTGGCAGTATTCAGGGGCCCATGTGCTGCGGGAAATCAAACTCGGAGCCTCTCACATGCAGAGCAAGTACCCTGCCGTGGAGCCACATTCCCAACCCTAAAGGGTATTTTTTACATTAAATAGCATAGGTAGATTTTGCTAATTGAACTTCCTTATTTGCACGTAATGAAACAAGTATTTGAATGCAAGTTGTCAATCTTAGATGAAAAAAAAAATAATTGGCTTTAGAGCTTTTAGGTTTCTTGGATTTAGTTTTCAGAGAGAACGGTTTTGGATTTCCACAGTGTCAACAGACAACTTTCTATGGTCTACTGGGACCTAGCCTTTTATTTTGAATAATATTACAAAATTTGCTTATCTTGTAGAATTCATAAGTTTTAAGGAATTTTTGACACTTGAGAACAGACTAGAAAAGACCAACTAGACAAGCTACCGTTGAATCCTGACTTATTTTTTCTTTTTAGGCCTACAAGTCGCTCATGGGATCAAAAACCAGGCTCTGTTTGTTCTCTTGTTGAACTGAACAATATTCAGGATGAAACACAAAAGTCAAGTTTGGGGAATGAAGGTACGCAGATTTTCTCAAGTAATTTAGACTACTAATCTTCACAAGACACTTCTCTTTCTTCAGCAGATAATTTAACAAGCATTTAGGAGTTCTCAGAGATGGGATCTTGTTAGGAGTGCTTTCCTGGTTGGTAGCATTTCCTTTAATTTCATTGTATACTTAATCACTTAATCACTTAACTTCCCATTAGTTGTCGATTTGCTCGAGCGGGCGCCAGTAACGTCTCCATTTGTCCCTGTCGCGTGCTAGTGGAGCCCAATGGCATCTGTTCGCTCTGGGAACATGAAGAGCCTCAAACCTCAAACTAAGAAAAGTTAGTAAAATTCATTTCTGAAGATAAATTCAGGACCATGTTATGGGCTCTGTATCTAAATATCCATAAAAGGAGATTTATATTCCAACCTGAGTGAATATGCATTGTATAGTGGTGACTTTACAATATGTCTCCTATAGTTAGTGGCTTGCTGTGTCACTGTGTCACTGGTGCATGTGGCCACCCTTTGTGGCATGCTTGGCATAGAGTCACATTAGTCTACCAGGTTGCCATCATGTTCCAGTACACAATTGATCAGTTTTGTTTGTTTTGGGGCTCCAACCAACAGTTCTCTGGGGCCTCTCCTGACTCAATGCTTGGGGGTGCCCCAAGCAGTGCTGGGGATCAGGCAGCACCAGGGGTCCAGCCCAGGTCTCCTGAATGCTGAGTATGCACCTCCTCCCCTGGGGCTATTCCTCTGCTGAGGAGAATTTTTGTGCATCTAGTTGCAGTTTCAAAATGGTTTATGTTGGGCCAGAGTGATAGTACAGTGGATAGGGTGCTTACTTTGCATGCGGCCCCCTCAGGTTCAATTCCCGGCACTCCATATAGCCCCCTGAGCACTGCCAACGAATGAGCCCTGACAGCACAGCCAGGTGTGGCCATCCCCCCAAAAAAGTTTATGTTGTGAAAACTATTATAATAGGATATTTTATTTTGTGATCCTAAGATTAAACAGAGCCTCACAAGTGGAAGGCAAGTGTTTTACCACTGAGTTACATCTCCAGCTCTAGGAGGGCAATTTTTTTGTTTTTTAAAGGCTATATATATACTTTTAAAATTTTATTAAAATACAGTGATTTGCAAAGTTAATCATAGTTGAATTTTAGACATTTAAAAAATTATTTATTTTTATAAAGTTGTTATTGATTATTTACATTCAGTATTCCACTCCAGTCCCACCACCATTGTACCTTCCCATCACCAATATTCCCAATTTTCCCAACCACCACTCAAGACTGCCCCTATTGCAGGCCCTAAATTTTGTATTGCTTAATTTGAATAATTAAAATGGTCAAAAAAGATTTTCTTAAAAAAACTGTGAAGATTATTGTATCTCACCACAGAGCCATTAAGCTCTTGTATAAAATATAATAACATGTTGTTATAGGTTAATCCTTGTGTGTAATATTTTCTTTATTGAGATTGCTTGCTTTCTACTTTATATCCCATCCGATGTTGTGTAAGAATCCTGGTATATCAGTGGTGTAGACTTTGAGATGTTGTGCAGCCGCAAATGTGGCCACATGCTCTAGGAATTCTAAACTTTTGAATGGGGTGATACAGCTGGAGTTAATTTTTTTTTGTATATAACATTGAGGTTTTCATTTTCTATTTCAGAAAATTGTAATGATTTTTTAAATAAACTTTTTTTTTACTTAAACACCAGCTTTTGGAGGCCAGAGAGATTGTAGTACAGGTTTGTAGATGCTTTCCTTGCATGCCAGAAACACTGGTTTGATTCCCAGCACCCCATATTGTTCTTCGAGTACCACCAGGAGTGATTCCTGAGCACAGGACTGGGAGTAATCCACCTGTGTGTCCCACAGTGGAGCTAAAATTTTAACTGGATGGTTTGGGGTTCAGAAGCATCTGTGCAGTTTGTTGATGATCTCTTTCAAAGATTTCTTTATGAATCCCTGGACCATGGCTGGTTAATGAGTTTAATTGGTGCCAGAGCTAGTTCATGGGCATGACTGCCAGGTTCCCAGAGAGCAGAAAGATGGGGGGAGGTAGCCTATCTTCAACTCCATAAAAGCACGGAGGGTTCACTCACAAACCCCGGATAACTGAGTTCTTCTTCTTCTTCTTTATTTTTCCACACAATGTTTTGTGTGATTTTTATTTGATTCAGCACTTAACATATTTAGCTGTGAATAATTGCTCAGAAATATTTTTTAATTTTTTTATTTTTTGGTTATGTTTTAATGAATAACTGAGAGATACAGTTACAGACTTAAAAATTTTCTGGATTGTTTCAGTCATACAATGATTGAATACCCATCCCTCCACCAGTGCCCATTCTCCATCACCAATGTTTCCAGTATCCCTCCCACCACCCCCTACCTCTTCCCTCCTGCTGGCTCCCCGCTGGCTCTTTGGCAGGCACATTCCTTTTTAATCTCTATCTCCTTTTGGATGTTATGGTTTGCAATACAGGTACTAAGTGGCCATCATGTTCAGTCTATAGTCTACTTTCAGCACACATCTTCCATCACGAGCAGACCCTCCAAGCATCCTTTACGTGGTGGTTCCTTCTCTATCTCAGACGCCTTTCCCTCCAGAATGTGAGGCCAGCTTCCAAGCCGTGGAGCAATCCTCCTGGTCTTTATCTCTACTATCCTTGGGTGTTAGTCCCATTATGAACATTTTTTTCATGTGCCTTTTGGCCATTCGGATTTCTTCTTTGAGAAAGTTTCTGTTCATCTCATTGCCCCATTTTCTGGTGAGATTGGATGTTTTCCTCTAGAGTTCAACCAGTTCCTTGTATATCCTTGATATCAACCCCTTATCAGATGGGTATTGGGTGAATGTCTTTTCTCATTCTGTAGACTGTCTTTGGATTCTGGTCACTCTTTTGAGAAGCAAAAGGTTCTTAGTGTAAGATAGTCCCATTTGTTTATCTTGGTTTCCACTTGCCTGGTCAATGTCATTTTGTCTTTGAAGATATCTTTAGCTTCAATATCATGGAGGGTTTTGCCAACCTTTTCTTCAGTGTACCTTGTGAAATCTGGTCTGATGTGAGGTCTTTAATCCATTTCTATCTGACTTCTGGGCATGGTGTTAGGTAGAGGTCTGAGTCCATTTTTTATGCATGTAGCTGTCCAGTTTGCCAATACCGTTTGTTAAAGAAGCGTTCCTTGCTCCACTTTATATTTCTTGCTCCCTTATCAAAGATTAGATGATCATATATTTGAGGGTATGTGTAAGGATATTCAACCCTGTTCCATTGGCCTACAGATCTGTCTTTGTTCCAATAACATACTGTTTTAATTATTACTGCTTTGTAGTAGAGTTTGAGGTTGGGAAAGGTGATGACTCCCATTTTTCCCCCCAAGAATTGCTTTAGCTATTTATGGGGACTTGTTGTTCCATATGAATTTCAGAAGTGTTTGATCAATTTCTTTGAAGAATGTCATGGTTACCTTTCAATAAGGGATGGCATTAAATCTTTATAATGCGTTGGGGATAATTATTATTTATTTATTTAAAAAATTTTTTTATTGAGCCACCATGAGATAGTTACAAAGCTTTCATGTTTGATATTCAGCTATACAATAATTGATCACCCATCCCTCCACCAGTACAAACTTTCCACCACTAATATCCCTATTATTCCCTCTATTTCTATCTCAGTCCTTACCCTGCCTCTACAGCAGACAATTGTTCAGATATTCTTTCTATAATTTTGGGCATTTTGCTTGGATATTCCCACCATCTGAAGTTCAAGCCTGTCTTGAACGGGCAGACACTAGATCATTTATTTTCTGTTGCTCACTTTTATATCAGGAAAGGCCACGCGTTTTGGAGAAATTGTGCTGGTAGCCACATACTGGAGCCATGCTTGTAGAAGCTCATGGTCACCGGAATTCCATCTAGAGAAGGCAGGGAGACTGCACCTGGTCCATCTGGGCACCCTGGTGATATCGGCTTGGTACGGGGCCTGGAGAATTCTCTGGTGTTGTGGTGCCCACTGGGTTCCTTCACTGCTGAGTACAGCAAGATGACACCGTACTTACTGTAGGTTGGGGTGGGTTGAGGACGTGACATCCGGGATCAGGGGTGTACTGGAAGCGGGGTGGAACAGCCCAGTTCCACTGCCCCCAGGTGGTTCAGAGGGATCATCCTCGTAGCCACATACCAGAGCCATGCTTGTAGAAGCTCATGGTTGCCAGGATTCCATCTGGAGAAGGCAGACTATTGTTATTTTGACAGTGTTAATTCTTCCAATCCATGAGCAGGGGATGTGTCTCCATTTCCTTTTGTCCTCTTTTATTTTTTGAAGTAGTGTTTTGTAGTTCTCTTTGTACAGGTCCTTTACCTCCTTAGTTAAACTGATTCCAAGGTACTTGATTTTCTGAGGCATGATTGTAAATGGGATTGCTTTTTCATGTCACTTTCTTCTCACATTATTTGCATATAGGAAAGCCATGGACTTTTGGATATTGGTTTTATAGCCTTCAACTTTACTATACAAGTCTATTGTTTCTAGGAGCTTCTTGGTAGAGGACTTAGGGTTCTTTAAGTATATTATGTTATCTGCAAGTGATGAGAGCTTGATTTCTTCCTTTCCTATTTGCATGTCCTTAACATCTTTTTCTTGACTAAACTCTTTTGCAAGTACTTCCAATACTATATTGAACAGAAGTGGTGAGAGTGGGCATCCTCGTCTTGTGCCTGAGTTTAAAGGGAAGACTTTTAGTTTTTCCCATTGAGAAAGTACTTGACATTGGCTTGTGGTAGATGGCTTTGTCTACATTGAGGAACTTCATTTTCTATTTGGTGAGAGTTTTCCTCATAAACTGGTGCTGGATCTTGTCAGATGCTTTCTCTGCATCTATGATCATATGGTTTTTATTCCCCGGGATGAATTCCACTTGATCATGGTGGATGATCTTTTTTGATGAGTCGTTGGATTTTATTTCTAATATATTTTTTAAATTTTTATTAGTGAAACACTATGAGGTTCAGTTGTAGACTTACAGATTTTTGTGCTTGGGTTTCAGTTATGCAATGATCGAATACCCATCCCTCCACCAGTGCCCATTCTGCACCACCACGGATCCCAGTATCCCTCCCAACCCCCATTCCCCCATCCACCCTGCCTCTGTGGCAGGACATTCCCTTTTGTTCTCTCTCTCCTTTTGGGTGCTGTGGTTTGAAAAAGAGGCATTGAGTGGCAATCAGGTCCGGTCTATAGTCTACTCTCATCACGCATCTCCCATCCTGGGGGGATCCTCCCAACACCCTTTATTTGGTGCTCCCTTCTCTATCTGAGCTGCCTTTTCCCCTAGCAGGTGCGGCTGGCCTCCAAGCCATGGAGTAAACCTCCTGGTACTTATCTTGGCTATTCTTGGGTGTTAGTCTCCTATTTTGTTACTTTATGTTCCCAGCACAGTGGTAGGGCATTTGCCTTACAAGCGGCCAACATGGCCGACCCGAGTTCGATTCTTCCACCCCTCTTGGAGAGCCCAGCAAGCTACCAAGAATATCTCGCCCACATGACAGAGCCTGGCAAGCTGCCCGTGACGTATTCAATATGCCAAACACAGTAACAATAAGTCTCATGATGGAGACGTTACTGGGCCCGCTCGAGCAAATCGATGAACAACGGGAGGACCGCGACCGTGACTGTTTTTGTTGCTGTGGTGTGTTACATTGATTTACATAAATTCAGTTTTCTCTGCTTTCCCTGGATAAATCCTATTTGGTTTCATAATAAGATTTTGTTGAGGAATTTCACATATATATTCTTCATATATCTATAGTTTATATATGTATCAGAGGTCTATAGTCTTCCTTCTTTTGTACTTTACTTTTTCTGACTGTGAATTAAAGTGGTATGACATTATTACATGCATTTTTAAATATTTCCTCTTTTCCAGCTTTTTGGAAGAGTTTGAGCTATATGTGTCTTGGAAAATTTTTTAGAATTAATGGTGATACCATCTAGTTTAGCACTTTGTTCTTAGGGATACTTTTGATTACTCTTTTTATTTCTAAATAAAACAAAATACTTGTGATTGGTCTGTTAGACATTCTATTTCCCCTCACTTCCCTCCCCTTCCCTCTTGCCCTCCCCTCCTTACTGTACTCTGGAGTCACTCCCAGTGGCACCAGGAAACCAAAACGGGTTCCTCCAACCTGCACCCTGCGAAACAAGCACTTTACAACTGAATGATAACCTTTTTTTTTCTTATTTTCTTCCTCATAGAGACTTTTGGTAGGTTGTATGATTCTAAAAATTTGCCCATTTCTTCTAGGTTAAAGAAATTTGCATAGACATGCTCATTGCTTGTTTTTTTTTTTTAAAGACTTAAAGATCGACTGTCTGCGGGAGAGTCAAGAGTTAAATATGCAAAAGTTAAGGAACTCAGAACTGATGCTTACTGAAGCTAAACAAAAAATGAGAGAACTTACAATTGACATCAAGATGAAAGAGGATCTGATTAAAGAATTAATAAAAACAGGTAATAGTATCCTGTGAACCAGGTTTTATAAGAAAAAGCTTATAAAATTGCTTCTGATGTTATAATGTTTGCCATAGTTTTGCTGTTCAGGACAGTTCACTCTAGTATGGAGTTTGGTATAAAATGATGTGCTTTAGAACTGATACATAGATGTTAGTTTCCCAGAAACTTTGTTGTATTGGAATTTCATTGTCTAAAATATTCTAACCAGTGTGAGCTCTCTGTTGTGCTAAATCTCTATGGTACAATATTTGTGCACATTGAAAGATTCCATCTGGGAAGATATCTGAGTTGCTTTAAAGTCACTTAAGTGTTTATTTTCAATCATATTTATTTTCAAGATAAATTTTATTTTAAAAATTAATTATAAACTTTAAAATTTAAGTTTTTTATATTTTTCTAAAGATATATAGTATTTATTATTGTATTTATTCTTGAGACTTATTCTTTTTTGGAGGAGGGTGGGCCACATTCTGCGATGGTCAGGGGTTACTGTTGGCTCTTCACTCAGGGATCACTTCTGGCAGTACTGGGACACCATAAGGGGTGCCAGGGATCAAAGCTGGGCTGGCAGCATGCAAGGCAAGCACCTGACCTGCTGCTCTATCACTCTATGAGAGCTATTCTTTTAAGTGAGCCAAGCTGTAGCACTTCCCTTTATTCTCAAGCTTTGCTAGTTTGGGCATATTATATTTCTCCCCTCAGCTATGTTGAACTTGCCTTATTAGGCTTTTTAATTACTCCCCTCCCCAAGTTTGTATGAAGTGTGATTGCTTTATTTAGCTTTGATTGCTTTGAAATCAGGGAAGTAATTGAAGGAATAAAAGATACTGGAGTTCCTTTTCCTCAACTCCAATTGAAAACAATTCTGGTCACAGAACTGAAGGCAAAATAGCTTCCTTTCCTTTAAGTCAAGGATTTAATTACACCCAGATTACGTGAATAATGGAGGTTCCAAGTCCTTTAGTCCATCATGTTCTTCCCTTCCCAACCCGCTGTCTAGCTGTCAGCCTTCTCCCAGCCTTCTTTCCTCTGCTGAGTGGCCCTTGATCTCCCAGAGCCGCACCTCCCTCCTCAGAGAGGTCTCGATGCTGCGTGCCATCCTTGTCATTCCAGATTTAGAATCTTACCGTATTCTTTACTCACAGTCAAGGTCTGTGCCAGTGGTACTTTTTTAGAGAAGTATAAGAACTGATTCAGGAGAGTTTTGTTTGTTTGTTTTTGACTTGTTCATTTTGGGGCTCTGTATGGCCTGGCTTTGCGCTCAGGGATCATTCCTGAAAGTGTTCAGGAGACCATATGGGGTGGACCATAGGGATCAAGCCCCAGTTGGCTGCATTCAAGGCAAATACTCTACCTGCTGTACATTGCTCTGGCCCCTGATTTAGTTTAAATTGCTTCTCAAGTCTTTGGATTTCAAGGAACTGATTGTAGAAATATTTCATTGCCTGGAATAGATTTTTATTATTTTAGTGCTTTTTTTTTTGAGTCACATCCAACAGTGCTCTGGGTCCGGGGTCATTCCTGATGATGCTTGGGGACCATGTAGTACCAGGGGTCAAACTCACGACTCCTACATTCAAAGCCTACACTCTAGCCCTCTGGCCACCTCCCTGGATTTCACTTACTTTCTTTCAGAATGCATTAGTTATTCTAGCACAGGATGTCTAAACAAACATGTTTATAGATTTTTTTAGGAAACACATCCTGGTTGGTTTATTAAGTTCTGGAACTTATAAAGAGAAGGTTCTCTTACTCATTGGACTAATAACAGTTTGAAACTTTCCTACAGTCTCTTGGAGATAGTTATAGTGAAAGTATGCTTGGTTTTCAAAATTCTCTCACTGAAGACTTCTCACAAAGAGCAATCGATTAGTTAATAATAACAAACAACAGTTCTAATATTAACCTCCTTTCCTATTTTAATAGCTGCACAATTGGATTACATCTTATAGTCAGTGACATTATCAGGGTGTGTGTGTGTTTGTGTGTGTGTGTGTGTATGTGTGTGTATGTGTGTGTGTTTGTGTTTGTGTTTCTTAGTGGTTCATAAAATATTGGTATGTTGAGCAGTTAATGTAAAGATTCTTTAAGAAAGGTCTTGGGCCAGGAGAGAGCTCCTACCTCAAAGACTGGAGCTCCAGTTTGTTGCCCGGGTCCTGGGTTGAGTCTGGGCACTGCATCGCCTCAGGCACTGCTGGGAGCCATCTTGAGACCACCAAAACTGAAGGGGGCAAACAAAAACCACACTAACACACAAAAGATGAGCCAGTGGGAAGATTGAGTGGTAACAGATGGGGGTAATCAATAGGAATTAATGATTCAGAGGACTGTAAAAAGTTGTATTTGATGGGGATGAGTAGGCAGAGATGGATTTTTTGGAACGTCTCTTTCCTTTAGGGGCCTTCAAGAAGTGCTCAGTTTGGGGGTCCCACCAGCGATTTCTTTGCAAACCAGCTGTCAGTTCAGTGTGAGCTGGGAGGGAGGTTTCTCTGCCTGGTTCCGGCATCTCCAGACCACCCTGGTGGTAGTGGGACTCTTCAGGGTTGCTACTGGGGATGCGCTAAGGACCCTGTGGTGCTGGGAACTGAACTGGATCTGCGCCTGTGCTGGAGCACCTCCTCAACCCACTCCCATGGCTTCGTAATGCAGGGCTTTAGTTATATTACCTGACTGAAGTTTTAAGAGTATTTTTATGTTTCTGATGTTGTTTTTAATTTCTGCTTTCACACTTTAAAAACCTGTTACTACTACTGTTATTTTTATGGTGAAGGTAATGATGTGACGTCTGTAAGCAAACAATATTCTCTGAAAGTAACAAAACTTGAGCATGAAGCAGAACAGGCGAAAGTGGAATTGTCTGAAACACAAAAGCAGTTACAAGAACTGGAAAGTAAAGATCTTGCTGATGTTGCTTTGAAGGTAAAATTGCAGAAGGAGTTCCGTAGAAAAATGGATGCCGCAAAGCTTCGAGTCCAGGTAATGTTTTACATGTAATTGGGAAAAATATTCTAAGACGTTCTGCTTTTGATATACTTCACTATTAAAAACATATAATTCCATGTGTTTTTTTTCTACCAGTAAGAGAAAATGCATGGCTGCTTTTCAGTGTGCTGATAGACTTACATAGTATTTAAGGTGGGCTGGAGTGATAGCATAGCGGATAGGGCATTTGCTTTGCACAGGGCCGACATGGCCAACCAGAGTTCGATTCCTCTGCCTCTCTCGGAGAGCCCTGCAAGCTTCCGAGAGTATCTCGCCTGCATGGGAAAGCCTGGCAACCTACCAGTGATGTATTCGATATGCCAAACACAGTGACAAATCTCACAGTGTTAGTGGGCCCACTCGAGCAAATCTATGAACAACGGGAGGACAGTGACAGTGACTATATTTCTTTATCCAAGTATATTACTTTTATTTATTTTTATTTATATAGCACAGCGGTAGGGCGTTCGCCTTACAAGCGGCCAAGATGGCCGACCCGAGTTCGATTCCTCCGCCCCTCTCGGAGAGCCCGGCAAGCTACCGAGAGTATTCGATATGCCAGACACAGTAACAACAAAGTCTCCAATGGAGATGTTACTGGACCCGCTCGAGCAAATCGATGATCAACGGGAGGGCCTTTACTACTACTACTTTTATTATTTTTGCTTTTTTAAGTGACACCTGGCGATGGTCAGGGGCTACTCCTGGTTCATACACTCAGGAATTACTCCTGGTGGTGCTTGGGGGACCATATGGGATGCTGGGAATCAAACCCAGGTCGGCCACGTGCAAGGCGAATGCCCTATCCTCTGTGCTATTGTTCCAGCTCCTATAGTTTAAGTCTTGTTTGTAATTTTTTTTGTGTGTGTGTGTAAATTTAACAAAGATTTTTACACTTTCTGTATTTTGCACTAAAATGATTGCGAGTACAAGACTAAAGGATTATAGTTTGTGAATTGTCTTGTTCTTGCTTTTTCTTTTGTCTTTATTTTTTTTTAAATGAGCTGGCTTTCTGAATATGATGTTCAAAGGATATAGTGCAGAGGGAAAGAATAGACTAGTCTAGTCAAAAGAATGCACACTTGGGCATTCACTGTGCAGTTTTCTGGATTTCCTCCTGCACATCCTTGTTTTCTAAGAGTACTGATAACGTGAAAAAGAAGACACATCTTAAATAAGCCCAGCAGATACATTTCAGACATCAAAGGAGAGACACAGTCTTCACATGCATTTAAAGATACTTCTGTGCTTTTGACATATCTATGCCCTTGGGAATGTAAATGAAAGACATAGCAGATAAACAGGGACAATAGGCCTCATTGATGTTTATAACATACATCAGTATATACAATGTATATATATAGCAAGGGTTTTTTTGTTCTCTTTTTGGTCACACCCAGTGATGCTCAGGGGTTCTTCCTGGCTCTGTACTCAGGAATTACTCCTGGAGGTGCTCAGGGGACCATAAGGGATACTGGGAATCGAACCTGGGTCAGCCCGTGCAAGGCAAACACCCTACCCACTGTGTTGTTGTTCCAGCCCCTACATAACAAGGTTTTTATGTGCATTATTTATTTGAAGTGAGGGTCACCTTTTTAAAAATTGTGGTTTAGGCAACATGGTTACAACAGTGTTAATGTTTATGGCTTTTTTGGTTGTTGTTTTGTTTTTGGGTCATACCTGGCAGTTCTCAGAACTTACTCCTGGCTCTGCACTCAGGATCCCATATGGATTGCTGGGGATTGAACTCGGGTTGGCAGCATGCAAGGCAAACTGCTTTCCTGCTATCCTATCTGGCCCCTGTTTATGGCTTTTGATGTAAATGCAGTTACTAGCCTCCACCAGTGTGCCCAGGACCCTCCACCACTGTTCTTCTATTACTACTTTTCCCAAGTGTGGGTACTTTAACCCTATTTTTAAAATTAGTAAATGAAGATTGAGAAAGGAAAAAACTTATTTAGAAATACACCAAGTGTGATCTCTGTACTACTTGTCAATATGTTAGAAAATATTGAAATGCTAGTATTTTAATTATCTGTATCACTGTCGTCTCCATGGTTCATTGATTTGCTTGATCGGGTGCCAGTAACATCTCTATTCATCCCAGCTCTGAGATTTTAGCAGCCTCTCCTTACTTGTCCTTCCCAATGCTGCTGTATTGGAGGCTCTTTCAGGGTCAGGGGAATGAGGCCCATTATTGTTACTGTTTTTGGCATATCGAAAACGCCACTGGGAGCTTGCCAGGCTCTGCCGTGCGGGTGGGATACTCTTGGAAGCTTGCCGGACTCTCTGAGAGGGATAGAGGTTAAGCCCATATATAAGAGAATACAGGCAAGTATGTTAAAATCAAACACATGCATGCTGCTTTAGGTACATCATTGGGCTAGACTGATGTACCAGAGGTCATGCCAGGAGCTTTGTTTTATACTCTCTTGGCCGTTGATGAGATTACATGGCACCAGAGGCAGTTTGTGGGCGTGACTGCCAAGTTACTGGAAAATGGGGGATCTGGGTGGAGGAGGCCCAGTTCTGACCCAAGCTGCATTCTGGAGGTTTTTGGCTGCTGGGGCTCTCCTTGGGGCAGGGAGGGAGACTCTACCCGTCCCCCTCTGAGGGGCCCCGGTGTAGACAGCCTAGCATGGGGGCAGAGTATTTTAATTAGTGTAATGAAGTGATTTCAATTTTAGAAGTTAAAATTGATTTTTTTTTTGGATATCATAAATTGAACCCAGGAATTCTCAAGTACCCAGCATATGCTGTTCTACTATGTTGCACTTCTAGTACTTAAAACCTTTTGTTTTTTAACCACCCCTGGCAGTGCTTAAGACTTGTGCTGATCTTAACGCACACATCTTTCAGGTATTCACTATTGAGTGTGATATTAGCTGGATGCACGAAACCCTACAATTAACAGTATTGTAAATTATAGTGACTAAAAATATTTTTTTTCATTTAGACAATTTTCTTTAATTAACGATGAAGACACTACAGTTCTAAGTACCAGACAGAATGGGGGTGGGGTGGGGAAAAGAACAGAATGAAAATAAGCATAACACTATAAAGAAAACTTGGAAAAGTGAAACACTTCTAAATAAATATATATATATATATATCTGGCCTGGTTCCCATTACATATATACATAAGACATCACATTTATTCTTTTTGGTTATCTGGTATCAGGAAGTCTCATCATTGTTTTTATCTGGTGAAAAGTAGGATGATTGCCCAGTTACAAGCGTAAATGTTTTCTACAGAACTGCATAGAAAAAAATGGGTTTCTACACGTGCATGCAAAAAAATGTATAATATAACAGTGACCCAATCAAAAAAAACTGCAAAATACTCATGCTTGCCATTGAATGTAAGAGGTGTTTATTTGAAGCTAGTGAGATGCAGTTTTTACTTTGAAATGTTTCATTTGACTACAGGTCTTACAGAAGAAGCAACAAAGTAGTAAGAAATTGGCATCACTGTCAATTCAAAATGAAAAACGTGCCAATGAATTGGAACAAAATATAGATCACATGAAATATCAAAAGGTACAGCTACAAAAAAGACTCCAAGAAGAAAGTGAAAAGAAGCAGCAACTGGATGCAGAAATTAAACGGGATCAACAAAAAATCAAAGTAATGTCATACTTCTTTGCTTAGCATAATACGAAACGTTAAGTGGCTCTGAGGTGATGGATTCCAGGATCTTGGCCCATTTGGCTTTTGAAAGGAGCAGTCTCGGCTTCTCCTTGGCCGCTGTCCTCATCACTAGACAAGGCTGTGGTGGCCTGAGTAATATCTGTAAGGTTTTGTCCGTAAGTGATGATCCAATTTCTCTATCTGATGCTTTAATTTCAGATACTTAAGTCAAAAACTTAAGTAAGATAAAACTAACTTTCTAAGGTAAAGGTAAAGGCCCTCCCGTTGTTCGTCGATTTGCTCGAGCGGGCCCAGTAATGTCTCCATTGGAGACTTTGTTGTTACTGTGTCTGGCATATCGAATACGTCACGGGGAGCTTGCCAGGCTTTGCTGTGCGGGTGAGATACTCTCGGTAGCTTGCCGGGCTCTCCAAGGGGGGCAGAGGAATCGAACTCGGGTCGGCCATGTTGGCTGCGTGCAAGGCAAACACCTTACTGCTGTGCTATCGCTCCAGCCCCTAACTTTCTAAATAAAAGATAATTTGAGTTTTATCTCCCATATTTAAAGTGCTTTGATATGCATTGTCCGTGTGGCCGCATGAAAGAAAAGCACAGATTAAATGGCACCCTCTCATTCCGAGTGTGCAGAAAATCCAGGGACCTGTATGCTGTAGAATGAGTTGGACTGGGAGGTGTGTCAATCTGATGCTTGGCAGGCTAGCAGGGGTTCAAATCCCAATGTTCAGTTCCTTACAGAATTATTTATTTATATTTATTTATTTGCTTTTTTTTCTTTTGGGTCACACCTGGTGATGCACAGGGGTTACTCCTGACTCATACACTCAGGAATTACTCCTGGTGGTGCTCAGGGGACCATATTGGATGCTGGGAATTTAACCCAGGTCAGTCGCATGCCAGGCAAACACCCTACTCGCTGTGCTATTGCTCCAGTTCTCAGAATTACTTATTAAGAAAAATCATTTACCCTGTCTATTCTATTTTTACCTAAAATAGTCTCAGTCATACTTCCTTTATAAGGCTTTTTTGAAACATAGGATGATAATGATAGCAACGATAGTAACTACAATTATCTAACACTATGTACCAGACTAATGCTAAACTCAAACCAAATAACATAATTAATATAATTAGAAATTCTTTAGTTTTCTTTGGGTGGGGAATATAATCTAATCTCAGACTTTAGCTCCTTAAATGCTCATTAACTTATGCTCCATGCTAAATTCTTGATTATTTCCTAGAGAGAAGGTTCAGGGTTTATGGTACTTGTCATACGTGATGCCTTGTTTGATCTCTGGCACTGAGTACTTCTGGGTGTGACCCTGCAGCACAGAGCTGGGAAGAACTCCTAGAATCATGACTGTGATCCCAGCCCCTCCCTCCAAAGGAGCACTTAAGTCAACAGTTTTAAATGGGTTTGTTAAGTATTTCATTGGGGCTGGAGCGATAGCACAGCGGTAGGGCATTTGCCTTACACGCGGCCAACATGGCAGACTCGAGTTTGATTCCTCCGCCCCTCTCGGAGAGCCCGCAAGCTACCGAGAGTATCTCGCCCGCACGGCAGAGCCTGGCAAGCTCCCCGTGACGTATTGGATATGCCAAACACAGTAACAACGAAGTCTCCAACGGAGATGTTACTGGGCCTGCTCGAGCAAATCGACAATCAATGGGAGGGCCTTTATCTTTTTTAAGTATTTCATTAAGATACAGTTCACTGGATAGGAGCGACAGTACAGAGGGTAAGCCACTTGCCTGCATATGCATCTGACCTGGGTTCTGTCCCCAGCACCACATATGGTCCCCTTAGTCAGAGCCAGGAGTAAGCACTGAGCTCAGCTCAGGCCAACTGTACCTGCCCCTTACCCCCAAAGAAAAGATACAATTCACCAGTGTAATGTGATGTCAGTGGGTTTTGGATTAGGCTTGTTTATCTTTGAAACCTCAAAAATAAATTTTACTGGTGTACTGTGATTTATAATACTATTAATGATGATTTCATTTGTAACTCCAACACTGCATACATCACCAATGTCTTCTCTTTCCCACATCCCCAGTATTCCTCCCTTTCAACATTCTCAGACCTGCAGACTCAGTTCTGTGGATCACTTATCCAATTATGTTGCCTTTGCCCTTTTGTTGTTATCTTGCTTTATCTTTAAGTTCCACATATGAGAAAGATCATTATTTATCCTTTTTTATCTTGACTGACTTCACTCATCATGATTTCCTCTGACTCCATCTATGTTGAGACATGATTTGGTCTTTCTTTTTTTAAGTTAATTTGATTTTTGATTTCTCCCTTACATTTTATATAAGCTTTGTGGTTTACAGAGTTGTTCATGATGATTTGTTACAGGTATTCAATATTCCAACATCAGTTTCACCATCATTTCACCTTCCCTCCACCATTATCTTCAATTTTCCCAAGCACCCCGTAAGCCAGCCCCCACAGCAAGCCCTCAATAATTTATTTAATATTGCTTGTTATCAATAATTTGCTAAGAGAATGGTCAAAAATATTTCCTTAGAAGAAAGTTAGTGAAGATTGTTGTATCTCACCTAGAAGCCATTAAGTACTTGATTACTAAAATGTTGTTTTAGATTAAGTCTTCTGTGTTTGTATTTGGTTAATCAAGATTGGTTGCCTTCTATATTATATCTCATCCAATTTGGTGTGCTACTACTAGTTTATTAGAGTTGTAGACTTTGAGATATTGTGAATGTGGCCATGTACTCCAGGAAATCCAGAATTTGTCAGTGGGGTGATACAGCTGGAGTTGAATTTTTTAATTTTTTATTGAATATCCCTGAGATAGACCATTACAAAGTTGTTCATGATTGGATTTCAGTCAATGATCCAACACCCATACCTTCACCAGTGTACCTCTCCCACCACCAATGTCCCCCATTTCCCTCCCACCATTCCCATCACCACCACCCCCACCCCAGACACACATGCACACATACACACAACCTGCCTCTATGGCAGGCTCTTTTCTTTCTTTCTCTCCCTTTTGTGCGTTATAGTTTTGCAATATAGGTACTAAGAGGTCAGCCCTCCTGACTCAGGCTGGCCCGAACTCTAGTGTACACTTCCGAGGCCCAACTTGACCACCCCCAACCCCCAGAGCCTCTCCTTGGTCTTCAGGTGCCTCTGGCTGAACCCTGCTGCTCTTCTTGGGAACCTCGCCAGCTCTCTCTACTTGGCCAAGGGGAAACGTCTTCATTGTTCTCCTCCTCCACTGCCTGGCGGTTCTCTGTCTCCCTCTGCTCCCCCACCCCCCGCGTCCGCCACTCTCTCTCATAGCTAAGGGTTTGTCTGTAGTACTGTAGCACTATCCTCCCATTGTTCATCAATTTGCTTGAGTTGGCACCAGTAACGTCTCCATTATGAGACTTGTTACTGTTTTTGGCATATTGAATACTCAGTGGGGAGCTTGCCAGGCTTTGCCATGTGGGCGGGATACTCTCGGTAGCTTGCCGGGCTCTCCAAGAGAGACAGAGGAATCAAACCTGAGTCAGCAGAGTACAAAGCAATGGTAATGCCTTACCAGCTGCGAGGGTTTGTCAATCTTGTTAAATCTTTCAAAGAACTACTTCTGATTTCACTCATCTCTTCTGTATTGTTTTCTTGTTTTCTGTATTATTGATTTCCAATCTTTTTTTTTCTCTCCTGCCTTGTAGTTGCTTTGGAATTCACTTGTTTTCTTTTTCTAGTTTTTTTAGCTGAGAGCTTAGATAATTGATTTCAGCCTTTCCTTTCTTCCTGGTGTGCACTGGAATAGCTAGAAACTTTCCCCTGAGCACCACCAGGAGTAATTCCTGAGTGCATGAGCAAAGAGTAACTCCTGTGCATCGCTGGGTGTGACCAGAAAGCAAAAAGCAAAAAAAAAAAAGAACCAAAAAAACAAAACAAAACAAAACAAAACCCCAGGTTGACCATGTGCAAGGTAAGTGCCCTACCTGCTGTACTGTCTCTGGCCCGATCCAGTTATTTGGTAGCATGTTTTTTAGTTTCCACATACTTAATCTTTTTTCTCCATTTTATTTTTTGATTTGTTTTTACTTTTGTGACTGTGGTCTGAGAAGATACGTGGTATGATTTCTGTTCTTCTGGTTTTGTGGGATGGTCAAGTTGTATCCCAGCGTGTTATTTATCCTGGAGAATGTCCTATGTGCAGTAAAGAAGAATGCATTCATTTTCTATTTGCTAGAACCAGTTCTTCTAGTGTTTCATTTAGGGCATTTACTTCTTTATGATGTTTTGCCTGGTTGATCTACCTAGTGCTGAGAGTGTCATGTTGAAGTCTCCAGCCACTCTTGTGTTGCTATTGATGTTTCCTGTGATCTCTTAGAAGTTCCTTTGTAAAGTTTACTGCCCTTTCATGTTGTGCATCTTTGTTAAAGAGAATTAAGCCCTCTTGATCTATTGATTAGCCTTATGTAATGTTCTTCTGAAAGTTTTTCTGTTGTTGTTTTGGGGCAACACCCTATGATTTTCAGGCCTTTCTCCTGACTCTGCTCTCAGGAGTTGTTCCTGGTGGGACTCAGGACCATTTGTAGTACAGGGGATTAAACCCTGATTGGCTGCATGCAAGGCAAGTGCTATACCCACTATACTATCATTCCATCCCATATGCCACAATTTTTTAGCTAATCGTCTGTTATTAGGCAGTTGGGTTGTTTTGTAGCCTCACTGCAGTGAAAATTGGACTTAATGACTGCCCTTTCTCTTACTCCTGCTACTTACTCCTCTACTTCATTCATGCATAATTGCTGTCCAGTCTGCCCAAACCATATTCTTGTAATTTAAGCATTCTTTAAAGATTTCTAAGCTCTCTTGTATAAGAATTATTAAGCCGGAGGAGGTGGGGGAGGAGCGGAGGAGGCGTTGGCAGGGTCTGCATCGAAAGTGTTGGCGCCATGTCTCATATCATTTTACAGTTCAGCCCCCCCAAAGGCCAGAAGGCAGAACTTATGCTGCCTATGAGTCTATGAATGAATGCATGAAGGTGTTTGTGAAATGTCCGAAGAACTTCTGAAGAGAATGAACCCCAGCAGCTCCTCTGTTACATATGATATCAGTCAGTTTGATTTTATTGATGATCTGGCAGACCTCCACTGTCTTTTTTACTGAGCTGATACCCAGACATACCAGCCTTACTACAAAGACTGGATTAAAGACAAGATCTACCTGCTTCTTTGTCAGCAGGCCCAGCAGATGATCGGGAAATAGTTGAGCTGGAAGCATTAGGGGGACAGGGGTAGACTTGGAATATAGGTCTGCACAACAAACTCTAGTGGATGTTTTGTATTTTAATAATCCTGTTTCCATTTGGTACAATCTAAGCCAGGGTTTAATGTATTGAATGAAATATGACAATCTTGTTCAATCTGAAAACCCCCATTCCCTCCTTCCCTCTTCCTAACCCCTCCCCACTTCTTTTACTTAAAAATTAATATGATGTTTTAAACAGAGGTTGTTTTTTGTCAGTTATTGTTGGTTTCAGCCCTTCGAACTATTTGTGTCCACTTCACTAACCATTCTTCAGAATCGGGTGGCGGGTGGGTGATGACACAGTTATGTCCACAAGATAAAATCTTAGTGAAAGACAAATGTTCTTTAGTTTAAAAAAATAATTATTAAGTCTTTAGTCTTTTCCTTCCCCATGTTTCTCTAAGATAAATAGTCCAGTGTGTCTGGTGATTGGATGTGTAACTTTTATGGATCATATAGAAATGGAAGAAATTTCCAGAGTTTTAGTGGTCCCTTTGTGTGACTGGCTGGAATGTGCTCTTCCTTGTCCACTTTGCTTACTGGCCTCTGATAATAGCCCCTCATGGCTGGTGCACTTGGAGAATCCTAACTCTGGTCTGGCTTCCAGTTTAGAGCACATAGGGACTAAGATTTATTTCTTCTGAGGATGGCAATATAAGTCCCCTGATGGCAATATAAAAACCCTACCTAGAGGGTTAGCCCAGTGACTCATCTTTTTTTTGTTGTTGTTTGTGCATCACACCTGGTGATGCACAGTGGTTATTCCTTGCTCTGTGCTTGGGAATTATTCCTAGTGGTGTTCAGGGGACCATATGGGATACCACCGAGCAAACGTGGGTTGGCCATATGCAAGGAAGGTGCCCTGCCCACTGTATTCTCTCTAGACCATCACTTTTTTTTTTGGTGGGGGGAGGTTGGGCACACCCAGCTGTTATTTCCAGGACTTACTCCTGGTTCTGCCTTCAGTGATGCCTAATGGTGAGCTCAGGGAACCATAAGGGCTTTGGGGGATTGAACCTGGGTCAACCATGATTTATCCACAGTAGTATCTCTCCAGCACTCCATCCTCACCTCCAGCGACTCATCTTGCCTTCAGTTTTATAATCATCTCCCAAGGATAAATTGGTTCACAACTCAGGATCAACGTACTTCCAAGCTTGAGGAGTCCCAAATAGTCTTTTCAGACATACTGCTCAGCTCTTTCAACAAATCTGTATAGTCAATTTGTCTTTGGGGCCACTGTCCTGTCTTTGGTACTGTTACTTATTTACCCTTTTATTGGACAAAACGTAAGATCAAAATTGGGGTATAGCTTTCTGACTTTTTCCTCCTCTCGGCCATTCCTGGGCCAGAACATGGTAAGCTTTTTACTTCCTTTTTTGTCTTTTTGTTTTTAGGCCACACCTGGTTGAACGCAAGTTTTCCTACTGATGCTGTGCTCAGCGATCTTAGTTTTTTAGTTGTAGAAACTAAGAAAATGAGTAGATGAAGGCTTAAGCTATTTAGGGGAAAAATGCTATTAGTCCCTTACTAATCAATCAATGTGGTGGTGCTGAGGATAGGTCCTGGGCCAGCCGTACCTTCTGTACTATGCCCCCCCAAACCCCCATTTTACTTCCTTTCTGTCAATACTTCTGGAACTTGTGGAGAAGGTAGTTTCTATTTCATTGCTAAGTGTCCAGTTCAATATATTTATAAAACATCACTAACAAAAAATTATAGAATTTAAAATAGAGATTCAACAGATATAAAATTATTCTGTTACATTTATGTGAAATTTTTTTAAACACTTAAAATTTTTGTGCTTACCTTTTATAGTAAAGGCCCTCCCGTTGATCGTCAATTTGCTCGAGCGGGCCCAGTAATGTCTCCATTGGAGACTTTGTTGTTACTGTGTTTGGCATATCGAATACATCACGGGGAGCTTGCCAGGCTCTGCCGTGCGGGCGAGTTACTCTCGGTAGCTTGCCAGGCTCTCCGAGAGGGGCGGAGGAATCGAACTCAGGTAGGCCATGTTGGCCGCGTGTAAGGCGAACGCCCTACCGCACAGCGGTAACAACAAAGTAACAACAAAGTCTCCAATGGAGACATTACTGGGCCCGCTTGAGCAAATCGACGATCAACGGGAGGGCCTTTACTTTTACTTTACTTTTTACCTTTTATAGATCAGAAAGAGAAAGTATGCAGACCAGCCCACTTTCACTTATGGCCTCCTTTCTAATTCATGCTGAGCTTTATCTTTAATTAAATTTATTTATTTTGTTGCCACACCTGACTGTGCTTGGGGCTACTTCTAGTTCATTGTTCAGGGGTTTGCTTCCTGATCCTCCTGGGGCATGGGGGACTCTGCAGTGCCAGGTGTTGAACCCGAGCCCCTGTATGCCAAGTGTACACTCAACCTACAAAGTTGTCTCTCCACCAGACTGTGGAGTGTTGAGTGTGTTGAGTGGTGGGCTGCAGTAAATCTTTGAACCCCAGAGGGTGTCATGAGCATTGGGCCTCCGACACTTAAGCTGTGCATGGGAGCTGAAGGGGTTTGGACGACTGTCATCTGCCTTTTGAAGCTTTCCATTTGCTGCAAAGATCTGATTTTTGGAATATCAGAAACAATATTATTCTTTGTTTGCATTTCTAATGTAATGAATTCTCATATCCTCATGATACAGAGGTACTTTGGACAAACTTGTGAAGGTAAAGAGCTCAGAAAGAAGAGAAAAGCACACAAATAATTTTAAAACTCTTAATTACTTTTATCCTAAGTTGTAAAGAATGAAGGAAAGAAACCGTTTTGGGTTGGTGGTTTGATTTCAGTTCAGAATGTGTGCAGTCTGAATTTCTGCTGGATTCCCCAGCCCTTCAAAAATTGTTTTTTTTAGTAAAGCATGATTTTTGCTCTGATATTGGTTGATTGGTAAGGGACTAGTAGTATTTTTTCTCACAAATTGCTTCATCCTTCGTCTACTCATTTTCTTAGTTTTCACAACTAAGAAAGTAAATATTAGGAAAATTATTATGTGTTTAAATGTTTAACAATGTCCAGATAGCAGAAGTATAAGGTGTTTTGATTTTTGTTACTTCTGTTATACAGGAACTGAAGTTAAAAGCAGAACAGGACACTCTCAAACATAAAGATGAGAACTTTGATGTACTTAAGATGAAAAGGAGAAAAGATGCATTTGGAAATACGGACCAACTCCAGGTTTGTCAAATCTGTTTTGTATTTCTTAGTCTCTCTTTCATATGATGTTTGTCTAAATAGAGGACTTAAAATTTAAAAAAAAATTTAGGCACCATGATTTATAGTTACTCACAGTTTCAGGTATCCAATGTTCCCAAACCTATCCCATCACCAGTGTCAGTTTCCCTCCACTAAGGCCTCTCTTTTTCTACCCCAACCCCCATACCCTGAATGCCTCCTTGAGAAGTTCATTTTTTAAGTTTATTGGAGTTTGGATCTCCTGCTTTCAGTTTTGTTGGTTCTATGGGTCAGATGCATGGTTACATGACAACTCTTCTCCGCTCCTGCCCCTGCTTCCTGCCATTGGTACCTCCCATCTGCCTCTGCTTACTCTACCCACTCCAGTTTCTTTCCTCCCTATCCTTAGGTCTCTAGTCCAGGTTCCAGGGCAATCTAGATATCAGCCTTTGTTGCCTTGCTTTCCCTTGTCCTTTAATTCTGTATATCACAGATAAGTGAGTTCATCTGCTACTTGTTTTGCTTCTTCTGACTTACTTTGCTCAACTTTCCAGTTCCATTCAAGTTGTAGGAAATTACATACTTTTATCATTCCTTGCAGCTGTGTAATATTCCATTGTGCATCTATACCACCTTTTTATTATCCACTCATCTGTTGCTGGACATCTAGGTTGATTCCATATCCTAGCTATAGTGCTAAGTGCTGCAGTTAACAATGGTGTGCATGTGTCCTTTTGATTTTTTTTTTTATTGAATCACTGTGAGAACAGTTACAAAGCTTTCAGGTTTAAGTCTCGGTCATACAATGATCAAACACCCATCCCTTCACCATTGCACATTTTCCACCACCGAAAACCCCAGTATAACCCCCCACGCCTCACCCTGCCAGTGTGGTAGATGATTTCCACTTTATTCTCTCTCTACTTTGATTACATTCAATTTTTTGACACAAGACCTATCATTATTATTTGGAATTTTCCCCCAACATTCAGACCTGCCAAGAAGGCATCTTTAGATAATTTGTTTTCTATTGCTGATTACTGGTTTTGGCATATTGAATACACCATGGATAGCTTTCCAGGCTCTGCTCTGTGGGTGGGATACTCTCGGTAGCTTGCCATGCTCTTCAAGAGGGATAGAGGCTTTTAGGGCAGCCTCTACTCGCCCTTGCAGGTGTTCCCATGGTTCAAACCATATTTGAACCCTATCAAATATGGTACCTGCTCTCCACAAGGCTCCCATGCAGCCGCCATCTTTCTTTCCAGAGGGGAGAGGGCGGAAGGGAGCAACACCCTTTCCCCTCCAGGCACACATGATGGCGTGGTTTAACGCATAGTCCATTCACTTTTCTGCTCCAAGCTACTGGGTTCTGCATTAAGTCCTTGTGCTTCTGGGGCCATGGCCGTGCTGGAGAGCCGCTCGTGGGGGGCAACTGGTGACCTCGGTAGGGCATGAAGGACGGGCCGCAACGGCCCCCTTCCCATGAGGTTTTAGTCGCCCCCACACCCCCGGCTCATACCTGCTGTCCACATGGCTCCCATGCAGCCGCCATCTTTCTTTCCAGAGAGGAGAGGGCGGAGGGGGAATGATAATATTTTATAAAGGTCTGGAGAGATTTCTACCAAGAGCTGCTCAGTTAAGATTTGTTTGTATGTCTCTGGGATCATGGCTGTTAAGGGGTTTAATAAGTAGCCGGGGGCCATTTGTGGGTGTCATCTCAGCACAACTAGGAATTTTTGATGAAGGTGATGCATTCATAACCCAATTGCCAACATCCTTAATTTCCTAAAGAACAGCACAGTAGAAGACAGTTCTTTGTAGGAAGATGCTGCTGCCCCACGTGTTGTTAAAGTGTGTGTCAGTGAAAGAATCTCAGACTGAGTGTCATCACCCACAACTTCACTTGGTTTGTCTCCATACTCTTGATCTTTGTCCTTATCTATATTCTAAATTCTCATTCTCCATTGCTCAGACATTTTCTTGAAGAGAGCAAATAGGGAGCTTCTTAATTGGCTTTCTTTGGTTCTTGGCTGATGTTGTTCATCTTCAATGGTTTAGTTAATATATTAGGAAGGGCTTAAATATAATCTATTGAGGGAAAATCAAAGTTATATATTTTATTTATTTATTTTTTTAAAGTTCTATATTTTAAATTAATACAATCACTGTCACTGTCCTTCCGTTGTTCATCGGTTTGCTCGAGTGGGCCCAGTAACGTCGCCATCATGAGACTTCTTGTTACTGTGTTTGGCATATCGAATAGGTCACAGATAGCTTGCCAGGCTCTGCCGAGCGGGCGAGATACTCTCGGTAGCTTACTGGGCTCTTCAAGGGGGGTGGAGGAATCGAACTTGGGGTGGCCTTATTGGCTGCGTGCAAGGCAAACGCCCTACCCGCTGTGCTATTGCTCTAGCCCAAATGAGTACAATAGGCTTTTGGTTTTGATTTTGTTTGGAGTGCCAGGGATTGGACCTCGGGATGTGAGCAGGCCCTCTGCAGTGACCACATTCCTGGCTTTCACTGTTAGTCTTTATCTTTCTTATACCAAGTGCAGAGGAGCCCCTTCCTTTATTGTTTGCCTGAAAATTTAAAGTTTTACATCAATAGATTTACTACACATTTTTCAAAGCACAACTAAACCCTTACATACTCTGTTATCTGGGCAGTGATAAATCTTTCAGATTCCAGATAAAACCCTCCGTTTCTTGTTTACATAGCATCTATGTGTTAGCTGTACACAGAAATTGTCAACAGCTTTAATATTTTTCTGTTTTCCTTCAGTGAGAAGAAAGGAGAATGGAAAAATAACCTCTTACTTATAAACGTCACAGTCAAGGAATTTTTGAAAGATCTGTTGAAGTTAATTGATAGACTTTATAAGGTCTCTTGTATAAATCTTTGAAGTATAACGTGATGTGCATAGTTGATCTGGGACCGCCTTCCAGATCATATTAACTGTAATTTTCTGCCAGAGTAGCCTAGGCTTCGATACTGTTTGTATGTGTGCTAGTGCTCCTGAGGCCATTTCCTGCCTGGGTCTGGGTGGAAGATCGCGCAGCTCTGGGTGTGCTTGCCTTGGCCACTCTGCTCTCTTTTCCTTGTACAGTTACCATCTTATAGATTTCATAGAGATTTCCAGGAACTGGGTTTTATTAAGTTTGAAGGAAAACTACTTGCATTAGTAAGAAAATACTAATAGTGGCTTCCTATTGTTTTGGTGGCATTACTTTGTTACTGTTTCTGCAGTGTGGATTTGTGCTTGGTAGAGGCTATCAGATTGTCACAGTCCATTCATTTGTGCTTGGGTATACATAATTTGAGAGTACTAAGACTGCAAGGCTTATTTGGAGACTTTTTCAGTTCTCTTTATTTTATAATTAATGTTGACACGCTGCAATGCAGGTTGTGTATTGTGTGCTCCATCATTTGTTATTGACTGTTGTGTGATCACTGGTTAATTGACTGAATCAGGATTTATTTCTAAAATGTATTTTAATACATAGGGGTGTAGGAAAGGAGAGAGGAAGGAAGGAAGGGAGAAGGAAGAGAAGGAAGGAAGGGAGGAAAGGAGGGAGGGAAAAAGGAAAGCAGGGAGGGAGGGAAGGAGTTTCAGTGAGGTGGCAAACTCTTAGGATAAGCAGCATTGTAAATGCTATGATGAAGATGCACACAAAGAAAAAGATTCCCGGCCTAACCTCAGAAGTAACCATGTGAAGAAACCTGTTATTTTTTTTTGTCAGTCTAAAAAATCCCATACTCTATCATAAGTGAATAGTACCTGTGTAATCTCTGGCAGGCTAGGGACCCTACGGCACTCTCTCTCTCTCTCTCACTGCCTGCGTTCGGTGGACTCGAACTGCTCACCCATCGGGAATAGCCAGCGCCACGGGCAGATGAAGGAGGAACCGAGGCTGCCAGACTGGTTGGCGATCAGTTGCTGTTTATTCCATTCTCCCCAGTCTCACTTTCCCAGTCTCTCTGAGCCCCTCCCCTCATTCTAGTTTCACAGTGCCCCTCATTCCCATCTCCTCCTCTCTCTCCACTCATCTTTCCATGCTCCCTCTCGCAGCCGCGTCTCTCTCTCTCTCTCTCTCTCTCTCTCTCTCATGTCTCCCCAGCACCCCTACATTGGGGGTAGCCACCACACCCCATCAAGTAGTCAGGTAGCACAATCAACATATCGAAGGCCCTTTCTGATCGCCCATCAGACTCAAGGGTGGAAATACCACCTGGGAGTGTTCCTCTTCTCCTTAGTCCAATAACTTAATTAATATCTTCTACTTCTTAATATTTTTTGTATGGAAACAGTAAGAGATACATTGAGCTTATAGGGTGGCTCTCCTGGGGACATCTCTCTATAGATCTCAGACCACAGTGCTCAGGTCAGATTAATCTTTCCTAACCCTAGCAGGGTCCTAATCTAGATGTTTCTTTTTGGATCATGACAGAATTTGTCCATGACCATGCTCTTAACTTATAGTTAAGTATTATGGCGCTTTTTGGCCAGGCCCATTTTGATGCCAGGGTATCTCACTGCTTGCCCTGGGTCCATCCAGTCCCTCATTGGGACCCTGCTTTTGGGATGCTAGGAAGTAAGGGCAACTGACACTTAAGTAGAGAGAACAGATGCCCAGGAGTGAATATCATTTGGAGTCAGTTAACTCCCAAGTTACAAAAGCATAATATTAACTGTCTTCCTGTGTCTGTGCAAAAAGGACATTGCTCTGAATTGACTATGCTAAGGACTTAAGTAGAAGAGAAAAGCAATATTTACAAGTTAACAGAGTCTGGTTAGGAGGTAAAGGTGATTCACCGGTTGGAGAAGTAGAGCACAAAGAAAGAAGTTACAAATAAACACAGGGGAATGAGAGCACTGTGATGGGAGTAACCCAATAAACCTAAGCTCCTTGTGACAAGGCAGAATGGACAAACCAATTTATCCTACAAGTACCTTTAAAAGAAGTTTGCTCATTTTTGGAGGGGAATGGGTACTCCCAGATGCTGTACTAGCTTGCAGCCCCTGGTTAACTAGAACTGCTTATTGCATTAAAAAAAGTTTATTTTTTTTCTGATGTGGCATAGATTTACAATACTGTATATGTTTTTAAGGTCGCAATTTTAGGCTTCTTCAAAATGTTTTGCCTTGCCGCAGCCACCACCGGAATAATACTATTGGACACAGTCCAGTGGCTCTTCCCTTCCTCCCTCTTCTGGTAACCCCAGTTCTGTAATGATACATCCTCATGGTTTCACACAGGAATGTTATTCATTAGCATATCTCAGCTAATCTGAATTTCTGTTATTGCCATATATATTTTATCACAGAAGGAAAAACAAATGCTTTTGAATTTTAATGTAGAAATTGGACGAACAAAAAAAATGGTTAGATGAAGAAGTGGAGAAAGTTCTGAATCAACGCCAAGAATTGGAGGAGCTGAAAGAAGATTTAAAGAAGCGGGAGGCCATAGTTTCTAAGAAGGAAGCCTTGTTACAGGAGAAGAGTCACCTGGAAAATAAGAAGCTGAGATCTAGTCAGGTAGTCTGTTTAACATGCTGTTTGATTTATTTGCGAGTCACAATCGTTATAATGTATTTACTGAATTAGCAAATGAGATAGTGTCTCTGATTCTTGTACATCGTGACCAGGTAGGATTTGGTTTAAGGATGCTAGGATAATTCAATATATGCAAATCGATTATTATCATACACTACATCAATAAAAGATACAAATTGTATCACCAGACTCAAATAAAGCTTTTGACAGTATTTAATATCCACTTAAGTTGAAGACATTCAACAAAAAGGAGATAGAAGGAGTTTATCTCAGCGCAGTAAAGGGCACATGTGACCAGCTCAGCTAACAGTCATGCCCCACAGTGAAAAGCTGAAAGCTTCCCCCTGAGAGGTACAAGACAGGGATGTCCACACTTACCACAGTTTTTCAATATATTTTTGGAAGCCTTTGTCTTGTTATCAAAATTCCAGTAGCTTTTTTCAAGGACACGGAAAAAATAATACAAAAGTTTCTTTGTAATCACAAAATGCCCCAGAAAGTAAAAACAATCCTGAAGAAAAAGATGGGAGAAACCAAATTTTAGACTATGTGATAAAGATATTGCAGTTAAAATAGTGTGGTATTGGAATAAAAGCAGACTTTTAGACCAGTGGAATAGAATAGGGCACAGAGGAAAACTCTCATTTATATGGACAATTAATAATGAGCATAAGTCAAGGAAGAAAAGGCTGTATAATGAATGATGTTGGGAAAACTACTTGCAAAAGAATGTAACAATGATCCTTTCACAGCGATCTCACACCATGTGTAATTTAGCTCAGCGGACTGGAGAGAGTATAGTAGGAATGAGGAGGAAATGTTTGTTTTGGGGGCCTCACCTGGCTGTGCCCAGGGCTTACTCCTGGCTCTGTGCTTCTGAAAGCAAAGAGAAGAGGGTTACTGAGTTAGTAAAGCCAAAGTAGGTAAAATCCATGCAATATCTATGGCAGTCAAAATTTCTGTTTTGGCTTTCTAAGCCTAAGTGGTAACTGAATGAGATCGTTAGTTCACATAGAGCATGGAACAGAATTAAATGGTGTAGTAAAGATTTTTGGTAGGCAGGAGTGAGGCATAAGGATGAAAATAGGGCATACAGGAAACCATGCTTTTCTCAGTATTAAACTAGGTGCGACAGAGGGTCAGGTTGATTAAAAGTACTCAAAACAGAGAATACTTAAAAATCTACAGGTGAATCCTCAACATCTATTTCTTGGCCCCTACTTGGACCTGAGAGAGCTAGCAGCAAATTTTTATGCTTTTCACAGGACATTGTTATATTATCTAAACCTCTAAAAAACGACATGGAAACACTTATCTTGCCCCTCAACTAAGTGACGAGTTACCAGATAACAAATTTTACTTACATAGTTTATCCCAATTTTATTTAGAAATAATTGACATACTTCACTACATTTCTGGCATACACTTGGTGATTTGTTTACATACATTGTTGAATGATTATTAGCTTTTAGATACCAAATACTAACATATTTCAGCAGTGCCTTTGACAAAGACTGAAACAAAAGGGGAAAAGAAGCTAGGAGAAATTAGCGACAGAATAAGGAGGTGTAAGATCTTCAGGATACCCTTTATATCCTTAAGGTGATAAAAGGTGATGTTCTGTTCATAAAACAAGAACAGCAGCTATTAAAACAGGAAAGATTGGGCTGGAATGATAATAGCAGGTAGAGCGTTTGCCTTGCACGCGGCCAACCTGGGTTTGATAGCCAGCATCCCATATGGTCCCTCAAGACCTGCCAGGAGAAATTCCTGAGTGAAGAACTAGGAGTGAACTCTGAGCATTGCCAGGTGTGACCCCAAAAGCCAAACAAACAAACAAACAACCAAAAAAGCAGGAAAGAATTCTTGGAAAGTTAAGGAGTGTGAAAATAGTATGGAGGAAATACCCCAGAAAGGAAATAGATTAAAAAAGAAAATGGGAAAAATTTTAATTGGCAGGTGAATCCAGGATATGCTCCACAAAAATGATAACATATAACTACAAAAAGGATCAGGTTCCTGGTGGGGGGTGGGTGGGGAGGAGGGCGGTGGGGAATGATACAACCTGAAAATGCTCAGGCTTATACAAGGGAAGTCCTGAATAGGTAGTTCAGTTTGGAGCAGGAGAATAGAGACTCTAGGCAAAATACTTCCAAAAGAAAAGTGAAAAAAGATAACCCAATTTGAGAGGAATTTTGTAGTTTTGTTAGAGAAGAATTACAGGTACAAATGTAGCTATTAAAAACTATAAGATATCAGAAGTATGATTATTTTATATAGATAGCTCAGCCATGACTAACACAGTTACTTAAACTGATTTAGGACAGAATTTAGGACAAGCTAATCTATATTGAGAGACTGGGAGGAGAAGTAGAGAAAAGGAGGCACAGAGAGCTGCTAAATTTTTATCTTCCAAAATATTCAGTAGACAAATCCTAAAATTAATAATTACGAAGAAACTTGGGCATAAACATTAGAAGAAATGGCTACAAGACTTGAATGTGGCTGTTTCTAGGGAGCAAGACTTAAAGTGAAAGGGCGAGGATAGATAGGGGAAGCTAATGGACTGCAGAGTTGGGCAGTGTGTGTCAGTCAGGGATTTAAATGCTCTTGGGTTCAATTCCCGGCATGGAAGCACTGTAGCACTGTCCTCCCATTGTTCATCAATTTGCTCGAGCGGACACCAGTAAAGTCTCCGTTGTGAGACTTGTTCCTGTTTCTGGCATATCAAATATGTCACGGGGAGCTTGCCAGACTCTGCTGTGCAGGTGGGATACTCTCAGTAGCTTGCTGGGCTCTCCGAAAGGGACAGAGGAATTGAACCCGTGTTGGCCGCATACAAGGCTATTGCCTTACTCACTATGCTATCACCCCAGCCCAAGGGTCTTTTTGTTTGTTTTTGGGGTCATGCCCAGTGATGCTCAGGGGTTACACCTGGCTTTGCACTCCTGGATTACTCCTGGAAGTGCTCAGGGGACCATAAGGGATGCCAGGGTTTGAACCCGGGTTGACCAGGTGTAAGGCAAATGCCCTACCCACTGTACTTCGCTCTAGCCCAGCATGAAAGGAAAAAAAAACAAAACAAACCCCGATGCATATAAAACTTGCTTATGGTAGAATACAAAAGCCATTATTTTTTAATGAAAAAAGTGTACTAAAAATAAAATCATCTAAAAATGAAGGGGGAGGGGAGATAGCTCAACAGTAGAACACATGCCTGGCATGTAGTTAGGTCCTAAGTTGATCTCTGATACTGCAAAGGCATTCCCCTTGGCCTAAATGATGTGATCCCAGTGGCCCCTTAACTACCAAATGTGGCCTACATAAGAAGCAACAACAACAAAATAACCCTATTTAATTTAATGAAGTTCTCCATATAAACTGGCCACATATAAATGACCAGATAAAATAGAAACAAATTATATGTTTAAACAACCACAGATCTTAACCTCTAGAAATTCGTAACCAGATTAATTCTACTAGAGAAGAGGCCAGTGGACAAAGCTTAATTTAAAATAGAACAACAAAAAAATACTACTTAGCAAAACCTATGTCTTGTGATAAAGTATACCAAATATTTGGTAGTTCAGATCACTCTTATAATTTTAGAAAACGAAAACACCCCTCCTTGCACATCTCCTCAGAAAATTTCATGGGAAGAAAACAATAATGTAGAAATTAAAAGTATATTCATTTATTAATCTATGTTTTTCCTATCTTTTGCGCACTCTGGATTTCTAACTAGTTGTATTTCTTTTAGGCGTTAAACATAGATAGTTTAAAAATATCAACTCGCTTGAGCTTGTTGGACCAAGAGTTATCTGAAAAGAATGTACAGCTTCAGAGCAGCAATGCTGAGGAGAAAAAAAAGATTGCAGAAGAAG
Organism: Sorex fumeus; assembly: GCF_029834395.1. Classification (NCBI taxonomy): domain Eukaryota; kingdom Metazoa; phylum Chordata; class Mammalia; order Eulipotyphla; family Soricidae; genus Sorex; species Sorex fumeus. The sequence continues at coordinate 11,672,063 of NW_026606103.1, forward strand.
TTCAAGCCCTCCAGAAAGAAAGGGATCTACTGCAAAAACGAAGAGACAGTGTGGATGACAAACTTAAAAATGGTAGCGTGTTATCACCTGAAGTAAGTCAGTATTCTTTGGAGCTGGAAGTGCTGTATGATGGATCACTTGGATGATTTCCTCCGTCTTTGTCACTAAAACATAAAAAATGATAAACCTTGTAAACATTGTTTCCTTGAGATTTTGTCAGATATGAGTTTGCCTGGCACGTCTTGGATACCCTAAGTGATGCCTCATTAGGAAATATGATGTCCTCATTCTCACATGTCCAAGTGGACCTCTCCCTGGCACTGCTGGTGACAGGGAAACCAGTGCTGCTTAAGTATCCTCATCTCAGCTGGGGTTTCTCATCTGACATCAGAGCACAGGAAGATTCTAAGTTCTTCACAGAGGGCCCCTGTTTTCTCTGTTCACATACTTGCTGGCTGATTCCTTACATTGAGTGGCTGCCAAGGGCATTAAGAGTTCATTTTTCCTGGAGCCTTGGTTGAGACCATCCCAATATTCAGTAGCATGTTCCACACTGAGTACCAAACATGTGCACCACATTCAAATCCCAGTGAAAGTCCCTTTAAGTGGGAGTTTTCATTTGGAGATCATGGTCCTCTCACATTGTTCTTACTCGTGGTGGTGTTATTGTTGCAGGCTGAGGACTGCACCAGAGGGATTGTGGGTGTTACTCAGCAGTGTGGTGTGGTGCTGGGAGTCAGACCCAAGGCCCACAACTGCAGGCACACACTCAGCCACTCAGCCACACCCCTGGGCTCTCACACAAATTATTTTTTTTAACTAAAATTATTTCCCTTTTGACCATCAAATTACTTCAGAATTAGTCTTTTCCTCAAATTTTTCTTCAGTTGACAATTGTACCAGTATATTTTCTTTATCAAAGACAGTTTATTTTTGTAGTATTGCATTAAAACATTATGTAAGTTTCAGGTGAGCTGTGATGTACTCTGTTAAGCTCACCATTGAAAATCCAGTTCTGTTAACATCAAACTATAATGTATGATTTTAATTTTAAAATATAACAGTAAAAGAAAACATGCAGCAACATTATTTGACATCCTATGGAATGGAGAGACACTTACACATCATAGACCCTACAGGGGATTGATACAAAATAAGAACTCATGAAATGAAAGAAACAACCTCATAAAACTGAGCAGACACTTTCCAAAGAAGACATATACAGGACCAAAAGGCACATGAAAACATGTACATCTTCTTTTGTTATTAGGGAAATGTAAAACCATAAAGAGATATCACTTCACACCTACAAGAATGGCTGCTATCCAAAGACAAGAAACCAGTGTTGGCAAGGATGTGAAAAAGAGGAACCTTTTGCACCCAGCAGGTGGGAAAGTAAACTGGGGCAGGCCTTATGGAAAACTATGGAAATTTTCCAAAAACTTAGAAGTATAATCTAGTTATCCCATATCTGTGTATTTACCCCGCCTCCTCAGCCCCCTGAAAAATACAGGGCCAGAGAGAGCACAGTGGGGAGAGCACTTGTTTGCCTATGGTTGACCTGGGTTTGATTGCCCGCACCCCTTATGGTCTCCTGAGCACCTCCAGGAGTGATCACTGATCACAGAGCCAGGAGTAATCCCTGAGCACAGCCAGGCATGGTCCCAAAAACCTAGTCAGAGACATATTTGCAGCTCCACATGTACCGCATCATTATTCACAATAGACGAGAGGTAAGCTGTGTCGATAGACAGATAATTGAATGAAAAAGATGTAGCATATGTACACAATGAATACCATTAAATACCATTAAACTTTTTTTTAAAAAAAGATGCAAGCTTGCTTCTAGCAACAACATAGTTGGATGTAGAGTGTATTAAGCTTAATAAAATAAGCCAGATATGAAATATGCCATTGTAGGCTGAAGAGATTGTACAGGAAGTAGGGCTCTTGCCTTGCACGAAGCCAACGCATGTTCTATCTCCAGCAGGGCATATGGTTACCTGAACTCCGCCAGGAGTGATGAGTGCAGAGCCAAGAGTAAGCCTTGAGCACAGCCAGGTGTGACACCAAAACAAAACAACCCAAAGTGCTTGCGAGAGAGTGCAGTGGGTAGGGTGTTTTCCTTTAACTCAGCAGACCTGGATTCAATCCTTGGCACCACATATGGTCTTGAGCTCTACTAGGAGTGATTGCTGAGCACAGAGCCAGGAGTAAGCCCTGAGCATAGCCAGGTGTGGCCCCAAAATAAATAAAAATTTTAAATGCTATTGTATAGTGATGGAAAGAAATTGGCTTTTGGTGAATAACTTTTAATGTAGCATATACAGTAATGCATATACATGATGGGTTTAATGTAGTATATGTTGAATTTCAATGATGCATACCTGAAACTTTTTTTTTTACTTTTTTGGGTCACACCTGGCGATGTACAGGGGTTACTCCAGGCTCATGCACTCAGAAATTATTCATAGTGGTGCTCGGGGGCCATATGGGATGCTGGGAATTAAAACTGGGTCAGCTGCGTGCAAGGCAAATGCCCTACCCACTGTGCTATTGCTCCAGCCTCTGAAAGTTTTTATATAATGCTACAATGCAACATAACTTTGGTTTCAAAAATATAATAAAATTCCAGTTTTATCCATCGTTATATACATTCTTTCTGGGGGGCGGGGGCCCTCCCTGGCATGTTCAGGGGCTTAGGGCACATTTGCAGCTGCCCTCAGCTGGGTGGTATGGACCTGAGGGCTCAGGGAAGGGTCCTGGGAGCTGCTGCTTTGGTCAGCAGTGCTGGGGACCTCAAGGACTCCAGCCAGAAGGACCTGGGGCCTGGTGGTGCTGGGACTGGCCTCACTGTGCCCAGTGTATAATTCAGCTTCTTTAGATCTCTCTTCAGGCCTCAGTTGGTCCCTTTTACCGAATTTATCCACCATTCCTGTTCTATTCTAAGACTCTAGTCTTCGAGTCAAAATGTTTATTTTTATTTAATTGATTTTTTTCTGTATGTGAGCAAAATCATATGGTGTTTGTTTTTTCTAGCAGGGTTATTTCACTAAGTGTAGCACACTCTAGATCTGTCTGTGTTGTTGCAAAAGGCAGGGTTTAATCTTTTATTTACTTCTTTGTGGTACTGGGGATTAAACCCAGAGACTCACACATGAGGAGCAAATGCTGTTCCACTGAGCTACATATCTGGCCTCATCTTTTTTTTTTTTAATAGCTGAAGTTATTCCATTGCACATATGTGGATGTCTTTATCTTTATTACCAGTTGGCAGCAGTTAAGTACAACTCTTGGCTATTGTAAATAATGTTGCAGGATTGGGTTTGGTAGGGTTTTATCTTTTTGGCTTTTAGTTTTGATTGTTGTTGGTAAATACACAGAAGTGAGATAACAAGGTTGTATTTTTCCATCATATCTGCACCAATTTTCATTCCCACCTTTTGCACATCCTTGCCAACACCTGTTTCTTCTCTTTCAGATAATGTCCCTTCTCACAGGCGTGAGATGACTGCTCCTTGTGCCTTCGCGTTGCATTTCCCTAGTAATAAGAGATGATGAACAAGTTTTCACGTGTCTCTTGGCCATCTATCTGTCTTCTCTGGAGAAGTGCCTAGTCTGATCTTCTAGTTTTTCACTGGGTTGTCTGTAGTTCTTGTTTGTTTGGTTGGTTGTTTTTGAGCTTTATGAATTCTTTGCATAATTTGGATATCAGTTTTGTATGGCAGATGATGTGCAAACATTTTCTCCCAGTCAGTAAAAGGTTTCATTTTTGTACAGATTTCTTTCACTTTGCAGAAGTTTTTTAACTTGATGCAGCCCTATTTGTTTATTTTCATTTCCAGTGTTGAATATTTTGTCCTGAATTTTCCTTCCTTCCTTTCTTTCCCTCCCTCCTTCCCTTCTTTCCTTCTCTCCTCCATTACCCTCCCTCTCCCTCTCTTCCTTTCTCCTTCTCTCTCTTCTCCTCTCCCTCTCAGTCTTAGGTTATAACATCTGTGCTCAGGGTTCACTCCTGATGGAGCTCAGGGGACCATATGTGATTTCAGAGATCAGAGATTAAACCTGGGTCAGCTGCATACAAGGCAAGCACCTTACCTGCTGTACTGTCTTTATCTTAAAATTTTCTCCCCAAGTTGGTGTACTATCATTACAAAGCAAGGGAAGATTTCTAAGAGAAAGTGAGTAGCTGAGAATCATGCACCCTTAAAATTTTGTAGTGTTTCAGATTAGAGCAAGTTAGAGAAGAGAGAATTTAGAAAGAAAAAGAGGAAGAATTTAATGATACTAGGTTATTGCTCATTGAGTTGATAAAAAGAATCTAGACTTGACCAGGAAGGTGTGGTATATGGCATTGGAAGCCATTACTTACTTGGGAGCACGAGCTGTATCTTAACTGAGCTGCAAGCAGAGAAGGACTTGAAGCTCTCTTCCCTATGTTATTAAATTGGTATTCCAAAGTTTTTAGATTTGAAACTACAGCCTAAGTTAAAGGAAAACATGTACATATTAATAAATTCTTGCCAGCCCGGTACTGTTTAAAAGGTACAGAGAATTATGTTTCGCTTGAGAAATTTATACTCTATATGGGGTAAAGAAATATGAAGAAATATAAGAAAACTCTAACCCTAGTGAAAATAGAAAAGCAATTTACAGATAAAATAATCCATATCCACATATTGTTTTACCAATGATGTAGAGCTCATTTGGATGAAGACCCTTTAAGTCAGTATCTATGGCTTAATCAAACTTGAGATATATTGCAAGTGTTGGAGCAATAGTACAGAGGTTAAAATACTTCCGTGCAGCTGGCTCAGTTCTATGCCTGGTACCACCAGGAGTAGCTCCTGTGCATCACCGTGGGTGGCCCCCAAACCAAAACAACAACAAAAAACTTGGAGAGATAGATTGTGAAAAACATTGCACGTGTTGGTCAGTGTAATGGAGGTGGCCATTTTAGATAGAATGTCCTGAAAGTAAGCTATTGAGATGGAAATGGGAAAATTGGCAGAAGAGCAAAGAAAGCCCATTATCATCATCAACTAACATGTAAGTTTTATTCCATGTGAAATAGTATAATCGAAACCTACATTATTTTGGCTTTAACGGTGGAAATACAGCACCACCCAGGATAGCTGTTTAACAGCCTCTGAATTGGACTGAGGGATGCTGTGCCACTGCAAGTGGCAGGTGGCTGCTGCACACACACTGCTCTGCGGCCTCTCAGCCCTGAGCCTGCCCTCGCCATTGGCTCCACCTATGGTCCCCAGAGGACACTAGGAGGGACCCTGAGTAAGCCTTGAGCACCACTGGGTATGGCTCCAGAGCAAAAACAAAATTTCCTGATTATATTAGTTAATGGAAAATCAAATAGTTTAGATCGCTATACTAGTATAGATTTACTCGACAGTTTATATTATGCACTTCACCTCTTTTGA